>NC_133135.1:114426106-115626106 GCF_048418815.1 Hemitrygon akajei | reverse complement strand
CTCAGACCTGGTGGATTTCTCGAGCTTCAGGTAATTGCCCCTCCCCTCTCATTCACCATTCCCCAGCCCTGCTTCCCTCTCTCACCTTATCTCCTTGCCTGCCCATCAGCTCCCTCTGGTGCTCCTTCCCCTTTCCTTTCTTCCGTGGTCCCCTCTCCTGTCAGATTCCCCTTTCTCTAGCCCTGTATCTCTTTTGCCAATCAACTTCCCAGCTCTTTACTTCACCATTCCTCTCGATTTCCCCTATCACCCGCCACCTTGCACTTCTTCCTCCCCTCCCCTCACTTTGACTTCTCATCTTTTTTTCCAGTCTTGAAGAAGGTTCTCGGCCCGAAACTTTGACTGTTTATCCTTTTCCATAGATGCTGCCTGGCCATCTGAGTTCCTCCACCATTTTGTGTGTATTGTTCAGATTTCCAGTATCTGCAGATCTGCTCGTGTTTGTGATGACCTCTGACTACAAGACATTATCAGCTGCTGGATCATAGAACATACGGTTCTGTGCAAAGCCCTTTGGCACATACAGTATATATAGCCCGGGTGCCTGAGGCTTTTGCATAATACTGTAATAATTTTATGTATTGCACTGTACTGCTGCCACAAAATATAAAATTCATGACGTATTCATGAGTGCTGATAAACCTGATTCTGATATGGGTCTCTATTGTGGACTGAGAGTGGGAAGGGGGCAGGGAGAGGGGAATCATGGTTGGGAAAAGGGGAAGGGAGAGGGGAGGGAGAGGGAAGCACCAGAGAGACATTCTGTAATGATCAATAAACCAATAGTTTGGGATCAAATGACCTTTCCTGGTGTCTCAGGGCTGAATATATCTGCACCAGCGCCACCCCCACCCTACCCCTGGCATTCCCTCTCTGCCACCCGTCCCACACCCTACCCGCAGTGCTCCACCCTCGCCATTCCCAACAACCTTTGCTCCCGCCAGATTTACAGATTTGCTCTTCACTCCACATAGACACATGCAATACTGTGTACAAGTCTTAGGCACCCTAGATATATATATATGTGCCCAAGACTTTTGCACTTTTGCAACATTGAACAGTTCATCACAGTACAGGCCCTTCGGCCCACAATGTTGTGCCAACCTTTTAACCAATTCCGATCAATCTAACCCTTCCCTACCACATTACCCTTCAGTTTTCTATCATCTAAGTCTCTTAAATGCTCCTAATGTAACTGCCTCTACCACCACCCCTGGCAGGGTGATCCATGCACTCACATCCCCCATACTTCCTCCAGTCACCTTAAAATTATTTATTCTTTTTATTGAGAGATACAACATGGATCAGGCCCTTTTGGCCCAATGAGACGCTCTGCCCAGTAACCCACCTATCTAACCCTAGCCTAATCACAGTCCAGTTTCCATTCACCAATTCACCTACTAACCGGTACATCTTGGGACTGTGGGGGGAGACCGGAGCAGGCAGAGGAAACCCACACGGTCATGGGGAGAATGTACAAACTTCTTACATGTGGCACTGGAATTGAACTCTGAACTCAGGTATCCCGAGCTGTAATGGCGCTCACTGACCGCTCTGCCCCCATGTCACTTTGCATTGGCATTTCCACCCTGGGAAAACGTCTGTGGCTGACCACTCAATTTATGCCTCTCATCCTCCTCCACACCAAAGAGAAAAACCCACGTCTGCTCAACTTATCCTCATAAGACACACTCTCTAATCCAGGCAGCATCCTGGTTAATCTCCTTCGCACCCTCTCTAAAGCTTCTACACCTTCCCTTTAATGAGGCACCCAGAACTGAACACAATACACCAAATGTGGTCTAACCAGCTTTTTATAGAGTTCCAACATTACGTCAGGGTTGTTGAACTCAGTCCCTGACTCATAAAACCCCCATACCATACGCTCTCCAAACACCCTGCCCACTTCCCAAGATCCCTCCGTCCCTCCACACTGCTAAGAACCCCACCCTTTTTTCGGCCAACATATTCACCTTTCCAAAGTGATCACCTCACACTTTTCCAGACTGAACTCCATCAGTCACTTCTCTGCACTCTATCAATGTCCCCTGATAACCCCAGACAGCCTTCTACATTCTCCACAAATCCACTGACATTCTGTTGTTTTCATTTTTAACTGAGATTCCCTCGACAGTTGTTCCCATGGGGATCCCCCCAATGTGGGACTTTCCATCCAAGTAAAACTGTGGTCAATTGTTGTTGAGGTAAGACTCCCAACACCAAAGAAACCAAAGACCATGAAACTCCCTCCGACAAGCTGCTGCCTAGCAACGAGGCCTGTGTGCACTTCTGGAACGTTTTATTCATGCGCCAATTCTGGAAACTTTGCATAATGTGGATATTGAACTAAATCTGTGGCCTGCCTTGCTCAGAACTACATCTAACGCATGGCTGCCACACCCACAATCACTGTCCCCCTGCCAAACGCAGATCTGAGATTCAATCCCAGGTTTAATTAATTAATTAATTATTGCAATACAACGCAGAACAGGACTTCTGGCCCTTCGAGCTGTGCCAGCACAGGAACCCCCAATTTCACCCTAACTTAATCACGGGACTGAGGATTAACCTACAGACTGCTACAGCTCTGGACTGTGGGAGAAAACCCACAGGGAGGAACATCCTGGCAGCAGCAGGAATTGAACCGGGGTTGCTGTTTCTGTAAAGCCTCGTGCTGACCACTGCGCTACCATGCCACCCATCTGTGCTAAACAAGGGGCTCCCCTCATCACCCCTGTTTGCTAACTCATGATTGCCCCGAGTAATTACACTCAGCCATGTTTTCAAATATGTTCCTATTTTAAATAAGGGAGGGCGTGCACTTGGGTGAGAGAGAGTGGCGGGTGTAAGTTGTTGGTCAGACCACATTGGGAGTAGCGTGTGCCATCTTGGGCCCCTTATCTAAGAAAGGGTGTGCTGGCATAGCAGAGGGTCCAGAGACGGTTCAGAGAATGATCCCAGGAAAATGTTAATGTACGAGGAGCAATTGAAGGCTCTGGGCCTGTACTCACTGTAGTTTAGGAGAATGAGGGGGATCTCCTTGAAACCTACTGAACATTGAAAGAATGATCTAAGGAATAAAAGGATTAAAGAAAGGGAAAGTCAATCAGCCACGATGGAATGGCGGAGCAGGCTCAATGGGTCAAATGACCTAATTCTGTAATTATAAGTTTTGCAAGCTCCATTACGTACATACTAATTTGTTGCCCACTACGCCATTGCCACTTAGGACAATGGAGATCCTCCATCTCTGCCAGTGTTCAGGGCTTCCTTCATCCTATCATCAGCTTCCTCTCGGTTTTCACTACTGTCAGTCATGCAAATCCATATAACCATATAACAATTACAGCACAGAAACAGGCCATGCCGAACACTTACTCTCACCTAGTCCCACCTACCTGCACTCAGCCCATAACACTCCATTCCTTTCCTGTCCATATACCTATCCAATTTTTCTTTTAAATGACAAAATCGAATCTGCCTCTACCACTTCTACTGGAAGCTCATTCCACACAGCTACCACTCTCTGAGTAAAGAAGTACCCCCTCGTGTTACCCATAAACTTTTACCCCTTAACTCTCAACTCATGTCCTCTTGTTTGAATCTTCCCTACTCTCAATGGAAAAAGCCTATCCACGTCAACTCTATCTATCCCCCTCATAATTTTAAATACCTCTATCAAGTCCCCCCTCAACCTTCTACGCTCCAAAGAATAAAGACCTAACTTGTTCAACCTTTCTCTGTAACTTAGGAGCTGAAACCCAGGTAACGTTCTAGTAAATCTCCTCTGTACTCTCCCGGGTGGAGACTCAGGAATACGGTCACACTCAGACGTAGAAGGATTCTTCAGTGCTGTTTCTGTTTGACCAGTCAGGGTTGTTGGCCCTGAGCTGAAACCTCCAAACCTGGAGGACTGGTGGATCACTCTTAGTTTGGCCTCTGCCCTTTGACCTGTTTGGCACAGGTGACCCTACCAAGAGTCAAAGTATAAAGCCTCGACTCCAGTCAGCATAGCTCTCCGGGTCATTGAGACACACGAACCTCTGAACACTCAGACAAGGTTGTGCTCCTCTTTGAGGATACAAGCTCCCACTACCTGTTAAATGCTCCCAATGGCGTACACCTCTAATAGCCTCCTGGCCATCAGTTTGGCATAGCTGCTAAGCCTGGCAGAACAGTTTCTACTGACGGGAGAAGGGGCAAAGGCGGGTTACTGATGCCTTAAACCACTCGCCGTGGTTGGCAGCTCAGCAAGGAGAAGGAAAACTCTGATCTCAAATCCACTGTCTTGTGGCCATACCCACTCATGGGGAAGGCTTTGGGAGTAAATCCCGAGGGAAAACTCCAGAACTGGACACCTTGAGGAAGTCCTATGCGGACTGGCAACTCCTGCGACGCCACTGGTGCCGAACTGCATCGGTCTCTGCCGTTCATCGGCTTCATGGAGAGAGGGAGCTTGCTACATGGGCAACAGCTCACTCTCCATATTGTACTGCCCAGACCTGCATGTTTGGGCAGCTTCGACGTAACATCCGTGATTAGCTCTGACCAACGGAGGCCACAGAAGTCATACAGTGAAGCAAAAATAAAAGTCTCAAATCTGTTACGGTTACTCAAGTACTTCTGCAGGGTAAACACTGTGCAGGAAATGATGCAGCCAAAATGATACACAGCAAGATCCCCCAGACTATGAGATCACTGCTTTAGAATTGTTGACGGAGGACAGGGTAAGGGAGAGAAGCCCCCGGACTGAGAGTTAACTCTGGACTCTTGACATCACATTCTACCCACTCGCAGACTTTGCCTGCCTGCTCTGCACTTCCTCGGTAACTGTGACAGTTTATTCTGTGTTCCATTATTGCTTTCCCCTTGTACTATACTGAAATGATTCGTATGGATGGCAGTCAAAAGTGTTTTCCTGCTCGACCTCGGTACACATGACAACACTAAACTTGTGACCAATTGAAGCATCGTGACAGCAGTGTGCACTGCTCTCTGCTTGAATGATCTCTCTCTCACACAATGGTGAATGAAAGTCCACCGGCCCTCGAGTGGGGGGAGTTTGGACAAACGACTCAGCAGATTGTAACATCAAAGCAGTGAGCTGTTGGCCTTGCCTCTGATCTGTTGCAGGAGCGACCTCTCTCTCCCCCCCCCCACCTTGCCAGTGAGAGAAAGAGGGCCTGTCTGAGATGTCAAAGTATCGGGATGGTCAGTCGTTTCTGATGGACACTAGATCACAATCTCTTTGGGGGCTTTGCCATTGCTTGCGTGGTGGGGGTAGGGGAGGGGGAAGGGAAGAGCTGATGCTTGTGTGTGGAGGGGCGAGGTGGGCTTTGGGTTCTAGTGTCATTCATTCCTTGGGCTTTTTCTTCTGTTTCGAGGATGTCTGTGAAGAGTAAAAATTTCAAGTTGTGTGGTGTAGATATGCTCTGATATTAAAATTGAACTATTGGTACTTGTGGGCTGCCCCCAACGTATCCTAAGGTGTATTGGTTGTTAGATGCAAAATGGTGCATTTCCCTGTGATAAATAGACTGGAATCCTGGAATGTTTGTAAGAAAGCAGGTCAGAGCACCGGAGATTGGACAAGTGGAGCATAAATCCGTTGAACTGAATGGCTTGCTAATGAAGGGTCCCAGCCCGAAATATCAGCTGTTTATTCCTCACCATAGATGCTGCCTGACTTGCTGAGTTCCTCCAGCATTTGGTGTGCTTGCGTTACTCTGAATTTCCAGCATCTGCAGGTTAACTTCTGCCCAGCCTGTTGGATGGATTGAGTTGCCTTTTTCGTCCACATCTATCCTACAAATACGTCTATTGCAGAAATGACAACAACATGGAAATGGTAGGAAGTGAGCTGAGTTTGAAACATGGCAGGAAGCTGGATCATCCAGTGGAAACCCACACAGTCAGAGGGGTAACATCTGGTCCAGTGCAGGGTGTTTCCAACAGTGGGAGAGTCTAGGATCAGAGGGACAGAGGTGAAGAGGAACTTACTTTAGCCAGAGGCTGGTGAATCTGTGGAACTCATTGCCACATGGAGGCCAAGCCATTGGACACATGTAAACTGGATGTTGATTAGAAGTGTGCCAAAGGTTACAGGGATAAGGAAGGAGAATCAGGTTGAGAGGGTTAATAAATCAGCCATGATGGAATGGTGGAGCAGACTCGATGGGCTGAATGGCCTGATTCTGCTCCTATGTCTAATGAACCTGGGCCTCTGCAAGTCCACTGCGTAACGGCCTTGTCAGCTCCAGGGTAATTAGGGAGAGACGGTCGTTGTTGGCAATGCCTGTAATGTCCACATTCTCACACGGGGGGAGAGTTTGCTGTTGCTTGTGCTTGGGAGGGGGAAGGGGAGAGGGGCTTTGGGGGTCTAATGTATTTTGTCATTCATTCTTTGGGGTTTTTCTTCTGTTTTGTGGATGTCCGTGAAGAGTAAGAATTTCAGGTTGTGTACTGTACATTCTCTGATATTTAATTGAACTATTCACCCATGAGAAATGCATGCTTTATCAACTGTCTGCCACAAGACTTGAGCACGTGAATCTTGTAGGAAGTTACAGAACATTGGACAGACAACGGCAGAGTACAGGAGCAGGCGATCGGGCCACCAAATTTGGATGCTAAATTAAACTGAATATCTTTGGCTGTGTATTCATGTATCTGTCTAACCTCTTAAACAGCACTGCTGTATCACCACTGTTTCACCACCAGCCGCCCCAGGCACCAGAAAGACAAAGGAGCAGAATTAGGCCATTCAGCCCATCGAGTCTGCTGTCATTCAATCATGGCTGATTTATCTTCCCTCTAATCCTATTCTCTTGCCTGCACCCATAACCTTTGACACCTTATCAATAACCCATCAACCTCTGCTTTAAAGATACCCAACAACTCGGGGCCTCCACAGCTGCCTGTGGCAATGAATTCCACAGATTCACCACCCTCTGAAATTCCTCCTCATCTCTGTTCTGAGGCTGCATCACCTGTCCATTCTCCCTCCTGTAGACATTGATCAACCCTCACCCCCACCCCACAACTTATACCATGGAGATCTGAAGTGGAATTTAAACAACACCTTCAAGAGACCCACAGACCATAGACACATAAGATGGCAGATGCTGGAACAGCTAACTACCTACTGGTGAGACTCGGCAGGTCGAGCAGCATCTGTGGAGGGAAAGGATTTGACAACAGGCTAGAACCCTGTACAGGGTTTCAAAACCCCTCAAGGAACTCAAGCACAAAGTTCAAAGTTTAAACTTCAAAGTAAATGTGTTATTATCATTTACATCCCCAACATTCATTTCCTTGTGGATATTCACAGTAAATACAAAGAAATACAACAGAATCAATGAAAAACTTACACACAAAGACTGTAAAGACAAACTGTGCAAATGCAGAAAGACTAATAATAATAATCATCACATCTCATTACAAATACAAGCCTGATTCAGTTTTAGAGTCAGAGTCCTACAAATATGCTGGACAACACATTTTTTCAGAAGTGTTCCTTGCCCAGAATTTTGTTTTTGTTTATGATAGACCTCTTGAAGCTAAGCACAAATATAATTTCAGAGTACTTGTATCATGTAGGGACTGTTCTGTAAATTTGCTGAGCCTGCTTGCGAAAAAAGAATCTCAGGATTGTATGTGGTGACATGTATGTACTCTGATAATAAATTTTACTTTGAACTTTGATTTGGAGAAATAAGACATTAACTTTTATTGAATATAATGTGTTTAATTGCATAACAGTGCTGACACTTTGCAGTACTTCAACTAAGCTAAAAATGTTTTGTTGATGATTTTCGTTTGTACTCAGTGTCTGAGGCTTCTCACTTAAGTGTCCAACAATAATCAGCCAGCATTGATGGATTCCAGTTTCCCTGATACCGTTTCTCCATGACCACAATGTCCTGGTGAAACCTTTCACCGTGCTCATCACTGACAGCACCAAGATTTGCAGGGAAGAAGTCCAAATGGGAATGCAGAAAATGAATCTTTAGTGACATGTTACACTTCATGGTTTTGTATGCTTGAAGCATGTTGTCAACCAGCTGCACGTAGTTTGATGATCTGTAGTTGCCAAGAAAATTTTCAACAACATCCTTGAATGCCTTCCATGTGATTTTCTCCGGTCCCACTAGAAGTTCTTCGAATTGCCTGTTTGATTTGTGGACCAACAAAAATGCCTTCCTTAATCTCGGCTTCAGTTATTCTGACTTAATTTATGACTTGAAGTAACAAATCCGGGTGATTTCATAAAAATGGTGTGTGATAGGGAAATCTCGTGGTGATTTTCATGATCAGCAAAATCCATAAGATGCACCCAAAAGTCCAGTGTTGTATTATGACTGATCTGTTATTACAGACTTGGCAATCTATTATAACTGTCCAGATATAACAATACAGAATGAACAAGCAAGATCAACTTACTTAATAGACCTAGCCATTCCAAACACACATAACATACAGAACTCAGTAAGTGAGAAACACTAGAAATATGCTGAATTAAAAGAGGAAATTGAAAGACTATGGAACATGAACAAGGTATACATTGTCCTGATAGTAATATCTACAACTGGTGTCATCCCAAAGTCGCTACACAATAACATTAAACAGCTTGGCCTATATAGCAATATTTATGTAAATATCCAGAAAACCACAATACTAAATACCACTAGAATAGTTCGAAAGTTCCTAGCAATTGAGAAATGAGTGTGCTTGACTGTGCCCATATCTCAGCTTTTATCAGCTTGAAACTGCAATTTATTGATAGATAGATACCAAGAGCCCAGGTGCTACAGAAATGATAGTTAGTAGGAATTTGTACTTGGCACATGTTCTGTGAAGATCCTCCCCCTTCCCCCCCCACCCCCAGCTTATTCCTCAACCTCAGATTTATTTATTGACTGTGTTGCTATGGGCAAGGACTGGGGGTGGTGTATCACACATTCAGAATATTCCACCACAGGAAGTGATGCTTGCTCTCAGGCCTGGCTCGCAGCTGAAGCCACAATGGTTTGTTTGCTTCAACATCAACTGAGAACACTCAGACAAAATAAAGCCTGTCGATGCGGCCTAGGCTGCACCCTCAAGGGACACGGGTTCAGGTCACACCTCTGAGACAAGCACAAAGCAGATACAATAAAAGGAATAATATCATTGGGCAGAAGATACAGGAGTCCCACACCACCAGGTTCGGAAACAGTTATTATCCCACAACCATCAGGCTCCTGAACCAGTGTGGATAACTTCACTCACCACAATGAGCCTCAGGTCCCACATCACCAGGTTCAGGAACAGTTATTACCCCACAACCATCAGGCTCCTGAACCACTGTGGATAACTTTACTCACCACAATGAGCCTCAGGTCCCACACCACCAGGTTCGGGAACAGTTATTACCCCACAACCATCAGGCTCCTGAACCAGTGTGGATAACTTTACTCACCACAATGAGCCTCAGGTCCCACATCACCAGGTTCAGGAACAGTTATTACCCCACAACCATCAGGCTCCTGAACCAGTGTGGATAACTTCACTCACCACAATGAGCCTCAGGTCCCACAACACCAGGTTCGGGAACAGTTATTACCCCACAACCATCAGGCTCCTGAACCACTGTGGATAACTTCACTCACCACAATGAGCCTCAGGTCCCACACCACCAGGTTCAGGAACAGTTATTACCCCACAACCATCAGGCTCCTGAACCAGTGTGGATAACTTCACTCAGCACAATGAGCCTCAGGTCCCACACCACCAGGTTCAGGAACAGTTATTACCCCACAACCATCAGGCTCCTGAACCACTGTGGATAACTTCACTCAGCACAATGAGCCTCAGGTCCAACACCACCAGGTTCAGGAACAGTTATTACCCCTCAACCATCAGGCTCCTGAACCAGTGTGGATAACTTCACTCTCCACAATGAGCCTCAGGTCCCACACCACCAGGTTCAGGAACAGTTATTACCCCTCAACCATCAGGCTCCTGAACCAGTGTGGATAACTTCACTCACCACAATGAGCCTCAGGTCCAACACCACCAGGTTCAGGATCAGTTATTACCCCACAACCATCAGGCTCCTGAACCAGTGTGGATAACTTCACTCACCACAATGAGCCTCAGGTCCAACACCACCAGGTTCAGGATCAGTTATTACCCCACAACCATCAGGCTCCTGAACCAGTGTGGATAACTTCACTCACCACAATGAGCCTCAGGTCCCACACCACCAGGTTCAGGAACAGTTATTACCCCACAACCATCAGGCTCCTGAACCAGTGTGGATAACTTCACTCACCACAATGAGCTTCAGGTCCCACACCACCAGGTTCAGGATCAGTTATTACCCCACAACCATCAGGCTCCTGAACCAGTGTGGATAACTTCACTCACCACAATGAGCCTCAGGTCCCACATCACCAGGTTCAGGAACAGTTATTACCCCACAACCATCAGGCTCCTGAACCAGTGTGGATAACTTCACTCACCACAATGAGCCTCAGGTCCCACAACACCAGGTTCGGGAACAGTTATTACCCCACAACCATCAGGCTCCTGAACCAGTGTGGATAACTTCACTCACCACAATGAGCCTCAGGTCCCACACCACCAGGTTCAGGATCAGTTATTACCCCACAACCATCAGGCTCCTGAACCAGTGTGGATAACTTCACTCACCACAATGAGCCTCAGGTCCCACATCACCAGGTTCAGGAACAGTTATTACCCCACAACCATCAGGCTCCTGAACCAGTGTGGATAACTTCACTCACCACAATGAGCCTCAGGTCCCACAACACCAGGTTCGGGAACAGTTATTACCCCACAACCATCAGGCTCCTGAACCAGTGTGGATAACTTCACTCACCACAATGAGCCTCAGGTCCCACACCACCAGGTTCAGGAACAGTTATTACCCCTCAACCATCAGGCTCCTGAACCAGTGTGGGTAACTTCACTCAGCACAATGAGCCTCAGGTCCCACACCACCAGGTTCAGGAACAGTTATTACCCCACAACCATCAGGCTCCTGAACCATTGTGGATAACTTCACTCACCACAATGAGCCTCAGGTCCCACACCACCAGGTTCAGGAACAGTTATTACCCCACAATCATCAGGCTCCTGAACCAGTGTGGTTAACTTCACTCAGCACAATGAGCCTCAGGTCCAACACCACCAGGTTCAGGATCAGTTATTACCCCACAACC
Organism: Hemitrygon akajei; assembly: GCF_048418815.1. Taxonomy (NCBI): domain Eukaryota; kingdom Metazoa; phylum Chordata; class Chondrichthyes; order Myliobatiformes; family Dasyatidae; genus Hemitrygon; species Hemitrygon akajei. The sequence goes on along the minus strand of NC_133135.1, from coordinate 115,614,878 downwards.
ATCAGGCTCCTGAACCAGAGGGGATAACTTCACTCACCACAATGAGCCTCAGGTCCCACACCACCAGGTTCAGGATCAGTTATTACCCCACAACCATCAGGCTCCTGAACCAGTGTGGATAACTTCACTCACCACAATGAGCCTCAGGTCCCACACCACCAGGTTCAGGAACAGTTATTACCCCACAACCATCAGGCTCCTGAACCAGTGTGGATAACTTCACTCACCACAAGACTGATCTGTCTCCACAACCTACAGAGTTACTTTCAAGGACTCAACAACTCAAGTTCTCAGTTTTTTTGCACAATTTGCATTTTTTTATTTGTCTTCTTTTGCATTCAGTTGTTCATTGGCCTTCATCGGAGGATCAGAGGTGGAGAGAGTAAGCAACTTTAAATTCTTCAGTCTTATTATTTCAGAGGATCTATCCTGGGCCCTATAACTGTGGGATCGAAGCTGTCTTTGTTCTTGGTTTTTGCATCTTCTGCCCAATGGGAGAGGGAAGAAGCAAGAATGTCTGAGGTGGGGTGGCACAGTAGCGTAGTGATCAGCACAACACTCAACAGTACAGGCGGCCCAGATTCAATTCCCACCGCTGTCTCCACAGAGATTTTATGTTCTCCCTGTGACCTCAAGTGTTTGGTCTGAGTGTTCTAGTTTCCTTCCACAGTCCAAAGACATACTGTTGGAAGGTTAATTGGCCATTGTAACTTGTCGCATGATTAGGCTAGGGTTAAATTGGCTGGGGGTGTAGGGTGGGGTGGGGAGTTGCTGGGCATCATGGCTTGAAGGACTAGAAGGGCCTATTCCACACTATCTCAGTAAATAGATAAACTGTTTGGTTATGCTGGCAATCAGAAGAATGTAGATAGATAGATAGATAGATAGATAGATACTTTATTCATCCCCATGGGGAAATTCAACATTTTTTCCAATGTCCCATACACTAATTGTAGCAAAACTAATTACATACAATACTTAACTCAGTATAATATGATATGCATCTAAAATCACCCTCTCAAAAAGCATTAATAAATAGCTTTTAAAAAGTTCTTAAATAGTTTACTAAAATACATTGAATGGTAACTTAAGCTCAGTCCTAACCCCGGCACTTTAACATATCTTACTCCTGGCGGTTGAATTGTAAAGCCGAAATGGCATTGGGGAGTATTGATCTCTTCATCCTGTCTGAGGAGCATTGCATCGATAGCAACCTGCCGCTCTTGCTGTATGTTATCAAGCTGTGCTCACCCCAGAGAGTGGAGAGTGCTCCATCACAGATATTCCTTCACAGCTCTTTGCTGTGGTACCATTAAGAGGCATATCCTTGATTCTTTCCCATGAGTGTTAGGATACTACTCTCAGCTAATAAGAACATACTGTACCCCTAATCCTCAATTAAACTCAACCAGGCCTTTGGATTTGTGAAACCCCTTCTGGGATCACAACTCCCTCAAATTAGAGACAGAAGCCAGAATGAGAAGGTGGGAGGAGGGGTTAGGAGTACAAACTGGCAGGTGATAGGTGGGGAGGGGAGATGATGTAAGACGCTAGGAGGTGATAGGTGAAAGAGGTAAAGGACTGAAGAGGAGGACTCTGACAAGAGAGGAGAGAGGACTGTGGGAGAAAGGGAAGGAGGGGGGGAGCCAAAGGGAGATGATGGGCAGGTGAGGAGAAGAGAGGGGGTGAGAGTGGAGATGGAATTAGGAATGGAAAAAGGGAGAAGGGGGAGGGGGAGAGAAATTGATGTACAGACTAGAGACAGAATAAGAATCTTACATTGCTCAACTCAGCGACCCATGGAACTGTTATCACTCTGAGAAACATTTGAGATCTGTACCAACAACACACACAAAATACTGGTAGAACACAGCAGGCCAGGCAGCATCTGTAGGGAGAAGTGCTGTCGACGTTTCGGGTCGAGACCCTTCGTCAGGACTAACTGAAAGGAAAGATACTAAGAGATTTGAAAGTAGTTGGGGGGAGGGGGAAATGTGAAATGATAGGAAAAGACTGGAGGGGGTGGGGTGAAGCTAAGAGCTGGAAAGGTGATTGGCCAAAGTGATACAGAGCTGGAGAAGGGAAAGGATCATGGGACGGGAGGCCTCGGGAGAAAGAAAGGGGGAGGGGGGAGCACCAGAGGGAGATGGAGAACAGGCAGGGTGATGGGCAGAGAGAGAAAAAAAAAAGGAGGGGAAAAAAAACCTAAATATATCAGGGATAGGGTAAGAAGGGGAGGAGAGGCATTAACGGAAGTTAGAGAAGTCAATGTTCATGCCATTAGGTTGGAGGCTATCCAGCCGGTATATAAGGTGTTGTTCCTCCAACCTGAGTGTGGCTTCATCTTGACAGTAGAAGAGGCCATGGATAGACATATCAAAATGGGAATGGGAAATGGAATTAAAATGTGTGGCCACTGGGAGATCCTGCTTTCTCTGGAGGACAGAGCGTAGGTGTTCAGTGAAATGGTCTCCCAGGCTGTGTCGGGTCTCACCAATATATAAAAGGCCACACTGAGAGCACCGGACGCAGTATACCACACCAGCCGACTCACAGGTGAAGTGTCACCTCACCTGGAAGAACTGTCTGGGGCCCTGAATGGTGGTGAGGGAGGAAGTGTAAGGGCAGGTGTAGCACTTGTTCCGCTTACAAGGATAAGTGCCAGGAGGGAGATCGGTGGGAAGGGATGGGGGGATGAATGGACAAGGGAGTCGCGTAGGGAGCGATCCCTGTGGAAAGCAGAAGGGGGGGAGGGAAAGATGTGCTTGGTAGTGGAATCCCATTGGAGGTGGCGGAAGTTACAGAGAATTATACGTTGGACCTGGAGGCTGGTGGGGTGTGGGCGGATGGGGTGAGGGCAGATGTGCGGGAAATGGGAGAGATGCATTTGAGAGCAGAGTTGATGGTGGAAGAAGGGAAGCCCCTTTGTTTAAAAAAGGAAGACATTTCCTTCGTCCTAGAATGAAAAGCCACATCCTGAGAGCAGATCAAGTCAAGTCAACTTTTATTGTCTTTCGACCATAACTGCTGGTACAGTGCATGGTAAAAATGAGACGACATTTTTCAGGACCATGGTTTACATGACACAGTACAAAAACTAGACTGAACTACGTAATAAAAAAAAAACACAGAGAAAGCTATACTAGACTACAGACCTACACAGGACTGCATAAAGTGCACAAAAACAGTGCAGGCATTACAATAAATAATAAACAGGACAGTAGGGCAAGGTGTCAGTCCAGGCTTCGGGTATTGTGGAGTCTGATAGCTTGGGGGAAGAAACTGTTACATAGTCTGGTCATGAGAGCCCGAATGCTTCGGAGCCTTTTCCCAGATGGCAGGAGGGAGAAGAATTTGTATGAGGGGTGCGTGGGGTCCTTCATAAAGCTGTTTGCTTTGCAGATGCAGCGTGTAGTGTAAATGTCCGTGATGGCGGGAAGAGAGACCCCGATGATCTTCTCAGCTGACCTCACTATCCGCTGCAGGGTCTTGCAATCCGAGATGGTGCAATTTCCGAACCAGGCAGTGATGCAGTTGCTCAGAATGCTCTCAATACAACTCCTGTAGAATGCGATGAGGATGGGGGGTGGGAGATGGACTTTCCTCAGCCTTAGAAAAAAGTAGAGATGCTGCTGGGCTTTCTTTGCTATGGAGCTGGTGTTGAGGGACCAGGTAAGATTCTCCGTCAGGTGAACACCAAGAAATTTGGTGCTGTTTACGATCTCTACCGAGGAGCCGTCGATGTTCAGCGGGGAGTGGTCGTTCCATGCCCTCCTGAAGTCAACAACCATCTCTTTTGTTTTGTTCACATTAAGAGACAGGTTGTTGGCTCTGCACCAGTTCATTAACCACTGCACCTCCTCTCTGTAAGCTGACTTGTCGTTCTTGCTGATGAGACCCACCACGGTCATGTCATCGGCGAACTTGATGCGGCGGAGACGGAGGAATTGTGAGAAGGGGATAGCATTTTTGCAAGAGACAGGGTGGGAAGAGGAATAGTCCAGGTAGCTGTGAGAGTCTGTAGGCTTATAGTAGATATCAGTAGATAAGCCGTCTACAGAGATGGAGACAGAAAGATCAAGAAAGGGGAGGGAGCTGTCAGAAATGGACCAGGTAAATTTGAGGGCAGGGTGAAAGTTGGAGGCAAAGTTAATGAAGTCAACGAGCTCAACATGCGTGCAGGAGGCAGCGCCAATGCAGTCGTCGATGTAGCGAAGGAAAAGAGGGGGACGGATACCCGTATAGACTTGGAATATGGACTGTTCCACAAAGCCAACAAAAAGGTAGGCGTAACTGGGACCCATGTGGTTTGGAGCAAGTGGGAGGAGCCAAAGGAGAAATTATTAGATTTGTACCATTGTGCTGGCCATAGTTTAGTGGAAGACAAACTCAGCTAAATTAAGAGATTACAAGTCAGGACACACTCTATGGACCTGGGTCCACCGTGCAGGCTGACTAGAGCAACACAATAAGTGATGGAGGAACTCAGCACGTCCGGTCGATGTTCCAGTTCGTGACCCTTCAGCAGATTTGGGAAGGAGGGGGACTGAAGCCAGAATAAGGTGGGGAGAGGAGGGAAGGAGGATAATCTGACAGGTGATAATCAGAGGAAGGCGATGGCCTGGTCATGAACACAAGGCGATAGCTCCACTCATTTAAGGACTCTTATGTCGTTATTTCATGCTCATTATTTATTGCTATTTATTTATATCTGCATTTGCAGAGTTTATTTACAGTTCACAGTTCCTGATGTTTATAGTTACTGTTCTATAGATTTGCTAAGTAAGCCCGCAGGAGAAGAATTTATGTGGTGACTTGCTGTACTCTGATAACAAGGTTTACTTTGAGGGTGGGGCAGGGAGGAGAAGGAGTGAGAGGTGTCATGGTTTTGTAATCCTGAACATTGAACTAATTGAAAGGAAAGCAAGGGAGCTAAGAGATGCAAATCTTATTTCGTTTTTTTACTTTAAGCGAGCTGGTGTGATAAGGTATGCTATCCATGAACTTTTACAGTTAATCTGCAATGCATTCACCCAGAGTCTCAAACTGATCGTCTTGCCATCGTTACAACACACACAAAGTGCGGGAGCAACTTGGCAGCATCCACGAAGGGGAAAAATCACTTGACATTTTAGGCTGAGACCTTTCATCAAGACTGGAAAAGAAGGAGGCAGAAGCCAGAATGAGATCAAAGTTCAAAGTGCATGTACATTATAGCGTGCAGGTGAGGCGTAGAAATGTGGGGAGAATTGGCTTTTGAGAAAAATTGGTGAAGGAAAGAAACTGAGCTGAGCACTAGTATAAGCTCAATGGGCCAAATGGCCTCACTCTGGAATTAAAACTCAATACATCTTCTGTAATAAAGAATCAGTCTTATTTTTATTTGTAAATGTTCACATTCTGTTGCAAGGTGCTAAAAAAAATTACAGATGGCTGTTGTCTTCTACATTTCCAATCAAAATTTAAGTTAAATTATTTACAGTACGTACACTATATACAAAGAACTTCTTCATAACTGAGACTTACAGCCAAGTTTGCTACACTGATATTTACAACATCATCCCCTTCTGCTTCTCACCCCTGCCCACTTTGGCATGGTACTGAAGTCTGGTTTACCTAATCCAGTCCAGATAGTCAACTGCACCGGCTAATATTCTTCACCGCTTCTTTTAAAATCCCACTTGTGTGTTGTCAAACAATGTTTAGACACCCAGTCACACAAGGAGCCAGACAGAGGTGGTCAATGGTCAAGAGGACAGTTGTAGTTTTACTAAGAAGTGGGGGAGGGCGCGGGCTGAGGTTTCGGATGGGGCGCGGACGACGAGGCCAAGACAGCTGAAGACACACTCCCAGCGTTGGAGGGATTAGCATTGGTGATAACCAGCAGACTATAATTAGAAAAAGGATATGAGGGAGATGAATGGACAGAGAAGGACACAGAGGCACAGAGTGGAGGCATTCAAAAATATTGTTAGAGGGCAGCGGAATGGAAAAAGGCCTGGCTTGGTCTGGAGCCTGTGTTCCAGGAACTCTTGCTGCTGGTTCCTGTTGGGTTCTGGGGATGAAGGACTGCTTGGTTGGAAAACCAAAACATTCTGCCCCTTTAACCATCAGAAGAAACAATACCCACAGATTAAGAGAGCCAGATTAAGCTGGTGGAAAGAATGCCCAACCTGCAGTTGTCTGAGGAAACAAAGCCCCACCAGAACAGGGAAACTGGAGCAGACCTTCACATCTTTGATGACTCTTACTTCCTCTTCAGCTCTTTACAAGTTAACTCTATAAGCACTGGTTTCTTATTCCTGTAACATCTGGAGATCAGGTCCATCCTGTAAAAGCTCCCTGCCTTCAGTAGGATTCAGCAAACAAACGCTGCTTTCAAAGACAAACGGTTACTCTGCACCCGGGGTTTGTGCCATGGACCAATACCATTAAGCAACAGGTCCGTGGACCTCAGGTTGGGAACCTCTGCTCTACACACACCCCTTGCCACCCTGAATTAGCACACACAAGAATGTTAGACTGTCTGTAGGATTAACTACAGTGAGAAGTTGACCAGGCAACTTCTTGGAGTGTAATTCCTTGGAGTGTAGGAGGGCTTACAGAGGTGTATAATATCATGAGGGGCATAGGGCAGGGTGAATGCACTCAGTGTTTTCCCCAGGGTTGGAGAAATCAAGAATGAGAGGGTGTAGTTTTAAACTGAGGGAGATTTAACAGGAATTTGAGAGAAAACTCAAGCTCCACTCCTCCAAGAGAACCACAAGCTGGTTTGGGGGTTTGGAGGCTCGCGTGCCTCAATGACCCGGACAGCTACGCTGGCTTGAGTTGGGCTTTCTGCTTTGGCTCTTGGTAGGGTCACCCATGCCAAACAGGTCAAAGGGTAGAGGCCAGACTAAGAGTGTTCCACCGGTCCTCCAGGTTTGGGGGTTCAGCTTCTTTGCTGCCCCAAATGCCAGCAGCATAACAGGCAGTGAGCAAGTCACGTTGCTATTAAGTGGGGGCAGTGTGGTGGCATAGCAATGAGCATAATGCTATTACAGTGCCGGTGACCAGGGTTCAATTCCCGCTGCTGTCTGCAAGGTGTCTGTACGTTTGCTCTGTGACCACACGGGCCTCTACCAGTTGCTCCAGTTTCCTCCCACAGTCTGAAGGCCCACTAGTAGAGTAGCTGGTCACAAGTGGCTGGAAGGGCCTGTTCCCATGTTGTATCTCTAAAACTAAACACATAAATTGTGATGTGTATGTAGAAGGAGCCACCCAGAGGAAGTGGTTGAGGTAGGTACAATAATTTTTATTTATTTATTTAGAGATACAGCACAGGGCAGGCCCTTTGGCCCAATGAGCGTCATCGTCAGGCAACCCAATGGTTTAACCCGAGCCTGATCACAGGACAGTTTACAATGACCAACCAGCACGTCTTTGGACTGTGGCAGGAATCTGGAGAATGCTGTCACAGGGAGATCAGAGGACACCGGTATTGAATTGCTAACTCTGATGCCCCGAGCTGTAATAGCATCGTACTAACCACCACACCACTGTGGCACTCAACTACTTTCACCATACAGCCAGACAGCTTTAGAAAGTTATGGGTCAAAGGCTGACACGAGGCTAGGCCAACACGCAGAGTACCCACACGCAGTGTACACACACGCAGTGTAGCTGACACATGGGCTGAAAGGCTGTTTTGGCATTGTACAAGCCCATGAACTTTGCAAGAGAGAGAAGGCACCTATCACTGGTCTTTCAGGAGGTACCAATATCACCTTAATCTCAACATTAGCTCTAAACCTTTCCCTCCAGTGTACCAGTGGAGATCCATTGTGATTGTCACTTTCTGAAGGCAATTAGTTGTAAAAGTTTAAGCTCCTGAGCTGCACACAGCTTAGGCCACAAGATATAGGAGAATTAGACCATTTGGTCCATCGACTCTGCTCCACCATTTCATCATGGCCGATCCATTTCTCTCTCAGCCCAAATCTCCCCGTATCCCTTCATGCCCTGACCAATCAAGAATCTATCAATTTCTGCCTTAAATATACATAGCCTCCACAGCCACCAGCAGCAACAAATTTCACAGATTCATCACCCTCTGACTAAAGAAATTCCTCCTCACCTCTGTTCTAAATGGACACTCCTCTATTCTGAGGCTGAGTCCCTCACCATAGGAAACAGCCTCTCCACAAACCACACTATCAAGGCCTTTCAACATTCGATATGTTTCAATGAGATCCGAATACAGACCCAGAGCCCTCAAACACTCTTCATATGATAGGCATTTCAATCCCGGAATCATTTTTGTGAATCCCTTTTGACCTTCTTCCATGTCAGCACACCCTTTCTTAGATAAGGGGACCAAAATTGCTCACAAGACTCCAAGTGAGGCCTCACCAGTGCTTTATAAAGCCTCAAATGTACCCTTTTAATTGCATTTTTCTAATTTATAAGACAGAGCCATTTCGGATAATAAAGTTGAAAACATATACAAAATGATGAGAGGCATAGGTGTACAAGACGATAAGAAGCAGAGATTGAGTTCTTCCCAGAGTGGAAATGGCTAATACAATGGGGCATGACTTCACGATATTTGGAGAAAAGTATAGGGGATGATGTTAGAGGCAAGCTATTTTTAAAAAAAAAATTACAATGGGCATGTGGATCGCCTTGCCGAGGTGATGGTAGAGATCGGTATATGAAATACGTTGATGAGTCTCTTGGATAGGCACATGAATGATAGAAAAATGGAGAGTAATGTAGTGGGATGAGTGGTGGGGTGGAGATTGTCTCTCCCAAAAGAGTGTTCCTTCCCTCTGCTGGCCTGCAGGTCTCCTTTGGGCAAGGTGTTGAATCTGCTTATCCCCTCTCCCTTCCTCCCCTAACCCACCCCCACCCCCCCCCCCACCGGCCCCCGATCGGGGTCACACAAATTCATGGGAGCAGGTGGTGGATGGTCGTTTGAACAGCCGGTGCATATCACAAGTCCTGGTTATGTGACCACTGACGCTAAATGACTGGGATCACCCATCTTGTAAAGGCACTGCCCAGAAGAAGGCAATGGCAAACCATTTCTGTAGAAAAATGTGCCAAGGACAATCACAGTCATGGGAAGAAGGGAAATGGAACGATGGCCTTCATTGCTAGAGGGATTGAATTTAAGAGCAGGGAGGTTATGCTGCAACTGTACAGGGTACTGGTGCAGTTCTGGTCTCCTTACTTGAGGAAGGATACACTGGTTTTGGGGGTGGTGTAGGGAAGTTCACCTGGTTGATTCTAGAGATGAGGGGGTTAGACTACGAGGAGAGATTGAGTTGTGTGGGACTGTACTTGCTGGAATTCAGAGGCATGAGAGGAGTCTTACAGAAACATAAAATTATGAAAGGGATAGATAAGATAGAGGCAGGAAATTTGTTCCCACTAGTAAGTGAGACTAGAACTAGGGGACATAGCCTCAAGGTTTGGGGGAGTAGATATACGATGGAGATGAGGAGGAACTGCTTTTCCCAGAGGGTGATGGATCTGTGGAATTCTCTGCCCAGGGAGGCAGTGGAGGCTACATCAGTAAATATATTTAAGACAAGGCTGGATAGAATTTTGCATAGTAGGGGAATTTAAGGTTATGGGGAAAAGGCACGAGTCCATGGCCAGATCAGCCATGATCTTATTGAATGGTGGAGCAGGCTTGACGGGCCAGATGGCCGACTCCTGCTCCTATTTCTTATGTTCTTATGATGACCTAGGACATATGACATGGCACATAATGAACAAACCAATTAGTAAGGATGGGTTAAGCTTGATCTTAGAGTAGGTTAAAAGGTCACACATCATTGTGGGCCGAAGGGCCTGTACTGTGCTGTAATGTTGTATGATATGTAGAAGGGAATGTTGTACGTTATGTAGGTTGATCTTGGAGCAGCTTAAAGAGTCAGCGTATTGTAAGCCAAAGGGCCTGTACAATAAATGACGTGCTGTAATGTTACAGATTCTAAAACATTGCGTTCCTCACAACTCATCCCCGATAAGGGTCTGGCACACATCAATACACGAGCAGAAAGACTGAACTGTGAGGTAGAGGTGGTTCAGAAATGCCAAGGCCACAGGCCAGGAGTGCGATGGGGTGTGGGAAGTCCAAGGCCTCCCTCTGCTGAAGTGGTCAAAGGACGTGGTGGTCTGCGCCAGCTGATGAGTCATCGTTTAAAGTGGAGGGAGAGAAGAGCTTGGATAATAGGCAGGATGCAAGAATTGACTAAAATTCAGGCCGCAGAAGCAGAGACTTCATAATAAACAGAAAAAACAAGCGAGTTGCCCAGCCTGGCTGGACTTGATAATCAGGAGAGTGACTCAGAGACACAGATAATGTCAGGAAGACCCTGAACAATAAGGACAGGAAGGCTACCTTTCAATCCAATGGCCAAGAGGCTGTACCATCTGGCCAGTTAAACCGTGTGCATACGAACATTCCTGGAGAATACAATCAGGGTGAAAAGTGCAATCTCAAAACAAATCATGGGCACCTCTGTAGCCTAGTGGTTAGTGCAACGCTATTACAGCTTGGGGCATTCTACAGCTCGGAGTTCAATTCTGGCACTGTCTCTATGTCCTACTTGTGGAATGCGTGGGCTTCCCCGGGTGCCACGGTCCAAAGACATACTGGTCAGTTAACTGGTCATTGGAAATTGTCTTGTGATTTGGTCTGGGACAACAGAGCTCGAAGGTCCAGAAGACCCTACCCTGCACGGTATTGCTAAATAAATAATTTAGAAACATTTTTCTTTTAGACTTTAGTTAGAAAAGTGATGTTTTTAAAACCAAAACATGTTGACAAATTTGCAGCACGTGATCAAGGCCCACACTCTAGTTGACAAGTGTTGAAACGCACTTCAGGGTTGTTTGTTCCCAGATGCTTTCAGGTCAATGTCCAGAGATGAAATCTCTGCAACTCAGCAGGTCAGACAGCATCTATGGAGAGGAAGGAGCTGTTAACGTTTCGGGCTGAGACCTTTCGTTCCAGGGTCTCGGCCTGAAACGTCGACTCTCTTCCTCTCCACAGATGCTGCCTGACCTGCTGAGTTCTTCCTGCATTTTGTGCGTGTTGCTCTGAATTTCCAGCATCTGCAGAACGTCTTGCGTTTCAATCTATTAAATGCCTCTCAGTTTTTGAGAGCATTCTACGTGGGGATCATGCTTAAACCACGTGTGATGGTGTGCGAGAGGAAAGGGGCTTGTTTTGCTGTTGTGGGTTGGTTGGTTGCTTTGCTCTGGTGAGCGCTGTGGTGAACGCAAGACTGGAGCCAATGTGGCATCCACAGTGTTAGGCTGTGTTGGCCATTCACAAAAACAACGCATTTTACTGTAGGTTTCGATATACGTGCAATAAAGTGATTTGAATCTGATGTTCTGTAAATCCAGAGTAACGCACAAAAAGTGCTGGAGGAAATCAGCAGGTGTCTAGCCAGTCAAGAGCTTGGAGTTAATTGTTTCCCTACTTGGCTTCACTGTTTTGAGTTTATGTACCTTCAGGGGTAGGGTTGGGGAGGTGGCAACGTGCAGAGTGAAGAAACACAAACTCTGCAGTTACTTGTACATTCGCAAGGCTCGCTGGGCCAACGACAGACCTGATGACCACGAGGCTCCAGTGGCTGGAAGCAGGTTCGGACTCAGTACTAACACAAAGGGCAAGCGTGAGCAACACCTTTAGAATGGGTGCAGATAATGAGTCTCCCCCCACCCCTGCATTCCCCACCCCCCAGCACCCTGCTCAAAAGCCAACTAAAACACCCTCTTTCCCCCACCATCTACTGCACGCCTCTCAGCCTTTGCTGCCTGCTTGGTCACTGGGCATTGTTATGCTGCTGGCCAGTACACTGGGCAGTGCGTCGTCGTTGGGAAACTCCTCAAACCTATAGTTGAGGTAGTCTATATTGCTGCAGGCACCCATGTCCAAATCAGCCTGCTCCCGGCCGTTACTGAAGGGAGGGTGATAGATCTCATCCTCTGTGTGCTGTGGAAGCCCCGCCACTTGGCTCTGGAAACGGTTGCTCGGCCAGTCCAAGGGCTCCTCTTTCTTGCAGCCCACACCGTACATCTCGTTAGGCAGTTCCATGCCCATGAATTCAGGACAGAAGGCAGGAAATCCCTGGTTAGGGTAGTCCCAGGATTTGTTCATCTGGTTCAGGTCTGTAAGCTTCTCGTCTTCCTCAGCTAGTGAAGTTAAAAAGCAAAGTTAGATGTCAAGACATACATTCAGGATTTTCAAGACCAATGATATAAGACCATAAGACACAGGAGCAGAATTAGGCCATTTGGCCCATCAAGTCTGCTCCACCATTCAAACATGGCGGTTCCTTTTGCCCCCTCCTCAGCCCCACGCCCTGCCCTTCTCCCAGTGACCTTTAATGCCATTTCCAATCAAGAGCCTATAAAGCTCTGCCTTAAATACACCCAAAGACCTGGCTCCACAACTGTGGCAAAAAATTCCACAAATTCACCAATCTCTGGCTAAAGAAATTTCTCCGCATCTCTGTTTTAAATGGATGCCCCTCTATCCTGAGGCTGTGCCCTCTTATCTTAGACTTCCCCACCATGGGAAACAAACTATCTACATCTACTCTGTCCAGGCCTTTCAACATTGAGAGGTTTCAATGAGATCTCCCTCATCCTTCTAAATTCCAGCGAGTACAGACCCAGAGCCATCCAACGTTCCTCATATGATAATCCATTCATTCCCAGAATCATCCTTGTGAACCTCCTCTGAACGACCACCCCCCCCCCCAATGCCAGCACATCTTTTCTTAGATGAGGAGCCCCAAAATACTCACAATACTCAAGGTGAGGTGTCACCAGTTCCTTATAAAGCCTCAGCCTCACATCCCAGCTCACGTATTCTAGACCTCTTGAAATGAATGCTAACATGGCAATTGCCTTCTTCACCACTGACTCTACCTGCAAGTTAACATTTAGGGTGTTCTGCACAAGGACTCCCAAGTCCCTTTGCACTTTAGATTTTTGGAGATTTTTCTCCATTTAGAAATTAGTCTACACATTTATTTCTAACATTGTATTTCATTTGCCACTTTCTTGCCTAATCTCCTAATCTGTCCAAATCCTTCTACAGCCTTCTTGTTTCCTCAACACTACCTGCCCCTCCACCAGTCTTTGTATCATCTGTAAACTTGGCAACAAATCCATCTATTCCATCATCTAAATAATTGATATACAGCATAAAACAAAGTGGTCCCAACACTGACCCCTGCAGAACACCACTAGTCACTGGCAGCAAACCAGAAAAGGATCCTTTTATTCCCACTTGCTGCCTCCTTCCAAACAGCCAATGCTCTAACCGTGCTACTAACTTTCCTGTAATACCATGGGCTCTTAACTTGATAAGTGGCCTCATGTGTGGCACCTTGTTAAAGGTCTTCTGAAAATCCAAATATACAACATCCACTGCCTCCCCTTTATCTATCCTACTTGTAATCTCCTCAAAGAATTCTAACAGGTTCGACAGGCAGGATTTTCCCTGAAGGAAACCATGCTGACTTTGTCCTATCTTGTCCTGTGTCACCAAGTACTCAATCATCTCATCCTTAGCAATTGACTCCAACATCTTCCCAACCACCGAGGTCAGGCTAACTGGCCTGTAACTTCCTTTCTGCTGCCACCTTCTTTCTTAAAGAGTGGAGTGACATTTGCAATTTTCCAGTCCTCTGGCACCAGGCCAGAGTCCAATGATGTTTGAAAGATCATTACTAATACCACCTCAATCTCTAATGATACCTCTTTCAGAACCCCAAAGTGCAATTCATCTGGTCTGGGTGACTTATGTACTCTTGGGTCTTTCAGCTTTTTGAACGCCTTCTCCCTTGTAATAGCAACTACACTCACTTCTCTTCCCTCACACCCTTCAACGTCCGACACACTGCTAGTGTCTTCTATGGTGAAGAATGTAGGTCACCTCCCAGCCTCTGTTGCTATTCCCACTCTCTCCTCCATCTGTCTGTCACTGCTTGCCACCTGGATCCACCAATCATTTCCCAGCTCTTGCTCCACCCCTCCACCTCACCTCTTTACACCGGCCACTACTCCTCTACCTGTGCTGTACAGAAGGCTATGGTTCAGGTGAAGGATGATGGGACTACTCAGGTTAATTGTTCAGCATGGAATAGATGGGCTGAAGGGCCTTTTGCTGTGATATCGTGTTCTATGACACTGCCCTTCATTCTAGACAACCTAGAATGTCAACCGCTCATTTTTCTCCACAGATGCTGCAGAGCTCCTGCAAAGATTTTGTGTCATTAATACCCTACTTTCTCCTGTCTCTATTTCAATCACTGCCATCACCTGTGCACCTAAATTATTAATCCTTTGCTTGTCTGACCCTGGCCTAGTCAAAATGGAATCTATCAGGAACCAGGACAGTAATCATTAATACTTTCGCCCAAGCCAATAACTTGGACCCAAGGTACTAACTGCAATGTCAGCCAATAAGCTGTAAATAGGGGTGGGATGCAGGTGATACTGACTGCAATGTCAGCCAATAAGCTGTAAATAGGGGTGGGATGCAGGTGATACTGAATGCAATGTCAGCCAATAAGCTGTAAATAGGGGTGGGATGCAGTTGATACTGACTGCACTGTCAGCCAGTGAGCTAATGACCTGAGATACAGATGGCACTGTCAACCAGTAAGGTGTAGGCAGGGGTTGGGTTTGAGATACTGCCTGCAATTGTAGCCAGTGAGGTGGAGGCATGGGTCAAACCTATGCAACACCGACTGCACTGTCAGCCAGTGAGACGGAGGAATCTCAGAAGATTTACGATGGGACATTGATAGGATGAGGAGCTGGGCTGAGAAGGGGCAAATGAAGTTCAATCTGGAGAAGTGTGATGTGATACTCTTTGGAAGGTCTTTGTAATAAGGAGGTCAGAGCAGGTCGGCTTATGGGAAACATACTGATGTTGACAGGTAATGCAGGTCCAAGAGGAAGAGGAACATTCATTATTGGACAGCCTTTTTTTTAAAAAAAACAAAATTACCTTTGGAGGTAATGTTGTAGTTCTATAAAACTCTGGTTCGACCTCACTTGGAGTATTGTGCTGAGTTCTGGTCGCCTCATTATAGGAAGGATGTGGAAGCTTTAGAGAGGCTGCAGAGGAGATTCACCAGGAAGCTGCCTGGTTTAGAGAGGATAGGTTGAGTGAGATGGGACTTTTCTCTTTGGAGTGAATGAGGATGAGAAGTCACTTGATAAAGGTGTACAAGATGATAAGAGGCAAAGATCGAGTGGATGGCCAGAGACCTTTTCCTGGGACAATCCAAGTGTGCATAATATTAAGTGATTGAAGGAAAATACAGGTCAGGTGGGGGAAATGTCAGAAGTAAGTTCTTTATTCAGGAGTGGTGAGTGTGTGGAACACGCTGCCAGGGGCGGTGGTAGAGGCAGATACATTAGGGACATTTAAGAACATTAGATAGGCACACGGATGATAGAAACATTGGGGTATATGTGGGAGGGAAGGGTTGGATTGATCTCAGAGTAGGGTAAAAGAATGGGACTAATGTTTTATATTCCAAGTGCCTCCACACCACATTAACTGACTGAAGAATCACGTTCACTTCCTGAATTTTTCTCAACTTTAGCCCCATAAACACGGTCACCTGCAGCATCACTGAATTCAGAACTTACCTCGATACTTTACAGAATTTTTCGGTCCCGTCACTGCATTTGCCAAAGTCACATTAGCACCTGTCCAAAAGAAAATCCAGAAGGAAGAGCAGGGTTTACTTTTCAGGTGATTGCTCTGCCGTCCCTCTGTAGACATCTTTCACCCCTACGTCCTGAACCCAATTTTCAATGCATCGCCAACTCTTATGTCAACAAGCTTCCCATTTGGTGGAGTTTACAGGTCGGAGCAGATCTGGCATTTGGCCTGTTATTAGCAAAGGCCACAGCTGCTCTCTTCTCTGGACTCATAATTGCTGGAGTTTCAAAGCATGTTGGGGGTAATCTCATTGAAACCTAGCCAGTACTGAAAGGCCTAGATAGAGTGGATATGGAGAGAATGTGGTGGGGGAGTCTCGGAGCACAGGGCACAGCCTCATAATACAAGGATACTCCTTTAGAACAGAGACCATGAGGGATTTCTTTATCCAGAGGGTGGTGAATCTGTGGAACTCATTGTTACAGATGACCATGAACCCGTTATTGAGTGTATTTAAAGCAGAAGTTGATAGATTCTTGATTAGTCAGGGCATCAAAGGTTACAGGGAAAAAGGCAGGAAAATGGGGTTGAGAGGGATAATAAGTCAGCCATGATGAAATGGCAGGGCAGACTCAATGGGCCAAACAGCCTAATTCTGCTCCTAGGCCTTCTCCTCAGTACCATGTCCCTGCACTAACCTCATATCCCTCAATTCTCTAAACTCTGTCTTGAACATGTTGTCAGATTGGGGTGTAGAATTGTTCTTTTTCTTGTAGTTTGTTCTTTCAATTTTCCAGTAGTTACGGTGCAGTTGTTTCAGTATTGTTCTAGAAACTCCTTAGTAGCAGGTGTCGTGACACTTGAATCTGGCTATTTTATAGGAGGGAGGGAGGAAGGCGACTTGATTTAAAGTTGTGTTTGCTTGTGTTGTTCTGCTGAACATCGTGGACAAGCTATGTTGACCCTGGAATATGTGGTCACACTTGCAGGCTGCCCCAGCAATTCCTTAGGTCGTGGTGGTTGCTTGGGGGGTGGTTTGGCTTATTTGCCAGCCACATACTGCCTCCACCGTGTCTGTCATCGATGGGCCCATTTAAAAATTTTGGGTGTTCTTTCCCTTTGGCTGGCTTGTATGCCACGGCACTGGGTCCAGTTCTGGGCACATCGGGGGTGTAAGAATAGCACGTGCGGGAGGTTCGGCCTCTTCTCTGCTTCAGGCTGGAGTCGTGGCCAGTGCTAAAGGACCATTAGTAAAATATTCATTCATAGCATGCTTAGTTCTTCAATCTTATAAACTGGGGAGATTTAATGGAGTACACATTAAGTTAAAAGGTAACTAAATGTCCAGTATTGTGGCTTAGGGTAGTTTAGACAAAATCCTGTTCCACTGGATGCCCGGTTTTGTGTTTCACTGTTTTGTTTATTTATAAATAAATATTAATGTGTCCATTCACAATCTGTGTCCCTTGAACCTGCTCCACATTCCAGTGGTTAACGCAAACAATGTATTTCACCAAATGCTCTGGTGTACCCTGAGAAATGCACAAATCAGAATCATGGCCAAACTTACCCATGAAAGTGCTGATTGGCGGGAACTTGATCTTCCTTTTCCACTTGGATTGAATGCCGTAGTAATCTGTCATGGGCAAATATAAGTTGTCAGGGATCAGCTGAGGGTAAACACACGCACACAAATCCCAAGCGGTATTGACCATGTCCCCATCTTCCAAAATGTACACCATCCCAAACCAGAAATACCCCTATCACCTTAACAGTCCAAATCCTGGAAGTCTACTGCAGACTCTGTGCTGCCTCATGTCCTTCTTGCTTCTGAAGACCGTGAACTGAGCACTTTATAACCAGTCAAAAACAGCCTTGTGGGTGAACAGAAACTATTTATTTACTAAGATACAGTACAGAATAGGCCCTTCTGGCACTTTGAGCCACACCGGCCAGCAATGCCACCCAATTTAACCCCAGCCAAATCACAGGACAACTGACAATGACCAATTAACCTACAGACCAGTAGGCCCTTGGACTGCAGGAGGAAATCGGAGTGTGTGGGGAAAAGCCAGTGACAAGGAGGACGTACAAACTCCTCAAAGGCAATGCCAGGAACTGATCCCAGGTCGCTGGTACTTAAATGTGGCAAGGGTATTCACCCAAGGAAGGCATTGCAATCTTTAAACTTGTTCTCAAGGCTCACAGAGCTGTTAAGAATGGATCAAACAGACCCTGTTTATTGGTGCAAGGTTCTAGAAGACATGCGTAGCCAGAGGACAGAGCAGAGACTCTGAGCAGGAGCAGCACTTCTATGGTCCCATCTGCCTGTGATTGACTCACATCCCTCTTAATACTTCCTATCCATGTCACTAACATACCCGTTCCAACCACTTCTTCTGGTAGCTTATAGATAGATAGATAGATAGATAGATACTTTATTCATCCCCACGGGGAAATTCAACATTTTTTCCAATGTCCCATACACTTGTTGTAGCAAAAACTCATTACATACAATACTTAACTCAGTAGTAATATGATATGCATCTAAATCACTAACTCAAAAAGCATTAATAATAGCTTTAAAAAAGTTCTTAAGTCCTGGCAGTTGAATTGTAAAGCCTAATGGCATTGGGGAGTATTGACCTCTTCATCCTGTCTGAGGAGCATTGCATCGACAGTAACCTGTCGCTGAAACTGCTTCTCTGTCTCTGGATGGTGCTATGTAGAGGATGTTCAGGGTTTTCCATAATTGACCGTAGCCTCCTCAGCGCCCTTCGCTCAGCTACCGATGTTAAACTCTCCAGTACTTTGCCCACGACAGAGCCCGCCTTCCTTATCAGCTTATTAAGACGTGAGGCGTCCTTCTTCTTAATGCTTCCTCCCCAACACGCCACCACAAAGAAGAGGGCGCTCTCAACAACTGACCTATAGAACATCTTCAGCATCTCACTGCAGACATTGAATGACGCCAACCTTCTAAGGAAGTACAGTCGACTCTGTGCCTTCCTGCACAAGGCATCTGTTTCATTAGCTGTACTGTGGGTGAAAAAGTTGCTCCTTCGGTTCCTATTAAATTCCTCCATTCTTATCTGAAGCATTTGCCCCTCTAGTTCATGATTTTATGCTTGAGGGAGAAAAACTCTATGCCCCCTCAAAGGGGGATCTCACTGAAATCTATCGAACGCTGAAAGACCTCAATAGAGTGGATGTGGAGAGGATGCTTCTTACAGTGGGAGAATGCAAGCCCAGAGGACCCAGCCTCAGAATTGAGGGTCATCTCTTTAGAACAGAGATGAGGAGGAATTTCTTTAGCCAGGGAATGGCAAATCTGTGGAATTCGTTGCCACAGGTAGCTGTGGTTTTTAAGTATATTTAACCACAGTGGTTGATAGATTCTTGATTAGTCAGGGCATGAAGAGATGCAGGGAGAAGGCAGGAGATTGGGGCTGAGAGGGAAAATGGATCAGCCATGATGAAATGCCGGAGCAGACTCAATGGGCCAAATAGCCTCATTCTGCTCCTATATCTTATGGTTTGACAAGTGTCCTGTGTCCAAATAAAAGAAGTTCCAACTTGGTCAAACTCTCTCAGTCCCTAGAGTCCTGCGACATCCTTGGAAATCTCTTCACAGTTTAATGGCACCTTTGCGATAGCAGAGTGACCAAAACACAACAGAAAAGATTCTGTACGTGCTGGAACTCTTGAGCAACATGCACAAAATACTAGAGGAATCCAGCAAGTCAGGCGGCATGTACGGAGGGGAATAATCAGTCATCATTTCAAGCCAAGACCCTTCATCAGAACTGTTCATTCCTCTCCTTGGACGCTGCCCGACTTGCTGAATTCCTCCAGCACTTTGTGCCTGACGCTGACAACTGAACACGACATTCCAAACGTGGTTTTGCTGTCTCATACAACTGCCACATCACATCCCAACTTGCGTGCCCCAGTGGCCTGACTGATGAAGGGCAGCGGGCCAGGCACCTTCTTCACCACCCTGTCTACCTGGAATGCCCCTTTCCATAAACCATATACTTGTGGCTCTTTGGTCCTCCTGTTGTACAACACACCCCAGGGTCCTACCATCCACGAAAGCAGTCAGCATAATCAAAGACTCCACACACCCTGGACATCATCTCTGCTCCCCTCTCCCAGCAGGCAGAAGACACAGAAGCCTAAAAGCACGTACTCAAGGACAGCTTCCATCCCATTGTTGCAAAGTTCCCTAGTCAGAGAGTCATAGAAAAGTACAGCACCATTTAAATGCTGAATGATTTAAACTGCCTACTCCCACCGACCTGCCCTTCATACCCCTACCCAAACTACTCTTAAATGTTGAAATCAAGCTTGCATACACCACTTCTGCTGAGGGCTCACTCCACACTCCCACAACTCTGAGTGAAGTTTCCCTCATATTCCCATTTAACTTTTCACCTTTCACCCTTAACCCATGACCTCTGGTTCTAGTCCCAGCCAACCTCAGTAGAAAAAGTTTGTTTGCATTAACCCTATCTATACCTGTCAAAAGTACATATACTTCTATCAAATCTCCCCTCAGTCTTCTACATTCTAGAGAATAAAGTTCCAACCTATACAATCTTTCCTTGTAGCTCAGGTCCTCAAGTCTGAGTAACATCCTTGTACATTTTCTCTGCACTCTTTCAACCTTATTTACATCTTTCCTGTAGATAGGTGACCAGAATTGTACACAATACTCCAAAAATTGGCCTCACCATTGTCTTATACAACTTCAACATAACATCCCATCTCCTGTACCCAATACTTTTATTTATGAAGGCCAATGTGCTAAAAGTTTTTATTTCACAACCCTATCTACTTGTGATGCCACTTTCAACATATTACAGATCTGTATTCCCAGATCCCTCTGTTCTACCACACTCCTCAGTGCCCTACAGTTCGCCCTAGTATGATAAGATGGGTTCGACCTCATTATCATCCTTGTTATGATCTTGCACTTATCATTTACCTGTTCTGCACTGTCTCTGGAGCTGTTACACTTTACTCTGCATAGTTATTGTTCGACCTTGTTCTACCTCAATGCACTATGTAATGATTCGATCTGTATGAACAGTATGCAAGACAAGCTCTTCACTCTATGTAATGATTCGATCTGTATGAACAGTATGCAAGACAAGCTCTTCACTCTATGTAATGATTCGATCTGTATGAACAGTATGCAAGACAAGCTCTTCACTCTATGTAATGATTCGATCTGTATGAACAGTATGCAAGACAAGCTCTTCACTCTATGTAATGATTCGATCTGTATGAACAGTATGCAAGACAAGCTCTTCACTCTATGTAATGATTCGATCTGTATGAACAGTATGCAAGACAAGCTCTTCACTCTATGTAATGATTCGATCTGTATGAACAGTATGCAAGACAAGCTCTTCACTCTATGTAATGATTCGATCTGTATGAACAGTATGCAAGACAAGCTCTTCACTCTATGTAATGATTCGATCTGTATGAACAGTATGCAAGACAAGCTCTTCACTCTATCTTGGTGCACATGACAATAATAAACCAATTCCATATGCACTTCCAACTTTTCCCGATTTTGTTTTCCTTTCAGGACGGTAACACCAACCAAAAATGAAAAGTACCAACCCTCATGATGACGGTCACAACAACTGCGAGAGCTGCTGCATTTAAATGCCAGGGCTGTTCGCGAACCTTACCGATTTCCTTGGGGATGTAGCGGAACTCGAACGGATCGCTGTATTCCCTGTCGGACGGACGGAAGAGACGGAGGCTCACGCTAACGGGCTGCTGAATGTCAATGTCGCAGTAGGGCGGGGTTTTGAAGACTATGGCTATCTGCCGGTGAACATCGGTTTGGGAAAAGACGCCCCTTGCTTCCCAGTTGTTTGCGGAGAAGATGACTGCAATGTCTTCTATGGAAGGAGCAGAGAAGAATTAGGCCATTCAGCCCATCAAGACTGCTCTGCCATTTCATGACTGATTTACTATCCCTCTCAACCCCATTCCCCTGCCTTCTCCCCATAACCACTGACACCATTACTAATGACTTGTCATGTTAAAAAGACACAGGAGTAGTGTGTCTGGTTTTGCTCTGCAAGGAACCAGCATGAAAAGTCTTGATAGAGTGGATGTTTGCTATAATGGGCAAGTCCAGAACTAAGGGCACAGCCTCAGAAGACAAGGAGATCTCTTTAGAACAGGTGAGGAGAAATTTCTTCAGCCAGAGGGTGGTAAATCTGTGGAATTTGTTCCACAGATGGTTGTGGAGGCCGAGTCATTGGGTGTATTTAAAGAGGAGGTTGATAAGT
Organism: Hemitrygon akajei; assembly: GCF_048418815.1. Taxonomy (NCBI): domain Eukaryota; kingdom Metazoa; phylum Chordata; class Chondrichthyes; order Myliobatiformes; family Dasyatidae; genus Hemitrygon; species Hemitrygon akajei. Next base: position 115,592,861 of record NC_133135.1, on the reverse strand, counting down.
TTTTGATTAGTCAGGCATGGCCAAGAGGTTCAACTGTTGTTCAGAGCAAATATCAAAATGGGGAAGAAATGTGATCCAAGTGACTTGGACCGTGGAATGACCAGATGACCATGCCAGATGGGGTGGTTTGAGTATCCCAGGAACTGCTGATCTCCTGGGATTCTCACACACAACAGTCTCCAGAATTTACACAGAACGGTGCGAAAAACAAAAAAAAATCCAGTGAACAGCAGTTCTGTGGATGAAAACATCTTGTCAGTGAGTTTATGTTCTCGAGATGTGCTCAGTGCTGGCCATAGAGGAATTAAAATATGGAAGGAAACATTAAAGTTGAATGAGGAAATATATTGAATATCCAACAGCCTAGTTAATGAGAGAGGTCAGAGGAGAATGGCCAGACTGGTTCAAGCTGACAGGAAGGTGACAGTAACACAGATACATCAGTGGTGTGGAAGAGCATCTCTGAACATATGATATGTCAAATTTTGAAGTGGACGGGCTCCAGCAGCATGCGACTAAAATGGCCGCTGACTGTCTGGAGCTCTGTGCTGTGATGCTGCTGTAAGTTTCTCACTGTAACTGTGCATTTGCAAATAAACATGACTTTGACATTGAAGAGAGAAATAAAACACGCAGAAACAGGACATCAACACAAAAAGACACAAATCAGAGATGTCTGAGATAGTTTAGAAGATGATGATGTTAGGTCTCCATTGGCCAGGATTGACCACAGACGTTGCGTCCTAGCTGTCTAGATACACAAGCCAGGGTGACACAATATGGTGAGCAAGCTGTTACCTACCCATGTAGCAAACTCCCGCTCTCCACACATCTGACGAACCCAAAGGATCAGCAGAGACCGGTATAGTTTGGCACCAGGTGTTGCTAGGGTTGAACTCAATGTCGGACTGCCTTAGGGACTCCAGCACCAGATTTCCTCGAGCAAACACGAGGAAATCTGCAGATGCTGGAAATTCAAACAACAACACACACATAAAATGCTGGTGGAACACAGCAGGCCAGGCAGCATCTATAAGGAGAAGCGCTGTCGACGTTTCGGGCCGAGACCCTTCGTCAGGACTAACTGAAAGGAAAGATAGTAAGAAATTTGAAAGTAGTGGGGGGAGGGGGAAATGCGAAATGATAGGAGAAGACCGGAGGGGGTGGGATGAAGCTGAGAGCTGGAAAGGTGATTGGCCAAAGTGATACAGAGCTGGAGAAGGGAAAGGATCATGGGACGGGAGGCCTCGGGAGAAGAACAGGCAAACAACTAAATATGTCAGGGATGGGGTAAGAAGGGGAGGAGGGGCATTAACGGAAGTTAGAGAAGTCAGTGTTCCACCAGCATTTTGTGTGTGTTGTTACTAGATTTCCTCCTTGGGATTTACTCCTGAAGCCTTTCCTCATTAGTGAGTATAGCAGAGGTTTGAGATCAGAGACTTTCTTCTCCTAGCTGAGCTGCCAGACGAGCCCCATCTGCCTGATGTGAGTGGTTTTAAGGTGCCAGTAACCCACCTTTGCCCCTTCTCCCATCAGTAGAAACGGCTCTGTCAGGCCAAGTAGCTAAGCCACACAGCCGACGACTCCAAGTCCTAACCCCGAGTAGGCAATCCCTGCCTACTCATTTCAGCTTTTTATCACGGCTACACGCAGCACGGTGAGACCAGGGATGAATCCAATGCAGACCCAGATGTGCTGGGGGTATTCCGGTGCAGACCCAGATGTGCTGGGGGTATTCCGGTGCTGAGGTAGGTGAAGGCTTGTGCAGTTCGGAGCTGGCTTCAGGGGGGGGGGGGGGGGGCACCTACAGGAGCGATTGGGACAGGAATAATAGAACATACCTTTCTGCACCTTGTCGCAGAGGAGGAAGAGTTCTTCTCCCCCCGAGCAGACCCCGCTGTCTTTGTTCAGGCGGCAGATTCGCAGCTCAGATGTGTTAGTGGCTTCTGTAACGAGAGCGGGCGAGGCGATGAGACGGGCACATTCAACCGACCCCCACCCACCGAAAATCTGAGTGTGGAAACAAGCAACTGTCATTGCTGGGGGTGGGGGGGGGTGAGTGCAGAGAGAGGGAGGGAGTGGTAGTACATAGAGACTGTGAGGGCGGGGGAGGCAGAGAGGGGGGAGTTGTGTGGGGAAGAGGGAGAGAGGAAGGGTGTGTGTGTGGGGGAGGGGGAGGAAAGGCAGAGAGTGTGGAGTGCAGAGAGGTAGTGTGGGGGGGGTGAAGGAGGGAGGGGTCAATGAGTGTGGGGGGAGAGAGGGTAGTGGGGGGGTTGGGTCAGACAGAGTACAGGGCTAGTCCGGGGGGAGGGAGGGTGGTGGAGGAAGGACTGTGAGGGAGTGGGGATGCAGAGGGAGGGAGTTCATGAAGGGTGGAGGGAGGGAGTGCAGTTATTGGTGCCAGGAGGGACTGGGCTGTGAATTGACCCCAGGACCAACACCGAGAATGAGGATGAGAGGCACTTCAAGGACCTACTCTTGTCGTAAATGGGCTCTGAGAGGACAGGCGTCAGGGCGAAGTACGGCTCCTGGATGAAGGCCTGGAAGCAGAGGCGGACCACGTTCATGTCGATGTCTTCCAGGTAGTTCAGGGAGTCGCCAGCTGTCGGGGGAAAACAAAAGCACTGAGAACTCCCGTGTGTGAAAACCGGCACGTGGCCAACTCCACCAGGGCCACAGCACAGAAAAATGCCAGAGTTGTGGGTGTAGCTCGAAATACTACAGAACTCTGTTTCCTCTCCAAGGTCTACAGTCTTTGCTGCCTCAATAAAGCAGCCAACGTAATGAAGGACCCCAGTCACCGTGGACAATGTCTCTTCTCCCATCCCACAAGGCAGAAGATACAAAAGCCTGAACGGATGTCCCACCAGGCTCAAGGACAGCTTCTACACTGCTGTTATAAGACTACTGAAGATCCCCTAGCATTATAAGATTGACTCAACCTCATAGATTGTTTCATCTTACACCTTTTTGCCTACCTGCACTGTACTTTCTCTGTAGCCATTACACTTTATTCTATATTACCTTACATTATACTACCTCATTAGATGGCGGGGTGGAGATACGTCTCTACCAACGGAGGTGCAAGGTGCTCCTTCCCTCTGCTAGCCTGCGGGTCACCCTCGGGTAAGGTGTAGCACCTGCTTAGCCCCCTCCTACCCCCCAGGTCAGGGTCACGTGAAGCCACGGCAACAGATGGTGAGCAGCCGGTGCACATCACAGGTCCTGGTTATGCGACCACTGACACCAGGCAGACAATCTCTGAAGAGTATTGATAATGGCTGGGGTCACCCCTCTTGTAAAGACACTGCCCCGAAGGGGGTAATGGCAAACCATTTCTGTAGAAATATTTGCCAAGAACACTCATGGTTATGGAAAGACCATGATCGCTCATGTCATGTGACCCAGTGATTCTACCTTAATGTACTGTGTAATGATTTGATCTACATGAATAGGTTCAAAATACATTATCAAAGCATGTATAAATTACACGACCTTGAGATTTGTCTGCTTACAGGCAGCCACAAAACAAGAAACCCTGAAGAACCCAATTAAAATAAAAGACAAACACCCAGTTGAGTAAACAGTCGAGGGTTTGGGCCGAGAACCTTCATCAAGCTGGGGGGTCAGGGTGAGAGGGTGAGGAAGAAGTACAAGGTGGTGGGTGATCGGTGAGGGGGGAGGGGTGTAGTAAAGAGCTGGGAAGTTCGTTGGTGACCCCCAGCAATCCCCGATTTAACCCTAGCTTAATCACAGGACAATTTACATGAACAATTAACCTACTACCTGGTACATCTTTGGACTGTGGGAGAAAACTCACACTGTCACAGGGAGAACATACAAACTCCTTACAGGCAGCATCGGGAATTGAACCCATGCCACTGGTACTTTAAAGCATTACTACACCACCTGCTGCCCTTTATAGTGTTCTATACAGTTACAACATAACTTCCTGACTCCCGAATAATCGAGGCAAGCATATTGTAGATAATGGGGGTTCCTGAGAATGACCTCAGGAGTGAAAGGGTGAGTGAGTGAGGAGCATTTGATGGCTCTGGGCCTATACTCACTGGAGGTGAGAAAAAATGGAACCTACTGAATATTGAATGAGACAGATGCACAGGTAGATAGAGTGGACATGGAGCGGATGTTTCCTGTAGAGTGAGAGTCTAGTACTAGAGAATATGAGGACATTACTTTAGAACAGAGATGAGGAGGAATTTTTTCAGCAAGAGAGTGGTAAATCTGTGGAATTCATTGCCACAGACGGCTGTGGAAGCCAAGTCTTTGGGTATATTTAAAGCGGAGGTTGATGAGATCTTGATTAGTCAGGGATCAAAGGTTATGGGGAGAAGGCAGGAGAATGGGGTTGAGAAGGAGAATACATCAGCCACGATGGAGTGGTGGAGAACATCAGGGACAAAACAAGTGGGCTGAAGTGATGGAGCGTGTCAGACTTCCCCATATCCACAAACTGAGATGTTCCTGCGATGGTATCTCTGATACCAGGGCTTGCATCGTGCTGTGACTCATTTGAAGTCACTGGTTTCTAAACAGACGTTAGCACTTCTGCAGAGGGGAACTTTCTTGCTTTGAGTACAGTTGAAAATCTTTCTAGTTTCACTTTAGCACAGGGTGGAGGAAGGGGACAACAGTCTGAACAACAAATCACAGGAAGGTTGCCATACCACTTTGTAGCTCAGAAATGGGTTCTCCAGCACTCTGGCACACACAAAAGCACCGGAGGAATTCAGCAGGGAAGCGCACAGTCGAGCTTTAGGCGGAGATCCTTAACTTCTCCAATTTCCTGCCTGACCCTGCAGATCCCCGATACGACAGTATCCCTAGCCACTTGTCTCCCTCTTCCACCTCAAGCTCTGCTCCAACCATTGCACAGTTGTTCCCAGATCAGACTCTTCAGCTCGGTAATGATAGATAGATAGATAGATAGATAGATAGATAGATAGATAGATAGATAGATACTTTATTCATCCCCATGGGGAAATTCAACATTTTTTCCAATGTCCCATACACTTGTTGTAGCAAAAACTCATTACATACAATACATAACTCAGTAATAATATGATATGCATCTAAAATCACTAACTCAAAAAGCATTAATAATAGCTTTAAAAAAAAAAGTTCTTAAGTCCTGGCAGTTGAATTGTAAAGCCTAATGGCATTGGGGAGTATTGACCTCTTCATCCTGTCTGAGGAGCATTGCATCGACAGTAACCTGTCGCTGAAACTGCTTCTCTGTCTCTGGATGGTGCTATGTAGAGGATGTTCAGGGTTTTCCATAATTGACCGTAGCCTACTCAGCGCCCTTCGCTCAGCTACCGATGTTAAACTCTCCAGTACTTTGCCCACGACAGAGCCCGCCTTCCTTATCAGCTTATTAAGACGTGAGGCGTCCTTCTTCTTAATGCTTCCTCCCCAACACGCCACCACAAAGAAGAGGGCGCTCTCAACAACTGACCTATAGAACATCTTCAGCATCTCACTGCAGACATTGAATGACGCCAACCTTCTAAGGAAGTACAGTCGACTCTGTGCCTTCCTGCACAAGGCATCTGTGTTGGCAGTCCAGTCTAGCTTCTCGTCCAACTGTACTCCCAGATACTTGTAGGTCTTAACCTGCTCCACACATTCTCCATTAATGATCACTGGCTCCATATGAGGCCTAGATCTCCTAAAGTCCACCACCATCTCCTTGGTCTTGGTAATGCAAATATCTGATCAGCCAATCGCGTGGTAGCAACAAGAGCATGTCGACATGGTCAACAGGGTCAGCCCAAACATCAGAATGGGGAAGAAATGTGATTGAAGTTTGACTGTGGAATGATTGCTGGTGCCAGATGGGGTGGTTTGAGTATTTCAGAATGCTGGTGCCAGATGGGGTGGTTTGAGTATCTCAGAAATTGTTGACTTCCTGGGATTTGAGAGAGAGAGAGACAGAGAGAGAGAGTTGGGGGGGTGGGGGAGATTTGGTGAGAGATGGGGCTTGGGAGGGAGCGAGGTCTGGAGAGAGACGGGGAGGGTGCGAGGGAGTGAGGTCTAGAGAGACACTGGAGGGGGGAGAGTGAGGGAGGGAGGGAGGTCTGGAGAGAGACAGGGAGGGTGCGAGGGAGTGAGGTCTGGAGAGACTGGGGGGGAGAGGGTGAGGGAGGGAGGTCTGGAGAGAAAGTGGGGGGAGAGGGTGAGGGAGGGAGGTCTGGAGAGAGATGGGGGGAGAGGGTGAGGGAGGGAGGTCTGGAGAGAGAGTGGGGGGAAAGGGTGAGGGAGGGAGGTCTGGAGAGAGACTGGGGGGGAGAGGGTGAGGTCTGGAGAGAGAGTGGGGGGAGAGGGTGAGGGAGGGAGGTCTGGAGAGAGACTGGGGGGGAGAGGGTGAGGGAGGGAGGTCTGGAGAGAGAGTGGGGGAGAGGATGAGGGAGGGAGGTCTGGAGAGAGACTGGGGGGGAGAGGGTGAGGGAGGGAGGTCTGGAGAGAGACTGGAGGGGGAGAGGGTGAGGGTGGGGTCTGGAGAGACTGGGGGGAGAGGGTGAGGGAGGGAGGTCTGGAGAGAGACGGGGGGAGAGGGTGAGGGAGTGGGGTCTGGAGAGAGACTGGAGGGGGAGAGGGTGAGGGAGGGAGGTCTGGAGAGACTGGGGGGAGGGTGAGGGAGGAAGGTCTGGAGAGAGACTGGAGGGGGAGAGGGTGAGGGAGGGAGGTCTGGAGAGAGACTGGGGGAGAGGGTGAGGGAGTGAGGTCTGGAGAGAGACTGGAGGGGGAGAGGATGAGGGAGGGAGGTCTGGAGAGAGACTGGAGGGGGAGAGGGTGAGGGAGGGAGGTCTGGAGAGACTGGGGGGAGGGTGAGGGAGGGAGGTCTGGAGAGAGACTGGGGGGAGGGGGTGAGGGAGTGAGGTCTGGAGAGAGACTGGAGGGGGAGAGGGTGAGGGAGGGAGGTCTGGAGAGAGACTGGGGGGAGAGGGTGAGGGAGTGAGGTCTGGAGAGACTGGAGGGGGAGAGGATGAGGGAGGGAGGTCTGGAGAGAGACGAGGGGGAGAGGGTGAGGGAGGGAGGTCTGGAGAGAGACGAGGGGGAGAGGGGGAGGGAGGGAGGTCTGGAGAGACTGGGGGGAGGGTGAGGGAGGGAGGTCTGGAGAGAGAGTGGGGGAGAGGGTGAGGGAGGGAGGTCTGGAGAGAGACGGGGGGAGAGGGTGAGGGAGGGAGGTCTGGAGAGAGACTGGAGGGGGAGAGGGTGAGGGTGGGGTCTGGAGAGACTGGGGGGAGAGGGTGAGGGAGGGAGGTCTGGAGAGAGACGGGGGGAGAGGGTGAGGGAGTGGGGTCTGGAGAGAGACTGGAGGGGGAGAGGGTGAGGGAGGGAGGTCTGGAGAGACTGGGGGGAGGGTGAGGGAGGGAGGTCTGGAGAGAGACTGGGGGAGAGGGTGAGGGAGTGAGGTCTGGAGAGAGACTGGAGGGGGAGAGGATGAGGGAGGGAGGTCTGGAGAGAGACTGGAGGGGGAGAGGGTGAGGGAGGGAGGTCTGGAGAGACTGGGGGGAGGGTGAGGGAGGGAGGTCTGGAGAGAGACTGGGGGGAGGGGGTGAGGGAGTGAGGTCTGGAGAGAGACTGGAGGGGGAGAGGGTGAGGGAGGGAGGTCTGGAGAGAGACTGGGGGGAGAGGGTGAGGGAGTGAGGTCTGGAGAGAGACTGGAGGGGGAGAGGATGAGGGAGGGAGGTCTGGAGAGAGACGAGGGGGAGAGGGTGAGGGAGGGAGGTCTGGAGAGAGACGAGGGGGAGAGGGGGAGGGAGGGAGGTCTGGAGAGACTGGGGGGAGGGTGAGGGAGGGAGGTCTGGAGAGAGACTGGGGGGGAGCAGAGCAGAGGTTCTGCAGCATTATGCCTTCCGTGGTTTGACCAGTCATTTTTTGTGGGGATTTTCCTCCCAGCAGAGGTGAGACTCTATTATCCGGTGAGGACAGGCAGCAAATCGTCTGCAATTTGTTGCAGAGGGATTTCCTGTTTGTGTGCGCCTTGCTCTCGCCATGGTGTTCCTGGGGGTTTGGCTCGCAGCCACGGCCTATTGGAGAGGCTTTGTGGTCTCGGAGCCGTTAAATTTAACTCTCTATCTTTGTCACATGGCAACAGAAACCGTTAGAAACCGATAACAAGTGCAGCCACCTGGCTCCAAATCACAAGAGTATTTGCATGCCTTGTTTTATATCAAATCAAGCTTCAGATGCACAGAGGGAGATGAGAAAAACTGGAAAATCCCCAGGAATCTGATTCCTGTGAAACATTTGTCAGAAATGCAGAATTCTTTATGGCCATTTCATCTGTTGCATAAGGTGTCCAGGATCTCTGATGGTAGTATACAGTGGCTCAGGGTCTCCTAACTACAGAATGCACTCACCTGGTCTACACTTTCTAACAATTTAGTTTTCTAAAAAACTATACATTGCATTGCACTACTGCCGCAAAGTCAACCAACTTCGCTTCGTACGCCATGAAATATAGGAGCAAAATTATGCCACTGGGTCCATTGAGTCTGCTCTGCCATCTCATCATGGCTGAACCAGTTTTTCCCTCAGTCAAAATCTCCTGCTTTCTCCCGGTGTTCCTTCATGCCCTGACCAATCAAGAATCTTATCAACCTCAGCCTTAAATATACATAAAGACTTGGCCTCCACAGCTACCTGTAGCGAAGAATTCCACAGATTCTTCATCTCCGTTCTAAAAGGACGCCCCTCTATTCTGAGGCTGTGTCCTCTAGTCTTAGACTTTCGTACAATGGGTAACATCCAGTCTGTGAAGGCCATCCACCATTCGATAGATTTCACTCACGCACCACCCCTGTTGGCATACACACCCTGGTCCTTTGGTAGAAGGAATAAATATGTTGGGAGAAAATTCTGAAATATTGGTGCAAAGGAACTTGGGAGCTCCCTGAAGGTTAACTTGCAGTTTGAGTCAGTGCTGAGGAAGGCAAATGCCGTGTTAACATCTGTTTTGAGAGGACTCGAACACAAAAGCAAGGATGTAATAACGAAGCCTTCCTCAGACTGCATGGAGTATTGAGAGGAGTTCTGGGCTCCTCATCTAAGAAAATACGTTCTGGCATCGGAGGGGGTTCACGAGAATGATTCTGGGAATGAATGAAGAGTGTTTGATGACGCTGGCCCTGTACTCACTAGAGATTGGGGGGGGGAGGGATCTCATTGAAACCAAACGAATATTGAAAGGCCTCAACAGAGTGAATGTGAGGAGGATGTTTCCAATAGTAGAGGAGTCTACGACCAGAGGGCACAACCTTAAAATAGAGGTGTGTCCATTTAGAACGGAGATGAGGAGGTATTTCATAAGAAGTGGTGAATCTGTGGGATTCATTACCACGGATGCTGCGGAGGCCATGTCATTGGGTATATTTAAAGTGAAGGTTGATAGGGTCTGAAAGGTTATGGGAAGAAGGCAGGAGAATGGGGTTGAGAAGGAAAATGAATCAGCCATGATGGAATGGTGGAGCAGACTTGATGAGCCAAATGGCCTAATTCTGCTCCTATACCTTTTGGTCCATCAAGGCTGATTCAGCGTCTTGGAACATATCACCAGAAGGACAACAGTGGTTCAATTTACTGGCTTAACCACACCTTTCACAAACCTACCAAGTGCCGATGAAGGATCTCGGATTGGAACTGCTGCCTGACCTGCTGAGTTTCTACAGTATGCTGTGTGTACTCCTCTGGATTTTCAACAGCTGCAGAATCTCGTGTTTACACCTACCACATGATCGCATTTCCACTCCCCTCTGTGACAGAGTGCGGCAGTGGGGGTGAGGGAGGTGGAGAGAGAGCAATGGCAGAGGGAGGGAAGAGGGGTGTAGAGTGGCAGCAGAAGTAGGGAGGGGGACAGGGAAGTGGAGGGAGGGAAGGAGAGAGTGTCGGGTAGAGAGTGCGATGGTGGAGAGAGAGAGAGAGAAAGACCCTCCTCAAAGGAGACAAGTTGTGGGTTTTACCAACCTGAAATATCAACCACGTCTCTTACTGAATTGATTGCTTTCTCCTAATTCAGAATTTCTGAAGTATTTCACTTTGAATGAGCAGATTGCCTTCACTTTCACATTCTTAAGAAAGAGATCCAGCTGCAGCTTTGCTAAGAAACAGTTTGTGAACCTTTTGACTTGGCCCGGGCACACACGGCACAGTTTCACTGCTGCAAACACCACCACCTTACCGTTGAAGGGGTCGATCCCCAGTTTCAGCCGGTGCTCTATGGCCTTGGTGACTTCTTTCTTCTTCACGCACTGAATGCCAAGGTTAGCGAAGCTGCAATTGAGGAAAGAAAGGATAGAGGTCCATTTACATCATGTAGGGACTGCATGTTTTAACAGAACGGTACAGCACAATACAGACCCTTTGGTCCACGATGTTGTACCGACCTTTTAACCTACTCCAAGGTCAACTAACCCTTCCCTCCTTCATAACCCTCCATTTTTCTATCATCCCTGTGCCTATCTAAGAGTCCCTCGAATGTCCCTCATGTATCTGCCTCGACCACCAGTCCTGGCAGGGTGTTCATGCACCCACCACTGTGTGTAGACGGAAAGGTGGCATGGTAGCATAGTGGTTAGCACAACACTGTACAGTTCAAGCAACCCAGGTTCAATTCCCATCACTCCTGTAAGGGGTTAGTACATTCTCCCCGTGACCACGTGGGTTTCCTCCAGTTGCTCCAGTTTCCTCCCACAGTCCAAAGACGTACCAGTAACTAGGTTGATTGGTCATTGTAAATTGTCCCATGATTAGGCTAGGGTTAAATCGAGAGATTGCTGGTGACACAGTGTGAAGGGCTGGAAGGGCCTACTCCACACTGTAACTCAATAAACCTACCTCTGAAATTCTCCCCAGTGCCAGCATTTATTAATTATCTTCATTATCTCAGGGTGTGGTTTCATAATATACGATAGACTGGGATCTGCTTTTCTAAAGGGGAGTAAGGAACCAGGACTTGTATACAAAAAATGATGCACAGTAACACACGCAAAATGGTGGAGGAACTTAGCAGGTCAGTAATGAGTAAACAGTCAACATTTCAGGCCGAGACCCTTCTTCAGGACTGAAAAGGTAGGGGGAAGACTACAGAATAACAAGGTGGTGGGGGAGGAGGAGGAAAAAAGCTGGAAGGTGATGGATGACGCCAGGTGGGTGAGAAAGATAAAGGGTTGGAGAGAAGGAATCTGATAGGAGAGGAGAGTGGACCATTGGAGAAAGGGAAGGAGGAGGAGACCCAGAGGGAGGGGATAGGCAGGTGGGAAGAGATAAGAGGCCAGAGGAAGAGTGGAAGTTGGGGCGGGGCAGTTTTCTTATCGGAAGGAGAAATCGATATTCATGCCATCAGGTTGGAGGCTACCCAGACGGAATACAAGGTGTTGCTTCTCCACTCTGAGGGTGGCCTCACCTTGGACTGACACATTGGAACAGGAAAGGGAATTGGTATTAAAATATTTGACCATCGGGAAATCCCACCTCTGTTGGATGGAGCGGAGGAGATTGACAAAGCCATCCCTCCCCATTTCTGATGGGTCTCACCAGCTGCATTGGAAGCACTGGATGTGCTGTTGAGGGTTTATAATCAGAAGCAGATTCATAATCACTGACATAGGTTGTGAAATTTGAGGTTTTGTGGCAGCAGTACAGCGCAATACATAAAAATTACAGTAAAATGTATATAAAAAATGTAAAAAGAGCAAAATAGTGAGACAGAATTCATGGACTGTTCACAGATCTGATGACAGAGGGGAGGACGCTGTCCCTGAATCTCTTCAGGCTTCTATACCTCCTTCCTGATGGTAACAATAAGAACAAGACATGATGGGGGTCCTCAATGATGGATGCCACGGTTTTCGAGGCGTCGCCTTTTGAAGATGTCCTCGTGCCCTGGATGCTGTGCAGACTAGTGACTACGATGGGCCTGGCTGAGTTTATAACCTTCTGCAGTTCTCCCCCCTGATTTTGTACATATCAGACTTACTGAGCCGTTCAGGAGTGGGACTGATGGGCTGGTCGAGTGGTGTTGCAAAACAACCTCGCACTCAGTGTCCGTAAGACCAAGGAATTGATTCTGGACTTCAAGAAAAGGAAGTCGGGAGAGCACATACCAGTCCTCATGGAGGGATCAGAAGTGGAAAGGGTGAGCAGTTTCAAGTTTAAATCTAACCTAGGCCTGACGTATTTACAAAGAGTGCAAGACAGCAGCTCTATTTCATTAGGAGTTTGAGGAGATTTGGTATGTCACCAAAATCTCTTGCAAATTTCTACAGATGTACCATGGAGAGCACTCTATCTTCAAATCTTTCAGTTTCCCAAGAACCAAGTAATTTCCTAGTGATGGCAAGTTCCCACACTTGTGCCCCCCAACACCCTTGAACTTCCAGCATAGTGTTAGTAGCTTGAACTGTGAAGACCGATGCAAAATACTTACGCAGTTCATCCGCCATTTACTTATAGTCTTTTAACATCTTTGGACTATTTTTACTGTGCCCATGGTCTGTTTTTTTATCAATTATGCTATTGTTTACACTGTTGTAACTATATGTTGTAACTATGTGGTTTTGTGCGGGTCTTGTAGCTTTAGTTTTTGGTTTTGTTTGTCTGGTGGATTTGGAGCTCCTTTCTGGGGAACACGCTAAGACAGTAGCGCGATATTAATATGCAGCAGCCTCTCCGGACTCTGGAATGGGGATTGCCAAACGTTATGTGGATTTTCTGGTGTAGTCTGTTTTGCCATGTGCTCTTGTGATATAATTCTGAGGAATGTTGTCTCATTTTTTAACTGCATTGCATTTGTGGTCTCTAAATGACAATAAACTGAATCTGAGAATGATTTCCTTGCCCTCATTACTACCTCTCTGGCATCATTTTCCAGTGGGCTGATATCTAACTTTTGGTGTCCTTTTTAATATTATTGGCTATTATTCTACCAGATGGATTCAACATTCTGCTCCTTAGATCTTATATAGTCTCTCACTATCATCCTGATCTCATCCTTAACTAAGAGCGCTACCCCACCTCCCTTACCTTCCTGCCCATCCTTCCGTAATACCTGATATCCTTGGATATTTAATTCCCAATGCTCTCCACCCTGCAACCACGTTTCTGTAATGGCCACTAAATCATACCCCCTTGTACCACAAGTTCACTGACCTTGTTTTGAATACTACGGGCGTTCAGATCAAGTGCCCTTACACTCACTGTGCTTTTAAAATCTAGTAACTGTTGTCGATTTGTGCTTGACTTTTGTGCACCCTACCCTTGCTTTTCTCTTTTTTAACTTCTGCGTTTATCTTTACCCACACTTTTCTCTTTTACTTTATCCATACTTCTCCAATCTGTTGAACCCACTCCCCTGCTATTTAGTTTAAAACTCTATCCATAGCCCTAGTTATGTGATTCACTAGGATCCAGGTCCCATCACGGTTCAGAAAGAGCCCATCCCACTGGTACAGTTCCCTCCTTCCCCAATACTGGTGCCAGTTTCCCATGAATTCAAACCCACTTCTCCCACACCAACCCTTGAGCCACACATTTAACTCTCTAAACTTCTTGACACTATGCCAATCTGCATGTGGCAGGGCAAGTAATCCAGAGATTACTACCTTTTTGGTTCTGCTTTTTAAATTAATCCCTAGCTGCTCAAATTTCCTCAGCAGAACCTCTTTCCTCATTCCACCTACATCGCTGATTCCCATGTGGACATGACAACTGGATCTTACCCCTCCCACAGCAAATTCCTCTGCAGGTCAGATAAGACGTCCCGAACCTGGGCACCAGGGAGTCAACACAGCCTTCAGGAAGCTCTATCCTCACGGCAGAGAACTCTTGTCTACTCGCCTGACTACACTGTCTCCAATTACCACTACATTTCTTTCTTCCCCCCTCTTGAATCGCTTGCTGAACCACAGTGCCACATTTCAGTTGCTCATCCTTCCTACAGCCCCCACTCTCATCCACTCAGGAGGCAAGTTCAAGGGCTGAGGCCACTCCAGCACTGTCTTTTGGATCCCACTACCTGTCTCACTCATTGCATGCACTCAGAAATCTTTCTACCATATATAGCATGTGAAACAGACAGTCCACGGCCTCCTCTTGTGCCAAGATGAGGCTACCCTCAGGGTGGAGGAGCAACACTTTGTATTCCATCTGGGCAGCCTCCAACATGATGGCATGAACATCGATTTCTCCCTCCAGTAAAATAAACTCCCCTCTCCTCTTTTCCTCTATTCCCTACTCTGACCTTTTACTTCTTCTCACCTCCCTATTACTTCCCCCTGGGGTTTCCTCCCCCCTCTCTCTTTCTCCTCTGGTCCACTCTCCTCTCCAATCAGATTCCTTCCTCTCCAGCCCTTGACCTTTCCCACCCACAAGGCTTCACCCATCACCTTCCAGCTACACCATCTTTTTATTCTGGCACCTTTCCCCTTCCGTTCCAGTCCCGGTGAAAGGTCTTGGCCCAAAACATTGAGTATTTATTCACTTCCATGGATGCTGCCTGACCTGCTGAGTTCCTCCAACATTGTGTGTGTGATGCTCTGGATTTCCAGCATCTGCAAGATTTCTCATGTTTATAAAACAATTTTTTCTCTGTACCTCATCACATGCGACATGAATAAACCAATCACCGATCGGTAAGAGGCGCAACACTAGAGAACCCTCCAGCCTGATGGCACCAACTTCAATTCCTCCGGTAACACTGGACAACAAAGATTTCACTTCCTGAATACTTTCGGGTGTATCATGTGGATCTTGGGCTGCTGATCATGAAAATCACCCTGAAATTTCCCTATCATGCACCAGTTTTTAAAAATCACATACATTTGTTTTTTCAATTCATAATTCAAGTCTATTAAAATGTTGCCCACAATGCAAGCTGAAACCACTAAATGCAACGTGTCACTAAAGATTCATTTTCTGCATTCCTATTTAGACTTCTCCCCTGCAAATCCTGGCACTGTCAGTGACGAGCACGGTGAAAGGTTTCACCGGGACATTGCGGTCATGGAGAAACGGTATCAGGGAAACTGGAATCCATCAATACTGGCTGATTATTGTTGGACACTTAAGTGAGAAGCCTCAGACACTGAGCACAAATGAAAATCATCAACAAAACATTTTTAGCTTGGTTGAACTCTTGATAAGCATCAGCACTGTTATGCAATTAAACACATTATATTTCATAAAAGTTAATTTCTTGTTTTTTTCCGAATTCCTACGTGATACAAGTAGTCTGGAATTATTTTTGTGTTCAGTTTCAAGCGGTTTTTCATAAACATAAAAAAATTTCAGAGGAAGCAACATTTTTGAAAAAATCTGTTGTCCAGTGTAATCAGTCTCCCCTTCTAACAGAGAGAAGGGGAAGTGTGATTAGTGTGATGCTTTACAGTGCCAACAATCGGGATTCAATGCCGCCACTGGCCAGACGGGGTTGTACGTCCTCCCAGTGATCACACAGGTTTCCTGCAGGTTCTCCATCTCCTCCCACATTCGCAGGTCAGGGGTAAGTTCTGGGAACGCTGTTGGTGCCAGAAGTGCAGTGACGCTTGTGGGCTGCCCCCAGCACATCCTCAGACTGTTGGTCATTGATGGAAATGATTTGTTTCACTGTATGCTTCAATGTTTTGAGGTGCAAATGACAAAAAGAGCTAATCTAATCTTCTCCGCTCTCCAATCTGGATCCTCTCTCACCTCTTCTCTTCTGCTCAGCTGCCTATCACCTCCCTCTGGTTTCCCTCCTCCTTCCCGTTCTCCCACTGTCCACTCTCCTCGATCAAATTCCTCCTCCTTACCCTCTTCCACCAATCCCCTCCCAGCTGCTCACTTCATCCCCCGCCTCACCCACCTTCTTTCTCACATGGTCTCAAGTAGTCCTTCCCTCCTCCCACCTCCTTAACGTGGCTTCCCTCCCTGTCCTGATGAAGTGTCTTCACCTGACAATTCAACTGTTTATTCCCCTCCATAGATGCTGTCTGATCACCTAAGTTCTGACCTTTGATTTCGAGCACCTGCAGAATCTCTTGTGCTTGCCAATGGAAGTCAGGCTTTTCCCACTAAGGTTGGGTGGGACTACAACCAGAGGTCATGGGTTAAGGACGAAAGGGGAAGAGTTTATGGGGAACATGAGAAGAAACTTCTTCACTCAGAGGGTGGTGAGAGTGTGGAACGAGCTGCCAGTGCAAGTGGTGCATGTGAGCTCCATTTCAACATTTAAGAGATGTTTGGATAGGTTCACAGATGGTAGGGCTATCGAGGGTTATTGTCGGGGTGCAGGTCAATGGCAGAAGGCAGTTTAAATGGTTCAGCACAGATTAAATGGGCCAAAGGATCTGTTTCAGTGCTATACTTTTCTATGACTAAGTCTTTCAATGAACAGCCTATTATGTTATTCATTTACCTCAATAAAACCCTGGCACTTGTTCCCAGAAACTAAGTGAAACATATACTGTACCCTCAGTAGCCATTTTATTAGCTACCTCCTGTACTGAATGTATGCTCATGGTCTTCTACAGCTGTAGCCCATCCACTTCAAATTTCAAACATTTGTGTGTTCACAGATGCTCTTCTGCACACCGCTATTTTAACACGTGGTTATTTGAGTTACCATCACCTTCCTGTCAGCTTGAACCAGTCTGACCATTCTCCTCTGACCTCTCTCACTAACAAGGCATTTTCACCCACAGAAATGCCACTCACTGGGTATCTTTTTTTATTTCTTGCACCATTCTCTGTAAACTCTAGAGACTCATGAGGTGCATGAAAATCCCAGGAAGTCAGCAGTTTCTGAGATCCTCAACCACCCCGTCAGGCACCAACAATCAATCCAAAGTTAGATAATTTTTTCCACATTTTAATGTTTGGTCGGAACAACAACTGAACCCCGTGACCATGTCTGCATGCTCTTATGCACCGAGATGCTGCCACATGATTGGCTGATTAGACATTTGCATTAATGAGCAGGTGTACAAATATACCTAGTAAGTGGCCACTAGGTGTACAGTGTGTTGCCATGGTGAACAACCCACTATCACAAGCAGGCCACCAATCATAGGGTGGTCTCAGCCAGGAAGAACAGACGCCACCCCAGCCCTACAGAACCCTTTCTCACCTGGCCTTCATGTTGCACTTGGGGCTGACGGTCACTTCACAAATGCCGTTCTGACAGTCCTTCCCCACCAGGCTGTGTGGGTGCGGCTTGTAGGGCTCATCTTTGGTGACCAGGGAGATGATCACCTTGACCTCACCTTGCCAATTCTGGATCTGGAGGGGGAGAAGAACACACCAATCACCAACGGCCCTCCTCAGAGCTGACCTCCCTCTCATTTGGCAAGATCCAACTCAAGCAGATGTACTGTCATGAAGTTTGTTGTTTTGTGGTAACAGTACATAAAAATAATAAATAAATCATAGTGTTGGAAATAACTTGGAAAATGTGTAGCTGGGGTGACATAGCTGCTTCGCCTGGTGAACTTCGTGCACTGTGGTCCGGAATCTTGGCTCCTAAACTATCAGGCTCTTGAACCAAAGGGGATAACTTTACTTGCCCCCTCACTGAAATGTTCCCATGATCAATGGACTCACATTCAAAGACTTTCCATCTCATGTTCTCAATATTTATTGCTTATTTATTATTATTGTTACTACTTTTTGTATTTGTACAGTTTGTTGTCTTCTGCACGCTGGCCAAAACCCTAGTTGGGCGGTTATTCACTGACTCTGTTATGGTTATTATTCTATAGATTTATTGATGCAACACAGAGTAGACACTGCCAGCCCAATGAGCCACATTACCCCAGCAG
This sequence comes from Hemitrygon akajei, assembly GCF_048418815.1. NCBI lineage: Eukaryota > Metazoa > Chordata > Chondrichthyes > Myliobatiformes > Dasyatidae > Hemitrygon > Hemitrygon akajei. The sequence continues at coordinate 115,575,039 of NC_133135.1, read as the reverse complement.
CCCCTAACCTAATTACAGTACAATTTACACTGAGCAGTTAACCAACCTAGTACATCTTTGGACTGTGGAAGGAAACCAAAGACCCTGGAGAAGACCCACGCCCTCCACAGGGAGAACGTACAGAGACTCCTAACAGAACGGCACTGGAATTGAATTCCGAGGCGCCCCAAGCTGTAATAACATTGTGCTAATTGCTACGTTACCATGGCACCCATTCTATGGATCTGCTGAGTATGCCCACAAGAAAATCAATCTCAGGGCTGAATATGGTGACATACATATCCTGTGATTATAAAATCACTTTGAATTTTGAGCTATTTACCAGGTGTATGCTAGTGCAGCAGTCACTATCATACTAGATTGACTGCTGGTCTCTTGTCATGCAGGTCTGTGGAGTTTCAACACTTAATGTCTCTGTAGGCTCAGCGATAATTACAATTTCCTGCTGCTGAATTGTCATTTGTTGAGAGAAATTTTGGTGAGTAACAATCAGGTGGGCATGATACCAAAAACTTTGACAAACTTCTATAGATGTGCAGTGGAGAGTGTATTGATTGGCTGCATCACATCCTACTATGGGAACACCAATGAAAAATCCTACAAAAAGTAGTGAATTCAGCCCAGTTCGTCACGGGTAAAGCCCTCCCAACCATTGAGCACATCAACACGAAAAGCTGTTGTAGGAAAACAGCATCCAGGCCGTGCTCTTTTCTCATTGCTGCCATCAGGTAGAAGGTACAAGAGCCTCAGACTCACTCCACCAGCTTCAAGAACAGTTACTACCCCTCAACCATCAGGCTCTTGAATAGAAGGGGATAACTACACTCAGTTGCCCCATCACTGAAATGTTCCTACAAGCAATGATCTCACTTTAAGGACTCTTTATCTCATAATCCTACTTTCTAGTTATTTATTAATATTTGCATTTGCACAGTTTGTTGTCTTCTGCACCCCGGTTGATCTTTCATTGATCCTGTTATCGTTACTTTTCTATAGATTTGCTGAGTATGCCCGCAGGAAAAATGAATCTTAGGGTTCTATACGGTGACATATATGTACTTTGATAATAAAATTTACTTTGAACTTGCTTTGTTTATGCATTCACTAATTTATTGTTCTTGTTTCTGTAGAGCAGGAGTTTCCATTTTTTATGCCATGGACCAATACCGTTAAACAAGGGGTCCATGGACCCCAGGTTGGGAACCTCTGCATAGTGTGATTGTGTGGAGAATGCTTCGTATCCCAAGTAATGTCCCCATCACTGGAAAAAGGCCACTGTGTACAGCAATCTCCTTCACTGTGATTTTGTATTGAGGGGATTGCAGCACCTTGCAATCGAACATGACTAATCCCGGAAGTTGCGTCACGGGGACCGAGGAGACCAGCGAAGACCGTACAAGTTACCAAGTACTGGCGGGAGTTGTGTTATTACGTGCGTGCATAAGAACTTCAGTTCCTGCTGGGCAGTGTGAGCAGTCCGCCTGGAAATGGAAGCCACGATGGCTGGTGGACTGCACCTGTTCAGCGTTGAACAGCAAGCTCGAGTGTAAATCCACGCCACGTTTGTCTTTATTAAGAACAAACATAACAAGAGCACTAGGGCTGGTCAACTCAGGTCACCGGGGTTAGAGGTCCTTGCGAGTCCGGTAATCGTTTGTGCGATCTGAACGCAGAGGCCTGGAAGTCAAACCTGGCAGGGTCAAAGGTCGAAGTCAGAGCACAGTGCGTTCAGAGGTAGAAGCCAAAAGGAATCACACTGGCCTGAGTCACTAGGATTAGGGGTCCCTGTGAGCCTAAGTCGAGGCCCGTAGGTCAATCCCACGATTGGCATCCTGGGACAAAGCCTGCGAGTCCAAGAATCCAGGGACAAGGACTGGAGGCCCAGGATTAGGGGTCCATGCATGTCTGAAAGTCAAGGCCCATAGGTCAAACCCACGACCGGTGTCCTGAGCTGAAGGCTGAAGTCTACATGTCTGACACTCCGGGGACAAAGACTGGATGCCCAGAGGCAGTCTGTCTGGTCGCGGGAAGAACGGGAGGGACGGGAAAGAGCCTGTGCCACGGCTGTTTTGCTTTTGCTGCGTGGGCTGCCCTATTGAATATTCTGAGTATGCCATGTTGGCGTTGGAATGCGTGACGACAAGACCAAGGAGCTGATTATCGACTTCAGGAGAAGAGAACCAGAGGCAGAGGGTTAGCAGCTTTAAATTCCTCAGTGTTAGTACTTGACAAGGCCAGCACACAAGTGCAATTACAAAGAAAGCACAGTAGCACTTCTAATTCCTTAGGAGTTTGCAAAGATTCGGCATGACATCTAAAACTTTGACAAGCCTCTACAGAAGTGGAAAATCCTACAAAAAAAAATAGTGAATGGGGCCTAGTCCATCACAGGTAAAGCCCTCCCAACCACTTAACACATCTACGTAAAATGCCATCGCAGGAAAACAGCATCTATCATCAGGAATCACAACCACCCAATGCACTCACTTTCAAAGACTCTTCATCTCATGTCCTCCATACATATTGCTCATTTATTATTATTTCTTTCTTTTTGTATTTGCTCAGTTCCTTGCTTTTTGCATACTGGTTGAAAAGCCAAGGTGGTGCAGTCTTTCATTGATTCTATTATGGTTCTTATTCTGCGGATTTACTGTGAATGCCCACAAAACGATTATGTATATGGTGATGTAATGTACTTTGATAATAAATTTACTTTGAAATTTGCACACTTGCGGGCTGCTGTCAGCACGCTCTTGGTTATTAATGCAAATGATGGATTTCACTGTATGTTTTGATGTGCGAATGATAAATAAACGAATCTGAAACCCACATTGTCTCATTTTCTGCTATTGGTCAATGGATAAATATTGGAAGGACAATGGAGATGAAACTTGTTCTTTAACATCCACGAGGAAACACGCAGGGGCTCAATGTAATGTGTCTTCCAAAAGAATGAATCAGTAGCAGTAGCACCCCCTCAGGACTCCCGTCTGTAACAGCTTGGACCAAACCCGCAAAACCTTGCCAACTTGGAAAGAATGAGACCTGTCCACTCCACCAAGGGTTTCAGTGGCATCCAACTCGGAAGTGATCGCAGGTTCAAAGGTCAGCAGTAAGAGTTTATACCTAAAACTGTTAAGATCGTGTTCTCAGGCAGTGACATTTCTGTGACTCGTCAACTTCTGGACACCTCCTCTCCTTAAGGACTCCAGAGGGTCCAGCAAAGATTCACACTGATCATTACACCGACTTAACATACGTCCGAGGGGCGTATTATGTAATCTTCAGAAGGATGAGGGTGGGGAGGGGCAAGATCTCATTGAAACAGACTGAATACTGAAAGTGTGGACATGGAGAGGATGCTTCCATTCATGGGAGAGTCTGAACCTCAGAATAAAAGGACATTCTTTTAGAACTGAGGATGAAGCTGTTGTCTCTCCTTTCACTGTATACGCAGCGACATCTGTCGCTCCTTTGCTAGTGAGAGAACGTGCCTGTGGGATGTTGAAATGTTAAAGTGAATAGTTACTTTTTGATGGACTGTAGACCATGGTCTCCCTTTGGGGCTTTGCTGTTGTTGGCATGGTGGGTGAAGGCTTCATACTAGAATAAGTGGGGGAGGGGGCGGGCTGGTACTGCATGTGCATGGGGGGGGTGGGACCTTTGGGATTCTTACATTTTTTCTGTTTTGCCCTCATTGAGGATGTCCGTGGAGAGTAAGAGTTCCAGGTTGTATACTTTATACATTATCTGATATTGAGTTGAACTATTGAGGAGGAATTTAGCCAGAAGGTGATGAATCTGTGGAATTCGTTACCACAGAAAGAATGGGGAATGGAGAAAGAGAGAACTGGGATGGGTGGGGTTATAATAACCACTGAGTTTGAGAAATCAAAGTTCATGCCATCAGGTTGGAATCCTGTTTCAAAGAAAAGCAGCTTTCTCTTGGTTCCCAGGGTCCAATATTGACCTCACAACCAACATGACTAAAACTCAATCTGATCAATTCTTTTGTTGAGATTTTGTGGGAGTTTACTCTGCACAACCTGGATACCACAGTTGCCACAACACATCAGTAACTGTGAAAGATGCTTCAGCAACTCTGGGAGAGGCACTGCAGAAACTCAGGAGTCACATTCTAACAATAAGCGAACACTGACAGGTGCGGCGGAAAAACCCCTCAAAAACTCCCTTGTTGTGCCACACCCAAACTGTGGGAATCCACCCAAGGCAATGCCTCAGACTCCCGAATAAAATCCCCTCCAAGTATTCCTCTCCAAATAAAAACTCCTCCCGCAAGAATTACTTCAGCGCTGAAGTCGGCTTTGACAAGAGTGCCTCTCCAGCGAGTACTGGGCGTGTCGGTTTTTCAGTGCAGTGGACGACCTGAAGTCCAAGCAATTTACACACCCGTGGTTGTGAGATGTTTAAAGATCTACTTTACTTGCTGCATATATATTGAAACATCGAAACACGCTGTGAGATGCATCACTTTGCGTCGACAACCAGAACAGTTCAAAGATGGCAGCCCGCAAGAGTCGCCACATTTCCAACGCCATCGTAGCATGTCCGTAACTTACTAAACCTCACGTGTTCACCTTTGGAACGTGGCAGGAGACTGGAGCACCCGGAGGAAACACGCATGAGGGTACAAGCTCCTTACAGACGGCAGTAGGCTGAAAGCTGCACAGCACTTCATGTTAACATATAACGGCTGGCTCAGTAGCACAAGGCTTTACAATGCAGGTGACCCTGGTTCAATTCCCACTGCTGCTTGCAGGGAGTTTGTACGTTCTCCTCGTGACTGCGTGGGCTTCCTCCCACAGTCCAAAGACGTACCAGTCAGTAGATTAATTGGTCACTGTGAACTGTCCCATCATTAGGATAGGGTTAAATTGGGGGTTGCCCTGCGGTGTGGCTCGGAGAGTGGGACAGGCCTATTTGTGCTGTACCACAATAAATAAACAGACATTTATACAAAAGAAAACCCCAGCTGTGCAGCAACAAGGGCTAGGTGCGTGGGAGGATTCCACTTGCCGCGTGGACGCACAGCTGAGGCGTAGCAGTGCTGCGGTCCCCTGATCTTACATCTAGCTCCATTATCCCTGTGGATTAACACAGGACGTTAATCCCTATGCTACCACTCTACCCACAACCCAAAGCCCATACTGCCAGATTATCACAGAATGAAACCCAACCACTCTGCTTAGTCTGGTGTGTACAAAACTCCAAGCTCACCGTTCAACCCTGTCAACTTGGAGGCATCGTGGATAGACAAAGATTTTTATTTATTTAGAGATACAGTGTGGAATTGACCCTTCCAGCCTTTCAAGCCAGGCCACCAGCAACCCACCAATTTACCCCTGGCCCAATCACGGGACAATTCATCATGGCCAACTGAACTACTAACCCGTACATCTTTGGACTGAAAGGAAACCCATATGGTCACGAGGGGAACGTACAAGCTCCTCACAGGTGAAATTGAACTCTGAAGTCTTGACACCTGCTACACTAGCTGCTATGCATGTCACCTCGGCGTGTCAGCTGGAACAGGGGCTCTGCTTCTGCGGGAAGATGGTTCATTCCACTGCGTGACCTGATAGAGGCCTATAAAACTACCAGGGGTACAGAAAGGGCATAAAGTCAGTCTTTTCCCCCAAAGGTGTGGGACAATAAAACAAGAGGGTCCAGAGTGAAGGTGAGGGGATAGAAATTCGACCGAGATCTGAGGTTTTTTTTTTGGTTTTTTTTATACACACACACACACGCACACACACACGCACGCACACACGCACGCACACACGCACGCACACACGCACGCACACACGCACGCACACACACACACACACACACACACACACACACACGCACAAGATTGGTGGGTATACGCAACGAGCTGCAAGAGGCAGGTATAAACACAACATTAAATGCTGTTGGACAGAAAGGATCTCATGTGGTGGCATCTATGTACTCTAATAAAATTTACTTTGAACTGGGACAGAGTAAAATGACTCAAAGTCCAGTCCTACGTTGCCATCGTTGGGAGTGGGTAAGGCAGACTGACAGGCTCTAGTGAAGCTGTAAAGGCTGGTACTGAATACAATGGATTACTGAAACATCGATGAACTCTAACCATACCACCGTCTTTGGATGAAGGAGATGGGAGGTAATCAATGGTCTATGCTCTATAGGCCCGAGAAGGAGAAGATAAATGCGGCAGACAAACATGCCCCTTATGCCCAAATCATCCACGGCAACCAAGATGTCTAATTTGCTAGGCCCATTTTGCTAATATCTGTCTAAAACCTTCCTCATGCATGTACTTCCACAAATAACCTTTTTTTAAAATTGTACCCCCCCTTTACCACTTCTGCCAACAGCTTGATCTACATACACACCACTTCCACATTCTGGTGTGGAAAAACCTGCTCCTTTAAACAGTAAACTGTGCACTCTCACTCTGAGAGGTGGAGACACATGGATTCTCACAGACAGATATCACAATCAGCATGGATGAGATGGCCTGAATCTCCTGTTTCTGTGCTGTATGATTCTACAAATCTCACAGAAATCCTACACTATTTTTTTCTGAGAATCCCTACAGATCTACTTCTGTAATTTTAATTTTTTTACTATTTATTGAGATACAGTGTGGAATAGGCCCTTCCAGCCCAACAACCTGCACCATCCAGCAATATCCAGATTTGTTCCTAGGCAAATGACAGGACAAGTTACAATGACAAATTAACCCATGAACCACAGTCTCTGAACTGTGGGAGGAAACCGGAGCACCCAGAGGAAACCCAGAGGTGCATGCAAATTTGATTTTAACAATTAAGAGAACTTTGGATAGGTACATGGATGGTCAGGATATTGGAAGGCTATTGTCCTGGTACAGGTCAATAGGAGAAGGCAGTTTAAATGGACTATAAGGGCCAAAATGCCCGTTTCTGTGCTGTACTTTTCTATGACTCTATGATTCAAATTGAGTAGTATATTCTTCTAAGGAGTTGTCTTTCTGTGAATCCTCAGGTGGCTGTAGATGTCAGTCGGAGATCCACATATTCTGACATAGGGTGGGCAGTGGTCAGGAGTCATCATCGTGATATGCCATGCTGTATGACATCATGATGTGCTGTGTCCTATACGGTGATCTCATGACCATGATTATTTTTGGCAAATTTTTCTACAGAAGTGGTTTGCTATTTCCTTATTCTGCACAGAGTCTTTACAAGATGGGTGATCCCAGCCATTATCAATACTCTGCCTGGTATCAGTGGTCACATAACCAGGATTGTGATTTGCACTGGCTGCTCAGACGACCATCCAACACCTGCTCCCGTGGCTTCACCTGATCCTGATCGGGGGCTAAGCAGGTGCTACACCTTGCCCAAGGGTGACCTGCAGGCTAGTGAGGGAAGGGGTGCCTTACACCTCCTTTGATAGAGACAATATCCAACCTGACACCCATAGTTTATCTATTGAGATACAACACAGAGTAGATCTTTTCAGCCCCTAGTTTGAGTTGCACAAACCAGCAATTCCTCAATTTAACCCGCACTTAATCACGGGACAATTTACAATGACCAATTCATCTTCCAACCAATACGTCTTCGGACTGTGGGAGGAAACGGGAGCACCTGGAGGAAACCCACGCAGTCACAGGGGAAAATGTCTAAGCTCCTCACAGGCAGCGACGAGAGTTGAACCTGGGTCACTGGTACTGTAAAGCGTTGTGCTAACTACTATGTTACAATGCCACCCCTGTATAGTGGCTATACAGTACAGAAACAGTCCGTTCAGCCCAACTCACCAATGTCTGGGTCTTTTCCCATCTAAATGCATCATAATAACCCTCAGTTCCATCTTCCCCACGCTCTTTTCCAGTTTATGGCGAGTACATCGAAACACAGTGAAATACTTCAGTTGCATTAACAACCCGAGGGTGTGCTGGGGGCATCTGCGAGTGTCACCATGCACTCCAGCGCCAACATAGCACTTGGCAGAACAGCGCAGAGCCCAACAAGCAACCACACTGTCCGCTTCAACCGGTCTCCTGCGGGAGCCAATCCCACGTTACTTTGATTGAAGTTTTCCCACACACATTGTGGCCCTTTTTCCACGATCATTGTACTGCGCCAGTGACGATGGTTCAATTCCTGCCGCTGGAGATCGGAAAAACACTGGCGGGTTGGCAGTTCAGTCAGCTCCATCATGGGCACGAGCCTCCCCCGCATCCGGGACATCTTCGAAAGGCAACGTCCGTCATTAAGGAGCCCCTCTCCCAGCACCCAGGTCATGCTTTGCTCTCAGTGTTACCATCAGGAAGGAGGTACAGAAATCTGAAGACACACACTCCACGATTCAGGAACAGCTTCCTCCCCTCTGCCGTCCGATTTCTGAATGACCATTGAACCCATGAGCACTACCTCACTATTGTTCCCCTCTCTTTCTGCACGATTACTTTTTTAAATATATACTTATTGTAATTTATAATTTTTATTACTATGTACAGCTGCTGTGAAACAATAAATTTCATGATGTACGTCAGTGATATTAAACGAGATTCTGAGTTTGTGCTTTTTCCATGTAACCGTGTAGGTTTGCGCTGTTTCCACCCACATTCCAAGGGCACGAGTCAGGGCTCGTGAGTTGTGGGCAAACTGCGTCGGCGAGGGAAGCAGCTTCCCTCGGCACGTCCCCGGACCGTGTTGGTCGTTGACACATTTCACTATGTGACAATGCCTAATCTCACAAGCCTCTTCTGCAATCAAGAGATTGAAATATTAAAAATTAGCTTTAGTTGTGAGATTACATCAAAACACGTAGTGAAATTTGTCACTTGTGTCAATGATCAAGACCGACCGATGAAGCGTGAGAGTCACCTGCTTCCAAAGCCAGTATAATGTACCTAACAACTTAGCAACACTCTGTCTTTGGAACAAGGAGTGAAACTGGAGCACCTAGAGGAAATGCAAACGGTGGAATGGGATCAAGGTAGGGTTAGCATAAATAAGGTGATTAGAGCCGGGGGTGGTAATGGGGACACACTCCCACTACCTATTAAGTGCTCCCAAAGGCGTACATCACAAATAGCTTCTGACAACCATCCAGCTCCTAGCCTTCACGTGTGGCTGAGCTACTAAACCTGGTGGAACCATTTGTACTGACAGGATAGGGGGCAAAGATGGGTTACTGGAGCCTTCAAACAGTCCCTTTGGGCAGATAGGCTCGTTAGCCATGGTTGGCAGCCATCTAGAAGAGGGAAAACTCTGATCTCGAACTTGCAGTTAAACCCACTCATGGGGAAGGCTTTGGGAAGGAATCCCGAGGGAAATACCTGGAGTTGGGGGTCTCTGAGGTAACCCTACATTGACTGGCAATGCCTGTATCGGATTCTGTCATCCCTTTGGGCTCATCAGCTGCGTAGAGAGGGGGAGCCTGCTACACGGGTAATAGCTTGCTCTCCATATCCTACTGCCCTGGCCGGTATGTCACATAGACAGCTGGCACGTAACAGCCATGGACTGTCTGATCTTTCATTGATCCTGTTATAGTTACTATTCTATAGATTTGCTAAGTATGCCCAAAGAAAAATGAATCTCAGGGTTGTATGTGGTGACATATGTACTCAGATAATAAATTTGTTTTGAACTTTGACCCTAACCAACAGGGGACCTCTGAGAGAGTGTAAATAAGAAGACGATGGTCGGCATTGACTCAGTATGTCTCTCTTGTGTACGTCTCTGTGACTCTGGTCACAGGAAGAATACAAACTCCTTAAAGGACGTTACGAAGGCTTCTGGAATGCTTGCTTGTATTAGTCGAGGCATTGAGTTCAAAAGTCAAGAGGTTATGCTTCAACTTTATAAAACTCTAGTTAGGCCAGATCTGGAGTATTGTACAGGGTTCTGGCTGCTCTGCTATAGGAAGGATGTTGAGGTTTACCAGGATGCTGTCTGCTTTAGATGGCACATGAGGCTGGATAAACTCGTTGTTTTCTCTGGAGCGGCAGAGGCTGAGGGGAGATCTGATAGAGATTCTGAAAAGCAGATCGAGTGGACGGAGAGCATCTGTTTCCCAGAGTGAAATGTCCAATACCAGAGGACAAGCATTGATGGTTCAAGGGGGATGTGAGGGGTAAGTTTTTCACTCAGAGAGCAGTGGATGCCTGGAATGTGCTGCCTGGTACGGTGGTAGAGGCAAATACATTAGAGGCTTTTAAGAGACGTTTGGATAGGCACATGGATGTGAGGAAGATGGAGGGAGATGGACATGGTGTAGGGAGGAGGGATTAGTGTTTGGGTGTTTTTGATTTGCCTTTTAGTTGGTATAGCATAACATTGTGGGCTGAATGGCCTGTTCCTGTGCCATACGGTTCTATAATTACTAATGACATAATGAATTGAATGAACCTCTTACAGAAAATTAAATTCCAATTGCTGATCGCTGGTGCCGGAAAGTGTCATGCTAACTGCTACACTACCATGGTCTCAGCTGAAAATGTCAATAGTTTGTTCATTTCCATTGCTGCTGCTCGACCTGCTGAGTTCCTCATGCGTTTTGTGCTAGTTACTAATATGGCTTCCGGTTGTGGCCCCGATTCCTTTACAGCACGAGCGAGCTTCTTTTGAATCCCACCGATGTCTGTACAAAGCCTTAGAGTTGTAAACTCAGCTATCTCCGTCATTGGAAGTAGCCTCTCCACCCCCCAAGGCGTCTTCAAAGAGCGATGCCTCAAAAAAAAAGACAAAGTGGCATCCAACATTAAGAACCCCCACCACCCAGGACATGCCCTCTTCTCATTACTACCATCAGGGAGCCTGAAGCCACACTCTCAACATTTTTGCAACAGTGTTTTCCCCTCCAAGACCTTAGTTAGCCTTTGTTAAAATCCTTTCCCTCTAGTTTTATTTCAATGGCTTTCTGTACCAGGTGGCCCCAAAAGTCACTGGCACAGCACTGCAGCTTCCTGTGGCCATTGTGAATTCAGTGTTCTGTTACCACCCGACCTCTCTAGGTGCACCTCCTGTGCTCCTTGATGCACGTTTCCACTGTGCACCCCATCTGGCCGGTATATACAGCTGCCCATTCTTAAGGAATCCTGTAAATGTCAGCTGACTCGAGACCCAGGTCAACTTTGACCTGCGTAAGCCGTGATCTGAGTTTTCCTTATCGGTTTGTGGATGGTATAAATCTGGTATTTCTTTAGGATCCTAATAATTCTTCCAGAAACCGTGGAAGAATAGAGAAGACAAGCTAGCGGAAAAGAAATTCAACAAAGATGAAGGTCTCACTCTAAGTAAGACCTGGAATTCGATTGTAAGCAAGGTGGGAGACTGGAAACCTGATTGGATGAGGTCTAACCAATCAGGGGTTTAAATACCACCAGACTAGGCATGCCCAGGCAACATCCCTGAAGAAGACGGCATAGACTGTCATCGAAAAAAATCAGTTATTATTGATACCTGTGTCCATCTGAAAGCCCGAGAAGAGTTTACTTGTAAGAAGGAGAGGTTTACATTGATGCTCAGGATTTTAAAAAAAGTGGTGAGTGTTTGTACCAGGGTACCAGGACCCTCCCCTCCACCCCACAGCACTCACCTGGACGGTGGGAAGGGTCTTGTTGAGTTCTGTTGTACTCTCTCCGGGAATGCTCCCTGCCGATCGGCCCTCACACTCATAGCGGAACCTCATTCCCCGCTGCTTCGGTTGCTCTGTGATGATCAGCTTGGGCTCCTCCCCCTCAGGCAAGCCCCCCGGGCCCTGCAGGGACAGGCACCTGGAAGCAGGCCGTGAGGAGGTCGAGCTCCTGGTCGGCCTCCCTGTCGCTCTGTGCTTGGCCTCTGACGAGGCGGCCCCGCTCCTGGCCGCCGACGGTGGGGTCCCCGTGGCCCTGCCGCCCAGCTGGGCGGTCCGGGCGGCCCTAGGGGCCAGCCGAGGCGAGCCTGTGCCCCGGGCGACCAGCTGAGGCCCGTCCACACTCATCAGGAGATTGGCGGGACCCCACCCAGGCACAGCGTCCATCAGCTGGTTGCGGATCTCTCCGATCTGTGCGTTGCTATAGTCGCACGGCAGTGTGGTCGGAAACTCCCTCTCCTCCTCCAGGTCCTTCAGGATAAACTCATTTAAGATATTCAGATCTGGAAGGGGAAGAGAAAGAGCTGCATTTAGCTCAGCCAGACTGAGGGTTTGCATGGTTTTGTAGTTGATTATGACCGTTGTGGGCACACTATGCTGGGTGCTGTCAGAATGTAGGCTGCCCCCAACACACTCTTGAGTGCGCTGGTCATAAGTGGAAATGGCACATTTCTAAAATTTTAATGTCTTATTTATTTTTTGAGGTACAGTGTGGAACAGGCCCTTCTGGCCCCATGAGTATCGCTGCCCAGCAATCCCCCGAGTTAACCCTAGCCCAATCATGGGATAATTTGCAATGACCAAGTAGAACGACTTTGGACCGTGGGAGGAAACCGGAGCACCTGGAGGAAACCCAAGCGGTCACGGGGAGAACGTACAAACTCCTTAAAGGCAGCGGCAGGAATTGAACACGGGTCCCTGGTACAGCAAAGCGCTGTACTACGACACCATCCCGCCCCATGTGCACGTGTTAATTACATGAATCCGAATACCTGGCCCGAACACCTTGAGTGAAAGAAAACTGACCTGTATTTATAAAGTCAAACCCTGCCAGTCTCCGGGCGAGGGACTGGGGGTTGCAGGCCAGTTGTCTGGGGGGTCTGAGAATCAGGGCTAAGGACTGGCGGTCAGAGGTCCAGAGGCCGCCTGTACTGGGGTTAAAAGGCCTGAATGTCTGTGTGGGTGGGTGGGTGGGGTTGGGAGGGAGGGGCTTGTTTTGCCGCTGCTGCTCGTCGTTGTTGTCCTGCTGAACACGGTGGGCATGGTGTACAGGCACCGGAATGTGCAGTGACTCATTAAGGTTTGGTTTGTTAATTCGAGAGGACCACAGCCTTGTCGTTGGGTTTGGAGGCTTGCGTGCCTCGATGACCTGGAGAGCCGTGTTGGCTGGAGTCAGGGCCTTGTCCTTTGACTGTTGGTAAGGTCACCCATGCCAAACAGGCCAGACTAAGAGTGGTCCACCGGTCCTCCAGATTTGGGGGTTCAGCTCAGGGCCAACAACCCTGACTCGTAAAACAAGAGCATTACGGAAGCAGCAATGAAGAATCCTCCTACATCGGAGTGTGACGGTACTCCTGAGTTTCCATCTGGGAGTTGCATGGCTGACAGTGGTGAAAACCGAGAGGAAGATGCTGACACGATGAAGGAAGCCCTGAACACTACCGGTGATAGAGGACCTTCATTCCTACCCTAAATGCCAGCGGCGTAACAGGCAATAAGGTTTGCTAATGCAAACGATGAGATTCACTGCAACCTTTAATGTAATAATCTGAATCTGTGAGGTGACCCTTAGACTCGAGTAGGGAAAGCAGCTTCAGCCCGTGTACTGCAGGAGCTAGTCAAAGAGGGCAGAATACAAGGTTTCCCCAGTCCGAGTCTCAACACTGGTTTAATTATTTGTACCTTCCATGGGTCTCTTCCCAATCGGATGAGGAATTCTTTCAGATGAGAACCTACTCACCGAAATTCTGATCTGCTTGGAGATATGGGCTGGGACCTGAGGGAAAAAATGAAACCAAAAGTTAATTTAGAATTTTGTCCCATCAGTGCCCTCATAACTAAAGTGTGCCAGAAGCAACAATTAGGCCCAATCTTTATTTCACTTAGAGATGTAGCAGGGTAACAGGCCTTTTGCAGCCCGACAAAATGCACTGCCCAACTACGGCCAATAACGGATCAGAATCAGGTTTAGTATCACCGGCATCTGTCACGAAATTTGTTATTATGTGGCATAATAAAAATTGTAAATTACAGTAAACATATAGTTGTGTATTTAATATTTCAATACTATTTGAGTCATTTTAGGTATATATTGGTTGATTGAGCTTCCTCGATATACATCCAGCCGATTGCACAGTGGCATCAGCACCAGACTTTGAGGCAAGTGGTCCTGGGTTCGAAACCGGCCAGCTCCTCGGACACTTTCAATCCGAGCTGGATCGAGTATCGAACCAGCAACTCGATCTCATGAGGAAAAAAAAACAGACAAAATGCTAAAGTAACGGCAAGGTTGCCACCCAATGTGCTGTAAGGCGCGGGGAGGAACAGCAATAAATACATGAATTGTACACATCATCACACTTCACGTGATACGTGCATGCCTTGCTTAAAGTAAACTCAAAGTCAGACCCGCATTTCGGACACCCATGTCTTTGTTCCAACTTGTTTAATGTTTTGGAGTTATAAAACATAACATATTAAAAAAGTGAAATTAAATAAGTAGTGCAAAAATAGAAATAATAATAGCGAGGTTGTGTTTGTGGGTTCAACGTCCATTCAGAAATCGGATGGCAGAGGGGAAACACGAGGAAATCAATGTTAGAGAAGTCAATGTTCATGCCATCATGTTGGAGGTTACCCAGCTGGTATATAAGGTGTTGTTCCTCCAACCTGAGTGTGGCTTCATCTTGACAGTAGAGGAGGCCATGGATAGACATATCAGAATAGGAATGGGACGTGGAATTAAAATGTGTGGCCACTGGGAGATCCTGCTTTCTCTGGCGGACCAAGCGTAGGTGTTCAGCGAAACAGTCTCCCAGTCTGCGTCGGGTCTCACCAATATATAAAAGGCCACTCCGGGAGCACTGGACGCAGTATACCACACCAGCCGACTCACAGGTGAAGTGTCGCCTCACCTGGAAGGACTGTCTGGGGCCCTGAATGGTGGTGAGGGAGGAAGTGTAAGGGCAGGTGTATCCTTGTTCCGCTTACAAGGATAAGTGCCAGGAGGGAGATCGGTGGGAAGAGATGGGGGGGACGAATGGACAAGGGAGTCGCGTAGGGAGCGATCCTTGCGGAAAGCAGAAAATGGAGGGGGGGAGGGAAAGATGTGCTTGGTGGTGGGATCCTGTTGGAGGTGGTGGAAGTTATGGAGAATTATAAGTTGGACCTGGAGGCTGGTGGGGTGGTAGGTGAGCACAAGGGGAACCCTATCACGAGTGGGGTGGTGGGCGGATGGGGTGAGGGCAGGTGTGTGGGAAATGGAAGAGATACGTTTGAGAGCAGAGTTGATGGTGGAAGAAGGGAAGCCCCTTTGTTTAAAAAAGGAAGACATCTTCTTTGTTCTGGAATGAAAAGCCTCATCCTGAGAGCAGATGCAGCGGTGGGGTGGTAGGTGAGCACTTGTAAGCAGAACAAGTGCTACACCTGCCCTTACACTTCCTCCCTCACCACCATTCAGGGCCCCATGATCCTTTCCCTTCTCCAGCTCTGTATCACTTTTGCCAATCACCTTTCCAGCTCTTAGCTTCATCCCACCCCCTCTGGTCCTCTCCTATCATTTCGCATTTACCCCCCCCCCCCCCCCCCCACTATCACAAGTCTTCTGGGTTATTGAGGAAAATCAACACATTCATGGGGAGCACACACAAACTTTCTGGAGGCAGAGCGGAGTAAAGATGGCGCTAAACGGTGACTCCTTTGCCTGCATCTTCAGAAACAGCTCTATTTCCATCTTTAATATCTTTATTTTCCCCTTTCAGGGTTGTTTTGAAGACCCTGACCTGGAGTTACAGGCAGATTTTGGTTCTTTGTGGGAATGGGACCCGCTCTCGGGGTTTCACAACCGGCCGTTGTTGTTCGGCACGCCAGGGGCTCGGCCTACGAGTCCGGCTCAGATATGGAAGCCTAGGGTCTCGGGGCTCTGGAGGGTTGGTGTCACGGCAGGAGACCCGTGTGCCATTGGGGGAGTCGCAATATTTGCGGCTGTGCTCCCAAAGACCCGGGATCTTTGAGATCTTCAGGCACAGAGCTTGAAAAAAGTGACGTAACAGACTTTTAACATCGTAAGTTTGTTATGTTTCTCCGCTCCCTGGGAAAATGGAGACACCCCCTTCTCCCTTATTAGGGAGAGAGAGAGAGCCTGTGGTATGTCGTATACCGGACGAAATGCGAAGTCTCTGGGGTAACTGCAAGTCTGTGTCCTTGCTGTTGCTTTGCTCACGCTGAGTGCTCGTTGGCGGGTGCGCTCCATTTTTGCCAGTGGGGGTGGGGGGGATTGTTGCTCGCTGCCACTTACGCGGGGGAGGGAGGGGAGCTGGGGGGTGGACTTTGGGGTTCTAACATTTAACCGTCCTTCATTCTTTGGGGCACTCCTCTGTTTTCATGGATGGTTGTGGAGAAAAAGCATTTCAGGATGTATATTGTATACATTTCTCTGACATTAAATTGGACCTTTGAACTCCACACAGACAGCCCCGGTGGTCAGGATCGAACTTGGGTCCCTGGAACTGCAAGGTGGCTGCTCTGCCCACTGTGCCTTGGCATTGCCCAGAGCGACTGATCCAACCTGTACTGGATTAACCAGTCAAGAGAGAAGTGCAGGGTTTCACAAATCTCTCCCTTCAATTTTCCAGATGCTGTCCTCATCAAGGCCGGCACTGTAGTGTAGTGGTTAGCACAACGCTTTACGGTACAGGGGACCCAGGTTCAATTCCTGCCGCTGCCTGTAAGGAGTCAGTACATTCTCCCCATCACTAGGTACTCTGCTTGCCTTCTACAGTCCAAAGATTTACCTACTGGCAGGGTAATTGGATATTCTAAATTAGGCGCTTGCTGGGCAGCACAGCTCAAAGACCCAAAAGGGCCTTTTCCATGCTGTATCTCAGTAACTAGACCACAAGACCAGACCATGAGACATAGGAGCAGAATTAGACTATTTGGCCCATCAAATCTGCTCTGCCATTTCATTATGGCTGATCCATTTTCCTCTCAGCCCCAGTCTCCTGCCTTCAGGCCCTGACTAAATCAAGAACCTAACACCCTCTGCCTTAAATGTTTTGGCCTCCAGTGCCGCCTGTGGCAACACATTCCAGATTCATCAGTCTGGCTAAAGAAATTTCTCCTCATCTCCATTCTGAAAGGACACCCCTCTATTCTGATGCATAAAATAGAGAAAACCTGCAACTCCAAGCAACACACAAAATGCTGTCTGTTGCCCTCTATTCAGAGGCTGTGTCTCAGGCTACATCCACACTAGACCGGATAATGTTGAAAATGCCGGTTTCGCGTAAAAACGATAGGCGTCCACACTGTGCATTTTTAAAGGTATCTCCATCCAGATTGAAACGGATATTTCGGCGAATCTCCTCCTACTGTGCATGCACAGGACACGTCTACCAAAACCAAGCAACATGTTGGGTGTCGAATCTCGCTGTGAAAGATTTGCTGTGCGTTCATTCAGTTACAGACTAGAAAAACTTAAACGACAGGCAGCTGTTCGCTCTCGCGCAGGAGAACTTAAAAGTTAAAAAAAACAAATACTGGAGCGTACGGAGGTAACCAACAGGGAGTTCACGGACAGTATGACCCTGCTGACGATGAACATTGAAAAACTGACTAACTCTGTTGCATTAATAAAGCACCTTGTTAAATGTGTAAAACATGTCTGCATCAGTATTATCTTGTATTTCCATACAATGTTACATTAGGCTGTTACACATCTATTGCTACAGAAGTACTTGCATAAATAGGTAAACCACCTTCATACGAGCAAAGACAGAAAACAGGGCAAAGTGAGTATATTTATTTATTCAGTAAGTTATGGGTCAAAGTATTTGGTGAGTACATTTCTAACTCTTCTGGCTTCAGTCTCGTTGCCGTCTGTTCTGAAATTGTTAGGTTGTGTTCAAGAAAACAATGAAATAGCGTGCTGCCGTCTGACAGCGTTTTCAGATTTCTCCGGTTACCCTGTCCACACTGATCTTCCCAAGCAGCATTTTCAAAAATACACACTTTGGAGAACCTTTCTCAAAAGCTCCGGTTTCGGGGGACGAAAACACCATTTTAGTGTGGATGGTGGGTAAAAACGAAGAGAAAAAGCTTCAGTTACGGATTTATCCAGTGTAGTATGGACGTAGCCTTAGACTCTGTCATTATAGGAAACATTCTCTCCACGTCCACTCTATCAAGCCCTTTCAACTTTTGATAGGTTTCAATTAGATCACTCCTCATTCTTCTGAATTCTAATGAGCACAGGCTCAGAGCCATCAAACACTCTTCAAATAACAAGTTATTCAATCCTGGAATCATTTTCGTGAACCTCCTCTGAACCCTCTCCAGTTTCAGCACATCCTTTCTAAGATAAGGGGCCCAGACCTGCTCACAATACTCCAAGTGAGGCCTCACCAGTGCTTTATAAAGCCTCAACATTACATACTTGCTTTTATATTCGAGTCCTCTTGAAATGAATGCTAACATCGCATTTAACTTCCTCACCAGAGATTCAACCTGCAAATTAAGTCACAAGACATGGTAGGTGTTGTAATGTAGAGGGAGAAAAACCCCAAGGAATTCAGTGGGTTGAGCAGCATCTATGGAGACAGAGAGATGGCCAAAGTCTCTGGTTCTCTGCTCGAACCCTGATGCAGGGTCTTGAGGTGAAATACTGACCACTTGTTTGCCTCCACAGAGGCTGCCCGACCTGCTGAGATCCTATTAGACCACAAGATACAGGAGAAGAATTTGGCCATTTGGCTCAATTCACTCATGACTGATATTTTTCAAGTTCAAAGTATGTACAGCTTTAAAATTTGTTTTGTTTTGCAGATAGCCTCAAAACAAAGGAACACCACAGAACTCGTTTAAAGGACCCCCCCCCCCCCCAACATTGAGACCATCAGACGATGAAATAAAGAACAAGTCACACAGGTGAAAGTATATATTACTACACACTACATTCAGATTTATTTTCTTGCAGGCATTTACAAGCTTCGACCCCATGTGACAGAACTTAGAACAGAACGCCCTTCAATCCACCATGTTGTCCTGACCTTTCAACCAACTCTTCCCTCCCTCATAGCCCCTCCATTTTCTATCATCTGTCTCTTAAACATCCCCAATGTATCCATCTCTACCACCCCCCTGCTCCACACTCATCTCGTTGTGCAAAAGAAAACTACCTCTGACATCCCCCCTCTCAATCACCTTAGAACTGTCCCCCCTCATGTTAGCCATTTCTGCCCTGGGAAAACATTGGCTGTCCACTCCATCAATCCGTCTTATTGTCCTACGCAGCTCTAACAAGTCAAACACTCAACTCCCCTGGGGTCGTCTACTGTCTCTGGTGCTCCCGAAGCAGCCTCCTCTACACCGTTGTAAGCTGGGGGGCCGCTTCGTCGAACACGTCGCTCCATCCGCCACAAGTGGGATTTCCCAGTAGCCAAACATTTTAATTCCCACTCCTGTTCTGACATGTTGCTCCGTGGCCTCCTCTTTGGCCAAGATGAGGCCACCCTCAGGGTGGAGGAGCAACATCTTATATTCCATCTGGGTAGCTTCTGAACTAATGGCATGAGTATCGATTTATCCTTCCAATAAGAAAAAAATCCCTTCCTCTCCCCTCTTCTTCTATTCCCCACTCTGGCCTTTTACCTCTTCTCACGGGCCTATCAACTCTCCCTGGGTCCCCTCCTCCTTCCCTTTCTCCTATAGTTCACTCTGCACTCCTATCAGACTCTTTCCTCTCCAGCCCTTCACCTTTCTCACCCATTTGGCTTCACCTATCACCTTCCAGCTGCCCTCCTTCCCTCTCCCACATCCTTTTATTCTGTGTGCCTTGTGAGGATAGATTGAGCGAACTCGGCCTTTTCTCCTTGGAGTGACGGAGGATGAGAGGTGACCTGATAGAGGTGTATAAGCTGATGAGAGGCATTGATCATTTAGATAGCCAGAGGCTTTTTCCCAGGGTTGAAGTGGCTGACACGGGGGTGGGGGGGGGTATAGTTTTAAAGTGCTTGGAAGTAGGTACAGGGGGATGTCAGAGGTAAGGTTTTCACATACAGCACTGCCAGCGAAGGTGGTAGAAGTGGATATAATACAGACTCTTAGACAGGTACATAGAGAGCTATGCACTGGGGAAATCCTAGGCATTTTCTAGAGTAGGTTACATGGTCAACACAACATTGTGGGCCAAAGGGCCTGTAATGTGCTGTAGATTTCTATGTTTTATTCTGGCGTCTTCCCCCTTCCTTTCCAGTCCTGATGAAGGGCCTCGTCACAGAACTGCGACGGTCTGTGCATTTCCACTGAGGTTCCTCCAGCACTGTGGGTGTTTTCCATCCATCTCCATTGACTCTGCCTTAGTTCCACAGATTCACCTCTTTTCTGAGGTTGTGCCCTCAGATTCTGGACTCTTCTATTAATGAAGACATCCTCTCTATCCAGGCCTTTCTGAATGCAGTCAGATCCCCCGCTCATCCCGCTGAGTACAGGCCAGAGTCATCAAAAGCTCCAGCAGATGAACTGTTGATGGACAAACTTGACTAAGCCAAAGCAGAAAATGCTGGTAACACTCAATGGGTCAGGCAGCGGCCGGAGGATAAAAAGCAGAACAGTGTGAACATTATAGGTCACATTCTGATGAAGGGTTTTGGCCCAAAGTTCCTCCCTGCTCTTCGTTTGGCACATCAGGCAGCAAGCTTACCATCTCTTTAGCATTTGTCTGATTTTCGAGGTAGAGTGTCTAGCTCGCCACTCAACTCTGCACAGACGGAGAGCACACGAGCAGCCAGCTGGATTCAAACCCAAAGTCCAGTGCAGATGCCAGTACACCTCCGAAAACACTCAGCTAAAAATGTTGACCGGTTACTCCCCTTCATGGATGCTGCCTGGCCTGCAGATTTCCTTCAGTATTTTGAGTGTGCTATTCTGGGTCTCCGGCATCTGCAGAATCTCTTGTGTTTATAACCTGTCTTCTGTTCCACCATCACACCTGAAACAATGAATGCTTCCTCATCTGAGGATGTCAGCATCCAGAGTTTTAAATAGAAAGCACATGGCATGCACGAAGTACAGTTTTCTGCAAACGGTTCTATAAACAGACATGTAAACTTCGATCCCATTTATAAGCCAATGCGGGCAAAATTCCAGCCAACTCACAGAGTTCACCACGCAACCAATCAGCAACAAGACCCCCACAACTGAGTTTTGGGAATAACAACCAATCAGCTGATTGATAAGTGTATATAAAGGCCCAGCATTCAGAGGACACACTACAAGTGATCAGCTCGCTGATGTAGTGATGAAATGTTTGCAAACGGATTACCAAGATTAGAGAACCACTCAAGCCAACCAAAAAGAAACTCACCCAAAACGGCTGTACGAGGGCCTCAAGCAGGTCCAAGTGAGCACGTTGGCTCGTCAGTGGAGAAGCCTGCCAGTCGTACTAGACCATCCCATGAGCAGGCCAGCGGAGACTGATCCGGCCAGGATGCAGTCCGTATTTTAAACTACGTCTACAACAGGAAGTGAAACCAGGGAAGGAATTGCAGAGTCCATGGACGACGTCAGCCAGGGGTCAGTTTCCACCGCACTGGCCCGCCCCCTCTCGTTCCTCCTTCAACACAATGACTGCCCGAAATTACTACCGATAATTCCCCGGTTTCCTCCCCACCCTCCCTTCGAGTGACATTTCCTTCCTGGTGGTTGAGCTAGGCTAGGTGACAGGGCAGAATTCACAGAAAAGGGAAGCAGTGGGAAGTACGCTGAGCAGGAGCGGCAGGCTTCTCCCCATTACATAATTCCAAAGAATTCGCAAGTGGAAGGAACGTCAGTCAGGGACGGGACCGTTCAGTGTTGTTGAGGTGATCAGGAGACTGAACAGCATGGTTCGGGATGAGTTCAGAGCAAAGATTGCCCTCCCAAGTGGTACAGTGGTTAGAAGTGCTTCCCCACTGGCACCACGGCTGTTGCAGATTCCAGGGCATGGGGAGATTAAAACAGGATTGGTGCAAATAGGCTAGCACTGACCCTGTGGGCTGAAAGGCCTCCTCCCCAACGATATGACTGAGTGGGCAATGAATGGAAACCTCATTTTGCCTGGGCAAAAAGGCCTATCAGCTAAAAGTCGTCAAGAAGTGCACAGCAGCATCCCGCAAAATACAACCATCCTGGCCAGGCAGCGTGACCTGGTACTGTGAGGAATGGTTTAAACTTTGGACTTTTGGTTTTAAACATTTGGCATTGGAAAGGGTACTGACGAGGTCCATGAGAATGATCTCAGGAATGAAGTGGTTAGCGTATCAGGAACAATTGCTGGCTCTGGACCTGTACTCACTTGCGGAATGAGGGGCATCTCATTGAAACCTATCAGATATTGAAAGGGATAAATGGAATTGATGTGGAGAAGATGTTTCCACCAGTGAGGGCCGGCGGGTGGGGGGGGGGGGGGGGGGGGGGGGGAAGGTGGTGGAATCTAGTACTTGAGGGAGTAGGAGGATGTCCCTTTAGAACAGATTAGGAGTAATTTCTTTAGCCAGGGATGAAACTTATGGCCACAGAATGGCTGTGGAGGCCAAGTGACGGGGTATATTTCAATCAGAGGTTGATAGGTTCTTGATTAGTAAGTGCATCACAGGTTATGGGGAGAAGGCAAAAGAATGGGGCTTGAGAGGGAAAATAAATCAGACATGATGAAATGGTGGACAAGACTCAATGAGCTCAATGGTCTAACTGTGCTCTTGGGTCTCATGTCTGCGACCAAGTTACAAGAGGTCCAGGTCCGATCTCCAGAAAGTGGCAATTCCAGAAGTTTGGCCCATCGAGTCTGTTCCACCATTCAATCATGGCTGATCCATTTTTTTGTCCTCAGCCCCACTCCCTGGCCTTCTCCCCGTAACCTTTGATGCCATGTCCAATCAAGAACCTATCAAGCTCTGCCTTAAATACACCCAACGACCTGGCCTGCACAGCTGCCTGAAGTAACAAATTCAACAAATTCACTACCCTCTGGCTACAGAAATTTCTCCGCATCTCTGTTTTAAATGGACACCCCTCTATCCTGAGGCTGTGCTCCCTCATCCTAGACTACCCCGCCATGGAAAACATCCTTTCCACATCTACTCTGTCTAGATCTTTCAACATTCAAAAAGTTTCAGTGAGATTCCCCTCAGCCTCCTAAATTCCAGTGAGTACATATTCAGAGCCATCAAATGATCCTCATATGATATCCCTTTCATTCCCGGAATCATCCTCATGAACCCTCTCCAATGCCAGCACATCTTTTCTTAGATGAGGAGCCCAAAACTGCTCACAATACTCAAGGTGAGGCCTCACCAGTGCCTTATAAAGCCTCAGCATCACATCCCTTCTCTTGTACTCTAGACCTCTTGAAATGAATGCTAACATGACATTTGCCTTCCTCACCACCAACTCAACCGGCAAGTTAACCTTCAGGATGTTCTGCATAAAACCTCCCAAGTCCCTTTGCAGCTCAGATTTTTGGATTTTCTTCCCATTTAGAAAATAGTCTGCACATTTATTTCTACTACCAAAGTGCATGACCATGCATTTTCCAACATTATAACCATATAACAATTACAGCACGGAAACAGGCCATCTTGGCCCTTCTAGTCCGTGCAGAACGCTTACTCCCACCTACCTGCACTCAGCCCATGACCCTCCATTCTTTTCCTGTCCATATACCTATCCAATTTTTTTTTTTTAAATGACAAAATCAAACCTGCCTCTACCACTTCTACTGGAAGCTCATTCCACACAGCTACCACTCTCTGAGTAAAGAAATTCCCCCTCGTGTTACCCTTAAACTTTTGCCCCCTAACTCTCAACTCATGGACTCTTGTTTGAATCTCCCCTACTCTCAGTGGAAAAAACCTATCCACGTCAACTCGATCTATCCCCCTCATAATTTTAAATACCTCTATCAAGTCCCCCCTCAACCTTCTACGCTCCAAAGAATAAAGACTTAACTTGTTCAACCTTTCCCTGTAACTTAGGTGCTGAAACCCAGGTAACATTCTAGTAAATCTTCTCTGTACTCTCTCTATTTTGTTGATATCTTCCCTATAATTTGGTGACCAGAACTGTACACAATACTCCAAATTCGGCCTTACCAATGTCTTGTACAATTTTAACATTACATCCCAACTCCAATACTCAATGCTCTGATTTATAAAGGCCAGCATACCAAAAGCTTTCTTCACCACCCTATCCACATGAGATCCCACCTTCAGGGAACTATGCACCATTATTCCTAGATCACTCTGTTCTACTGCATTCTTCAATGCCCTACCATTTACCATGTATGTCCTATTTGGATTATTCCTACCAAAATGTAGCACCTCACACTTATCAGCATTAAACTCCATCTGCCATTTTATTTCACTGTATTTCATTTGCCATTTTCTTGCCCATTCTCCCAATCTGTTGAAGTCCTTCTGCATCCTACCAGTTCCCTCAGCACTACCTGTCCCTCCACCAATCTTCCTATCATCTGAAACTTGGCAACAAAGCCATCTATTCCATCATCTAAATCATTGATGTACAGCATTGAAAGAAGCAGTCCCAACACCGACACCACTAGTCACTGCCAGCCAACCAGACAAGGACTAAACTTGAATCAATGAAGGATGCTCGACAGTTGTGGCAGGGCTTGAATACTATCATTTCTTATAAAGTTAAATCAAGTGACATTGCAAAGACAAGACTCCAGTTCCAGATGAACTGAATGCCTTCTATGCTCACTTTGACTGTTAAACCAATATGAACTCCCACAGCCACTGATGATCCTGTGATTTCAGTCTGAAGCTGACGTGTGAGCAGCCTTCCGGAAGGTGAACCCATGAAAAGCATCTGGCCAAGTACTAAAGACCTGTGCTGGAGTGCTCACTGAAATTGTTAACCTCTCGCTTCCGCAGACTGAGGCACCCAGCTGCTTTCAATTACAAGAAGAGTGTGGTGACCTGTCTCACTGACCATCATCCAGTACCCCTTGCATCCACAGCGACCGAGTGCATTGAGAGGCTGGTGATGAAACACATCAACTCCTGTCCGAGTAGTGACTCGGAGCCGCTGCCAGAACAGCAGGTCCACAGCAGATGCTGTTTCACCGGCTCTTCACTCAACCCCCGGACATCTGGACAGCAAAGATCAGGAAGCTCTTCACTGACAACAGCTTGGCATCATCCTTCCAAAACTAATCAATAAATACTTCCTTGTGCAATTGAATCCTCGACTTCCTCACTTGCAGACCACAGTCAGTCTGGATCGGCAAAAACATGTGACTGGATCTATAATCCCCATCAGCACGCGGCTGTGCGCTCAGGCCCTGCTACACTCAGCTCACACTTGTGACTGTATGGCTAAGCACAGATCCAGTGCCACATTCAGGTTTGCTGCTGAAACCACTGCTGTGGGCCAAATCAAAGTTGGTGATGAATCAGCATGGAGGAGGGAGACTGAAAATCTGGCTGATCGATGTCATGACAACAACCTCTCACTCAGTGTCAGCAAGACCAAAGAGGTGATTATTGACTTCAGGAGGAAGAGACCAGCGGTCTGTGAGCCAGACCTCAGAGGTGGAGAGGGTCAGTGACTTTAAATTTCTCGGTGTTATTAACCATTCATTCTCTTATGGTTATCACTCCATTATGGATTTATTGAGAATGCCCACAGGAAAATGAATCTCAGGGCTTTATATGGTGACATATGTACTATGATAATAAATTTATCAAAATACATATATCAAAGAAAAACCATTTCAGGATGTATATTGTATACATTTGCTGACATTAAATTGGACCTTTGAACCTTTAAATTTACTTTGAACTTTGACTCCTGTGCCTGGCATTGGTGTAACCAGCCCCACCCTCCCGGAGGAAGAACAAACGGGGCACAAGAGCCTCGGCTTGATTCAGGAAATGATCAACACACTGAACGTTCCGGGGGTTGCCTGGAGAGCTTGGCGCTCTTCCCAGCAGCTCGGTCACGTGCCTTCCTACCTCCCCGTTTCAGTGGCTGGGCTCGTCAAACAGCATTCCCGACATCTTGGTGCTCGGGGTTTTGCTGGAAGTTCTCAAGGTCAGAGACCATTCCCCCCAACAGATTTATTCCTACTTTTCATTCAACTAACCCAACACTCCCGCCACCTTCTCATTCCACATCGAGAAATATGGAGATACAGCCAGAAACTTCTCTTTTGAAAGTTGTACGCAAATGTTCAAATATTACAATAAATCTCAGTCAGAGAGAGATACAGCATGGAAACAAACACAATTACACTGTGTGACTTACTAATCTGTACAGCTTTGGAATATGGGAGGAAACCAGGATGGTCACGGTGGGGAACGTACAGACTTGGTGGGAAATGAACCCAGGTCGCTGGTGCTCTAGTAGTGTTATGCTACAACCCTCCACATCCCATATTCATCATCTCCCAACAGATTCTACCCCTCACGCACACGCTGGGGTAACCCGTTAACCCACCAGCCTGCATGCCTTTGGGGATATATAAAGAAAGACGGTGTCAGAGGTTTTCTTTACTCACATATTTCCTTTCTTTTCAAGGTGGCTGTGGTCCTGTCTGAGACTGTAATCTACAGTTGCAGCTCAAACTATGGTTCTTTACGGGTGCCTGGTGTTTCGATATTCCACGCCTCGCCGTGCAGTCTGGTGTTTTGATATTCCCGGTGCTGCCTGGTGTTTCGATATTCCCGATACTGCCTGGTGTTTCGATATTCCACGCCTCGCCGTGCAGTCTGGTGCTTCGATATTCCCAGTGCAGCCTTGAAGATATGTGCTTTTTGGGGGGGTGGGGGGCCTGCCTCATCAACGAGGAGGTTTCTTGTCAATGTCACCAACTGAAGTGTCGTGCCAGACGGCCCCTGGGTGAGGATTGAACCTGGAACTCGACCCATTTGAGGCAACGGCTCTACCCACTGTGCCACTGTTCCCTCCTCTATCATCCTTGCCATGCATCAGACTTCAGGGAGGTTAACCTTCTGAGCTAGAAGATCGATGTGCACCCTTGGAGAGTTGACAGAATGGGGAGGGGAGAATTGTGGGATCCTAGAGGCCACGTGGTGAGAGAGTATGGTTATTGAACACATCAGCCTGTTGCTCAACTTAACACCACATTGCAGCCATTTTAGGCAAGAAAGGTGAGGTGAAAAGGTTCAAAGTACGTATACAAGCCTGAGATCCGTCTTCCCACAGACAGCCACGAAACAAAGAATCACCATGGAACCCGTTCAAATGAAAACATGGACAAATAAAAGAATAAATCGTACAAATGGCAAAAAACCCAGCGAGAACACAATATTAATCATCAAACTGCATAGTCCTTGAAACAGTCTAGGAATGCTCAGTTCAATTTAGTGCCGTCTCGTTCGTTGACCGCAGGCCGCAGACCCAGACCACCTCAATCAAAATCACACAAAATGGCAATTTTAAAAAAGTAACCAGAAACACACATGAACATCACGGTCCAATCCACAAAGCACGTTGGTTAAGCCTTGCCCAGGACTTGCAATCAACATTGAGAAGCTCCTGGCTCTGGATTTCAGAGGAAAGGTCAGCTCGATTTGTCACATGTACATTAACACATACAGTGAATGCCTCGCTTGCATCGAATCAAATTAGCGAGGATGTGCTGTGGGCAGCCCACAAGTGTCGCCATGCTCCTGGCATGCCCACAACTTACTAATTTCTACATCTCAGAAGCGTGGGAGGAACCGGAGCACCTGGAAGACACACAAGGTGATGGGGAGAACGTACAAACTCCTTAAAGGGAGTGGCAGGAACTGAACCCCCGACTGGAGATTTGTGCACTATAAAGCAATTATGACCTAACCATGATGTTACTGTACCACCTTGGGTATTAAAAACAAAAATATAACTCCAAGGACATGGACTATACTGGAAAAACCGATGAATAAATTTGACCAGGATTCACTTAAAAGGCAGACCAAGCATTAACATAGGACACTTGGAACTAGAAGGCCATTTGACTCAAGGATTGTCCTGCCATTTAATGATATCATGACTGATATTTGCCAGCCTCGTCTTCTCTTGGATTCACAAGTGCAATGGCATCCTTCCTACAGCAAGTTGTGCCCAGGACTGTTCACAGTACAGTACTCCACAAAGCTGCTTCCGCATCCCCAGTCCCAGTCAGAACCTTCAAACATTTACTCTCCCGCCCTCACAATCAGAGTCAGGCATGTGTCATGAAATTTGTTCTTTGCAGCAGCAGTACAATACGATATATAATAATGAAACTATAAATTACAGTAAATATATTAAGTTAAATTAGTAGTGCAAAAATAATAATTATTCATGAGTTCAATATCCACTCAGAAATCAGATGACAGAGGGAAAGGAGTTGTTCCTGAACCGTTGAATGTGTGCCTTCAAGCTCCTGTACGTCCTCCCTGAAGGTAGTGAGATAAGGGCCTGTCCTGGGTGACAGGGGTCCTTCATGATGGATGCCACTTTTCTGAGGCATCGCTCCTTGAAGGCGTCTTGGATGCTGGGGAGGCTAGTGCGCATGATGGAGCTGACAGAGTTTTAAACTTTCTGCAGCTTTTTGTGATCCTGAGCAATGCCTCCCCCACTTCCCCTTCCCTCACTAGACGGTGAAGCAGCCAGCTAGAACACTCTCCACAGTATATCTGTCAACATTTGCAAGCGTCTTTGGTGACATACCAAATCTCCTCAAACTCCTAATGAAGTGCAGCCTGCAACACGAAGGGATTCCAGAACTTGCGCCCCTCCAGCTACCTGTGTTATCAGTGGGCTGGGGAGAGGTCCAGAGGGGGATGAAATCAGGCAAGGATCTGTAGATAGAGAACTAACAACACAGACTTGGGGTGGCGCAGTAGCGTAGCACCTTACAGCGCCAGCGACTTGGGTTCAATCCCCACCTTGGTCTGTATTGAGTTTTGTACATTCTCACCGTGACCACGTGGTTTCCTCCAAGTGCTATGGTTTCCTCCCACATTTCAAAGACATACAGATTACGTTTAGTAAGTTGTGGGCATACTTTGTTGGTGCCGGACACTCACAGGTCGCCCCCAGCACACCCTTGGACTGTGTTG
Organism: Hemitrygon akajei; assembly: GCF_048418815.1. Lineage (NCBI taxonomy): Eukaryota > Metazoa > Chordata > Chondrichthyes > Myliobatiformes > Dasyatidae > Hemitrygon > Hemitrygon akajei. The sequence goes on along the minus strand of NC_133135.1, from coordinate 115,546,069 downwards.
GTTGTTGACACAAATGACACATTTCACTGTGTATTCTGATGTATTCTACATGATTCTTTAAGGTTGTTATAGCCGGGGGTGGTAACGGGGACAAGCTCCCACTACCTAGTAAATGCTCCCAATAACGTGCGACTCAAATCGCCTCTAACCTCTGGATGTTTCAGAAAGGACAGGGAGAGAGGCAAAAGAGGTGGGGGCGTGGTACATGGAGGGATTGTCTACTGAATCTCTGTGGGTGAAAGTTAGGAACAGGAAGGGGTCAATAACGCTACTGGGTGCTTTTATTGACCACACCATAGTAACAGGGACATCGAGCAGCAGATAGGGAGACAGATTCTGGAAAGGTGTAGTAATGACAGGATTGTCATGGAGGGAGATTTTAATTTCCCAGATATTGATTAGAATGTCCCTAGAGCGAGGGGTTTAGATGGAGTGTGGTTTGTTAGGTGTGTTCAGGAAAGTTTCTTGACACAATATGTAGATAAGCCTACAAGGGGAGAGACTGTACTTGATCTGGTATTGGGAAATGAACCTGGTCAGGTGTCAGATCTCTTGGTGGGAGAGCATTTTGGAGACAGTGATCACAGTCCTTTCTCCTTTACCACAGCGTTGGAGAGGGATAGGAACAGACAAGTTAGGAAAGCGTGTAATTGGAGTAAGGGGAAATATGAGGCTATCAGGCAGGAGCTTGGGAGCAGAAATTGGGAACAGATGTTCTCAGAGAAATGTATGGAAGAAATGTGGCAAATGTTCAGGGGATATTTGCGTGGAGTTCTACATAGGTTCATTCCAATGAGACAGAGAAAGGAAGGTAGGATACAGGAACCATGGTGTACAAAGGCTGTTGTAAATCTGGTCAAGAAGAAAAGAAGAGCTTACGAAAGGTTCAAAAAAACTACCGTAGATTCCGGACTACAGAGCGCACCTGATTAAAAGCCGCTGGCTCTAATTTTAGAAATAAAATCAATTTTTTAATTGTAAAGGCCGCACCAGATTTTAGGCCGCACCGGATTTTCGGCCGCAGGTGTCCCACGTTGTAATATGAGATATTTACACAGAAAGATATTACACGTGAGGATTTTTTAACTTTTAATTAAATCCATATGGTAACAAAAACAAATACATATTGCAAATGCTTTTTTTCGAACCGTGCCCGTAACGCGGCTACTTTTAAATATACGTTGCGTATACTTCTTTACTGAACAACATTCCAATATCTCCTAACGACTGGTAAAAAATATATATACTGCAGCCTACCAGGAAAAGTTATTGATCGCCTTTAACTTAAAAGCAGCGTTTTTGCTCCGCCGTCCCGTTTATCGCAAACGGCATTTTTCCCACAAGACACCGCGAAACCAGGTGTGACGTCATAGCATCCCGCGATGTAGTACAGAAAACAAATATAGTTAAAACTCTTCTAACTTTAACTAGAAAATGAATTACTAAGCGAAAATATTATAAACTAAATAACTGCCATAAGGCAGCACAATGCTTCGAGTGTCTTCCATGTTGATGAGGGTGAGTACAAATGACTGATTTACAATAATTTAATTGTGAAAGTGCGCTTGATTTATCGTACAATTTCATTGGACCTCTGTGAACTACTCATCAATTTTATTGGTCTACTGTTATGAGGCAAAATGTTTACGAGGCGGCATGAAAAAAATCATGTATTAGCCGCTCCGTATTAAAGGCCGCAAAGTTCAAAGCTGTTCAAAATGTGGGAAAAAAGTAGCGGCTTAAAATCCGGAATCTACGGTAGGTAATGATAAAGATCTGTTAAATTATAAGGCTAGCAGGAAGGAGCTTAAGAAAGAAATTAGGAGAGCCAGAAGGGGCCATGAGAAGCCCTTGGCGGGCAGGATTAAGGAAAACCCCAAGGCATTGTACAAGTACGTGAAGAGCAAGAGGATAAGACGTGAGAGAAAAGGACCAATCAAGTGTGACAGTGGAAAAGTGTATGGAACCAGAGGAAATAGCAAAGATACTTAATGAATACTTTGCTTCAGTATTCACTACGGAGAAGGATCTTGGTGATTGTAGGGATGACTTGCAGTGGACTGAAAAGCTTGACTATGTAGATATTAAGGAAGAGGATGTGCTGGAGCTTTCTGAAAGCATCAAGTTGGATAAGTCACCAGGACGGGACGGGATGTACCCCAGGCTACTGTGGGAGGTGAGGGAGGAGATTGCTGAGCCTCTGGCAATGATCTTTGCATCATCAATGAGGATGGGAGAGGTTCTGGAGGATTGGAGGGTTGCGGATGTTGTTCCATTATTCAAGAAAGAGATAGCCCAGGAAATTATAGGCCAGTGAGTCTTACTTCAGTGTTTGGTAAGTTGATGGAGAAGATCCTGAGAGGCAGGATTTATGAACATTTGGAGAGGCATAATATGATTAGGAATAGTCAGCATGGCTTTGTCAAAGGAATGTCATGCCTTACAAGCCTGATTGAAGTTTTTGAGGATGTGACTAAACACAATGATGAAGGTAGAGTCGTAGATGTAGTGTATACGGATTTCAGCAAGGCATTTAATAAGGTACCCCATGCAAGGCTTATTGAGAAAGTAAGGAGGCATGGGATCCAAGGGGACATTGCTTTGTGGATCCAGAACTGGCTTGCCCACAGAAGGCAAAGAGTGGTTGTAGAGGGGTCATATTCTGCATGGAGGACGGTGACTAGTGGAGTGCCTCAGGGATTTGTTCTGGGACCCCTACTCTTCGTGATTTTTATAAATGACCTGGATGAGGAAGTGGAGAGATGGGTTAGTAAATTTGCTGATGACACAAATGTTGGGGATGTTGTAGATAGTGTGGAGGGCTGTCAGAGGCTACAGTGGGACATTGATAGGATGTAAAACTGGGCTGAGAAGTGGCAGATTGAGTTCAACCCAGATAAGTGTGAAGTGGTTCATTTTGGTGGGTCAAATATGATGGCAGAATATAGTATTAATGGTAAGACTCTTGGCAGTGTGGAGGATCAGAGGGATCTTGGGGTCCAAGTCCATAGGACATTCAAAGCTGCTGCGCAGGTTGACTCTGTGGTTAAGAAGGCATACGGTGCATTGGCCTTCATTAATAGTGGGATTGAGCTTAAGGGCCAAGAGGTAATGTTGCAGCTATATAGGACCCTGGTCAGACCCCACTTGGAGTACTGTGCTCAATTCTGGTTGCCTCACTATTGGAAGGATGTGGAAACCATAGAAAGGGTGCGGAGGAGATTTACAAGGATGTTGACTCAAATGGGGAGCATGTCTTATGAGAATCGAGTGAGTGAACTTGGCTTTTTCTCCTTGGAGTGAAGGAGGATGAGAGGTGACCTGATAGAGGTGTGCAAGATGATGAGAGGCATTGATCGTGTGAGTAATCAAAGACTTTTTCCCAGGGCTGAAATGGCTAGCATGAGAGGGCACAGTTTTAAGGTGCTTGGAAGTAGGTACGGAGGAGATGTCAGGGGTAAGTTGTTGTTGTTGTTGTTGTTTTTTTTACTCAGAGAGTGGTGAGTGCATTGAATGGGCTGCCGGCAACGGTGGTTGAGGCGGATACGATGGGGTCTTTTAAGAGATTCCTGGACAGGTGCATGGAGCTCAGAAAAATAGAGGGCTATGGGTAACCCTAAGGACAAGTATGACATAGTTTTGTGGGCTGAAGGGCCTGTATGGTGTTGTAGGTTTTCTGTGTTTCTAACCAAGTCCAGCTCCTGGCCTTCATGTGTGGCTTAGCTACTAAGCCCAGTAGAACTGTTTCTACTAACAGGAGAAGGAGCAAAGACAGGTTACTGGCACCTTAGAACCAGTCACTCCGGGCAGATGGAGCTCATCAGCCGTGGTTGGCAGCTCACCTAGGAGAAGGAGAACTCTGATCTGAAAGCTCCGCTGCCTTGCGGCTGTACCCACTCATGGGGAAGGCTTCAGGAGTAAACACCACGGGAAAAATCCAGAGCTGGAGTCCCCAAGTCTTACATTGAATTCAACACTGACCGACAATTCCAGAGACAAACTCTATCGTATCCGCCATTCCCTAGTGTTCACCAGAGGAGCGGAGAGGGGGAGCCTGCCACATTGACCACAGCTTGCTCTCCATATTGTACTGGCCTGACTTGTTTATCTAGACAAGTAGGCGCAACACCCTTAGTTTACCCTGACTAATGGAGGCCTCAGGCATCTGACAAATAAAGCCAATCTTCCTCTTTCTCTCATTGCTCAGGGAACGGTGAAAAGCAGGAAGGCATGTTATGGTAAGCAAATGAGCAAGTCAGTGCTACTCATCGAGGCAGTGTTGGAGGCAAAGGCTTGCACAATGTTTAGCAATTATGCGAGGTGGTGGAATCACACAAAAGTCCAAAGTTAGAGACCCGGTGTCTGAGGCTCCAGGGCCAAGGACCAAAGGTGGCCTATTCTGGGCGGGCAAGTTTGAAAACAACTCATTTTGCTTCACATAAACACAACAGATTCCACAGATGCTGGAGATCAAGAGAAACACACACAAAATGCTGGAGGAACTCAGCAGATCAGATGGCATCTATCGAAAGGAATAAACTGTCGAAATTTTGAGCTGAGACCCTTCATCAGGACTGAAAAGGAAGGGGGCAGATGGCAGAACAAGAACACGAGAGATCCTGCAGGCGCTGGAAATCCCGAGCAACACACACAAGACGCTGGGGAACTCAGCAGCCAGGCCAGGCAACATCTACGGAAAAGAGTACAGTCGATGTTTCTGGACAAAACTATTCAGCAGGACTGGAGAAAAAAAAGACCAGGAGTAGACTTAAAAAGTGGAAGAGAACCACTCAGTGATAGGTGAAACCGGGAATGTCGGTGGGGGTGGGGGGGGGGGTGCGGAAATGAAGCAAAGAACTGGGAAGTTGATTGGTGAGATGAGGTGAGAGAGGGAAAAGAGGATGGGAAATGGAGAGGGAGGGGGGTTGGGGGCATAATGCTTAAAGTATATATGAGAAAGAAATCTGACTCCGAGATGGGAGAAAATCTCTAGAGCAGGGGATCAAAGGACCCCTTGGTTAATGGTATTGGTCCATGGCATAGAAATGACTAGGAACCCCTGTGATAAACCCATGAAGTTGATGGCAACTATCAAGCATCCATTTTTTTTTTGCAATGTTCTCACTAATGTCCCACTTTACCCTTCCCATTAACTCACCCTTCAAACTGGAATCACAGAAAGACTAGAACACAAATGGGGAATGGAACCACTGCCTGCTGCTCTCTCATTAGGACTGTCTAATGGAAATTCGCCCTTACAGTGTCTGCCGAGCTTGGCAATTAGCTTACAGACGTTCCACCATCAGTTGAGATGATATCCATAGTGTGCAGTTGTTCGTGTTTCTCTCTGGTAGTGCTCGTGTTTATATAGGACCCCGCTCGCTTGCCTCGGTCTTGATTGGCTAACCCTTCAGTTGATCTTTGAATTCTATTGGCTCACATTTCTTTGGCTCTAAGGGGTTCATAGATGGCATCTATTTCGATATGTTTGTTTACGGAGTTATCAGTAGAGAACCAAGCTTCTAAAAATTCTTGTGCCTGCTTCGTGTTTGCCTGCGTCAGAACCTCCGCGGTGTCCCATTAAAGTCGTATCCTTCTCGGTCATCATGTACCGAGATCAGCGACAGCGGATCACGTCTCCGTACCTCCAATTTGTGTTCCTGTAAACAAGTTCAGAGTTTACATCCCATCTAGTCGATGTAGTTCTTGTTGCAGTCTCCACAGGTGATCTGGTACACCACATTGCTTTTGTCGGCTGTCTTTACTAGTATCTTGGTTCTTGAGACAAGCTTCCTTAAAGTCGCGGTGGGTTTGTGAGTGATTGTGATGCCCTGAGGTTTGAGCAGTCAATTATATTCTTGATATAGGACAAGGGGGCCTCTTTAAATGCAAATATCTAATCAGCCAATCATGTGGCAGCAACCCAATATGTAAAAGCAAGTACACATGGTCAAGAGGTTCAGTTGTTGTTCAAACATCAGAATGGAGAAGAAATATGATCCAAGTGACTTTGACCATGGAATGATTGTTGGTGCCAGATGGGGTGGTTTGAGTATCTCAGAAACCAATGATGTCATTTTAAGGACTCTTTATCTTGTTATTTCATGTCCTTGTTATTTATTGTTACATTTGCATTTGTACAGTTTGTTGTCTTCTGCAAACTGGCTGATCTTTCATTGATCCTGTTATAGTTACTAATCTATACATTTGCTGAATATGCCCACAGGAAAATGAATCTCAGGGTTGTATACAGTGACGTATATATATATTCTGATAATAAAGTTCATTTTGGAAATCGGCCTGGTAATACGAAAGTCAGAGCGCCATGGCAGGGGAAATCACACGATGTCAACAAGTAACACCGGTCAGTGGGCTCATCATTAGATGTTCTTCTGCACACCGCTGTTGGAACTCATGATTGTTTGAGTTACTGTCACCAGTCTGGACATTGTCCACTGACCTTCCATTAACAAGGCGTGTTTGACCATAGAACTGCCGCTCATTGGAATTTTTTTTTGTTGTTTATCACAACGTTTTCTGTAAACTCCAGAGATTGCTGTGCATGAAAATCCCCAGGGCCTCAGCAGTTTCTGGGATACTCAAACCACCCTGTCTGGCACTAGCAATCATTCCACAGTCAAAGTCACTTAGATCACATTTCTTCCCCGTTCTGATATTTAGTCTGAACAACATCTGAGCCTCTTGACCATGTCTGCAATCATGAGTTCCTGCCACATGATTGGCTGATCGGATATTTGTATTTACAAGTGTACAGGTGTACCTAATAAAGTGACCACTAAGTGTATGTCACCATATACTAGCTTGTGATTCATTCACAGTAGAACAGAGAAATATAATACAATTTCTGAAAAGCTACACACAAAGACTAATGTGCAAAGTAAGGCACACTGTGTGGAAGAGTAACATTTATTACATGCGCATACACACACACACACACACACACACACACACACACACACACACACACACACACACACACACACACACACACACACACACACACACACACACACACACACACACACACACACACACACACACACACACACACACACACACACACACACACACACACACACACACACGGAACGTGCTGCCAGGACTGGAGATATCCATTCAAATAGTTCCAATTAATATCAAATATTAATACAATGTGTATAATGATTAATGTGTATTAATATACACATATACAACCTGAAATTATTACTCTTCAGAGCTATCCACAAAACAAGAAACCCCAAAGAATGAATGATAGAAACATCAGCCCCCCAAAGACCCTCCCCCTCCCACACACAAGCAGCAGAAAAGCACCAACCTTCCCCCTACTTGCACCAGCAGAAGCTCCTTCAGCCCCCCTCCCCCCCATCACGCAACCAATAGTAAAGTCCCCAAAGTGACCTTGATCTAGAATCCAATCAGAACTACAGTCCAGAACCCACCCAGATGGGCGGACACAGTAGATAGGCTCACGGATGACAGAAAACTGGAGGGTTATGTGGCAGGGAAGGGTTAGGAGTAGGTTAAACATAGTGGGCCAATGCTTTCAGGATGTATGGAGAGTTGTTAAGATGCAGATACTGTGTGCTTCGATCTGGGAAAAGTGTTAGCATGGATCGGAACGGGTGTTTAACTTGTGGGGTGCCACATGGACCGGTTCTTGACCTTCTGCATGGCGCTAAAGGAGGACACCCAGCTGGAGCTCAGCAGCGAGCTAGGTGCAATGACGCAGAAGGACGACTCCCAAACACCAACAGGAGATGGAGGAGCACATGTCGGCAGATCATGGAAAGTTGTAAAAGCAACAGAGCCGTGGACGACTTTAATTTTCCCAGTATTCACTGGGACTCCTTTCATGCCAGAGGCCTAGAGGGGAATGACATGTCAGCAATATCTTGGAAAGGTTTAACAGGGTGCAGTCTGGATTAGAGAGTATGTCTCATGAGGATAGGTTGAGCGAGATAGGAGTTGTCTTCAAAGCGAAGGAGTACGAGAGGTGATGATGGACCTGCATTATGGAGAGTGGACAGCCAAAGACTCTTTTCCCCCTAGGGCAGAAATGGCTAATAAGAGGGGGTGTCATTTTAATCTGATTAGAGGGAAGTATAAGGGAATGTCAGAGTGGTAGATGCAGGAAACGCACTGCCCAGGGTGATGGTAGAGATAGATACATTAGGGACATTCAAGAGATTCTCGTAGCACATGGATGATATAAAAATGGAAGGTGATGTGTGAGGGAAGAATTTGATTGATATGGGTCAATGCAACTTAATGGGCCAAAGGGCCTGTAATAGGCTGTACTGTGCTACGCTCTATGATTGGTGACCCGCGAGGTAGAGGGAGTGGAGAAGGTCGAGGTGTGACTAGCAACACGCTCTCAGATTTCAGCAGCAATGATGTTTTGCTCTAAAAGGGTCCCAGAGTCTAAAAATAACAGAGGTTATGTTATCCCTCAGGAATTAACCCAAGTTGATAGGGACTGCCCAAGGCTGACCACAAAGGAAAACTGAGAGACAGGGGGCAAGGATAACAAGCTTGTTCTAGACACAACACCATCCACAATCGCAACTCTCCCCACCTTTCATGTGGGCTTACATAATCACAGAATGACACTGAGTCTGAGCTGGCAACACTCCAGATCAACTCTCCCATCTTCCTAGTCCCTCTCGAAAAGCTTCCACCACATACGAGGCAGTGGATTCCAGATGCTAAAGGTTATGTTACAGATTTGCTTTAATTATTACATTTACATCGGACCATCAAACACCCAATGAAATGTGCCATTTGTGTCAATGACTAACAGACCAAGGACGTGCTGGGGGCAGCCCGCAAGTGCCTCCGTGCTTTCAGCATCAACATAGCGTGCCCACAACTCACTAACCCTGACCAGTACATCTTCGGATTGTGGGAGGGGAGCGCCTGGGAGGAGTGCACGTGGTCACTGGGAGAGTGTACAAACTCCTTACAGACAGTGGCAGGAATTGAACTGGCACCGAGACATTACACTAACCAGTACACTCTGTGCCACCCTCATTGGCACGAGAGAAAATAAATTCCTTGCCTCCCATTTGGTCCACTCATTATGTGCCGTGTCTATGACATGGGCGATCCTGGGTTTTTCATGATCGTGATTGTTTTTGCCAAATTTATCTAAACAACTGGTTTGCCATTACCTTCTTCTGGGCAGTTTCTTTACAAGACGGGTGACCTCAGCCGTTATCAATACTCTTCAGAGACTGTCTGCCTGGTGTCAGTGGTCACATAACCAGGACTTGTGATCTGCACCGGCTGCTCATACGACCATCCACCACCTGCTCCCATGGCTTCACGTGACCCTTATTTGGGGGGGGGGGGGGCCTAAATAGGTGATTCACCTTGCCCAGGGGTGACCTGCAGACTAGTGGAAGGTAGGAGCACCTCACTCCTCCTTTGATAGAGATGCATCTCTACCCAACACCCAGCTCAGGGGTCGCATAACTATATACCTTTCAGTCAACAAGATGGAGGAGCACTATTAGGCCTTTCGGGTCTGCACTCCATTCCATCATGGCTGATTTATTTCCCTCTGAACCCCATTCTCCTGCCTTCTCTCTGTAACCTTTAACACCTGACTAATCAAGAACCTATCAACCTCTGCTTGAAATATACCCAATGGCTTAGCCTCCCCAACCATCTGTGGCAATGAATTCACCAGCATCTGGCTAAAGAAATTCCTCCTCATCTCCATTCTAAAGGGACATCCTTCTTATGGTCTTATGACAGTACACAAGTGACACACAGTGCTTTGGAACGCTGTTATTGATTAATCTTAACTGCAAGGTGAGGCATGCTACATGGTGAGATGTTGGGTAGATCACCCATGGAAACCCAGCAGCAATTGAGTCAACACAAGCCCAGAGCCCCTAGGCAAGATGTGCAAACCCTGCCCAAAACTGCCCCAAAGGTCCAGCCCGAGAGATGGGCCTTGTCACGCCTGGCTTCCCTCCAATGCCGATACCCAAGAGGGAGCGGGAGGCATTGGCCTTGGCCTTACTTCCTTGTCCTTCTCAACGTGTTGGTGATGCACTCACTTTGTGAATTTACCAAATAAATCCAGCCTTTATTACAGAGACGAACTTTTAAAACCAGCAGGATAAGTGTTTATTGCAAGAGATTTGGCAGGTGCTGGAAATGAAGATGCTGAAGTACTGGGGTCAGTGGGAGGATTCCTGGCAGTGCTAAGGATCAGAAGGATCTATGATATCCACAAAGTCACAGTACAAGTGGACAGGGTGGTTAAAAAGGCGCATGATGTGTTGCTCTTCATTAGTCAAAGAATTGAGTTCAAGAGCCGTAGGGTAGTGTCATAGACCATAAAACTTCGGATAACCCACACTTGGAGTATTGTGCTCAGTTCTGGTCACCTCATTATAAGAAGGATATGGAAGCTTTTGATAAGGTGCAGAGGAGATTTACCGGGCTGCTGCTTGGATTAGAGACAATGTCCTATGAAGACAGGTTGAGCAAACTGAGGCTTTCTCTTAGAGGGAAGGAGGATGAGAAGTGACTTGGTGGAGGTGTACAAGATGACAAAAACAAAAGTCAGGGACATTGTGGAGCATGAGCCACAGTTTGCTGATGACGGTGCACTGGTTGCCCACTCTCTCGAGACTTACAGGCGATCACCAGTCGCTTTGCCAGTGCAGCCAAAAGCTTCGGACTGACAACCAGCCTGAAAAAGACGGAAGTTTTGTACCAACCGGCTCCTGGCTCAAGCTACGAAGAACCAACTGTCCTCATTGATGACTCTCGTCTCAATGCTGTCAACAAGTTTTGCTGCCTGGGCAGCATAATAACATCCTCAGCTTCTCTGGGTATAGAGATTGAGTCAAGAACCAGAAAAGTCTGCTTTGTCCTTTGGTCAGCTGAAAGATCGAGTTTGGTCACAGAACGTCAGGTTGGCCACCAAGTGCAAGGTATACGGGGCTGTTGTCATATCAGCCTTGCTATACGGATGTGAGACATGGTGCCCGTATCAGAGTCACTTACGCCAGCTTGACCAACTGTAGCAGCGTCACCTACGTTCTTTGATGAAGATCACCTGGTGAGACAAGGTCTCCAATACCGAGATCCTCGCTCGAGCCAGAATGCCAACAGTTTCAACCTTGGTGATGTCAGCCCAACTGCACTGGGCAGGACGTGTTGTCAGAATGCCTGACGGAAGACTGCCCAAGGGCATCTTGTACGGCTAACGGTCCAGTGATACCCGAAAACAAGGAGGCCAGCGACCACGGTACAAGGATGTTCTGCACAGGAGCCTCAAGAAAGCTGACATTGCCCCATCAACATGGGAGGATCTGGCTCAAGATCGCTCACAGTGGAGGGACGCCATCAGAAAAGGTGTGGACGTTGTTGAGAACAAGTTCATAGAGACAACAGAGGAAAGGCACAGGAAGTGCCACAACAGAGTTTCTGCCCCTGCTGCCCCTCCAGGCCTCACCTACCAAGTACGTGGCAAGCAGTGCCTGTCAGGGATCGGCCTGTACAGCCACTCCAGGACACACATATCAAACCCACTAACTGACTGAAAGGAACCATCATCATCCTACGGGATGGATAGCCAGAGAGAGTTAGACAAGATGATAAGAAGCTAGAGATCAAAGATCTAAGAGTCTCATAAGTGTCCCTAATGTATCTGCTGGGTGGCAGGGTGAAGATGCTTCTCCACCAAAGGAGGTATAAGGCATTCCTTCCCTCTGCTAGTCTGCAGCTCACACTCGGGCAAGGTGTTTCAGTCACTTAACCCCCCCCCCCCCCCCCAGTCAGGGTCACGTGAAGCCAGGGAGCAGGTGGTGGATGGTCGTTTGAGCAGCCAGTGCATATCACACGTCCTGGTTATACGACCACTGATGCTTGGCAGACAATCTCTGAAGAGTACTGATAATGGCTGGGATCACCCTTCTTATAAAGGCACTGCCTGAAAGAAGGCAATGGTAAACCATTTCTGTAGAAAAATTTGCCCAGAACAATCACGGTCATATAGTCCATAATCACACACATCATACAACACGGAACTGATGATGATGAATGTATCTGCCTCTAACCAACATTTATGGCAGCGTGTTCCACACACCAAACACTTAGTCTACCTCTGACATGCCCCTGCCAGTCTTCCCTCCAAACACCTTAAAGTTGTGCCCCCTCATGTTAGTCATTTCTGTCCTGGGAAAAAGTTTCTGGCTGTCCACTCGATCTATGCCTCTTTCTTACAGCAATAGGAAATCCTAATCAAAGCAGAACAAACAGGAATAGCTCAGGGAATGACAGAAAGAACAGAAACAGAGTTGTTGTATCAAGTTTGTAATATCAACACTGCTTCCCTCTCAATTTTGCTGATTACTTCCTGTGCTTTGTTTTTATTTCAGATTGTATTACGTACCAGTGACATCGCTCAGCTCAAAACTCAATGTTCAAAGTAAATTTATCAAAGTACACATATATATCACCGTATATAAACCGGAGATTCATTTTCCTGAAGCATTCACAGTGAATACAAAGGAACACAATAGTATCAATGAAAAACTGCCCACAAGATAGACAAATAACCAATGTACAAAAGACAACAAATTGTGCAAATATGAAAAAAAGCATTAGATGTGGAGAACACGAGATGCAGAGTCCACTGAAGTGAGTCTGTACGTTGTGGGAACAGTTCAGTGTTGTGGTGAGTGAAGTTATCCACACTGGCTTGGGCTCCTGGTGGATGAAAGGTAATAACTGTTCCTGAACCTGGTGGTGTGAATCCTGTGCATCATTCCAGAGGTCCATGGGTCAGTCCTTAGAGGATCAGAGGTAGAGAGAACCAGCAACTTTACATTCCTCCGTGTTATTATTTCGGAGGATCTGACCCTGACCCGACACTTAAGTGCGATTACACAGAATGCACAGGGAGTGCCTCTACTTCCTTCGGAGCTTGCAGAGAATTGACACATCTAGAATCCTGACCAACTTCTATAGATGAGTACTGGAGAGTATATTGACTGGCTGCATCACAGCCCAATATGGAAGAACTAATGAATTTGAATGGAAAATCCTACAAAATAGTGGATACGGCCCAGTCCATCACAGGTAAAGCTCTCCCCACCATTCAGCACATCTACGTGGAGTGCTGTCATCAGGGACCCCCACCACTCTGTCCTCGCTGCTGCCATCAGGGAAAAGGTACAGGAGCCTCAAGACGCACACTACCGCATTCAGGTACAGTTATTTCCTCTCAACCATCAGGCTGTCATCATAATGCCAAGCTACCAAAGCTACAATTTTGCAGCTGACATAGTCATGCTCTCTGACCAGATTGAGGAAGCACAGCAGCTACTGACAAAAGTGGAAATTGAGTGCAATAAAGTTGGACTTCACCTAAACACTAAAAAGACAGAGTACATGGCGTTCAACTGTGACGAAGGTACTCTCAAGGCCGTAAAGAATGATACCGTTAAGAAAGTCTTAGACTTCAATTACCTCGGGTCAAGAATGATGAGTTCGGAGAAGGACATAAAGATACGGAAGGCGCTGGCGTGGAGGGTAATGAATGACATGAAGGAAATCTGGGGGTTGAACCTGACCAGAGGGCTCAAAAAGAGGATCTTCATAGCAGTCATAGAGTCCATTCTCACGTATGGATGCGAGACGTGGACACTCACCAAGACCATGCAAAAGTCACTAGATGGTTGCTATACACGAATGCTCTGGATGGCTCAACGCGAGTTGGCAACAGCACATGACGAACGTTGAGCTCTATGATGACCTACCGATGCTCACTACTAAAATCGAGGCAAGAAGACTGCAACCAGCAGGGCACTGTCTACGCCACCCTGAGCTACCTGCCAGCCTAGTCATCACATGGGAGCCCAAGCACGGGAGGAGGAACCCTGGGCGCCCTCCCAAGACTATGGTCAACACGCCCCTAGAAGATAGCAGCACGGCTAATGTAGATGAACTGAACACACTGATGAGGGAGAGGGAGGAGTGGAGAGTCCGTCATCGTGCCCGTCACCGGACCCCTAGGCCTGAGTCGACGTAGTAGTACTAGTAACCAACAGGCTCTTGAACCAGAGGGGATAACTTCTCTCAACTTCACCTGCGCCATCATTGAAACGTACCCACAACCTGGAGGCTCCGTTTCAAGGACTGTTCTTCTCATGTTCTTGATATTCATTGCTTATTTATCATTATTTCTTTCCTTTTGTATTTGAAGCTCGTTGTCTTCTGTACACGGTCTGATTGTCTTAGTTGGAGCAGTCGTTCACTGATTCTATCATAGATTTATTGATTATGCCTGCAAGAAAATGAATCTCAGGATTTATTTAATATTATTCTTTCTTTCTCTTTATATTTGCACAGCTTGTTTTCTTTTGCACACTGTTTAGGGTGAGTGAAGTTATCCCCTCTGGTTCAGGAGCCTGATGGTTGTGGGGTAATAACTGTTCCTGAACCTGGTGGTGTGGGACCTGAGGCTCATTGTGGTGAGTGAAGTTATCCACACTGGTTCAGGAGCCTGATGGTTGTGAGGTAATAACTGTTCCTGAACCTGGTGGTGTGGGACCTGAGGCTCATTGTGGTGAGTGAAGTTACCCACACTGGTTCGGGAGCCTGATGGTTGTGGGGTAATAACTGTTCCTGAACCTGGTGGTGTGGGACCTGAGGCTCATTGTGGTGAGTGAAGTTATCCACACTGGTTCAGGAGCCTGATGGTTGTGGGGTAATAACTGTTCTTGAACCTGGTGGTGTGGGACCTGAGACTCATTGTGGTGAGTGAAGTTATCCACACCGGTTCAGGAGCCTGATGGTTGTGGGGTAATAACTGTTCTTGAACCTGGTGGTGTGGGACCTGAGACTCATTGTGGTGAGTGAAGTTATCCACACTGGTTCAGGAGCCTGATGGTTGAGGGGTAATAACTGTTCCTGAACCTGGTGGTGTGGGACCTGAGGCTCATTGTGGTGAGTGAAGTTATCCACACTGGTTCAAGAGTCTGATGGTTGAGGGGTAATAACTGTTCCTGAACCTGGTGGTGTGGGACCTGAGGCTCATTGTGGTGAGTGAAGTTATCCACACTGGTTCAGGAGCCTGATGGTTGAGGGGTAATAACTGTTCCTGAACCTGGTGGTGTGGGACCTGAGGCTCATTGTGGTGAGTGAAGTTATCCACACTGGTTCAGGAGCCTGATGGTTGTGGGGTAATAACTGTTCCTGAACCTGGTGGTGTGGGACCTGAGGCTCATTGTGGTGAGTGAAGTTATCCACACTGGTTCAAGAGTCTGATGGTTGAGGGGTAATAACTGTTCCTGAACCTGGTGGTGTGGGACCTGAGGCTCATTGTGGTGAGTGAAGTTATCCACACCGGTTCAGGAGCCTGATGGTTGTGGGGTAATAACTGTTCCTGGTGCAGGTCCCGAGGCTCCTGTACCTGCTTCCTGATGGCAGCAGAGAGAAAAGAGTGTGGCTGGCACATGTGTCACATTGAAGATACACTCCTGTAGAATTTTATTACAGAGACCAACTGATCCTGAACAGACCTTGATGCAGTTAGATCTATCCAGCTGACTCTCACCCACTCATCAACAGGTACAGTGATGAAGGATCAGCTGAACTGATTTATTAAGACACAGTGGTCCTCCTCCTGGTCCTCCAAGCCACACGGCCCAGCAACCCCACAATTTAATGCTAGCTTAATCATGGGACAATTTACAATGACCCTCCGGTAGGTCTTTGCGCTGCAGGAGGAAACCCACGTGGTCATGGGGAGAATGTATGAACTCCTTCCAGACAGCGGGGGGAGTCGCCAGCGCTGGGCGGCGTCCTGTTCACCACCATAACACGGTGCCGCCCCGTCGCATGCACACCCAAACATGCTGCGAAAAGCTGTGCTTGTGTCAGGAACCAACACTGTCCCGAGGGCAGCCCACTGGTATCACCACCAACACATCATGCCACAACTCACTAACCCTAACCCACAGCACCCACCACAGGGTCATGGGAGAACATACAAACTCCTCCCAGGCTGGAAGAGAATCCCAATCGGTGATCACTGGGCCTGTAAGGCCTCACTACCCTGACGCCCCTCCATTAGGGCAGGGTTCCCAACCGTTTTTAATGCCTACCATTAACTGAGGGGTCCATGGACCCCAGGACATGAAGCCCTGCATGAGAGCAAGGCTTACAACCAAGAACAATGGCACGTCACAGACTAGGAGCGATGCCACGGAGGTCCGTTTAAACATAAACAGGAAGTGCCTGACCCAATACAGTAATCACACAACAGCTCATGCTCACAGCAGGCAATGGCTGCAGTCTCTTTGCTCGAGTCTCACTGCACAAAGGTAGGAGGAAGCTTCTGCAGATGCTGGGGACTGGCACCGGACAGGAAGAGAGCAGAGGCCAGGATAAAAAGCTGGGGAGTACAAACTGCCATGCGATAGGGGACATCAGGAGAGAGGGAAGGTAGGTGGGGTGGGGGGTGAGTGAAGTAAGGAGCTGGGAGTTGACAGGTGGAAAGGGAAGGGGCTAAAGGCAGAATCTGACAGGAAGGGACAGAAGGAAGTCAGTTCCCTCCTGGTGAACTTTTGCCTGCTTGCCCTCTCCCGGTCTCCCGGCTCAGGAGCAGCCGCCGTACTGGGCAAAATCAACTGACTCACATGGTAAAGACGAGGCAATGGCAGGCCTGGGTCGCTTTCCCCCCTCCCCTGAGGGAGCCTGCATGTGGCCATCACTCAAAAGTCCTCAGACAGAATTTACAACAGCACAGCACAGGCTATTCGCCCATCACATCCGTGATGGCCACGATACTGCACGTCAGGGACATGGGAGGCTTGGGCAGCTGGAGGAACTCAGTGGGTCAGGCAGCATGCAGTCGACATCATAACATAGTACAGGCCCTTCCACCCACAATGTTGTGCCAACCTTTTAACCTATTCCAAGATCAATTTAACCCTTCCCTCCATTTTTCTTTCATCCATGTGCCTATCTTAAATATCCCTGATGTATCTGGCTCTACCACCACCCCTTCCAGTGTAAAAAAAAACTTACCTCTGACATCCCCCTCCCCCGATATTTCCCTCCAGTCACCTTGTATTAGCCATTTGCACCCTGGGAGAAGTCTCCGGCTGTCCACTCGATCGGTGTCTCTTATCATCTTGTAGGCCTCTATCAAGTCACTACTCATCCTCATTCACTCCAAAGAGAACTCCCTCGCTCACTCAGCCTGTCCTCATAAGACATGCTCTCTAATCCTGGCAGCGTCCCGGTAAATCTCCCCTGCACCCTCTCTATAATCTTTCCGAAAACGAAACAACCAGAACTGAATGCTCAATTGAATACTCCCAAGCAACACACACAAAATGCTGGAGGAACTCAGCCACAACTGAAAAGAATAAACAGTCGATGATTTGGGCAGAGACCCTTCTTCAGGACTGGAAAGGAAGGGGGAAGACGCCAGAATAAAAAAATGCGGGATGGGGAGGGGAAGGAGGCTAGCTGGAAGGTGATGGGTGAAGCCAGGTGGGTGGGAAAGGTCAAGGGCTGGAGAGGAAGGAGTCTGATGGAAGAGGAGAGAGGACCATAGGAGAGAGGAGGGGTCTCAGGGGGAAGTAATAGCCAGGGGTGAAAAAGTGAAAGGTCAGAGTGGGGAATAGAGGATGGGGTGGGGGGGTTGGACTTGTTTACAGGAATGTATACTACAAAATACTCCAAGATATTTCAGGCCCACACCCCTCCAAAAACAATTTGCTGGACACATCTTTAAATTTCTCCGCTCTGAGCTCTATAAATACAAGCCTCCTCTTTGGTTTTTGTTGGTTAGGGAGGCCTCCAGCACTGAAGATTCCCAGGAATACCTTTCATGCCGTCCCACGCCTCACTGTTATGACCACTCTTTGTAGTTTCTCATTGAGGTTACAAAGCCTGTTTTAGGGGTTTGAAAGCGGCAGACCCCCATCCGCTCCCTCTCTGACCCCCAAACGGGTACAGAGTTTGGGGGAGACTGGCAGTTAGTCACAGGGACGGGAGGAGCAGAGAGGAATGAGGGTACGACGCGGGGTAGGGTGGTAGGATGTATTCATACAGACTGGGGTGGGCTGAAACCAGCGGAGGAGAGGTTGGGGCTAGAGTGTAACTAGGGGAGAAGGCGGGATGGGCACGAATAAAGGCAGAAAACTGGGAACGGAGGGGCGGGTGATATAGGCAGATGGCCGGCAGCAGAAAGAGGTGAGCGACACTGGGAGGCGGCCCGGGAGGGGAGGGGAGGGGGAGATGATCTGACACTGGGAGGCGGCCCGGGAGGGGAGGGGAGGGGGAGATGATCTGACACTGGGAGGCAGCCCGGGAGGGGAGGGGAGGGGAAGATGATCTGACACTGGGAGGCGGCCCAGGGGGTGGGGGGGAAGAGATGATCTGACACTAGGAGGCAGCCCGGGAGTGGGGGAAGATGATCTGACACTGGGAGGCGGCCCAGGGGGTGGGGGGGAAGAGATGATCTGACACTGGGAGGCGGCCCAGGGGGTGGGGGGGAAGAGATGATCTGACACTAGGAGGCAGCCCGGGAGGGGAGGGGGAGATGATCTGACACTGGGAGACGGCCCGGGGTGGTGGTGAACTGACACTGGGAGGCGGCCCGGGGGGTGATCTGACACTGGGAGGCGGCCCGGGAGTGAGGGAAGATGATCTGACACTGGGAGGCGGCCCGGGAGTGGGGGAAGAGATGATCTGACACTGGGAGACGGCCCGGGAGTGGGGGAAGATGATCTGACACTAGGAGGCGGCCCGGGGGTGGGGGGTGTGACCGACAAATGGACAGGAGGGTGACACATTTCCAGTCAACAGGGGTAAAGGGGTGGGTAGACGAGTGACGCGTCGGAAGGTGGTTGGGTGACCACGACATCGAGCGAAAGGGACGGGAGGCTGGGGAGGGGGATAGGTTGGTGTGTGACCGTATGACAAGGAGGGAAACGGGCAGCCCTGGGCGACACACACAGGGAGTGAAGGGCGCACATGTAGCGGGGGGACCCGGGCTCGGGATTTCGGCTGGCACCCACCTGAGGGGCAGGGGGGCCCCGGGAGCTGCTCCTGTTCTCTGCTCTTCATACCACCGCTGTCTACCAGCTCGCCACTGCGTCTCCCCGCCTCGCTCGGTTCCTTTTTTTTTGATACTTTGCTGGAAATTCCCAGTCGAGGCGCGCGCGCTGATTGGTCGCCAGGCGGGGGAATCCCCTGCGCCGAGCACGTGACACAGTCCGGGGTGACGCACTTGGCAACGCGGCCGGCAGAAACCCCGGACAGGATTCCAACTGCCCAACTCGAACAGACGAGAACAAAACCAAAACCCAAACTGGATTCCGAACAGAAAATGAAAACAAAAATCTGTGATCCCGGTGCAACGTCGGCGATGTCTTTCTTCCTTTAACTCGCACAATGCGCGTTGATATCAAACCTGAAATTAAGTCAAAATGGTTCAACGGTTGCATTTAATATCAGAGAATGTCTACAGTATACACCCTGCAATTCTTACATCCACCAGAGAAATTCTAAGAATGAATTACAGAAAACGTCAGAACCGCAAAGTCCCACCCATAAGCAGCAGAGAAGCATCAATCCTAACCCCTCCCTTCCCCACCCCCCACCCCGTTCTAGCAGAAAGCATCAGCCCCCCACCACCACCACCACCCACCACCCACCGTGCAGGCAGACCGGGGGGAGAGCGAGAGACTCTGAGAGCTACCTGCTGTCTCGATGTTTCAATCTCCCGCGATGTCTCAGTTGGCGACAACGGCCAGCAATTGGTTTGTCCACAGGGTGGCACTTCAGAGGCGCAGCTGGAGACGTCAAAACGCCAGGCCGCTCTGCCCGTTCAGAGAGTGAGAACCCACAGTCCGTGAGGGACAGCAGTCCAAGCTGCAACTGTAGGTCACAGACTCCGACAGAAACCCCGCCACCTTGAAAAGAAAAAAAAACAGACGTGACATCGACCTGTTCTGCGGACAAGCAGGAAGAAATCACTCAGGTCCACAAAGAAGATTGTGGAAGCTGGAATATAGGGTTAGGGTCAGCAGGTCGAGCAGCATCAGTGAGAAAATGCTGGAATCACTCAGCAGATGATGCAACATCTTTGTCTTCTTAGAAGCTTGAGGAAATCCAGCATGCAACCCTGACCACGCCTGGAACATGAGGCAGTTCACCAAACTACTCCTTTTACTTTCAAAAATTATTCTGCTATTATTGGAACGTGTGGTTTACATTTGGATGGTGATTTCTTGGGAGGATTGAGCAATCTGGCACTTCGCTGTCTCCGAGGGAGTTCGGTGAGTTTTGACGCAGAGTGTGTGGTCTGGAGGCCAAGAAGCCTGGAGTCGGGGCATGAGCCTATCTCTCACCGACCTCCTCATTCATTGTCCATTCATAAATCTGATGCCAGGGGCAATTATCTAAATACAACCAATTTATTACTGACAATGCAAAGGCAACGGACAGGAGCTCAAGAGGTTTTGATTGGTCTTGAGAAGGGCTTCAGCCGATACGTTGACTGTCCATTCCCCTGTGTAGTTGGCTGGGTTCCTCTGGTAACAGACAGGAGATGGATTTCTAGCTAACAGGCTATTTTACAGCTGGTTTTGAAATTACGACACAAGAGAGTCTACAGATGTTGCAGATCTGGATCTCTCTCTCTCTTTCTTTTGCCCGTTTGGCATGCTGGCATTTAGGGTAACAATGAAGGCATTCCACCTCCGGAGGTGTCCCGGGCTTCATCTCGGATTTCACTGCTGTCAGTCGACTCAGGAACACCGTCACACTCAGATGTGGAAGGATTCTTCATTGGTGTGTCCATAACAGTTTTGTTTTGCCAGTCAGGGTTGTTGGCCCTGAGCTGAACCCCCGAACCTGGAGGACCGGTGGACCACTCTGAGTCTGCAGGAGGTATGAAAGCCAGAAGCCCTACACCACCAAGTTCGAGAACAGCTGCTTCCCTTCAACCATCAGGTTCTCCTCCAACTGCTGTAACCTTAATTCTAGTATGAAACGCTACGGACCACTTCTTGCGCTGACGTTGATTCATCTCTGTTTTCTTTTCTGAGCACATATCTTGATTTGCCTTTTACCTGTCACTAATTATGTTGTAATTGCTGAATCATGTTTGGGAAAAGGGGAAGGGAGAGGGGAAGGAACAGAAAGCACCGGAGAGACATTGTGTAACGATCAATATGCCAATTGTTTGGAATTAAATTACCTTGCCTGGTGTCCCAGGGCTGGGTGTGTCTGCCCCCATGCCACCCTTCCCCTGCCCCTGGCTCTCCCTCTCTGCCACCTGTCCCACGGTACTCCACCTCCACCATTCCCAACACCCACCAGATTTACAAACTTGCTCTCCACTCCACGTTCACAAATACAGGAAGTCTTAGGCACTCTAACTATATGTATAAGATGTCATCAATAAACAACAACGGAATGCGGAATAAATACAGTGACAGAGAAAGCAGACACGGGATGGAAAGCCATAACAAGGTCAAGTCCATCTTGTTGTAAAGAGATCGATTCTATAGTCTTATAATATAGAAGCTGTTTGGCTGAATCTACGTGCCTGAGATGCTACTACAAGCAAACGTCATTATACCTGTACCTCACCATATGTCAAAGTTCAAGGTACATTTATTATCAAAGCACGTATACTTGACACAACCGTGAGATTCGTCTCCTTGCAGGCGGCCACAAACCAAAGAAACATAATAAGACCCCTTTAAAGAAAAAAACACGGACAACAAGACCATCAAACACCCCATGTGTTTGAAAAAAAGAATACATTGTACAAACAATTTAAAAAATGAACAAAAAACATTAACCGCAGATCCCAGAAAGTGAGTGCACAGCCTCGGAGTTACTGAGGCCAGTGAGGTGGGTCCAGGAGCCGGCTGGCTGCAGGCCACAGTCACAGAATCAGCTCAGTGCTGAAACGCCTTTATGAAATTGAGCAAACAGTAAAAAATTAAACAGATGCACAAGGAATATGAGCAGCTGCCCAGCACGTTCAGTGCTGAGGAGAGTGAAGCCCGTCCAGGAGTCCGATGGCTGCAAGGCAGGAGCCACTCCCAAAGCCGGTGATGTGGGACGCAGGACTCCTGCGCCTTCAGCCCCCAGCAGCAGCAGGAAGAGTCCTGTCCGATGAGCGCTTGTTTATTTTCCACTCTTGTCCCTGATGATTTTCACCCTGCTCAACGTTTCAGCTGAGTGGAGTATTAGAACTGACTGCCGGTCAGTTCCACCACACTAATTCCCCAGAGTTGGCCGTAGCTACGCTCTCTGCTCTCACCTACGACAAACCCACCAGGAGACCACAGAGATGTCAGATTGCTTCAAAGGCCCATAAAAACATTACAGGCTGAAATGGATTGCAGTTCAGAATAAGAAGAGGAAGTATCTTTAGAAGAAGGAGAATATCTGGTAGTTTTGTAAGCTGTCTGCAAGATATCGCTGATGGTCACTGACACCATCTTGCTGGAAGATGGGAGTAGTGCACTCATCTTGCCTTGATTTAAAGGAGAGTTGATATTTCTGGCCTAAGACCTTCATCAAAAACCAAAACCACTTCTAGGCATACTTAATAGATCCTGGAAACCAGTATGAAGACATAAGATAGGTTTCCCCCAGAAACCTCTACCACATTCACCCAGAAACAGATCATCTGGGCATTATCATTGTAACAGACTTCTGCTTTCTGGAAACCAACACTTTTCCCCAATTCGTCCAAGCCAATTAAGTTCTCAACTTTCGAACCATGTCAAGTTATTGTCATTTAACTATGTACAGTACATGTGTACTACCAAACGAGACAACAGTACAGTAAATGTACACTGTCAAACGAGACAACTGTACAGTACATTTATACTGTCAAACAACAACTGTACAGTACATACATACTGTCAAACGAGACAATCGTACAGTACATTTATACTGTCAAACAACACAACTGTACAGTACATATATACTGTCAAACGAGACAACTGTACAGTACATTTATACTGTCAAACAACAACTGTACAGTACATAGATACTGTCAAACGAGACAATCGTACAGTACATTTATACTGTCAAACAACAACTGTACAGTACATACATACTGTCAAATGAGACAATCGTACAGTACATTTATACTGTCAAACAACACAACTGTACAGTACATATATACTGTCAAATGAGACAATCGTACAGTACATTTACACAGTCAAATGAGACAACTGTACAGTACATGTACACTGTCAAACGAGACAACCGTACAGTACATTTATACTGTCAAACAACACAACTGTACAGTACATATATACTGTCAAACGAGACAACTGTACAGTACATATATACTGTCAAATGAGACAATCGTACAGTACATTTACACAGTCAAATGAGACAACCGTACAGTACATGTACACTGTCAAACGAGACAACCGCACAGTACATAGATACTGTCAAACGAGACAATCGTACAGTACATTTATACTGTCAAATGAGACAACCGTACAGTACATGTACACTGTCAAACGAGACAACCGTACAGTACATGTACACTGTCAAACGAGACAATCGTACAGTACATTTATACTGTCAAACGAGACAATCATACAGTACATGTACACTGTCAAACGAGACAATCGTACAGTACATGTACACTGTCAAACGAGACAACTGTACAGTACATAGATACTGTCAAACGAGACAATCGTACAGTACATTTATACTGTCAAACGAGACAATCATACAGTACATGTACACTGTCAAACGAGACAATCGTACAGTACATGTACACTGTCAAACGAGACAACCGTACAGTACATGTACACTGTCAAACGAGACAATCGTACAGTACATAGATACTGTCAAACGAGACAACCGTACAGTACATGTACACTGTCAAACGAGACAACTGTACAGTACATTTATACTGTCAAACACAACTGTACAGTACATATATACTGTCAAATGAGACAACTGTACAGTACATATATACTGTCAAATGAGACAATCGTACAGTACATTTACACAGTCAAATGAGACAACTGTACAGTACATGTACACTGTCAAACGAGACAACTGTACAGTACATTTATACTGTCAAATGAGACAACTGTACAGTACATGTACACTGTCAAACGAGACAACTGTACAGTACATGTACACTGTCAAACGAGACAACCGCACAGTACATAGATACTGTCAAACGAGACAATCGTACAGTACATTTATACTGTCAAACGAGACAATCATACAGTACATGTACACTGTCAAACGAGACAATCGTACAGTACATTTATACTGTCAAACGAGACAATCGTACAGTACATTTATACTGTCAAACGAGACAATCATACAGTACATGTACACTGTCAAACGAGACAACTGTACAGTACATGTACACTGTCAAACGAGACAACCGCACAGTACATAGATACTGTCAAACGAGACAATCGTACAGTACATTTATACTGTCAAATGAGACAATCATACAGTACATGTACACTGTCAAACGAGACAACCGTACAGTACATTTATACTGTCAAACGAGACAACCGTACAGTACATGTACACTGTCAAACGAGACAATCGTACAGTACATGTACACTGTCAAACGAGACAACTGTACAGTACATGTACACTGTCAAACGAGACAATCGTACAGTACATGTACACTGTCAAACGAGACAACCGTACAGTACATGTACACTGTCAAACGAGACAATCGTACAGTACATAGATACTGTCAAACGAGACAACCGTACAGTACATGTACACTGTCAAACGAGACAACCGTACAGTACATGTACACTGTCAAACGAGACAATCGTACAGTACATGTACACTGTCAAACGAGACAACCGTACAGTACATGTACACTGTCAAACGAGACAATCGTACAGTACATGTACACTGTCAAACGAGACAACCGTACAGTAAATGTACACTGTCAAACGAGACAATCGTACAGTACATGTACACTGTCAAACGAGACAACCGTACAGTAAATGTACACTGTCAAACGAGACAATCGTACAGTACATGTACACTGTCAAACGAGACAACTGTACAGTACATGTACACTGTCAAACGAGACAATCGTACAGTACATGTACACTGTCAAACGAGACAACCGTACAGTAAATGTACACTGTCAAACGAGACAATCGTACAGTACATGTACACTGTCAAACGAGACAACCGTACAGTACATGTACACTGTCAAACGAGACAACTGTACAGTACATGTACACTGTCAAACGAGACAATCGTACAGTACATGTACACTGTCAAACGAGACAACCGTACAGTAAATGTACACTGTCAAACGAGACAATCGTACAGTACATGTACACTGTCAAACGAGACAACCGTACAGTACATGTACACTGTCAAACGAGACAACTGTACAGTACATGTACACTGTCAAACGAGACAATCGTACAGTACATGTACACTGTCAAACGAGACAACCGTACAGTAAATGTACACTGTCAAACGAGACAATCGTACAGTACATGTACACTGTCAAACGAGACAACCGTACAGTAAATGTACACTGTCAAACAAGACAATCGTACAGTACATGTACACTGTCAAATGAGACAATCGTACAGTACATGTACACTGTCAAACGAGACAATCGTACAGTACATAGATACTGTCAAACGAGACAATCGTACAGTACATGTACACTGTCAAACGAGACAACTGTACAGTACATGTACACTGTCAAACGAGACAACTGTACAGTAAATTAAATATTGTCAGGTACAGAACAGATTAACCACTGATAAATACGATGTGGTAGGTTAGATCACATTGAATGGTGGGACAGGATTGAGTTTCTACTGACAAGAGAAGGGGTAAAGTTGGACCACTGGCACCTCAAAACCAGTTGCTTTGGACAGGTGGGGCTCATCAACCTTGGATGACAGCCTGCCCTTCCCCTGGACTACACCTGGAGATGGGGAGCCCGCTGCACGGGCAACAGCCAGATCTTCAAATCTTCCCACCCAGGTTTGCGCCCTGGAGAGGTCACAGTCCACCAGAGGCAGAAACCCATGGTCCCCGGGATCAATGCTGCCTACTACTACATTACTGTGTACATGCCTAAGGCTTTTACACAATATATCTACGTGCCTAAGGCTTTCGTACATTAGTGTACCTGCCTTATGCTTTTTTACATTACTGTATACCTGTCTAAGGCTTTTGTGCAGTACTGTATATGTGCCCAAAGATTTTGACCCTTACTGCATACGTGACTGAGACTTTTTGTACAGTCCTGGATATGTGCTAAAGGCTTTTGTACAGTCCTGTATACATGTCTGTATTTTGTACAGTACTGTATACGTGCCTAATGCTTTTGTACAGCACTGTATATGTGTCTGTATTTTGTACAGCACTGTATACGTGTCTGTATTTTGTACAGTACTGTATACGTGTCTAAGGCTTTTGTACACTCCTGTATACGTGCCTAAGGCTTTTGTACAGCACTGTATATGTGTCTGTATTTTGTACAGTACTGTATACGTGTCTAAGGCTTTTGTACACTCCTGTATACGTGCCTAAGGCTTTTGTACAGCACTGTATATGTGTCTGTATTTTGTACAGTACTGTATACGTGTCTAAGGCTTTTGTACACTCCTGTATACGTGCCTAAGGCTTTTGTACAGCACTGTATACGTGTCTGTATTTTGTACAGTACTGTATACGTGTCTACGGCTTTTGTACACTCCTGTATACGTGTCTAAGGCTTTTGTACAGTACTGTGTGCTGCCTAAGGCTTTTGTGCAGTACTGTATACATCCTAGGAATTTTGTACATTACTGCATCCATGTCTGAGGCTTCTGTACAGTACTGTATATGTGTCTACGGAGTTGTGCAGCGCTGTGTGTCACCAAATGCTCTCACTTCTACAGATGTATCCTGAATGTCATCTTTTTCTGCAGCCCAAATGAGGGGTCTCGGCCGAATTGTCCAGTACACTCTTTTCCAATCAATACTGTCTGGCCCACTGAGTTCCTGCAGCACTTTGTGAGTGTTACTGTGAAAATATCCTGACTGGTTTCATCATGCTCTAGTACAACAGTCTCAATGCATAGATTCCACACCCCTCCCCCACCCACAGACACTGCGAGTCCCACCAGTTTTCTGCGTCAGATTACTTGTTGCTGTTATCTCTGTTTCTCTTCCCACAGATGCTGCCTGACCTGCGGAGCCACTCTGACATTTATCCCCGAATCCGAGTGCCTGCAGCTGTTCCGATTTTTGGAAAACATCCCCAGTCAGAGTTTCCAAGCTGAGGTCTGACAAAGCAAAACCTGTCACGTCACTGGAAAGAGAGAGCACAAGAGTCAGATCACCACCATGTGGCAGAATTAGTTCCCTCTTTCGAATTACAATGAAGTAAATCAATGATATCACAACCAGTAGTGATGAGTGAGAGATTGCTTGCTTTATTGTGACCATACACTGAATGACCACTTAATCAGTTAGACGAGTAACTGGAATAGGTGAGGACTTTATTCCTTGGAACGTAGAAGACTGAGGGGAGATTTGATAGAGGTGTATACAATTATGAGAGGTAAATGCAAGCAAGCTGTTTCCACTGAGATTGGGCGGGACTAAAACCAGAAGTTATGTGTTAGGGGTGAAAGGTAAACATTTAAGGGAAACATCTTCACTCAGAGAACGATGAGCCTGTGGAATGAGCTGCCAGCACAAGTGGTGCATGTGAGTTTGATTTCAACATTTAAGAGAAGTTTAGATAGGTAACTGGATGGTAGGAGTATGGAGGGCTGTGGGCCCGGTGCAGGTCAATTGGAGTGGTCAGTTTAAATGGTTTCGGCATGGACTAGACGGGCTGAACGGCCTGTTTCTGTGCTCTACTTCTCTATGACTCTGAAGATCCCTGATGAAGTAGCCACGGAGTGTATATTTGTAGTCTTCTGCTGCTGTAGCCCTTCCACTTCTATGTTCAAAGCACTGAGCCTTCAGAGATGCTCTTCTGCAAACAACTGTTGTAACACCAGATTGTTAGAGTTACAGTCACCCTCCTGTCAGCTTGAGCCAGTCTGGCCATTCTCCTCCGACCTCTCTCATTAACAAGGCGTTTTCGCCCGCAGAGCTGCCACTCACTGGGTGTTTTCTGTTTTTTTGCACCTTCCTCTGTAAGCACTGGAGAACGTTGTGTGTGGAATCCCAGGAGATCAGCAGTTTCTGAGATACTCAAATCCCTCTATCTGACACCAACAATTATTATTCCACAGTTAAAGCCACTTAAATCAAACTTTTTCCCCATTCTGACCCTCTTGACCATGTCTGCATGCTTTTATACATTGAGTTGCTGCCACACAATCAACTGATTAGATATTTGCATTAATGAGCAGACGTACCTAATGAAGTGGCCGCTGACTCTAGTTCTAGCTCTGGGCAAAAGTAACAAAGTTTATCCCTAACAAACTGCCCATTGAAAGTGGTTGTAAACTGCTTTCTTGAATCACCCACAGTCCTGGTGAAGGTGCTCCCACATTATTGCTGTGGAGTAACATACACAAAACGCCGGAGGAACTCAGCAGGTCAGACAGTGTCTATGGACAGAGTAACACACACAAAATGCTGGAGGAACTCAGCAGGTCAGACGGTGTTGATGGACAGAGTAACACACACAAAATGCTGGAGGAACTCAGCAGGTCGGACAGTATCTATGGACAGAGTAACACACACAAAATGCTGGAGGAACTCAGCGGGTCAGACAGTGTCTATGGACAGAGTAACACACACAAAATGCTGGAGGAACTCAGCAGGTCAGACAGTATCTATGGACAGAGTAACACACACAAAATGCCGGAGGAACTCAGCAGGTCAGGCAGTGTCTATGGTCAGAGTAACACACACAAAACGCCGGAGGAACTCAGCAGGTCAGACAGTGTCTATGGACAGAGTAACACACACAAAATGCTGGAGGAACTCAGCAGGTCAGACAGTGTCTATGGACAGAGTAACACACACAAAATGCTGGAGGAACTCAGCAGGTCAGACAGTGTCTATGGTCTGAGTAACACACACAAAATGCTGGAGGAACTCAGCAGGTCAGACAGTGTCTATGGACAGAGTAACACACACAAAACGCTGGAGGAACTCAGCAGGTCAGGCAGTGTCTATGGACAGAGTAACACACACAAAACGCTGGAGGAACTCAGCAGGTCAGGCAGTGTCTATGGACAGAGTAACACACACAAAATGCTGGAGGAACTCAGCAGGTCAGACAGTGTCTATGGTCAGAGTAACACACACAAAATGCTGGAGGAACTCAGCAGGTCAGACAGAGTCTATGGACAGAGTAACACACACAAAATGCTGGAGGAACTCAGCAGGTCGGGCAGTGTCTATGGACAGAGTAACACACACAAAATGCTGGAGGAACTCAGCAGGTCAGACAGTGTCTATGGACAGAGTAACACACACAAAATGCTGGAGGAACTCAGCAGGTCAGACAGTGTCTATGGACAGAGTAACACACACAAAATGCTGGAGGAACTCAGCAGGTCAGACAGTGTCTATGGTCAGAGTAACACACACAAAATGCTGGAGGAACTCAGCAGGTCGGGCAGTGTCTATGGACAGAGTAACACACACAAAACGCCGGAGGAACTCAGCAGGTCAGACGGTGTCTATGGTCAGAGTAACACACACAAAATGCTGGAGGAACTCAGCAGGTCAGACAGTGTCTATGGTCAGAGTAACACACACAAAATGCTGGAGGAACTCAGCAGGTCAGACGGTGTCTATGGTCAGAGTAACACACACAAAATGCTGGAGGAACTCAGCAGGTCAGACAGTGTCTATGGTCAGAGTAAAACACACAAAATGCTGGAGGAACTCAGCAGGTCAGACAGTGTCTATGGTCAGAGTAACACACAAAATGCTGGAGGAACTCAGCAGGTCAGACAGTGTCTATGGAAATGAATAAACAGTCAATGTTCCCAGCTGACAGCCTTCATCAGGACTCACGGAAGGGCTTGTTCTGTGCTGTATCTCAACAAACAAATCAATCAATCAATAAATAAACAAACATGACTATATATTACATAAATATCATCCCCAAAAGCAAGGATAATGAGGTAGCAATCATGGACCATTCAGAAATCTGCTGGCAGAGGGACAGACACAGTTTCTCAGTCTTTGAGTGTGTACCTTCAGTCTCCTGTACCTCCTCCCTGATGGCAGAGGGGAAGAAGCTGTTCCTGAATCACTGAGTGTGTACCTTCAGGCTCCTGTACCTCCTCCCTGATGGCAGAGGGACAGACGCAGTTTCTCAGTCTTTGAGTGTGTACCTTCAGGCTCCTGTACCTCCTCCCTGATGGCAGAGGGACAGACGCAGTTTCTCAGTCTTTGAGTGTGTACCTTCAGGCTCCTGTACCTCCTCCCTGATGGCAGAGGGACAGACGCAGTTTCTCAGTCTTTGAGTGTGTACCTTCAGGCTCCTGTACCTCCTCCCTGATGGCAGAGGGACAGACGCAGTTTCTCAGTCTTTGAGTGTGTACCTTCAGGCTCCTGTACCTCTTCCCTGATGGTGGCAATGAGAAGAGTACATGCTCACAATGGTGCGGATCTTCCATGGTGAACGCTGCCTTCCTGAGGCATTGTATTTGGACCCCTTATCCAAGAAAGGATGTGCTGATATTGGAGAGGGTTCAAAGGAGGTTCATGAAAATGATTCTGGGATTGAAAGGCTTATCACATGATGACTGTTTGAAAGCTCTGGGCCTGTTCTCACTGGAAGTCAGAAGCATGAGGGGTGACCTCATTGAAATCTATCGATTGTTGAAAGGCCTCAATATAGAGTACATGGAGAGGATGTTTTGTATGGTGGCAGAGTCCAGGACCAGAGAATGCAGCCTCAGAATAGAGGGACGTCCTTTTAGAACGGAGATGAGGGGAATTTCTTTAGCCAGAGGGTGGTGAATCTGTGGGATTCATTGGCACAGGCAGATGTGAAAGCTAGGTCACTGGGTATATTTAAGGCAGAGGTTGATACATCTTTGATTAGTCAGGACATAAAGGGACACAGGGAGAAGGCAGGAGATTGGGACTCAGAGGAAAATGGATCAGCCATGATGAAATGGCAGAGCAGACTCAATGAGCCAATAACCTAATTCTGCTTCAATATCTGATGGTCCTATGGTCTTATGTCCTCGATAGTGGGGAGGGTTGTGCCCATGAGGGAGTCTATAATCCTCTTAGGACCATTGTGTATCAGAGCCTACACACCAGATGGTGATGTAACCAGTCAGAATGTTCTCTGTGATACATCTGTAGAAATTTGCAAGTCATTGGTGTTATTCCAAGTCTCCTCAAATTCCAAATGAAGCCGATCCACTGTCTTCATGATTGAATGGTCCATGAACTCTAATGCATCGTTCCTACCATTTCACATCTCTGTTTTGTACTCTGCAGTATCTTCAGGTCTTTTCGCTGTACTGCTGTTGCAAATCAACAAAAGTCAGACCATTTATGTCAGTGATAACTAATCTGATTCGGATTCTGAGTCTCGACTCTGAGAGTCTGGGATCAAGGACTTGAGGTTGTAGGCCCAGATGGGGGCCTCTGTGTGTGTGTGTGTGTGTGTGTGGGTGGGAAAAGGGTTTGTTTCCTGTTGTTGTTGTGCTGCTTGGTATAATTTGCAGTACATCTTAGGCACGCTACTGTGTGTGGTAAATAAGTGACTCTCGAATCTGAAATCCTGCGGGAGCGACACAGTAGCATAGTGGTTAGGACAACACGATTACAGTGCTGGCTTCAACTCCCGCCGGTGCCTGCAAGGACTTTGTACGTTCTTCTCGTGACCAGGTGTGTTTCCTCCGGGTGCTCCGGTTTCCCCCACAGTCCAAAGACGTGCGGATCAGTAGGTTAACTGGTGCCACGGGTGTAATTGGGCGGTGCAGTCTCATTGAGTCAGCGGGTCTGTTACCGTGAACCCACACAGTCACAGATAGACAGTGGCAGGAATTGAACCCAGGTCACTGGTACTGGGAAATGCTACTGTGCTGCCAATCGTGCGACACAATTCATTTCATTAAAACATGCAGACGTAGTCAGAGGTTCAGTTGTTGTTCAGACCAAACATCAGATTGGGAGAAATACCAACACAGCGACTGACCATGTTGGTTCCACACAGGGTAGTTTGAGGATCTCAGAAACTGCTGACCTCCTGTGATTTTCATGCTCTAGGGTTTACAGAGAATGGTGCGAACGATGCAGAAACATCCAGCGAGTGGCATTTCTGTGGGTGAAAACGCCTTCTTAATGCGAGAGCTCATAGGAGAATGGTCAGACTGCAGTAACTGAAATAAACACGTGTACAATAGTGGTGTGCATCTCTGAATGCACACTAAGTTGACCCTTGAAGTGGATGGGCTGCTCCACACCAGCCCCCACCGAACAAAGGTCTGTGAGTGAGCTGCCGTGCTGAGCATCGCCACGGGGGGGCAGTAGCGACACGGCCCAGAGTGCGGCTGCCAACCGAGGCTGCGGCGAGGAGAACGGCCACAGTTCCTGAGGTCTCGGTGCATTCCCAACGCCTCTCGCAGCCACACACTTCCTGCCAGTGTTACGCTCCCTTTGAATATCCGGAAGCATTGAAAACTTCTCTTAAAATGTCCTTTTTTATCGCAACTGGGCTTCACCTGCTTCAGGAATCTGTTGATTGGATTCCCCCTGGGTGGATAAAGCAGCTTAGAGTAAACCAGGCTGTCACAGAGTGTGGATGTCCCACAGAACCTCCCCCACTCTCAAAACCCGTGAACGCCTCCATCCCCGACACCTTGAACAACATCTCCCAGCGTTACGTTGCAATGTGGGTGGCGACTTTGCCCCTGTATCCGCTCCCGGGTTCCAGACCCACTCAGGCGGCTGTGACTAAATACACGCCAGGCACCCCAATCCCCATGCGATGCAGAGTGGGAGGGGCAGGACTGAGGGAGTGTCACTGTCGGAGGGACAGGACTGAGGGAGTGTCACTGTCGGAGGGACAGTACTGAGGGAGCGTCTCACTGTCGGAGGGACAGGACTGAGGGAGTGTCACTGTCGGAGGGACAGTACTGAGGGAGTGTCTCACTGTCGGAGGGACAGTACTGAGGGAGTGTCTGAGGGACAGTACTGAGGGAGTGTCTCACTGTCGGAGGGGCAGGACTGAGGGAGTGTCACTGTTGGAGGGACTGTACTGAGGGAGTGTCTGAGGGACGGTACTGAGGGAGTGACACACTGTCAGAGGGACTGTACTGAGGGAGTGTCACTGTTGGAGGGACAGTACTGAGGGAGTGTCTGAGGGACGGTACTGAGGGAGTGATACACTGTCAGAGGAACAGCACTGAGGGAGTGTCTCACTGTCGGAGGAACAGTACAGAGGGAGCGTCTCACTGTCGGAGGGACAGTACTGAGAGAGTGTCACTGTTAGAGGGACCGTACTGAGGGAGTGTCTCACTGTCGGAGGGACAGTACTGAGGGAGCGTCTCACTGTCGGAGGGACAGTACTGAGGGAGCGTCTCACTGTCGGAGGGACAGTACTGAGAGAGTGTCTCACTGTCGGAGGGACAGTACTGAGGGAGCGTCTCACTGTTAGAGGGACCGTACTGAGGGAGTGTCTCACTGTCGGAGGGACAGTACTGAGGGAGCGTCTCACTGTTAGAGGGACCGTACTGAGGGAGTGTCTCACTGTCGGAGGGACAGTACTGAGGGAGCGTCTCACTGTCAGATGGACAGTACTGAGGGAGTGACTCACTGTCGGAGGGACAGTACTGAGGGAGTGTCACTGTTGGAGGGAGAGTACTGAGAGAGTGTCTCACTGTCGGAGGAACAGCACTGAGGGAGTGTCACTGTTAGAGGGACAGTACTGAGGGAGTGTCTCACGGTCGGAGGGACAGTACTGAGGGAGTGTCACTGTTGGAGGGACTGTACTGAGGGATGGTACTGAGGGAGTGACACACTGTCAGAGGGACTGTACTGAGGGAGTGTCTGAGGGACTGTACTGAGGGAGTGTCACTGTTGGAGGGACAGTACTGAGGGAGTGTCACTGTCGGAGGGGCAGGACTGAGGGAGTGTCACTGTTGGAGGGACTGTACTGAGGGAGTGTCTGAGGGACGGTACTGAGGGAGTGACACACTGTCAGAGGGACTGTACTGAGGGAGTGTCACTGTTGGAGGGAGAATATGAAGCAGTGTCACTGTTGGAGGGAGAGTACTGAGGGAGTGTCACTGTTGGAGGGACAGTACTGAGGGAGTGTCTGAGGGACGGTACTGAGGGAGTGATACACTGTCGGAGGAACAGCACTGAGGGAGTGTCTCACTGTCGGAGGAACAGTACTGAGGGAGCGTCTCACTGTCGGAGGGACAGTACTGAGGGAGTGTCTCACTGTCGGAGGGACAGTACTGAGGGAGTGTCACTGTTAGAGGGACCGTACTGAGGGAGTGTCTCACTGTCGGAGGGACAGTACTGAGGGAGTGTCTCACTGTCGGAGGGACAGTACTGAGGGAGCGTCTCACTGTTAGAGGGACCGTACTGAGGGAGCGTCTCACTGTCGGAGGGACAGGACTGAGGGAGTGTCACTGTCGGAGGGACAGTACTGAGGAAGTGTCACTGTCGGAGGGACAGTACTGAGGGAGTGACACACTGTCGGAGGGACAGTACCGAGGGAGTGTCACTGTTGGAGGGACAGTACCGAGGGAGTGTCTCACTGTCGGAGGAACAGTACTGAGGGAGTGTCACTGTTGGAGGGACAGTACTGAGGGAGTGTCTCACTGTCGGAGGGACAGGACTGAGGGAGTGTCACTGTCGGAGGGACAGTACTGAGGGAGTGTCACACTGTCGGAAGGACAGTACTGAGGGAGTGTCGGAGGGACAGTACTGAGGGAGTGTCTCACTGTCGGAGGGACAGTACTGAGGGAGTGTCTGAGGGACAGTACTGAGGGAGTGTCTCACTGTCGGAGGGGCAGGACTGAGGGAGTGTCACTGTTGGAGGGACTGTACTGAGGGAGTGTCTGAGGGACGGTACTGAGGGAGTGACACACTGTCAGAGGGACTGTACTGAGGGAGTGTCACTGTTGGAGGGAGAATATGAAGGAGTGTCACTGTTGGAGGGAGAGTACTGAGGGAGTGTCACTGTTGGAGGGACAGTACTGAGGGAGTGTCTGAGGGACGGTACTGAGGGAGTGATACACTGTCGGAGGAACAGCACTGAGGGAGTGTCTCACTGTCGGAGGAACAGTACAGAGGGAGCGTCTCACTGTGGGAGGGACAGTACTGAGAGAGTGTCACTGTTAGAGGGACCGTACTGAGGGAGTGTCTCACTGTCGGAGGGACAGTACTGAGGGAGCGTCTCACTGTCGGAGGGACAGTACTGAGGGAGCGTCTCACTGTCGGAGGGACAGTACTGAGAGAGTGTCTCACTGTCGGAGGGACAGTACTGAGGGAGCGTCTCACTGTTAGAGGGACCGTACTGAGGGAGTGTCTCACTGTCGGAGGGACAGTACTGAGGGAGCGTCTCACTGTTAGAGGGACCGTACTGAGGGAGTGTCTCACTGTCGGAGGGACAGTACTGAGGGAGCGTCTCACTGTCAGATGGACAGTACTGAGGGAGTGACTCACTGTCGGAGGGACAGTACTGAGGGAGTGTCACTGTTGGAGGGAGAGTACTGAGAGAGTGTCTCACTGTCGGAGGAACAGCACTGAGGGAGTGTCACTGTTAGAGGGACAGTACTGAGGGAGTGTCTCACGGTCGGAGGGACAGTACTGAGGGAGTGTCACTGTTGGAGGGACTGTACTGAGGGATGGTACTGAGGGAGTGACACACTGTCAGAGGGACTGTACTGAGGGAGTGTCTGAGGGACTGTACTGAGGGAGTGTCACTGTTGGAGGGACAGTACTGAGGGAGTGTCACTGTCGGAGGGGCAGGACTGAGGGAGTGTCACTGTTGGAGGGACTGTACTGAGGGAGTGTCTGAGGGACGGTACTGAGGGAGTGACACACTGTCGGAGGGACTGTACTGAGGGAGTGTCACTGTTGGAGGGAGAATATGAAGCAGTGTCACTGTTGGAGGGAGAGTACTGAGGGAGTGTCACTGTTGGAGGGACAGTACTGAGGGAGTGTCTGAGGGATGGTACTGAGGGAGTGATACACTGTCGGAGGAACAGCACTGAGGGAGTGTCTCACTGTCGGAGGAACAGTACTGAGGGAGCGTCTCACTGTCGGAGGGACAGTACTGAGAGAGTGTCACTGTTAGAGGGACCGTACTGAGGGAGTGTCTCACTGTCGGAGGGACAGTACTGAGGGAGTGTCTCACTGTCGGAGGGACAGTACTGAGGGAGCGTCTCACTGTTAGAGGGACCGTACTGAGGGAGCGTCTCACTGTCGGAGGGACAGGACTGAGGGAGTGTCACTGTCGGAGGGACAGTACTGAGGGAGTGACACACTGTCGGAGGGACAGTACCGAGGGAGTGTCACTGTCGGAGGGACAGTACTGAGGGAGCGTCTCACTGTTAGAGGGACCGTACTGAGGGAGTGTCTCACTGTCGGAGGGACAGTACTGAGGGAGCGTCTCACTATTAGAGGGACCGTACTGAGGGAGTGTCTCACTGTCGGAGGGACAGTACTGAGGGAGCGTCTCACTGTCAGATGGACAGTACTGAGGGAGTGTCTCACTGTCGGAGGGACAGTACTGAGGGAGTGTCACTGTTGGAGGGACAGTACTGAGAGAGTGTCTCACTGTCGGAGGAACAGCACTGAGGGAGTGTCACTGTTAGAGGGACAGTACTGAGGGAGTGTCACTGTTAGAGGGACAGTACTGAGGGAGCGTGTCACTGTCGGAGGGACAGTACTGAGGGAGTGTCTCACGGTCGGAGGGACAGTACTGAGGGAGTGTCACTGTTGGAGGGACTGTACTGAGGGATGGTACTGAGGGAGTGACACACTGTCAGAGGGACTGTACTGAGGGAGTGTCACTGTTGGAGGGACAGAACTGAGGGAGTGTCACTGTTGGAGGGACTGTACTGAGGGAGTGTCACTGTTGGAGGGAGAGTACTGAGGGAGTGTCACTGTTGGAGGGACTGTAGTGAGGGAGTGTCTGAGGGACGATACTGAGGGAGTGACACACTGTCAGAGGGACTATACTGAGGGAGGGTCTCACTGTTGGAGGGACAGTACTGAGGGAGTGTCTGAGGGACGATACTGAGGGAGTGACACACTGTCAGAGGGACAGTACTGAGCGAGTGTCACTGTTGGAGGGACTGTACTGAGGGAGTGTCTGAGGGACGGTACTGAGGGAGTGACACACTGTCAGAGGGACAGTACTGAGGGAGTGTCACTGTTAGAGGGACAGTACTGAGGGAGCGTCTCACTGTCGGAGGGACAGTACTGAGGGAGTGTCACTGTTAGAGGGACCGTACTGAGGGAGTGTCTCACTGTCGGAGGGACAGTACTGAGGGAGCGTCTCACTATTAGAGGGACCGTACTGAGGGAGTGTCTCACTGTCGGAGGGACAGTACTGAGGGAGCGTCTCACTGTCAGATGGACAGTACTGAGGGAGTGTCTCACTGTCGGAGGGACAGTACTGAGGGAGTGTCACTGTTGGAGGGACAGTACTGAGAGAGTGTCTCACTGTCGGAGGAACAGCACTGAGGGAGTGTCACTGTTAGAGGGACAGTACTGAGGGAGTGTCACTGTTAGAGGGACAGTACTGAGGGAGCGTGTCACTGTCGGAGGGACAGTACTGAGGGAGTGTCTCACGGTCGGAGGGACAGTACTGAGGGAGTGTCACTGTTGGAGGGACTGTACTGAGGGATGGTACTGAGGGAGTGACACACTGTCAGAGGGACTGTACTGAGGGAGTGTCACTGTTGGAGGGACAGAACTGAGGGAGTGTCACTGTTGGAGGGACTGTACTGAGGGAGTGTCACTGTTGGAGGGAGAGTACTGAGGGAGTGTCACTGTTGGAGGGACTGTAGTGAGGGAGTGTCTGAGGGACGATACTGAGGGAGTGACACACTGTCAGAGGGACTATACTGAGGGAGGGTCTCACTGTTGGAGGGACAGTACTGAGGGAGTGTCTGAGGGACGATACTGAGGGAGTGACACACTGTCAGAGGGACAGTACTGAGCGAGTGTCACTGTTGGAGGGACTGTACTGAGGGAGTGTCTGAGGGACGGTACTGAGGGAGTGACACACTGTCAGAGGGACAGTACTGAGGGAGTGTCACTGTTAGAGGGACAGTACTGAGGGAGCGTCTCACTGTCGGAGGGACAGTACTGAGGGAGTGTCACTGTTAGAGGGACCGTACTGAGGGAGTGTCTCACTGTCGGAGGGACAGTACTGAGGGAGCGTCTCACTGTCGGAGGGACAGTACTGAGAGAGTGTCTCACTGTCGGAGGGACAGTACTGAGGGAGCGTCTCACTGTTAGAGGGACCGTACTGAGGGAGTGTCTCACTGTCGGAGGGACAGTACTGAGGGAGCGTCTCACTGTTAGAGGGACCGTACTGAGGGAGTGTCTCACTGTCGGAGGGACAGTACTGAGGGAGCGTCTCACTGTCAGATGGACAGTACTGAGGGAGTGTCTCACTGTCGGAGGGACAGTACTGAGGGAGTGTCACTGTTGGAGGGACAGTACTGAGAGAGTGTCTCACTGTTGGAGGAACAGCACTGAGGGAGTGTCACTGTTAGAGGGACAGTACTGAGGGAGTGTCTCACGGTCGGAGGAACAGTACTGAGGGAGTGTCACTGTTGGAGGGACTGTACTGAGGGATGGTACTGAGGGAGTGAAACACTGTCAGAGGGACTGTACTGAGGGAGTGTCACTGTTGGAGGGACTGTACTGAGGGAGTGTCTGAGGGACTGTACTGAGGGAGTGTCACTGTTGGAGGGACAGTACTGAGGGAGTGTCACTGTTGGAGTGACTGTACTGAGGGAGTGTCTGAGGGACGGTACTGAGGGAGTGACACACTGTCGGAGGAACAGCACTGAGGGAGTGTCTCACTGTCGGAAGAACAGTACTGAGGGAGCGTCACACTGTCGGAGGGACAATACTGAGGGAGTGTCACTGTTGAAGGGACAGTACTGAGGGAGTGTCACTGTTGGAGGGACAGTACTGAGGGAGTGTCACTGTTGGAGGGACTGTACTGAGGGAGTGTCTCACTGTCGGAGGGACAGCACTGAGGGAGTGTCTCATTGTCGGAGGGACAGTACTGAGGGAGTGTCACAGTCGGAGGGACAGTACTGAGAGAGTGTCTCACTCTCGGAGGGACAGTACTGAGGGAGTGTCTGAGGGACGATACTGAGGGAGTGACACACTGTCAGAGGGACTGTACTGAGGGAGTGTCACTGTTGGAGGGACAGAACTGAGGGAGTGTCACTGTTGGAGGGACAGTACTGAGGGAGTGTCTCACTGTCTGAGGGACAGTACTGAGGGAGTGTCTCACTGTCGGAGGGACAGTACTGAGCGAGTGTCACTGTTGGAGGGACTGTACTGAGTGAGTGTCTGAGGGACGGTACTGAGGGAGTGACACACTGTCAGAGGGACTGTACTGAGGGAGTGTCACTGTTGGAGGGACAGAACTGAGGGAGTGTCACTGTTGGAGGGACAGTACTGAGGGAGTGTCTCACTGTCTGAGGGACAGTACTGAGGGAGTGTCTCACTGTCGGAGGGACAGTACTGAGAGA
The DNA here is from genome assembly GCF_048418815.1 of Hemitrygon akajei. Taxonomy (NCBI): domain Eukaryota; kingdom Metazoa; phylum Chordata; class Chondrichthyes; order Myliobatiformes; family Dasyatidae; genus Hemitrygon; species Hemitrygon akajei. The sequence continues at coordinate 115,506,320 of NC_133135.1, read as the reverse complement.
GTGTCTCACTGTCGGAGGGACCGTATTGATGGAGCGTCTCACTGTCGGAGGGACCGTATTGAGGGAGCGTCTCACTGTTGGAGGGACAGTACTGAGGGAGTGTCACTGTTGGAGGGAGAGTACTGAGGGAGTGTCACTGTTGGAGGGACTGTACAGTGAGTGTCTGAGGGACGGTACTGTGGGAGTGACACACTGTCGGAGGGACAGTACTGAGGGAGTCTCACTGTTGGAGGACTGTACTGAGGGGGTGATACACTGTCGGAGGAACAGCAGTGTGGGAGTGTCTCACTGTCGGAGGAACAGTACTGAGGGAGCGTCTCACTGTCGGAGGGACAGTACTGAGAGAGTGTCACTGTTAGAGGGACCGTACTGAGGGAGTGTCTCACTGTCGGAGGGACAGTACTGAGGGAGTGTCACTGTTAGAGGGACAGTACTGAGGGAGCATCTCACTGTCGGAGGGACAGTACTGAGGGAGTGACACACTGTCGGAGGGACGGTACTGAGGGAGTGTCACTGTTAGAGGGACAGTACTGAGGGAGCGTCTCACTGTCGGAGGGACCGTATTGAGAGAGTGTCTCACTGTCGGAGGGACAGTACTGAGGGAGTGTCACTGTTAGAGGGACAGTACTGAGGGAGCGTCTCACTGTCGGAGGGACAGTACTGAGGGAGTGACACACTGTCGGAGGGACAGTACCGAGGGAGTGTCACTGTTGGAGGGACAGTACCGAGGGAGTGTCTCACTGTCGGAGGAACAGTACTGAGGGAGTGTCACTGTTGGAGGGACAGTACTGAGGGAGTGTCTCACTGTCGGAGGGACAGGACTGAGGGAGTGTCACTGTCGGAGGGACAGTACTGAGGGAGTGTCACACTGTCGGAAGGACAGTACTGAGGGAGTGTCGGAGGGACAGTACTGAGGGAGTGTCTCACTGTCGGAGGGACAGTACTGAGGGAGTGTCTGAGGGACAGTACTGAGGGAGTGTCTCACTGTCGGAGGGGCAGGACTGAGGGAGTGTCACTGTCGGAGGGACAGTACTGAGGAAGTGTCACTGTCGGAGGGACAGTACTGAGGGAGTGACACACTGTCGGAGGGACAGTACCGAGGGAGTGTCACTGTTGGAGGGACAGTACCGAGGGAGTGTCTCACTGTCGGAGGAACAGTACTGAGGGAGTGTCACTGTTGGAGGGACAGTACTGAGGGAGTGTCTCACTGTCGGAGGGACAGGACTGAGGGAGTGTCACTGTCGGAGGGACAGTACTGAGGGAGTGTCACACTGTCGGAAGGACAGTACTGAGGGAGTGTCGGAGGGACAGTACTGAGGGAGTGTCTCACTGTCGGAGGGACAGTACTGAGGGAGTGTCTGAGGGACAGTACTGAGGGAGTGTCTCACTGTCGGAGGGGCAGGACTGAGGGAGTGTCACTGTTGGAGGGACTGTACTGAGGGAGTGTCTGAGGGACGGTACTGAGGGAGTGACACACTGTCAGAGGGACTGTACTGAGGGAGTGTCACTGTTGGAGGGAGAATATGAAGGAGTGTCACTGTTGGAGGGAGAGTACTGAGGGAGTGTCACTGTTGGAGGGACAGTACTGAGGGAGTGTCTGAGGGACGGTACTGAGGGAGTGATACACTGTCGGAGGAACAGCACTGAGGGAGTGTCTCACTGTCGGAGGAACAGTACAGAGGGAGCGTCTCACTGTGGGAGGGACAGTACTGAGAGAGTGTCACTGTTAGAGGGACCGTACTGAGGGAGTGTCTCACTGTCGGAGGGACAGTACTGAGGGAGCGTCTCACTGTCGGAGGGACAGTACTGAGGGAGCGTCTCACTGTCGGAGGGACAGTACTGAGAGAGTGTCTCACTGTCGGAGGGACAGTACTGAGGGAGCGTCTCACTGTTAGAGGGACCGTACTGAGGGAGTGTCTCACTGTCGGAGGGACAGTACTGAGGGAGCGTCTCACTGTTAGAGGGACCGTACTGAGGGAGTGTCTCACTGTCGGAGGGACAGTACTGAGGGAGCGTCTCACTGTCAGATGGACAGTACTGAGGGAGTGACTCACTGTCGGAGGGACAGTACTGAGGGAGTGTCACTGTTGGAGGGAGAGTACTGAGAGAGTGTCTCACTGTCGGAGGAACAGCACTGAGGGAGTGTCACTGTTAGAGGGACAGTACTGAGGGAGTGTCTCACGGTCGGAGGGACAGTACTGAGGGAGTGTCACTGTTGGAGGGACTGTACTGAGGGATGGTACTGAGGGAGTGACACACTGTCAGAGGGACTGTACTGAGGGAGTGTCTGAGGGACTGTACTGAGGGAGTGTCACTGTTGGAGGGACAGTACTGAGGGAGTGTCACTGTCGGAGGGGCAGGACTGAGGGAGTGTCACTGTTGGAGGGACTGTACTGAGGGAGTGTCTGAGGGACGGTACTGAGGGAGTGACACACTGTCGGAGGGACTGTACTGAGGGAGTGTCACTGTTGGAGGGAGAATATGAAGCAGTGTCACTGTTGGAGGGAGAGTACTGAGGGAGTGTCACTGTTGGAGGGACAGTACTGAGGGAGTGTCTGAGGGATGGTACTGAGGGAGTGATACACTGTCGGAGGAACAGCACTGAGGGAGTGTCTCACTGTCGGAGGAACAGTACTGAGGGAGCGTCTCACTGTCGGAGGGACAGTACTGAGAGAGTGTCACTGTTAGAGGGACCGTACTGAGGGAGTGTCTCACTGTCGGAGGGACAGTACTGAGGGAGTGTCTCACTGTCGGAGGGACAGTACTGAGGGAGCGTCTCACTGTTAGAGGGACCGTACTGAGGGAGCGTCTCACTGTCGGAGGGACAGGACTGAGGGAGTGTCACTGTCGGAGGGACAGTACTGAGGGAGTGACACACTGTCGGAGGGACAGTACCGAGGGAGTGTCACTGTCGGAGGGACAGTACTGAGGGAGCGTCTCACTGTTAGAGGGACCGTACTGAGGGAGTGTCTCACTGTCGGAGGGACAGTACTGAGGGAGCGTCTCACTATTAGAGGGACCGTACTGAGGGAGTGTCTCACTGTCGGAGGGACAGTACTGAGGGAGCGTCTCACTGTCAGATGGACAGTACTGAGGGAGTGTCTCACTGTCGGAGGGACAGTACTGAGGGAGTGTCACTGTTGGAGGGACAGTACTGAGGGAGTGTCACTGTTGGAGGGACTGTACTGAGGGAGTGTCTCACTGTCGGAGGGACAGCACTGAGGGAGTGTCTCATTGTCGGAGGGACAGTACTGAGGGAGTGTCACAGTCGGAGGGACAGTACTGAGAGAGTGTCTCACTCTCGGAGGGACAGTACTGAGGGAGTGTCTGAGGGACGATACTGAGGGAGTGACACACTGTCAGAGGGACTGTACTGAGGGAGTGTCACTGTTGGAGGGACAGAACTGAGGGAGTGTCACTGTTGGAGGGACAGTACTGAGGGAGTGTCTCACTGTCTGAGGGACAGTACTGAGGGAGTGTCTCACTGTCGGAGGGACAGTACTGAGCGAGTGTCACTGTTGGAGGGACTGTACTGAGTGAGTGTCTGAGGGACGGTACTGAGGGAGTGACACACTGTCAGAGGGACTGTACTGAGGGAGTGTCACTGTTGGAGGGACAGAACTGAGGGAGTGTCACTGTTGGAGGGACAGTACTGAGGGAGTGTCTCACTGTCTGAGGGACAGTACTGAGGGAGTGTCTCACTGTCGGAGGGACAGTACTGAGAGAGTGTCTCACTGTCGGAGGGACCGTATTGATGGAGCGTCTCACTGTCGGAGGGACCGTATTGAGGGAGCGTCTCACTGTTGGAGGGACAGTACTGAGGGAGTGTCACTGTTGGAGGGAGAGTACTGAGGGAGTGTCACTGTTGGAGGGACTGTACAGTGAGTGTCTGAGGGACGGTACTGTGGGAGTGACACACTGTCGGAGGGACAGTACTGAGGGAGTCTCACTGTTGGAGGACTGTACTGAGGGGGTGATACACTGTCGGAGGAACAGCAGTGTGGGAGTGTCTCACTGTCGGAGGAACAGTACTGAGGGAGCGTCTCACTGTCGGAGGGACAGTACTGAGAGAGTGTCACTGTTAGAGGGACCGTACTGAGGGAGTGTCTCACTGTCGGAGGGACAGTACTGAGGGAGTGTCACTGTTAGAGGGACAGTACTGAGGGAGCATCTCACTGTCGGAGGGACAGTACTGAGGGAGTGACACACTGTCGGAGGGACGGTACTGAGGGAGTGTCACTGTTAGAGGGACAGTACTGAGGGAGCGTCTCACTGTCGGAGGGACCGTATTGAGAGAGTGTCTCACTGTCGGAGGGACAGTACTGAGGGAGTGTCACTGTTAGAGGGACAGTACTGAGGGAGCGTCTCACTGTCGGAGGGACAGTACTGAGGGAGTGACACACTGTCGGAGGGACAGTACCGAGGGAGTGTCACTGTTGGAGGGACAGTACCGAGGGAGTGTCTCACTGTCGGAGGAACAGTACTGAGGGAGTGTCACTGTTGGAGGGACAGTACTGAGGGAGTGTCTCACTGTCGGAGGGACAGGACTGAGGGAGTGTCACTGTCGGAGGGACAGTACTGAGGGAGTGTCACACTGTCGGAAGGACAGTACTGAGGGAGTGTCGGAGGGACAGTACTGAGGGAGTGTCTCACTGTCGGAGGGACAGTACTGAGGGAGTGTCTGAGGGACAGTACTGAGGGAGTGTCTCACTGTCGGAGGGGCAGGACTGAGGGAGTGTCACTGTCGGAGGGACAGTACTGAGGAAGTGTCACTGTCGGAGGGACAGTACTGAGGGAGTGACACACTGTCGGAGGGACAGTACCGAGGGAGTGTCACTGTTGGAGGGACAGTACCGAGGGAGTGTCTCACTGTCGGAGGAACAGTACTGAGGGAGTGTCACTGTTGGAGGGACAGTACTGAGGGAGTGTCTCACTGTCGGAGGGACAGGACTGAGGGAGTGTCACTGTCGGAGGGACAGTACTGAGGGAGTGTCACACTGTCGGAAGGACAGTACTGAGGGAGTGTCGGAGGGACAGTACTGAGGGAGTGTCTCACTGTCGGAGGGACAGTACTGAGGGAGTGTCTGAGGGACAGTACTGAGGGAGTGTCTCACTGTCGGAGGGGCAGGACTGAGGGAGTGTCACTGTTGGAGGGACTGTACTGAGGGAGTGTCTGAGGGACGGTACTGAGGGAGTGACACACTGTCAGAGGGACTGTACTGAGGGAGTGTCACTGTTGGAGGGAGAATATGAAGGAGTGTCACTGTTGGAGGGAGAGTACTGAGGGAGTGTCACTGTTGGAGGGACAGTACTGAGGGAGTGTCTGAGGGACGGTACTGAGGGAGTGATACACTGTCGGAGGAACAGCACTGAGGGAGTGTCTCACTGTCGGAGGAACAGTACAGAGGGAGCGTCTCACTGTGGGAGGGACAGTACTGAGAGAGTGTCACTGTTAGAGGGACCGTACTGAGGGAGTGTCTCACTGTCGGAGGGACAGTACTGAGGGAGCGTCTCACTGTCGGAGGGACAGTACTGAGGGAGCGTCTCACTGTCGGAGGGACAGTACTGAGAGAGTGTCTCACTGTCGGAGGGACAGTACTGAGGGAGCGTCTCACTGTTAGAGGGACCGTACTGAGGGAGTGTCTCACTGTCGGAGGGACAGTACTGAGGGAGCGTCTCACTGTTAGAGGGACCGTACTGAGGGAGTGTCTCACTGTCGGAGGGACAGTACTGAGGGAGCGTCTCACTGTCAGATGGACAGTACTGAGGGAGTGACTCACTGTCGGAGGGACAGTACTGAGGGAGTGTCACTGTTGGAGGGAGAGTACTGAGAGAGTGTCTCACTGTCGGAGGAACAGCACTGAGGGAGTGTCACTGTTAGAGGGACAGTACTGAGGGAGTGTCTCACGGTCGGAGGGACAGTACTGAGGGAGTGTCACTGTTGGAGGGACTGTACTGAGGGATGGTACTGAGGGAGTGACACACTGTCAGAGGGACTGTACTGAGGGAGTGTCTGAGGGACTGTACTGAGGGAGTGTCACTGTTGGAGGGACAGTACTGAGGGAGTGTCACTGTCGGAGGGGCAGGACTGAGGGAGTGTCACTGTTGGAGGGACTGTACTGAGGGAGTGTCTGAGGGACGGTACTGAGGGAGTGACACACTGTCGGAGGGACTGTACTGAGGGAGTGTCACTGTTGGAGGGAGAATATGAAGCAGTGTCACTGTTGGAGGGAGAGTACTGAGGGAGTGTCACTGTTGGAGGGACAGTACTGAGGGAGTGTCTGAGGGATGGTACTGAGGGAGTGATACACTGTCGGAGGATCAGCACTGAGGGAGTGTCTCACTGTCGGAGGAACAGTACTGAGGGAGCGTCTCACTGTCGGAGGGACAGTACTGAGAGAGTGTCACTGTTAGAGGGACCGTACTGAGGGAGTGTCTCACTGTCGGAGGGACAGTACTGAGGGAGTGTCTCACTGTCGGAGGGACAGTACTGAGGGAGCGTCTCACTGTTAGAGGGACCGTACTGAGGGAGCGTCTCACTGTCGGAGGGACAGGACTGAGGGAGTGTCACTGTCGGAGGGACAGTACTGAGGGAGTGACACACTGTCGGAGGGACAGTACCGAGGGAGTGTCACTGTCGGAGGGACAGTACTGAGGGAGCGTCTCACTGTTAGAGGGACCGTACTGAGGGAGTGTCTCACTGTCGGAGGGACAGTACTGAGGGAGCGTCTCACTATTAGAGGGACCGTACTGAGGGAGTGTCTCACTGTCGGAGGGACAGTACTGAGGGAGCGTCTCACTGTCAGATGGACAGTACTGAGGGAGTGTCTCACTGTCGGAGGGACAGTACTGAGGGAGTGTCACTGTTGGAGGGACAGTACTGAGAGAGTGTCTCACTGTCGGAGGAACAGCACTGAGGGAGTGTCACTGTTAGAGGGACAGTACTGAGGGAGTGTCACTGTTAGAGGGACAGTACTGAGGGAGCGTGTCACTGTCGGAGGGACAGTACTGAGGGAGTGTCTCACGGTCGGAGGGACAGTACTGAGGGAGTGTCACTGTTGGAGGGACTGTACTGAGGGATGGTACTGAGGGAGTGACACACTGTCAGAGGGACTGTACTGAGGGAGTGTCACTGTTGGAGGGACAGAACTGAGGGAGTGTCACTGTTGGAGGGACTGTACTGAGGGAGTGTCACTGTTGGAGGGAGAGTACTGAGGGAGTGTCACTGTTGGAGGGACTGTAGTGAGGGAGTGTCTGAGGGACGATACTGAGGGAGTGACACACTGTCAGAGGGACTATACTGAGGGAGGGTCTCACTGTTGGAGGGACAGTACTGAGGGAGTGTCTGAGGGACGATACTGAGGGAGTGACACACTGTCAGAGGGACAGTACTGAGCGAGTGTCACTGTTGGAGGGACTGTACTGAGGGAGTGTCTGAGGGACGGTACTGAGGGAGTGACACACTGTCAGAGGGACAGTACTGAGGGAGTGTCACTGTTAGAGGGACAGTACTGAGGGAGCGTCTCACTGTCGGAGGGACAGTACTGAGGGAGTGTCACTGTTAGAGGGACCGTACTGAGGGAGTGTCTCACTGTCGGAGGGACAGTACTGAGGGAGCGTCTCACTGTCGGAGGGACAGTACTGAGAGAGTGTCTCACTGTCGGAGGGACAGTACTGAGGGAGCGTCTCACTGTTAGAGGGACCGTACTGAGGGAGTGTCTCACTGTCGGAGGGACAGTACTGAGGGAGCGTCTCACTGTTAGAGGGACCGTACTGAGGGAGTGTCTCACTGTCGGAGGGACAGTACTGAGGGAGCGTCTCACTGTCAGATGGACAGTACTGAGGGAGTGTCTCACTGTCGGAGGGACAGTACTGAGAGAGTGTCTCACTGTTGGAGGAACAGCACTGAGGGAGTGTCACTGTTAGAGGGACAGTACTGAGGGAGTGTCTCACGGTCGGAGGGACAGTACTGAGGGAGTGTCACTGTTGGAGGGACTGTACTGAGGGATGGTACTGAGGGAGTGAAACACTGTCAGAGGGACTGTACTGAGGGAGTGTCACTGTTGGAGGGACTGTACTGAGGGAGTGTCTGAGGGACTGTACTGAGGGAGTGTCACTGTTGGAGGGACAGTACTGAGGGAGTGTCACTGTTGGAGTGACTGTACTGAGGGAGTGTCTGAGGGACGGTACTGAGGGAGTGACACACTGTCGGAGGAACAGCACTGAGGGAGTGTCTCACTGTCGGAAGAACAGTACTGAGGGAGCGTCACACTGTCGGAGGGACAATACTGAGGGAGTGTCACTGTTGAAGGGACAGTACTGAGGGAGTGTCACTGTTGGAGGGACAGTACTGAGGGAGTGTCACTGTTGGAGGGACTGTACTGAGGGAGTGTCTCACTGTCGGAGGGACAGCACTGAGGGAGTGTCTCATTGTCGGAGGGACAGTACTGAGGGAGTGTCACAGTCGGAGGGACAGTACTGAGAGAGTGTCTCACTCTCGGAGGGACAGTACTGAGGGAGTGTCTGAGGGACGATACTGAGGGAGTGACACACTGTCAGAGGGACTGTACTGAGGGAGTGTCACTGTTGGAGGGACAGAACTGAGGGAGTGTCACTGTTGGAGGGACAGTACTGAGGGAGTGTCTCACTGTCTGAGGGACAGTACTGAGGGAGTGTCTCACTGTCGGAGGGACAGTACTGAGCGAGTGTCACTGTTGGAGGGACTGTACTGAGTGAGTGTCTGAGGGACGGTACTGAGGGAGTGACACACTGTCAGAGGGACTGTACTGAGGGAGTGTCACTGTTGGAGGGACAGAACTGAGGGAGTGTCACTGTTGGAGGGACAGTACTGAGGGAGTGTCTCACTGTCTGAGGGACAGTACTGAGGGAGTGTCTCACTGTCGGAGGGACAGTACTGAGAGAGTGTCTCACTGTCGGAGGGACCGTATTGATGGAGCGTCTCACTGTCGGAGGGACCGTATTGAGGGAGCGTCTCACTGTTGGAGGGACAGTACTGAGGGAGTGTCACTGTTGGAGGGAGAGTACTGAGGGAGTGTCACTGTTGGAGGGACTGTACAGTGAGTGTCTGAGGGACGGTACTGTGGGAGTGACACACTGTCGGAGGGACAGTACTGAGGGAGTCTCACTGTTGGAGGACTGTACTGAGGGGGTGATACACTGTCGGAGGAACAGCAGTGTGGGAGTGTCTCACTGTCGGAGGAACAGTACTGAGGGAGCGTCTCACTGTCGGAGGGACAGTACTGAGAGAGTGTCACTGTTAGAGGGACCGTACTGAGGGAGTGTCTCACTGTCGGAGGGACAGTACTGAGGGAGTGTCACTGTTAGAGGGACAGTACTGAGGGAGCATCTCACTGTCGGAGGGACAGTACTGAGGGAGTGACACACTGTCGGAGGGACGGTACTGAGGGAGTGTCACTGTTAGAGGGACAGTACTGAGGGAGCGTCTCACTGTCGGAGGGACCGTATTGAGAGAGTGTCTCACTGTCGGAGGGACAGTACTGAGGGAGTGTCACTGTTAGAGGGACAGTACTGAGGGAGCGTCTCACTGTCGGAGGGACAGTACTGAGGGAGTGTCACTGTTAGAGGGACCGTACTGAGGGAGTGTCTCACTGTCGGAGGGACAGTACTGAGGGAGCGTCTCACTGTCGGAGGGACAGTACTGAGAGAGTGTCTCACTGTCGGAGGGACAGTACTGAGGGAGCGTCTCACTGTTAGAGGGACCGTACTGAGGGAGTGTCTCACTGTCGGAAGGACAGTACTGAGGGAGCGTCTCACTGTCAGATGGACAGTACTGAGCGAGCGTCTCACTGTTAGAGGGACCGTACTGAGGGAGTGTCTCACTGTCGGAGGGACAGTACTGAGGGAGCGTCTCACTGTCAGATGGACAGTACTGAGGGAGCGTCTCACTGTTGGAGGGACAGTACTGAGGGAGTGTCACTGTTGGAGTGAGAGTACTGAGGGAGTGTCACTGTTGGAGGGACTGTACTGAGGGAGTGTCTGAGGGACGGTACTGTGGGAGTGACACACTGTCGGAGGGACAGTACTGAGGGAGTGTCACTGTTGGAGGACTGTACTGAGGGAGTGTCTGAGGGACGGTACTGAGGGAGTGATACACTGTCGGAGGAACAGCACTGAGGGAGTGTCTCACTGTCAGAGGAACAGTACTGAGGGAGCGTCTCACTGTCGGAGGGACAGTACTGAGAGAGTGTCACTGTTAGAGGGACCGTACTGAGGGAGTGTCTCACTGTCGGAGGGACAGTACTGAGGGAGTGTCACTGTTAGAGGGACAGTACTGAGGGAGCGTCTCACTGTTGGAGGGACAGTACTGAGGGAGTGACACACTGTCGGAGGGACGGTACTGAGGGAGTGTCACTGTTAGAGGGACAGTACTGAGGGAGCGTCTCACTGTTGGAGGGACCGTACTGAAAGAGTGTCTCACTGTCGGAGGGACAGTACTGAGGGAGTGTCACTGTTAGAGGGACAATACTGAGGGAGCGTCTCACTGTCGGAGGGACAGTACTGAGTGAGTGTCACTGTCAGAGGGACAGTACTGAGGGAGTGTCTGAGGGACAGTACTGAGGGAGCGTCTCACTGTCGGAGGGACAGTACTGAGGGAGTGTCTCACTGTCGGAGGGACAGTACTGAGAGATTGTCTCACTGTCAGAGAGGAAGTCCACGGTCTCCCAGGTGAAATCCTATGAGATCTGTTTGAAATGTTCCAACAATACTCCACAATCCTGGCAGCTAATGTTATCTCTCCAGAACATCACAAACGGCCAAAGGTCTGATCAACATCACCTGCGACATTGGATTGAGCATTGAATTTAGAGCAGAATCAGTATCAAATTTAATATCATCAGCATATGTTCTGAAATTAGTTAACTTAGCAGCAGCAGTTCAATGGAATACATAATAAATACAGGAAATAAATTAATAAATAACTTACAGTGTGTGTATATACGTACATATTTTAAATAATTGAGTTAAGAATATTTGTGCAAAAACAGACATTTTATAAAAGTGGGGTTTGTTCATGTGTTCGATGTTCATTCAGAAATCGGATGGCAGAGGGGAAGAAGCTGTTCCTGAATCATTGTGAGTTTGCCTTCAGGCTCCTGTCCCTCCTTCCTGATGGTACCACTGAGAAGAGGGCATTTCCTGGGTGAAGTGTGTCTTTAATGATGGACGATGCCTTACCGAGGTATCGCTCCATGAAGATATCATTGATACTACAGAAGCTAGTACCTTTGATGAAGCTTGCAAGTTTATATAGCTTGTTCCAATCCTGTGCAACTACCCCCCTCCCCATACCAGACGTTGATGAAGTGAGTCAAAATACTCTCCTCGGTACATCTGTAGAAATTTCTGAGCGTTTTAGGCAACATACCAAATCTCCTCAAACTCCTAGTGAAATACAGCTGCTTTCGTGCCTTCTTTACAGTTGCACCAATATGTTGGGAGCAGGTTAGACCCTCAGAGATGTTGGCATCTAGAACTTGACCTTTTGATCCCTCTATGTGGATTGGTTCATGATATAACCATATAACAATTACAGCACAGAAACAGGCCATCTTGGCCCTTCTAGTCTATGCCGAACGCTTACTCTCACCTAGTCCCATCTACCTGCACTCAGCCCATGACCCTCTATTCCTTTCCTGTCCATATACCTATCCAATTTTTTTTTAACTGACAAAATCGAACCTGCCTCAATCACTTCTACTGGAAGCTTGTTCCACACAGCTACAACTCTCTGAGTAAAGAAATTCCCCCTCGTGTTACCCTTAAACTTTTGCCCCTTAACTCTCAACTCATGTCCTCTTGTTTGAATCTTCCCTACTCTAAATGGAAAAAACCTATCCACGTCAACTCTATCTATCCCCCTCATAATTTTAAATACTTCTATCAAGTCCCCCCTGAACCTTCTACGCTCCAAAGAATAAAGACCTAACTTGTTCAATCTTTCCCTGTAACTTAGGTGCTGAAACCCAGGTAATATTCTAGTAAATCTTCTCTGTACTCTCTCTATTTTGTTGATAGCTTCCCTATAATTCGGTGACCAGAACTGTACACAATACTCCAAATTCGGCCTTACCAATGTCTTGTACAATTTTAACATTACATCCCAACTCCTATACTCAATGCTCTGATTTATAAAGGCCTGCATACCAAAAGCTTTCTTCACCACCCTATCCACATGAGATTCCACCTTCAGGGAACTATGCACCATTATTCCTAGATCACTCTGTTCTACTGCATTCCTCAATGCCCTACCACTTACCATGTATGTCCTATTTGGATTATTCCTACCAAAATGTAGCACCTCACACTTATCAGCATTAAACTCCATCTGCCATCTTTCAGCCCACTCTTCTAACTGGCCTAAATCTCTCTGCAAGCTTTGAAAACTTATTTCATTATCCACAACGCCACCTATCTTAGTATCATCTGCAAACTTACTAATCCAATTTACCACCCCATCATCCAGATCAATAATGTATATGACAAACAACATTGGACCCAGTACAGATCCCTGAGGCACACCACTAGTCACCGGCCTCCAACCTGACAAACAGTTATCCACCACTACTCTCTGGCATCTCCCATCCAGCCACTATTGAATCCATTTTACTACTTCAATATTAATACCTAACAATTGAACCTTCTTAACTAACCTTCCGTGTGGAACCTTGTCAAAGGCCTTACTGAAGTCCATATAGACAACATCCACTGCTTTACCCTTGTCAACTTTCCTCGTAACCGCTTCAAAAAATTCAATAAGATTTGTCAAAAATGACCTTCCACGCACAAATCCATGTTGACTCTCCTAATCAGATCCTGTCTATCCAGATAATTATATATACCATCTCTAAGAATACTTTCCATTAATTTACCCACCACTGACGTCAAACTTACAGGTCCATAATTGCTAGGTTTACTCTTAGAACCCTTTTTAAACAATGGAACCACATGAGCGATATGCTAATCCTACGGCACCAACCCCATTTCTAATGACGTTTGAACTATTTCTGTCAGAGCCTCTGCTATTTCTACACTAACTTCCCTCAAGGTCCTAGGGAATATCCTGTCAGGACCCAGAGACTTATTCACTTTTATATTCTTTAAAGGCTCTAGTACTTCCTCTTCTTTAATCATCATAGTTTCCATAACTACCCTACTTGTTTCCCTTACCTTACACAATTCAATATCCTTCTCCTTATTGAATACCGAAGAAAAGAAATTGTTCAAAATCTCCCCCATCTCTTTCGGCTCCACACATATCTGTCCACTCTGATTCTCTAAGGGACCAATTTTATCCCTCATTATCCTTTTGCTATTAATATAACTGTAGAAACCCTTTGGATTTATTTTCACCTTACTTGCCAAAGCAACCTCATATCTTCTTTTAGCTTTTCTAATTTCTTTCCTAAGATTCTTCTTACATTCTTTACATTCCTCGAGCACCTCATTTACTCCATGCTGCCTATATTTATTATAGCTCTCTCTCTCTTTTTCCGAACCAAGTTTCCAATATCCCTTGAAAACCATAGCTCTCTCAAACTTTTAATCTTTCCTTTCAACCTAACAGGAACATAAAGATTCTGTACCCTCAAAATTTCACCTTTAAATGACCTCCATTTCTCTATTACATCCTTCCCATAAAACAAATTGTCCCAATCCACTCCTTCTAAATTTCCCCATCTTACCCTTCCAAAAGTCCACAATCAGCTCTGTGGTCTCACTGACATTGAGTGCAAGGTTGCTGTGACAGCACTCCTGTAGTTGGCATATCTCTCTCCCATACACCCACTCATCTCCATCTGAGAATCTACCTACAATGGTTGTATCATCAGCAAATTTATAGATGGCATTTGAACTGTGCCTAGCCACGCAGTGATGAGTGTAGAGAGAGAGAGTAGAGCCGTGGGCAAAGCACAGACCCCTGAGATGAGCTAGTGTTGATTGTCAGTGAGGAGGTGATATTATTTCCAGTCCACACAGACTGCTGCAATCACCACTCTGTAAATATATGTAATATGACCCATGGTGTGTTCCGGAATATTCTGAAAGGGATGTGAATGATGCTACAGAAATGTACGCCATTTCTGTTTATTACCAGTAAATCAAAACTGCATTCTCTAATGTCCAAAAATTTCTTTCCACTCGCCCTTCTTTCTTTTTCCATTTCCCCTTCTGGTTCCCCTCTCACCTCTTCACCTGCCCATCACTTCCCACTGCTTCCCCTCCTCCTTCCCTTTCTCCCATGGTCCACTCTCCTCTCCTGTCAGATTCCTCCTTCTTCAGCCCTTGATCTCCTCCACTTATTACCTTCCTCCTTCTTACTTCATCCCCTCCTCCCCATTCAACTTCCCTCCTCACCTGGTCTCACCTATCACCTGCCAGCTTGAACTCTTTCCCTCAGCCCACCTTCTTATTCCGGCTTCTAAACCTAAGTTACCAAATTTCACATCATAATAAACCTGATCTGATTCATGTCCAGTCCTGGACCTGAAACCTCGCCTGTTTACTCTTCTCCATAGATGCTGCTCGAGCTGCGGAGTCCCTCAGTGTTCTGTGTGTGTTGCTCGTGGAATGCAGCACACACTCACAATCTTCGACTTTGTTATAGCCGGGGGTGGTAATGGGGACAAGCTCATTAAATGTTGCCAATGGCATGCACCTCTGACAACCAAGTCCAGTTCCTGGCCTTCGCGTGAGACTTAGCCATCAAGCCCAACAGAACTGTTTCTACTGACAGGGGAAGGGTCAAAGGCATTTTACTAGCACCTTAAGACCAGTTGCTTCGGGCAGGTTGGGCCTGACTGCCATGTTTGGTAGCTCATCTAGGAGAAGGAAAGCTCTGATCTCAAACCTCCGTTGCTGCTGTAGCCACTCATGGGGGAAGGCTTTGGGACTAAACCCCCGACTAGCTGGGCTGAAGAGCTGTAGTGCTCTATTTCTACCACTAAAGCCCTCCCACCCATCGACATGAAACGCTCTTGTAGAAAAGCTGCCTCCATCATCAGAAATCCCCACCACCCAGGCCGTGCTCTTTCCTCACTGCTGCCATCAGGCAGAAGGTACAAGAACATTCGGACTCACACCACCAGTTTCAGGAACAGTTTCTAACCCTCAACCATCAGGCTCTTGAATAAAAGGGGATAACTACATTCACGCCCCATCATTGAGATGTTGCCACAACCAACGATCTCACTTCAAGGACTCCTTATCTCATTATCTTCTATTCTTGTCATTTATTTCTCTTTATTTGTGTTTATATTTGCACTGTTTGTTGTCTTCTGCACTATGTTTGATCTTTCGTTGAACCTGCTCTACTGTATTGATTTGCTGAGTACGGCCACAAGGAAAATTACTTCAGGGTTTATATGGAGACATATATGTATTTTGATAATAAATTTACTTTGTACTTTGAACATAAATCTCTAACGACAGTGACCACACTTAAAGAACATTTGACAGTTGTAACTGCTAGAACTTGTGAAAGGTGGTATTGGTATGCAAATTGTTCTCTAGCCATGTCACTTATGCACAAACTGCTTACTTGGTTTCAGATTTCACCTGTACACCAATCTCCCAACTCTTTATTTCACCGCTAGAGACTGTGGCCTCCATTCCCTGGGTCAGAGTGGATTCCCAAAACCTGGAATTCCTTCCCACGACATTCCCATCTCCTTCTCTTCCTTTGAGCAATCTTTGGATCAATTTCCCCAATCATCAGATTTACTGTGCAGTTTTTGTTCAGTTTACTCCCGACACTGGCAGAGAGGTAGTGCTGATGCCTCCTCCCTCCAGGAACCCAGGTTCAGTCCTGAGTTGGGATCACTGACTCCAACTCTGGTGGTGTTCAGGGCTTCCTTCATCGTGTCGGTAGCTTCCTCTCGGTTTTCACTGCTGTCAGTCATGCAGATTCCGGATGGAGACTCAGGAATGCCGTCACACTGAGATTCTTCATTGCTGTTTCTGTTTGACTGGTCAGGATTGTTGGCCCTGAGCTGAACCTCCACACCGGGAGGACTGATGGACCACTCTTAGTTTGGCCTCTGCCCTTTGACCTGTTTGGCATGGGTGACCCTACCAGGAGCATAAAGCCCAGACTGCAGACAGCACAACTCTTCGGGTCACTGAGGCACACAAACCTCCAAACCCTATGACAAGGCTGTGGTCCTCTTGGGAGTGAGTCAGGATCAGAATCAGATTTATTATCAATGACATACAGTACGCAGAGAAATTTGTTGTTTTGTGGCAATATATATAGTCATTTGGTGTAATATATAAAATGAATTCTAAAAGTTACAATAAGAATAAATGGATAGGTAAATTGATGAATCATCATCATCGTGTGTCATGCTGTATGACATGGGCGATAAGGGTCTTTCCATGACCATGATTGCTCGTGGCAAATTTTTTTACAAAAGTGGTTTTCTATTGCCTTCTTCTGGGCAGTGTCTTTACAAGACGGGTGACCCCAGCCACTATCAATACCCTTCAGAGATTGTCTGCCTGGCGTCAGTGGTCGCATAACCAGGACTTGTTGCTCACACGACCGTCCACCACCTGCTCCCATGGCTTCACGTGGACCCTGATCGAGGTGGGTGTGGGCAGAGCAGGTGCTACACCTTGCCCAAGGGTGATCTAGCAGAGGGAGGGAGCACCTTGCACTTCATTTGGTAGAGATGTATCTCCACCCCACCACCAAAAAGTGTATGTAAATAACTAAACCAATACATAAATTGATAGTGTAAAAAGAGAGCGAAATGTTCATGGACCATTCAGAAATCTGATGGTGGAGATGAACAAAATGCTGCTTGAGTGTGGGTCTTTGGCTCCTGTACCTCCTCCCCAATGCTAGTAACAAGTTGAGGGCATGCTTCAGGTGGTGAAGGACCTGGCAGTGCTTTACAAAACCCCTACGAGCTTTTCCCGATACCGTGCAGAATGGTGTGCACTGTGCCGTACACGTGTGCTCTGGAAGACCCGACTACTGGTTCAGTGAGACTGTGGACAGAAGGCCTGTTTCTCTGCTGTATGACTCTAAGCAGAGTTCTGCATTCAATGCTGTCTGTGCGGAGTTTGCATGTCTTGTACATATCATCATGGAAGGGGTACAGGGGACTGATGATCATGCTCAGCGTTTCAAGAGAAGCTTCTTCCCTTCTGCCACCAGTTTCTGAACGGCCCATCGTTGTTCTTGTATGGTGGTTGCCCGTCGCGTCTGACAGGAAACCTGTGCCGGAGAGTCTTTACGGTGGGAAATCCTGTGCACTGGGACAGTTCCACTCTCTCGACCTCAGAACTCCAGGTCCAGTGGTGTGAACAAGTTCCACAAACTGGGGTCTTCCTTGGTTGCAGTGGATGACCGTGACACCTCCTGTGTCTTGTCCTTCGCTCTCCACGGAGCGTTTAGCACCAGGTCCCTGATCGCTGGTTTCACTGTAGATCTCATCTGCCCAGTCCACCAGAGCTCACTTTTTATGCTGGGGAATGAGATTTGCCAGCTACCCTCATGTGGTTTAGCACACCTGTCAAAGTGATGTACTCGAGTGTGGCCGCTGTCACATGCAGATGGCTACTTGGAGTCACAGGTGAGACGTGAGTATCTGGTGGGGACCAAAGGTGACTGAGCTGTCCTGGAATGGCCATGACAAGCTGCTTCACCAGAGGTGCTCCCTCGCCAACCCCCCCCCCCCCCCACCCGCCGGATCCACAAAGGGCATCTAAGATCGGACCTACACAGTCGTGAGTCATGGAGTCCAGGAATGTGGGCCTAACCGAGTTTATTTTAGGTGAGGCATCCATGGTATCATATGGTAACGTATGGAATTCATGTATCTTTACATACAACTCATAATTATTTATACAAAGAACACTTTATCAACAACATATTTACAATATTACTCAAATATGAAATACACAATAGTGCCCACTACTCGAAAGGTTTCCTTCCAACCACTTCAGCCTGCCCACAGCCATGAAAGTTTCCTCATTGGCAATGGACTGTGCACCGGAAGTGATGGGTAGATCCAGGTGAGGAGGGGCGATGGGCAGATGGAAGAGGCAGAGTGGGAGTAATGCCTGAGGCTGGGAGGTGTGGGTGGATTCAGGTGGGGAGGAGTGACCGACAGACATGGGGATAGTGACAGAGAATGGGAGGTGATGGGTGGAGGTGGTGCCATCTGATAGGAGAGGAAGGTGAGGCACAGAACCAAGTAAGGGAGGTGGAGAGGGCAAATAGGAGGATACCCATAGGGATGAGTGCATTGGTGAAGGGAAGATGTTTATTCATTTCCGTGGGATCAGCCTGACTTACTGAGTTCCTCCAGCATTTTGTGTGTGTTGCTCTGTTAATTTTTTACTGTTCTTATAAGATCTAGATACTGCTAGCTGAGGTGTCAGTGGGCACCTTACAGTGCTTGTGGAGAAAGGTGACCCCAGTGTTGTTGGGGAGGGATTTCCAAGAGTTTGAACCAATGACATTGAAGGAAAGGTGATGTGTTTCCCAATCAGAATACTGCGATACCTGGAGTGGTACAGGAAGAGGATGTATCATGCCTTGCTACAACGGCACGGTGGGGTAGTGGTTAACACAGCGATTTACAGTACCAGCAACCTGGGTTCAATTCCTATTGCTGCCAGTAAAGAGTTTGTACGTTCTCCCTGTTATCATGTGGGTTTGCTCCGGGTGCTCCGGGTTCCTCTATGTACAAAGACATAGTAGGTTAATTGGTCATTGTAAATAGTCCTGTGATTGGGCTATATTGTATCAGGGGTGGCTGGGTGGCACAGATCAAAGGGCTGGAATCAGAATCAGGTTTACTGTTTTGTACAGATGCTGGGAAATTTCACAAACATGAGAAAATCTACAGATGCTGGAACTCCAGAGAAACAAACTGACAAAATGGCAGAAGAACTCGTCAGGTCAGGCAGCACCTGTGGAAAGGAATTCACAGTCGATGTCCTGGGCTGAGAACCTTCTTCAGCACTGGAGAGGAAGAAGGAAGAAGCCAGTGTAAGAAAGTGGGAGGAGTACAAGCTGGTAGATGATAGGTTAAACTAGATGAAGGGGAAGATAGGTAGCTGGGGGAGGAGCTCAGAGGTGAAGGAAAAGATGAAGGTTCTCAGCCTGAAATGCCAATTCTCTACTCTCCTCCATAGAGGCTGCCTGGCCTACTAAGTCTCTCCAGCATTTTGTGTGTGTTGCTGGGAAATTTGGTGATTAGTGGCAGCATTATGGTCCATGACATTAAAGATGGTCTAAGAAATACATGAAAATAAGGTGTTGTTAAAAAAAAGAGCAGAAAGTGAGGTAGTGTTTACAGGTTCAGGGGTCTGTTCAGAAATCTGATGGTGGAGGGGAAGAAATTGTTCCTAAAATGTTGAGTGGGGGTCTTCAGGCTCCTGTACCTCCTCCCTGGTGATAGTAATGAGAAGAGGGCGTGTCCTGGGTGGCGAGGGTCCTTAATGACAGGTGTGACTTTCATGAGGCAACACCTTGTCGTGGTTACCTCAGTGGTGGGAAGGCTAGTGGCCACGATGGAGCTGGCTGAGCCTACAACTCTCCACAGCTGTTTCCAGTCCTGTGCATTGGAGCCTCCCTACCGATCGTTGATGCAACCAGTTAGAATGCTGTCCACAATACATCTGTAGAAATTTGTGAGTGTCTTTGGTGACGTACCAATTCTCCTCAAACTCCTAATGAAATGTAGCTTCTGGTGTGCTTTCTTCATAATAACGTCAGTATATTGGGCTAAGGATGGATCTTCAGAGATATTAACATGCAGCAATTGAAGCCACTCACCCTTTCCACTGCTGATCCCTTGATGAAGACTGGTGGGCATTCTCCTAACTTCTTCCTGAAATGTCCACTCAATTCCTTGGTCTTACTGATGTTGAGTGCAAAGCTGCTCTGCCGATGAACTGCAGAGAACTCAACCTCATCAGCAGACCAACACTTCCTCCTCGCTGACCATCAACACAGGTGTGCTCAGCCTCCTGCCTTGTTCTCTCAATACAGTGAAGCACAGCTCCAATGCCTTCTTCAAATTTGCTGATGACATTATTGCTGTTTGGATGGCGCGGTGGAGGAGGTGTGAGGTGCTCCTTCTCTCCGCTGGCCTGCAGGTCACCCTTGGGCAAGGTGTAACACCTGCTTAGCACCCTCTCCCCCCCCAGTCAGGGTCACATGAAGCCAGGGGAGCAGGTGGTGGATGGACGTCTGAGCAGCCGGTGCAAATCACCAGTCCTGGTTATGCGACCACTGACACCAGGCAGACAATCTCTGAAGAGTATTGTTAATGGCTGGGGTCACCCATTTTGAAAAGACGCTGCCCAGAATAAGGCAATAACAAGCCATTTCTGTAGAAAAATTAGCCAAAAGCAATCATAGTCATGGATTGCCCATGACCTCCCACGTCATACGACATGGCACAGAATGATGATGATTACCATTGTTGTTGGTTGGATTATCACATGGTGACAGGTCAGTTTACTGAAGTGAGACAGGACACCAGCTTGAGTGGTGCCACTAACACAACGTCAGCAAAAACTAAAGAGCTAACAGTTGTCTTCAGGATGGGAATAAGTGTAAAGATGTACCAGTCTACTTTGTGGGGATCAGTGGTGGGGGGAGTCAGCAGACTTAAATTCCTGGGTGCTAACACATCAGAATTTAATTGGGGGAATCTTGGACCAGGGGGCACAGCTTCAGAATAGTAAGTGGCCTCCATCGGTCGTGGTTGACCATGGGTACTGCGCCTCTGGTAGCCACTGGGAGTGGCTTCTACAGGGCTCAAGCCAGGGCAGAGTTGATATGGAGATCCGTCTGTTGCCCATGCAGTGGGACCCCCCTCTCCATGATGATGACAGATCCAAAGGAACGACAGAAGTCGATACAGTTTGGTGCCAGCAGCATCGCAGGAGTTGCCGTGGCGATGCTGGGTACAGCAGTCAGCCGCCTTCGGGACTCCAACTCCGGATTTTTCCTTGGGGTTTACTCCCAAAGCCTTTCCTGTGAGCGGATATAGCCGCAAGGCAGTGGAGGTTTGAAATCGGAGTTTTCCCTCTCCTAGATGAACTACCATCCGTGGTTAACTAGCCCCATCTGCCCGGAGCAACTGGTTTTAAGGTTCCAGTGGCCCGCCTTTGCCCCTTCTCCTGTCAGTGAGAACAGCTCCGCCGGGCATAATAACTATGCCACACGTGAAGGCCAGGAGTTCGACTTGGCTGTCAGAGGCTGTTTGAGACGCACACCATGAGGAGCATTTGTTTAGCAGTGGGAGCTCGTCCCCACCACCACCCTTTGGCTATGACTATCCTTGGAGCCTTCAGACTAAAAGGATGTCCTTTTATAACAGGGTTCACATCCTGGGGTACTCAGTTAATGGTAGGGGGGTCCATGGCATAAAAAAAGTTGGGAACCCCTGCTGAAATGGGAAGGAATATCTTTAGCCAGAGGGTGGTGGGTCTGGAATTCATTGTCACAGGTAGCTTGGGTATATTTAAATCAGACATTGATAGGTTCTTGATTAGGTAGGGTGTCAAAGGTTAAAGGGAGAAAGCAGGAAAATGGGGTAGAGAGGGATAATTAATCAGTCATGGTGGAATGGCTAAGCAGACTCGATGTTCCAAATGGGCTAATTCTGCTCCTATGTCCTATGGTCTAATAAACAGCATTTACTGTAATTTGCTTAAACAGGAACCAGATTAATATATATCACGGAGAAAAATGTGGGAAGTTACAAAGCTGAAGGATTACTCTGGCTGAGGGCTAGTATAGATCTGATGGGTCAAATGGCCTCATTCAGTGCAATAACTATTCAATTAAAAGGACACAATGTTCCCAAGTTAAACAAGAAATAGATTAACCCTTTCCTGTTCACCCAACTGATATAAACTTTAAATTTCAGGATAAGTTCATAAATACTGTACACGGACCAGTTAACGTCCTTCAGCCCGTGGTGTTGTGCTGAGATTTGAACCTACTCTAAGATCAATTAAACTCTTCCCTCCACATAGCCCTCCATTATTCTGTCATCCATGTTCTTCTCTAAGAGTTTCTTAAATTCCCCCACTGCACCTGCCTACCACCAGCCCTGGCAGTGTGATCTTAAATGCCCTTAATATATCTGCCTCTACCACTATCTCTGGCATCCATGCACTCACCACTCTCTGTGTAAAGAACTTACATCTGATATCCCCCACTTTACTTTCCTCCGATCATTCCCCACCCTCAGCCCTTTGTTGCCCCCACCCATCACCTCTCTGCCATTAATGCTATGTCCACTCTCCTCCTCCATCTGCTATTCAGTCCTGCTTTACACAGCTTGGCTGACCACCTGTGCTCCGTCCGTTCCGGCCTTCTGGAGTTCCCAGTAGCCAGCAACCTGAATTCTCCTCTGCATTCCCTGTCTGTCCTCGACTTCCCTCACTGTCAGAGTGATGAGGAGCACAGAGCAGAGGAACAGCCCCCCGCATTCTCTCAAGGTGGGCTGCAAACTGATGGTGTGAATGTTGTGTTTTTCAGCTTCTGGTAACCTACTCCTCCTCTGTCCCTTCTCTTTCTCCTCCTGATCTAGCCCATTCCTCCTACACCCACCCCAGCTCCCATTACCCAGTCTCTTCCCCTTCCTCTACCACATTCCATCGACCTATCATCCACACACTTCTTTCACTTGGATCCATGCTCCACCTTCCTTTCCTGTCAGATTCCACCACATTCTGCCCTTTGTCACTTCCACCCATCACCTCAGCTTCTGTGCCTACTCCCATTCTCCCCTCCTCCATCTAACACTCCTCCTCACCTAGATCCACCCATCACCTCAGCCTCTGTCACTATTCCCACTCTCCCTTCCTCCACCTGCCTATTGCTCCTCCTCTCCCGGATCCACCCATCACCTGCCAGCTCTTACCCCTCCCTCACCTCCTTTTCCTGGCCATCTCCCCATCTACCTTCCAGTCCTGATACTGTAAGTGCCTCAACCTGAAACCAAGAATTTCCTGTGGTGGGGGAGTTTAATACCAGAGGACACAGTCTCAGAATAGAGGGACGTACATTTAGAATGGAGATGAAGTGGTGAATCTGTGGAATTTGTTGCCACTGGTGGCTATGGAGGCTAAGTCGTTGGGTATATTTAAGGCAGAGGTTAATAGATTGTTGATTAGTCAGGGCATGAAGGGATATGGGGAGAAGGCAGGAGATTGGGACCGAGAGGGAAACAGATCAGCCATGATAAAATGGCAGAGCAGAGTCTATCGGCCAAATGGCCTCATTCTGCTCCAATATCTCATGGTCTTAATCCTGCCTGACTCTCTGAGTTCCTCTAGCAATTTGCATGTGGCCACAATGGCTGTCACCTCCTAACACAAAGGTCACACAACCCTCATGGCCAAGAACAGATACTTTCCTTCAGCCATTTGGTTCTGAAACCAAACTGCGCAGTCCTCTTCACTCCAGCACTATGACCACTGTACTAGAAAGGATTTTGTCATTCTTTTTTAGTTCTAGTTGAGTTCTTCCTTGTAAACATTGGGTATAATTTATGGGTTTTTTTGATCTGATCCTGTGTGCTTGAGAGGCTGCTGCCAGTAAGTTTTTCACTGGACCTGTACATATAAGTGCTTGGGCAGATGACAATAAACCCGACAACAGACAACTATTGGAGTGTATTCCCAAGCATAGTGCACAAATTGGAGTCTTGCCCCTTGACAGAGAACATAGAACAGTATGGGACAGGAACAGACCCTTTGCTGTACCATATCTGTTTTGGGCACAAGGCCAAACTACTCATTTCTCCCTGGATAGCGTAGTGCTTAGCATAACACTTTACAATACAGACAAACTGGGTTCAATTCCCACTGCTGCCTGTAAGGAGTTTGTACGTTCTCCCTGTGACTGCGTGGGTTTCTTTCAGGTGCTCCAGTTTCCTCCCACAGTCCAAAGATGAACAGGTTGGTAGGTTAATTGGTCATTGTAACTTGTCCCGTGACTAGGTAGGATTAAACTGGGCGCTGCTGGGCAGCAAGGCTCGAAGGGCCAGAAAAACCTACTCCATACTGTATGACAATAAATTAAAAATATATATATTAAGTAATTTAATCATAATCAGAATCAGGTTTAATATCACTGGCGTATGTTGTGAAACTTGTTGACTTTGAGACAGCAGTATAATAGAATATATAATAGTAAAGAAAAAAACCCAAAATTACAGTGTATATAAATTAAACAGTTAAATTAAATAATTAATTCAAAAACAGAAATTAAAAAAGTAGTGAGGTAGTGTTTGTGGGTTCAATGTCCATTCAGAAATCGGATGGCAGAGGGAAGAGGCTGTTCCTGAATCACTGAGAGTGTGTCTTCAGGCTCCTGTACCTTCTCCCATTGGTAACAATGAGAAGAGGGCATGTCCTAGGTGAAGGGAGTCCTTGATAGATGCCGCCTTTCTGAATCCTTGCTCCTTGAAGGTGACCGGGATACTATAGGGGCTAGTTCTCATGATGGAGATGACTAAGTTTACAACCCTCTGCAGCTTATTTTGTTTCTGTGCAATAACCCTACCCCCCTGCCCCGCCAATACCTCTGCTGATGCAGCCAGTTCGAATGCTCTGCATGGTGCATCTGTGGAAATTTGCCCGTGTTTTAAGTGACATCCCAAATCACCTTAAATTCCCTCCATACCCCTGCATATTCATGTGGCAAGCGAAAAGCCATTTGAACGTTATTGTTGCATCTGCTTCCAGCACCACCTCTGGCACACACCATTGTCTGTGCAGAAAAACTTCCACCTTAAAAAAGATACCCGCTAGTGTCTGACATTTCAACCCTGGGGAAAAAGCCTCTGTCTACCCTCTCTATGCCTCTCAGAGTTTTATAAATTTTAATTGGATCTCCCTTCGGTCTCCACCACACTGGTCATTGCCTTTCCTTTGGGTTCAACAGAAGCGTGGAGAGGGGGAGCCTGCTACAGGGGCAACAGCTTGCTCTCCATATCGTACTGCCCTGGCTTGCATATCTAGACAGCTAGGATGCAATGTCCATGGTCAACCCTGACCAACAGAGGCCTCAGACATAATGATAGCCTCGAATCAAATCAGCATCTAGTAAACCTCATCTGCACCCTCTCTAAAACCTCCAGATCCTTCCTGTAACAGAGCGATCAAAACTGCATACAATAGTACACGTTTAGCCTGAATAAAGTTATATACAGCTTCAAATATACCAGTGCCCAGGAAGAGTAAGGTGACCTGCCTAAATAACTATCATCCAGTAGTACTTGCATCCACTGTGAGGAAGTGTTTTGAGACATGTCAACTCCTGCCTGAGAAGCGACTTGGATCTGCTCCAATTTGTCTACTGGAGCACCAGGTCCACAGCAAATGCCATTTCATTGGCTCTTCACTCAACACTGGAACATCTGGACAGCAAAGATACATACATCAGGATGTGCTTCATTGACTACAGCTCAGCATTCACCATCATCCCCTCAAAACTAATAAATAAGCTCTAAGACCTTGGCCTCCATTACCTCCTTGTGCATTTGGATCCTCAATATCCTCACTTTCAGACCATGGTTAGTTTGGATTGGCAACAACACCCCCTTCAATCTCCATCAGCACAGGTGCACCACAAGGCTGTGTGCCTCACCCCTGCTCTACTCCCTTCAACCTGTGACTGTGTGGCGAAGGACAGCCCCAACGACATATTCAAGTTTGCCGATGATATCACTGTTGCTGGCTGAACCAAAGGTGCTTATGAATCAGCCTATAGGAAGGAAACTGAAAATCTGGTTGACTGGTGCCATAACAATAACCTTGTACTCGATATTAGCAAGACCAAGGAATTAATTATAGACTTTAGGAGAAGGAAACCAGCGGCCCATGAGCCAATCCTCATTGGGGGATCAGAAGTGGAAATAGACAGCAACTTTAAATTCCTAGGTGTTATTTCAGAGGACCTGACCTGGGCCCAGCACGCAAGTGCAATTGCAAAGAAAGCACAGCAGCTCCTTTACTTCCGGAGGAGTTTGTGGAGATTTGACATGACATCTAAAACTTGGACAAACTTCTATAGATTTGTCTTGGACAGTATATTGATTGACCCCCATCATGGCCTGGTATGAGAACACCAATGCCCTTGAATGGAAAATCTTACAAAAAGTAGTGGATTTAGCCCAGTTCATCATGGGTAAAGCTCTCCGAACCATTGAGCACATCTACATGAAATGCTGGTGTGGGAAAGCAGTGACCATCATCAATCAGACATCCCCACCACCCACACCATGCTCTCTTCCTGTTGCTGCCATCAGGTAGAAGGTACAGGGGCCTCAGGACTCTCACCACCAGGTTCAAGAACAGTTACTACTCCTCAGCAATCAGGTTCTTGAACAAAAGGAGATAAGTTCACTCAGATTCACTCACCCTCTCACTGAAATGTCACAACCAGTGGACTCACTTTCAGCAACTCTTCTTACTTATTTATTTATTATTTATATTTGCATTTGCACAGTTTGTTGTCTTCTGCTCCCTGGCTGATCTTTCAGTGATCCAGTTACAACCCTATGGATTTGCTGAGTATGCCCGCAGGAAAATGAATCTCAGGGTTGTACATGGTGATATAGATGTACTTGGATAATAACATTTACTTTGAACTGGA
This sequence comes from Hemitrygon akajei, assembly GCF_048418815.1. Taxonomy (NCBI): domain Eukaryota; kingdom Metazoa; phylum Chordata; class Chondrichthyes; order Myliobatiformes; family Dasyatidae; genus Hemitrygon; species Hemitrygon akajei. The sequence goes on along the minus strand of NC_133135.1, from coordinate 115,479,637 downwards.
CTAGTGTGTTGCAGATTCTCCTGTGTTTTTCATTTTACCTGTGTTTCGGGGAAACCTCGACTCCTAGATTTCTCTGTACATTAATGCTTTTAAGGGTACTTCCATTAACTATGCACTCAATGGCTACTTTAATAGTTAAACCTGCTCATTAATGCAATACCTAGTCAGCCAATTATTTAACAGTGACTCAATGCATAAAAGCATGCAGACATGGTCAAGCAGTTCAGATGTTGCTCAGCCCAAATATCAGAATGGGGAAGAAATGTGACCTAAGTGACTTTGACCATGGAATGATTGTTGGTGCCAGTTGGGGTGATTTAAGTATCTCAGGAACTGCTGATCTCCTGGGATTTTCACGCACAATAGTCTCTAGAGTTTACGGAGAATGGCACAAGAAACAAAAAACACCCAGTGTGTGGCATTCTGTGGGCAAAAATATCTTGTTAATGAGAGAGGTCAGAAGAGAATGGCCAGACTGGTTCAAGCTGACAGGAAGACAATGGTAACAATGAGGAGATGCGCAGGGATTTAGAGAGAGTGGAATGGGTCAAGTTGTTTTATGGGAAGGATGTAATAGAGAAATGGAGGTCATTTAAGGGTGAAATTATGAGGGTACAGAATCTTTATGTTCCTGTTCGGTTGAAAGGAAAGGTTAAAGGTTTGAAAGCGCCATGGTTTTCAAGGGATATTAGAAACTTGGTTCGAAAAAAGAGGGATGTCTACAATAGATATAGGCAGCATGGAGTAAAGGAATTGCTCGAGGAATATAAAGAATGTAAAAGGAAACTTAAGAAAGAGATTAGAAAAGCTAAAAGAAGTTACGAGTTTGGTTTGGCAAATAAGGTGGAAGTAAATCCGAAAGGCTTCTACAGTTATATTAAAAGCAAGAGGATAGTGAGGGATAAAATTGGTCCCTTAGAGAATCAGGGTGGTCAGCTATGTGTGGAGCCGAGGGAGATGGGAGAGATTTTGAACGATTTCTTCTCTTCGGTATTCACTAAGGAGAAGGATATTGAATGGTGTAAGGTGTGGGAAACAAGTAAGGAAGTTATGGAACCTATGACAATTAAAGAGGTGGAAGTACTGGCGCTTTTAAGAAATTTAAAAGTGGATAAATCTCCGGGTCCTGACCGGATATTCCCCAGGACCTTGAGGGAAGTTTGTGTAGAGATAGCAGGAGCTCTGACGGAGATCTTTCAGATGTCATTAGAAACAGGGATTGTGCCGGAGGATTGGCGTATTGCTCATGTGGTTCCATTGTTTAAAAAGGGTTCTAGAAGTAAGCCTGGCAATTATAGACCTGTCAGTTTGACATCAGTGGTGGGTAAATTAATGGAAAGTATTCTTAGAGATAGTATTTATAATTATCTGGATAGACAGGATCTGATTAGGAGTAGCCAGCATGGATTTGTGCGTGGAAGGTCATGTTTGACAAACCTTATTGAATTTTTTGAAGTAGTTACGAGGAATGTTGACGAGGGTAAGGCAGTGGATGTAGTCTATATGGACTTCAGCAAGGCCTTTGACAAAGTTCCACATGGAAGGTTAGTTAAGAAGGTTCAGTCGTTAGGTATTAATGCTGGAGTAATAAAATGGATTCAACAGTGGCTAGATGGGAGATGCCAGAGAGTAGTGGTGGATAATTGTTTATCGGGATGGAGGCCGGTGACTAGCGGGGTGCCTCAGGGATCTGTTTTGGGCCCAATGTTGTTTGTAATATACATAAATGATCTGGATGATGGGGTGGTAAATTGGATTAGTAAGTATGCTGATGATACTAAGGTAGGAGGTGTTGTGGATAATGAGGTGGGTTTTCAAAGCTTGCAGGGAGATTTATGCCGGTTAGAAGAATGGGCTGAACGTTGGCAGATGGAGTTTAATGCTGAGAAGTGTGAGGTTCTACATTTTGGCAGGAATAATCCAAATAGAACATACAGGGTAAATGGTAGGGCATTGAGGAATGCAGTGGAACAGAGAGATCTAGGAATAACAGTGCATAGTTCCCTGAAGGTGGAGTCTCATGTAGATAGGGTGGTGAAGAAGGCTTTTGGAACGCTGGCCTTTATAAATCAGAGCATTGAGTACAGAAGTTGGGATGTAATGTTAAAATTGTACAAGGCATTGGTAAGGCCAAATTTGGAATATTGTGTACAGTTCTGGTCACCGAATTATAGGAAAGATATCAATAAATTAGAGAGAGTGCAGAGACGATTTACTAGGATGTTACCTGGGTTTCAGCACTTAAGTTACAGAGAAAGGTTGAACAAGTTAGGTCTCTATTCATTGGAGCGTAGAAGGTTGAGGGGGGATTTGATCGAGGTATTTAAAATGTTGAGAGGGATAGATAGAGTTGACGTGAATAGGCTGTTTCCATTGAGAGTAGGGGAGATTCAAACGAGAGGACATGATTTGAGAGTTAGGGGGCAAAAGTTTAAGGGAAACACGAGGGGGTATTTCTTTACTCAGAGAGTGATAGCTGTGTGGAATGAGCTTCCTGTAGAAGTAGTAGAGGCCAGTTCAGTTGTGTCATTTAAGGTAAAATTGGATAGGTATATGGATAGGAAAGGAGTGGAGGGTTATGGGCTGAGTGCGGGTAGGTGGGACTAGGTGAGATTAAGAGTTCGGCACGGACTAGGAGGGCCGGAATGGCCTGTTTCCGTGCTGTGATTGTTATATGGTAACTCAAATAATCACATGTTACAAAACTGGTGTACCAAAGAGCATCTGTGAACACACAACATGTCGACCTTGAAGTGGATGGGCTACAGCAGTAGAAGACCACGCTGGGTTCCACTCCGGTACCTAATAAACATAATTCCACCTATTCTTTTCGCTTTCTGCAGACTGGCTAGTACTTATGTCCAAGTCAGTCTATCCACATGCAATAATATAGTGTTCTAAATACAGACAGAACTAATTTCGAGACAATGGATTGAGTTCCATAGGTCAGTACTGTCTGTACGAAGTCTGTACCTTCTCCCTGAGGATCGTGTGGATTTTCTGTTGGTGTTCCAAAGATATATGACTCAGGATTAGTAAGTTGTGGGGATGCCAGGAGCATGGCAACACTTGCAGGCTGCCCCCAGCACACCCTTGGACTTTGTTGGTGGTTAACACAGACCGTATGCTTCAATGTATAAGTAACAAATAAAAGAAATATCCTGAAAAATTTACATTTTTTAGTTTGTGTGGTAAACATTGTCCTCTGTATCCAATAAGGGTTGTTTTTTAGATAGTGTTCAATTTTTGGATCTGTGTTGATGGGTAGCCCACAGAAAAGCATCTGGGGGAAAATACGGGGTAGTTTTCAAACTTACTTATTTGCCTGTTATGCCACTGGCGTTTAGTGCAGCAACGAAGGTCCCCCATCTCTGGCGGTGTTCAGGGTTTCCTTCACTGTGTCAGTAGCTTCCTCTCGGTTTTCACCACTGTCAGTCATGAAAGTCCCGGGTGGAGACTCAGGAAAACTCAGATGTAGAAGGATTCTTCATTGATGTTTTCATAAAAATTTTGATTTACCAGCCAGGGTTGTTAGCCTTGAGCTGAACCCCTGAACCTGGAGGACTGGTGGACCACTTTTAATCTGGCTTCTACCCTTTGACCTGTTTGGAATAGGTGACCTTACCACAAACCAACGAATAGAGTCCTGACTCCAGCCAGCACAGCATTCCGGATCATTGAGGCATGCAAGCCTCCAAACCCTACAATGAGGTTCTGATACACTTTCAACTACAATCAAATGCTATTCAGCCCCTCTAGTCTATCCTGCTCTTTTCTCCATATGTTCCTATTGTGAATTTCCATGATCTTTCTTTCCCTGTTCTTGTTCAATCTTCTTCTTCTGTTGCCTTTTTTCACCCTTTCCTTTCATTCCTCTCCTTGCTTGTTTAACCTACATTTAAAATGCACTTACCCTTGTTAACCCACAGGTTGTTGTTACTTTGCACGTGGGCAGGAAGAGTGAGCTGCAATGGAGCTCAGGTTGCAGATGGGTGAGACCGGAGTTCGAGACCTAGTTTTTGGTGTCCTGATGTCAGAATCAGAATTAATCTCACTGGCATATGTCATGAAATTTGCTGTAATGAAGCAGCAGTACATTGCAATACATAATAAAATGACTTTTTTGTAAAAAGTTAATTTAAATGAAGATTCGTATGGCCAGATTTGGGAACAGCTTCTTTCCAATTGTGATAAGACTGCTGAACAGATCCTGACCCAGATCTGGGCCGTACCTTCCAAATATCTGGACCTGACTTGCACTACCTTACTTTCCCTTTTCTATTTTCTAATTATGATTTATAATTTAAATTTTTATTATATTTATTTCGATTTGTACTTCAGGGAGCACGAAGCGCAGAAACAAATATCACTGTGATGATGGTACGCTCTAGTATCAATTATTCGGTGACAATAAAGTATAAAGTATAAATAATTAGCTGGAAATAATTCAGAAGATATGTAAATAGGTACAGGATAGTACAAAAAGAGAAAAAAAAGTAGTGAGGTAGTATTCGTGGGTTCAATGTCCATTCAGAAATTGGATAGCAGAGGGGAAGAAGCTGTTCCTAAATCACTGAGTGGGTGTTTTCAGGCTTCTGTACCTCTTTCCTATTGGTAACAATGAGAACAAGGCATGACCTGGGCGACAGGGGTCCTTAATGATGGACGCCGCCTTTGTGAAGCGTCACTCCTCGAAGATGTCCTGGATGCTGGGGAGGCTGGTGCCCATGATGGAGCTGACTGAGTTCATAACTTTCTGCAACTTAATTCGATCCTGTGTGGTGCATACCCCCCTCCCCCACCCCATACCAGGCAGTGAAGCAGCCAGCTAGAACACTCTCCAAGATACAACTGTAGAAATTTGCAGGCATCTTTGATGACATACCAAATCTCCTCAAACTCCTAATGGAATATAGCCACTTTCATGCCTTCTTTTTAATTGCATCGAGATGTTGGGCCCTGCAACTTAAAATTGGTCACTCTGTCCACTTCTCATCCCTCTATGAGGACTGGTGTGTTCCCTCATCTTACCCCTTCTTTGGTCTTACTGATAGAACCATAGAACATTACAGCACAGAAACAGGCCTTTTGGCCCTTCTTGGCTGTGCCGAACCATTTTTCTGCCTAGTCCCACTGACCAGCACCCGGCCCATATCCCTCCATACACCTCTCAACCATGTACCTGTCCAAGTTTTTCTTAAATGTTAAAAGTGAGCCTGCATTCACCGCTTCAACTGTCAGCTCATTCCACACTCCCACCACTCTCTGTGTGAAAAAGTCCCCCCCTAATGTTCCCTTTAAACTTTTCCCCCTTCACCCTTAACCCATGTCCTCTGGTTTTTTTCTCCCCTGGCCTCAGTGGAAAAAGCCTGCTTGCATTCACTCTATCTATGCCTATCATAATTTTATACACCTCTATCAAATCACCCCTCATTCTTTTACGCTCCAGAGAATAAAATCCTAACCTATTCAACCTTTCTCTGTAACTCAGTTTCTCAAGTCCCGGCAACATCCTTGTAAACCTTCTCTGCACTCTTTCAACCTTATTAATATCCTTCCTGTAATTAGGTGACCAAAACTGCTCACAATACTGCAAATTCGGCCTCACCAATGCCTTATACAACCTCACCATTACATTCCAACTCTTATACTCAGTACTTTGATTTATAAAGGCCAATGTGCCAAAAGCTCTCTTTACTATCCTATCTACCTGTGACACCACTTTTTGGGAATCTTAGGGTATTCCCAGATCCCTCTGTTCTACTGCACTCCTCAGTGCCCTACCATTTACCTTGTATGTTCTACCTTGGTTTGTCCTTGCATGCAAATTAATTGCCACCCTTGATCAGAGGTCAAGGTTAAACCAAAGTATTCACCTTAGACTACCCTGAATGATGTTGGGTGAAAGGTTGTTACTGCAACACTATTAAACCAGCTGATCTATCTCACTCCTATATGCCTTCTCATCACCTTTGGAAGTTCTGCCAACAATAGCTGTGTTGTCAGCAGATTTATCGATGGCATTTGAGCTATGCCTAGCCACACAGTCAATGGAGTAGAGTCCAGAGCTTGAGGCCTGGTGTCTTGTAATTGGCAGGTCCTGTGGTTAATGCCGTGGACTGTGGCCCAAGGGTCACCAGGAAGTCGAGGACCATTGGCCAGATCCCCGGGTCTGCAAATCTCCGAGAGTTCACTGTGAGGTCGAAGGCCAATTATCTGTGTACCAATGTCTGAAGCAGAATCCAAATCTGCGTCATTGGAGCTAGGAAGTCGTAGAATATTGTAAGACCATCAGATACGGGGGCAGAATTAGGCAATTGGCCCATCAAGTTAGATCTGCCATTTCATCATTCCTTTTCTCCTCACTCAACCCATTCCTTCACCCTCTCTCCTTCATTCCCACCTACACCAGCTTTCACTCCAGTCCCCCCTCTCCGCCCATCTCCACTTTCCCATTCCCCTCCCTCTCCACCCCTTGCTCTCCCCTCATTTTCTTTCCCTCTGTTCCACTCACCCTCTCCCATTCCTCTCCTCTCCCTCCTTCCAATTTGCCCACCCTCCTTCCCTTCACCTCCTCCCCCTCTCTCCCTCGACCCTTCCTTCATCCTTCTTTCCCGTGTGCCTGCTCCCTCCTTCCTATTCCCCTCGCCCCCACTCGCTCATTCCCCCTCATCACCTCCACTGTTCCTGCTCCCACTTTGCCCCCTCCCTCCACATTCCCCTTTTTCCCAATTCCTGCTCCCCTTCTCCCTCACCCCTCCTTCCCTATTTACCCTCTCCTCCCCTCCTCACCCCTTCCTCCTTTCCCATTCCCTTCTCCCTGTCCCCCCACTTGTTCCTTCCCCATCCCTCTCTCTTCTCCCTTCTCACCCACCCTCCCTCATTCCTTCCCTTCCTCCCCTCTTCCTTCTCTACCCCTCTCGCTTCCCCTCTCCCTCCCTTCGTACCTCTCTCTCTCTGCCCTGCCTTCTCTCCTCCCCTCCCTCGCTGTCTCCTCCCCTCTCTCTCTGTCTCCTCCCCCCTCTCTCTCTCTCTCTCTCTCCCCGCCTTGAACTTGTCCCTCGGTGTCGGTGTGTCTGAGCGAAGCGGCCGAGTGCGGGGCAGTCTCTGCCTGGATCTGCGAGAGGCAGGCGGAGTTGGAGGAGGAGGGGGCGGCCGGAGAGGAATAGTGCCGGGCACCGGGGTGGGGGTTTCACAGCCCCCGCCGCCCCACCATGTCCCGCCGCAAACAAGGCAGCAAACCGCAGCACCGCAGCGAACTGAACCGTGAGTATTAACTCAGCCCCGAGCGGGCAGGCGGCGAGAAAGGGTCCGAATTGCGAGATATCGGGATCCTGTGGCCGAACTATTGACCGGAGGGGACAGAGTTAAAGAATCTGAGGCAGAAGCGAAAAGAAACGGGCTGGAGGAGAGCGAGGGAAGCAAAATGTGCGGATAAACAGGTCTAGTGCGTGTTTTAACCCTCTCCACCCCGCCAGCGCTCTGAGCCACAAGAGCAGGTTAGAGAAACGAGCTTTGCAAGCAAACTGGTGCACGGAGCTTGTTGGGCGCTCAGCTTCAGCGGGGGTCGGATCCCCGGCTTAACTGTAATTTTTTTGTACAGAGAAAGAAAGGGGGGATTTCAGTTCGCAAACCACACGTTTTCAGTTAGAGAATAACGTAATGACTGTCAATAAGGCAGCCGCGCGCAAAAAAATACTCAAGTCAAAATGAGAAAGGTTGCAGCTAATTGTCAGAGAGCGACTCTAACTCGTGTGGCGAAGTGGGGGGGGGGGCTTGTGGCTCTGAGGACGGGAGGGAGGGGGGAATGAACGCTTTGCTTTCCTTCCCACTGTCCATTGTGGAGCCGACCCGAGTATGGTTCCCCTCCCGGCCGTGTCAATCCCACACATGGGATCCAGGGATCCTCTCTGTCCAACTTCTATCACTGGGGGCCAGATGTGTTAGTACCCTGCGGTGGCAGACGTTGCCCCCCCCCCCTCCCCATGCAGGCGAGAGTGTGCTCACCCTCTGGAGTTCTCCCCTACTTCCCCTCAATGCAACCCCCCCCCCCCCCACCAAGCTCTTCCCGGAGGCCTGACAAGAAGCTGGGGTGAGTGGGAAGGTCGAGGGCATGGAAGGGAAAGGTGGGATTCAGGGTGGGGCAGCGTGAGGTAACTGTAGAGCTGGCTGCCCAAGGTGGGGTGATGTGGGAGAGGAGTGGGGTAGAAAATCTAGGCGAGAGCTTGGGGCGCTGTGGTGATGGATTCATCAGACCGTCTGGAGTGGGATTTGTGGGTGCTGCCTCAGTGAAGGCGCCACGCAAATGCAGGGAGTTGTCACTGGTGTGACCTTTAGCCTTTTGATTGGGGGAAAGGGAGTTGGTCAATGCCACATGGTAACTGCCATTCGATTGGGCCTTGCTATGTGATTCTGTGCCTTTATAACACTGTAATAAAAGATATTAAGATTGGAGGTGGCATCTAGACCTCGAACACCTCGCCCAATCAGGACACTTGACCCAACATGTTACGTCATGTGACCTGTCAATCAATTCCATACCCTCACAGAGAGATATCCAGCAGCCTGCCTTGGATTTAAACTCAAAAGATTGTGCTGATGCTGGAAATCTTAAGCAACACACACAAAATGCTGGACAAACTCAGCAATGGAGGAAAATAAATCTAATGAAGTATTTTTTCTGCAAGTACCTGTAAGAAAAACATTCTGAAGGTAATATATGGTGCTATGTGTCAACCTTGATAACACTCAGCACTTCCTGTACCTAATAAAGTGGCCACTGAGTTTTTGTGGTCTTCTGCTGAGGTAGCCCATTCACTTCAAGATTGAACATGTGCATTCAGAGATGCTCTTCCACACACCACTGGTGTAACACGTGGTTATTTGAGTTACTGTTGCCTTCCTGTCAGCTCGAACCAGTCTGGCCATTCTCCTCCAACCTCTCTCATTAACAAGGCCTTTTCACCCACAGAACAGCCACTCACTTGTTTTTTTGTAAGCTGTAGAGAATGTTTGTATGAAAATCCCAGGAGACCAGTAGCTCCTGAGATACTCAAACCACCCTGTCTGGCACCAACAATCATTCCACAGTCAAAGTCACTATGATCACATTTCCCCCATTCTGATGTTTGGTCTGAAGAACTGAATCTCTTGCATGGTTTTATGCATTGAGGTGCTACCTCAGGATTAGCTGACTAGGTATTTGCATTAAAAAGGTGTCCACTGAGTGACACTGTATATTTATACAGTGTATGTATATATATATATGTATAAATGTATATATTTATACAGTGTGGAATAGGCCCTTCTGGCCCTTTCATCTGCGCCAGCCGGCAAACCGCTAACCATAGCCTAATCATGAGACAATTTACAATGACCAATTAACCTACCAACCGGGCATGTCTTTGGACTGTGGGAGGAAATTGGAGCACCTGGAAGAAACTCCTTGGGGAGAACGTATAAACTACTTACAGGCAAGGTCGGGAATTGAACCCTGGTCACTGGTCCTGTAAAGTGTTGTGCTAACCACTACGCTGCCATGCTGCTCCGCTGTATCTTTGAACTTTAAACTACTGTAACATGAGTGCTGATGAAGGGTCTTGATCCAAACCATAAACTGTTTATTCCCCGCCATAGATGCTGCCTGACCTACTGAGTCCCTCCAGCATTTGGTATGGGATCTTGGATTTAAACAATTGTTTTGGTGGTGGGGGTGGGATTATTCAAGTTGACTAAAAGAATAAAGAAGTTCAGGGGGCAATTTTTGTTGGGGTGGGTTTGGAGGCCGAGCAGAGGGGTTCCAGAGCTTGGAGGTGAGGTGAGGGACTGAGGAAGTCCAGACAGATGCCCATTGGTGAGGTTTTTGGGGAGGAGGATGGGGGGGGGGGAAGAGAAAGTGAGAGGTGCCTCACAATGATATTCTGCCCACCCTCGAACCTTTAGGAAGCTCGCACCGTTCAGCAAGGTGCTCTAAACTCCGCTGCCCACATCCACTCGGTCTTGTGATGATTCCAGTATGTACTCTGTTTTCATAAAAGCATTCTCTGTCTTTCCAAGGCCTCTCATCTGTTTCAGTCCATTTTCTTGTAAACCACACCACATTATCCTGTCTCATACCCCTAAATCTTTCTGTTCCGCCCCCTTCCCTAACAATGCTGCCTCCCCTCAGAGATCTTGGCCTAAGCCACAGGGGTTCTCAACATGATACCAGCTTACTGGTATTGATCTGTGCCATAAAAAAGGTTAGGAACCCCTGAGCACCTGGGTGGGCAGCACGCTAGCGTAGCAGTTAGTGCAATTATTTCATAGCGCCAGCGATTGCCAACCGTGGTTCGATTCCCACCACTGTCTGTTTGTACGTTCCTCCTGTGACCGTGTGGATTTCCTCCCACGTACAGGATGGGTTAGTGAGTTATGGGTGCCAGAAACATGGCTGCCCCAGGTGATCTGATTTAGCAAACAATACTTGGCACTGTATTTTTCATATGGATGTGACAAAGCTAATCTTTAACGTTAACCATATTCTTGGACTCTGGGCTGTTAAGGGTGGGGTTGGGGCAGACAGCCCAATGCTATCCAAGAGAGACTTGGGCCGACTCCCCCAGCATAGTCCCTCCGTTGGAAGTGACACCCTTTAGACAAGGTCCTGTTTGTCCTCTTGAACGGGTGTGTCCAAGACACCTGGCAGGAGGGAGCTCTTCCTCAGCAGAGAGAAGATCTTGTCTCTGTTCATTAACACCTGGTTTGCACAAATTAGCAGATGTATCCCTAACTTAAGGCAGTGTCTAAATCTCAGGAAACAATTAACTGGCAGCCAAGCCTTATGATCAGGGAAAGTACTGTAGAAATGACAAGGTGGAGATACGTCTCTACCAAAGGAGGTGTAAGGCACTCCTCTCCACTAGCCTGCAGGTCACCCCCCCCACCCCCCCCGACCCGATCAGGGTCATGTGAAGCCATGGGAGCAGATGGTGGATGGTCGTATGAGCAGCTGATGCATTTCACATTCCTGGTTATGTGACCACTGACACCAGGCAGACAATCTCTAAAGAGTATTGATAATGGTTGGGGTCACCCGTCTTGTAAAGACATTGCCCAGAAGGAGGCAATGGCAAACCAGTTCTGTAGAAAAATGTGCCGAGGAATCATGGACCACGATCACCCACGTAACACGATGATGATGGTGACTGTAGGATTGCGTGTTGGGCTGTACCATACCTAGCAGATGCTGGAGCAGAGAGGGGGTAGAGCTCTCCCCTCGCTGATGAATGGGTGTGTGACAATGAAGGATCACCAGCTGGAAGGGACTACCCATTGCAGCCAAGTCTGAGGGTGGAATTGGAATTGGTCTATTATAGTCACAAGTACTGAGATAGAGTGAAAAGCTCGTCCTGTGTACAGATCGAATCATTATACAGTGCATTGAGGTAGTACAAGGTTTAATCCAGAGTGAAGTGTAACAACTCCAGAGCAGGTAACCAAAGGTACAAGTCATGATGTAGTAGATTGTGAGGTTAAGCATTCATCTTGTTGTATGAGGCAATAATCTTATAACAGAGGGGTAGAAGCTGTCCTTGAGCCTAGTGGGTTGTGCTTTCAGGCTTTTTTATCTTCTGCCCGATGGGAGGGGGAGAGGAGAGAGTGTCTGGGGTTGGTCTTTGATTATGTTGCTTTGCTGAGGCAGAATCCATGGAGGAGAGGCATGATGTGCTGAGCTGTGTCAACAACTCTCTGCAGTTCAGAAGTGTTATATAACTGTACGCTCTGTGGCCGCTGAGTACAGGAGCGGTGTGGTCTTCTGCTGTAACCCATCCACTTCAAGGTTGAATGTGTTGTGCATCAGAGATGGTCTGGTGTACACCAATGTTGTAACGTGTGGTTGTTTGAGTTATTGGTACCTTTCTGTCAGCTTGAACCAGTTTGGCCATTCTCCTCTGATCTCTCTCATTAACAATGCATTTTCATCCACACAACTGGCACTTGCTAGATGCTTTTTGTTTTTCACACCATTCTCTGTAAACTCCAGAGACTGTTGTGCGTCAAAATCCCAGGAGATCAGCAGTTTCTGAGATGCTCCGCCCGTCACCAACAAACATTCCACGGTCAAAGTTACTGAGATCACATTTCTTTCCCCATTCTGATGTTTGGTCTGAACAACTGAACCTCTTGACCATGTCTGCATGCTTTTGTGCATTGAGTTCCTGACACATGAATGGCTGAATGATTTGCATTAATGAGCAGATGTACCTAATAAAGTGGCCACTGAGTGCAGATGAAGTTAATTAAAAATCTCAGCAGGTCAGTCAGCATCTGTAGGGAGAGAAGTGGAGTTAATGTCTCAGCTGGGTGATTGGAAGGAGCCTGTTTCTGCAATAAATATAAGGTGGTGGTTTTGAGTGGACAGGCAGAGCTGTGGGTGGAGAGTGCCCCACAATGATGTGTGTTGGGTGGTGCGTGGGCTCTGTACTGAGTGGGTGATCTGTTTACACAGTCTTGCAATACAGGATGAGGAGTGAGATGTAAGACATAACTTCCTTTAGAGTGTGAAGTCTGAGGCACAGAGGACCATGGAGACCAGGTTACTTAATCGATAAATTATAAAGTACAAAAAATTCTAAGTAAATTTATTCTCAAAGTACACATATGTCACCATATACAATCCTGAGATTCCTATTCTCAGGGGCAACCACAGTAACTACAAGAAGCACAACAGAATCAATGTAAGACCACACCCAACCGGGTGGGCAGACAACCAGTGTGCATGTGCAGAATCAAATCCAACAAACTGCAAGTACAAGAAAAAAAGGAAATAATAATAAATAAATAAGCAATAAATATTGATAAAATGAGATGAGGAGTTCTTGAAAGTGAGTCCAGAGGTTATTGGAATATTTCAGTGAAGTTGAGTGATATTATCCCCTTTAGTTCAAGATCGCTTAGAGGTAATAGCTGAACCTGGTTGTGTGAGTCCTGAGGTTCACACACAGATATTAAGAGGTTTGAGAGAGGGAAGCAACCATATCTGTATTGAGATGTAGAATGGTCTTGAAGGCCAGAATGGCCTTTCCTCCCACCTCTCTGTTCTGTTTCTCCATAACTATTGTTTATTTAGCACTGTGAAAGTTGGAATGCTTTGCATCTTGCAGAGCAGGTAGCCTTCCCAGTATCAAGGGCATCTTCAAAAGGTGAGGACCCCATTCTCCCAGGACATTGCTTGCTCCCCTCTCCCACGATCTCTCCCCCACTCCAAGCTCTCTCTCTCCTCCTCCTCGCTCTCACCCCCCCCCCCCACTCTCTCACACCTGTCCCATTTGCAAACCTTGTCCACGCATGAAGGTGAGCAGATGTGGCTCGGTAATCGTCCCCCAGGACCTTTTGTCTAAAGCATGGCCTGGGGCCATTCACCTGACGCCCGTGTGTTGTGGTGTATCTGGATTCTAATCGTTGGCGGCTCCTTGGGGGACAAAGGCCTAGCTTATTGAATCCCGGTGTCTCCAGGCACAGCCTCAGATAGCCTGGGGGCATATGGGTGTGGAGTGAGGCATCTGTGTGGATATAATCCTATAGGACCAGGGTCCAGGGTGGCGTAAGACCATTCAACCCATTGTAACTGTGCTAGTTCTTTCAAAGGGCTTTCCAATCAGCCCCACTCTCTAAATTCTGATACTTTTTTCTCCTTTGAGATTTTATTCAGCTTTAAAAATTCCTGTTAAACCTCCTTGTGTGGCATCTTGAAGTAGCACATAGAACATTACAGCACAGTACAACCCCTTCAGCCCACAACGTTGTGCTGATCGTTTCACCGACGCTAAAATCAACCTAACCCATCCCTCCCATATATTTTTCTATCAACCATGTGCACATCTGGGAGATTCTTCAATGTCCCAAGCGTAGCTGCCTCTATCAGGCGACACACCCACCATTGTCTGTGTGAAAAAGCTTACCTCTGACAGCCCCCTGATACTTTCCTCCAATCACCCTAAAGTTATGCCCCCTTGTATTAGCCATTTCTGCCCTGTGAAAAAGATCTTTGGCTTTCCACTTAAATTATGCCTCTTAACACTGTGTACACCTAATTCTAGAACTGGCCGTGCTCTATTTAAAAAAAACAATTTTGCTCTGTTCCTTTTTTTTTACAATTGCCATAACTCCATTCAATTACACAGAAATGTGAGGAAATAGCAGGCCATTTGGCCCCCCAAGTACACCCTATTCAAAACAACCATGCCTGCTCTTCTTCAGGCCTTTTCTCTTCTCTTCTAGTTCTCTGCAGCTCTCAATTCCCTGAGCTTCCAAAACTCTATCTACCTCCTCTTGAAATACACAGCCCCTCTTCGAGTATTGAAGGACAACCTGGTATCAGTGCAGCCAGTGTACTACTTTACTGCTTCAGTGATCAGGTTCAGCTCCCACCACCCTCTGTGAAGAGTTTGTACGTTCTGCCCATGACCGTGTGGATTTCCTCAGGATGCTCCAGTTTCACACCATATTCAAAAGACGTACGGGTTAGGGTCGGTGAGTCACGGGCACGTTGGTGCCAATGTTCCCTCTAATTCATAATGACCAGAGTGCATAAAAATCTTGCACTGTGCAATTGTTTTGCCCAGTGATGACAACATTGAATAATTTCTTCAATAAAAAGAGTATAAATGAGCCATTTCTAAAATCTGCAGACAAATCATCGCAAACTCCACGTTGTCAACCAGAAAAGGAAATGTGACTGTGTACGGTCATGAAATATACTGAACATGCCAAGGAGATGGAGGGTGACAACCTTTTGTGCTCAGTTTAAATTCCTTTGTGCACTAGAAGCAGAAGGTGTGTGTGCACACTCCTTAAGGAGTGCATTGGCTGGCACCAGAGGCATGGTGAGACTGTGGGCTGCTCCCAGTACATCCTCGGACTGCTGACACAAACAATACATTTCACTAAGCTTGTGACAAATAAAACACATCTTTCCTCCATAACTCTCTGGGGAAGAGAAATCCAGAGATTCACCAATGCTCCTGCACACCTCTATTGCAAAGTAAACTTATTATCAAAGTACGTGTATGTTACCTGAGGTTCATGGTTTTGCAGGCCTTCACAGGGGAAAAAAAGAAATACAGTAGAATTTATGAAAATCTATACATAAAGACTGACAAACAACCAATGTGCAAACAATGTAAAATTGTGCAAATTTTGAAAAATAATAGTATTACTTATATTAAGGACGTGAGTTGTAGAGCCCTTGAAAGTGAGCCCATAGGTTGTGGGAACAGTTCAATGTTGTGGTGAGTGAAGTTATCCACACTGGTTCAGGAGCCTGATAATTGTGGGGTAATAACTGTTCCTGATCCTGCTGGTGTGGGACCTGAGGCTCCTGTACCTCCTGCTCAGTAGTAGTAGTAATGAGAAGAGAGCATGGCCTGGATGGTAGGGGTGATTGATAACGGATTCTCCTTTCTTGCGGCAGCGCTCTTTTTCGATATGCTCAATGGCGGGGAGGGCTTTTCCTGTGATGGACGGACTACATCCTCCACTTCCTGTAGTCTTTTCCATTGCTGGATATTGTATTTCCACAGCAGGCCATGATGCAACCAGTCAAGACACTGTCCACTATGTATCTATAGAAGTTAGTCAAAGTTTTAGGTGATTTGCTGAAAGAGATGCTGCCCTCGCACTGAGGAATTTAAAGCTTCTCACCTTTTCCACCTTGATTCCCTAATGAGGTGCGGCCCATGGGCTGCTGTTTCTTCTTCCCACAGTCGATAATCAGTTGTTGGGGTTCACCTGCTTAAAGGTCCTTGTGATTCTTGAGCAAACTCCACCCCCTCCCCAAACCTTCTCCGTTGCCAGAAGAATCCCAATCTCTGTAGGGACTGATGACTCCTGGGCATTGTGTGATATAACTGCAAGAGGTCATTTCCAAAGTGAGGTAGCACGGGGTTGAATGTAGTGTTGTAGATACACCCTAATGGGGGGGTTTATAAAGAGTCAGAATTAGGTTTAATATCACCAGCATATGATGTGAAATTAGTTCACTCTGCAGCAGCAGTACATAATAAATATAGGAAAAAAATAAATGAATGAATTACAATAAATATGTGTATGTATGTTAAATAGCAAAATTAAGAACAGTCATGCAAAAACAAAAAAAAGTAGTGAGGTTGTGTTCACGGGTTCAATGTCCATTCAGAAATCTGATAACAGAGGGAAAGAAGCTGTTCCTGAATCATTGAGTGTGTGTCTTCAGGCTCCTGATGGGAGCAATGTGAAGAGGGCATGTCCTGGGTGGTGGGGGTCCTTAATGACGGACACTGCCTTCCTGAGGCACTGCCGCTTGAAGATGTCCTGGATACTACAGAGGCTTGTACTCACGATGTAGATGACTAAGTTTACAACTCTGCAGCTTATTGCAATAGCCCCCCCCCACCCCCCCCCCCCCCATACCAGCGATGCGGCCACTTAGAATGCTCTCCATTGTACATCGGTAGAAAATTTTGTCTGTTTTTGATGACGTACCAAATCTCCTCAAACTCCTCATGAAGTGTAGCTGCTATCATGCTGCCTTTGTAGCTTCATTGATAGTTTGGGATTAGGACAGGTCCTCAGAGACGTTGACACCGGGAACTTGAAATTGCTCACCCTTTCCACTTCTGATCTCTCTAGGAGGACTGGTGTGTGTTCCCTCGCTTTACCCTTTCTGGAGTCCACAATCAGTTTTTTTATCTTACTGACATTGTTGCTGTGACACTAATCAAACAGCTGATTTATCTCGCTCCTGTACGCCCTTTCATCACCATCTCAGATTCTGCCAACAATGGTGGGGGGTGGGGGTAGGGTTTGGCTCAGTGATGGAGCTGTCTCACGGTTCCAGCAACCCAGGTTCAACCCTGATCCCTGGTGATGTGTGTAGTTTGCACATCCTCCCTTAAACCATCTTCTGCTCCCACATTTCAGAGGCCTTCATAATTGTCCTGGTGTAGATAATTGGCAGAAGAGTCATCGGGGAGCTGGTAGGTAGGTGGGGTGGGGTGGGGGGGGGGGGGGGGTGTGTGTGTGTGTGTGTGTGTGTGTGTGTGTGTGTGTGTGTGTGTGTGTGTGTGTGTGTGTGTGTGTGTGTGTGTGTGTGTGTGTGTGTGTGTGTGTGTGTGTGTGTGTGTGTGTGTGTCTTACACACTTGGGCCCTTGACTCTCAGGAGAGCATAGGAAATTGATGACCTCTCATCTCCATTGTCCAAAGTCGGTGGTATTGTTGGAGCTTCACCAGAGCCTTACCCATTTCCACCTCTCGACGGGAATGTAGGGTCGGACTGCGTAGAACACCCTGAGGGAACCCGCACAGTCAGAGAGGGGGAAGTGCACGAACTCCGTAGTGACAGCGGTAGGAATTAGTGCTTCTGATCGGGCTGTCTGGTGCTGTAAAGTATTGGACTAACTACTGTGCTGCCTTAACCTGCCTACAAAATGTCCTTCACCCTACATCCTCGGCACACCGCCATCGGTGCCTACACCAGCATCCCTGCAAGTGCATTTCAGGCACCCACCATTTTAATCCCCAGTCCAGTTCCGACGTGTTGGTCCACGGCCTCCTCTTCTGACAAGATGAGGCTACCTTCATGGTGGAGGAGCATCACCTTATGTTTGATCTGGCTAACCTCCAACCTGATGGGATAAGTATTGATTTCTTCTTCCAGAAAGCAAATCCTTCCCTGCTTCCCCACTCTGACCTTTCACTTCTCACCTGCTTATCACATTCCCTGGGATCCTCTCCTCCTTCCCTTTCTCCCATGGTTCACTCTCCTCTCCTATCAGATTCCTTCCTCTCCAACCCTTTACCTTTCCCCCTCACCTGGCTTCACCCATCACCTTCCAGCTAGTCTCCTTCCCCACCCCCCACACCTTTTTATTCTGGCATCTTCCTCCTACCTTTCCAGTCCTGAAGAAGAGTCTTGGCCCGAAACATCAACTATAGTCGACCTTCACTAATCTGACTACCTGTAATCCGGTTCCTTTGATAATCAGGCACTGATTTCAAATTTTTCGCGCAACTGCAATTTCAAATTACTCAGGCCACCGTGCCAATTTTCTGCGCATTGTTTTGGTTGTGCTAGATCTGTTCACATGTTGGCGCGCTCTTGTAGGCACAGACAAGCGATTCCTGCTTGTTTTCCTGCATTTATTAATATCATTTGCGTGAGGCATGGCCGCCCGGCACTCACCCGTCTCACCTGCCAGCGGTGGGGGAGCTGGCGCGCGCTGGGCCGGTCCGCTTTCTTGCCCGCCTGCCGGCAGTCACGCACTACCCTAAGGCATCACCTGGTGGGTGCTCCGTTCTCTTCCGCCTACGACCTCAGATCATACATGGCGACCTGCTGAATTTAAGCATATTACTAAGCGGAGGAAAAGAAACTAACAAGGATTCCCTCAGTAGCTGCGAGTGAAGAGGGAAAAGCCCAGCACCGAATCCCCGGCCTCCTGATGGTTGCGTGAAATGTGGGAAATAGAAGACCTCCTTTCTCCAACTTCTGCTTCTGCTCACCCAGATGTGCTGCCATCAACATCAACAGTTTTTGAAGAAGCTTTTGTGCCAGTTTCAGCACCAGTTCCTGATGCTTCACTCATTTTTCAAGGTGAAGATGTTGATGATCCTGACAGCCCCACACTTGCAGACATGTAACTTTGCCTGAAGGTATATTAAACGTCTCACTTTAGAAGCAGAAGTGCTCAACTGTTCTGTATAAGTTAACTCCTGTACATTTACCTGTACCCTTTATTTTATCTGTGCCTGTACAGTATATTGCTTTATTAAAATTTCACTTGCTACTCATTTACTATTTCTGTTTCATTATTATCTAACTTGTACTGATGTACGTGATATTTTAAAGGTATGATGATGTGGTTAGCTATTGCTTAATGTGATCCTTCTGTAATTCGGCATTCTCACTAATCCGGCACTCTGCAGGTCCCAATGGTGCTGGATTATAGAAGGTCGACCTGTATCTATTTATTTCTAGAGATGCTGCCTGACCTGCTGAGCAATGTTGCCTCTAATGTTTAGTAGTCAGTCTGCGTAGAAATCTTATGTTGTGCAAATTTTTTTCCTGTGACAAAAGTATGTGTGCACTGAGTGCACACATGGCACAGTTTATGTAGGTTTACAAAATGTTTGACATAAAACTGCACAGAATAACAACAAATTAACATACATATTTAAGTCACTGAGTTATTTTTTCTCTCTCCTGTCTTTGGCATTTACCCATTCTTTGTAAACTCTATCTAGACTAATAAAACTTCCATCCAGTTGATAGCTTTTGATTCTCATTAACATATCCAAATGACATTCTCCTAAACGGTTTCTCAGCTTGTTTTTGAGTTGTTTCATTAGGCTAAAACCTCGCTCACAGTCTGCACTAGATGCAAGAAAGGTTCCTCCATCGTCCATCAACTGTGCAAGGTCGCAAAACTGTTCGTTTTGAAGTACAAAAGCCACTGTTTGAGCAAAGCTTGAAATCAGTTTGGTTTTAGTTTTTTCTTGCATGGAAAATTTGAAATCATTAAACTGTCGAACTATTACAGTATTTTCAGCCAGAAAATCATGATATTTTAGACATGAGGCATTAACTTGTTCATCGGCAAATGTGAAGTCACAATCTGCAATTGCGGGGAAACCAAAAGCTGACCATTCTTGTACCTCATCTTTCGATAACGATCTCCTCTGGGTTTGATCGTTTTCTCTCTCGCTTATCTGCACTCAACCGTAACATGCGTAGCACTCCTGTAACGGGTAATGACGGGTTCTGTTGTCTGAGCTTTTGTACACCGTCCAAATGCGGTTTACTTGCCAAATGACGCTTCAAAAAGTCAAGTTTCCAAATATCATCCCACTTCTTTCCACTAGCAAATTCTCCAGCAACTTTCACATCACGACAATACAAACAGATAACTCCAGTTTCCGAATCACACATAAATATTTCTCGTAGCTGAACGTTCATGACCTCATGAGCTTTTGGTGTAGCAGTTTCTGCTATTTTGTTAAGCCATTCAGCTTTAAACAAATTTGCTGTTCTTTTGCGCTTCACGCCCGTCACTTCTTTTGAATTCGACATAGTGAATCAATATTTTTTCAATAAAAACTTAGTAAGCTATCTACAGGATTTGAAACAGATCTCTGTAAACTTTACGATATGAACACTGTTCGCCAAAGATGGCTGCCGCCATGATGCAGCTGTACAAACCGGAATAGGGATGGTGAGGTGACGTGAATTGTGGTATTTGAAAAACCAACTAACTGTTAACAGAAACAGCTAGCTAAAATATTATTTTCAATAAGTATAATTATTAATTACTACATTATTTTAGGTAACTAAACTATTGTGCGCTGGTTGAAAAACGTGTGCTGAGAGGGAACACAGCTGCTGAGCTCGTCCAGCATTCCATGAGTACCACTTTAGTGAGGTGTATTGTTTCTGGTGTCCTTTCGAGCCCCCCTAGACTTGGTGGTGTGCTGGAAATCTTTGGGGAAAAGGTTTAATTGCCCTTTGTGGGGAGGGGATTGATGAAGGCTACCAATGTAGCTGGAAACTGGGAGGGGTAATGGAGGGAGTGGGGGTGAGCTGGGATAGGAAAGTAAGGTCCCTGCTCGAAGATGGAACACAGATACAGGCACTGATTTCAGGGTCAGAATCAGAAACAAGTTTATTATCTATGACTCGGTGTTTTAGGAACAGATACTTCCCTCTACTATCAGATTTCTGAATGGACAATGAACGCTACCTCACTATTTTTAATTTTTTTTTCTTTATTCACTCTATCACTCTATTTTTGCTCTATTTTTATATATATATATATTGCTTACTGTAATTTATAGTTTCTTAAAAAAGTTACGTATTGCAATGTACTGGTGCTGCAAAACAGCAAATTTCATGACATGAACACGGGAGGTTCTGCAGAGACGGTAAATCCAGAGCGATACACAGAAGGCTGCAGAATTCAGCAGGTCAGCCGGCATCTGTGGAAAAGTGCAGAGTTGATGTTTTGGGCCGAGACCCTTCACCGGGACTGAGAAGGAAGGGGGGGGGGGGGGAATGCTGATAGCTAGAATGTGATGGATGGCACCAGGTGGGTGGGAAAGGTACAGGGTTGGGGAGGATGGAATCTGGTAGGAGAGGAGAGTGGACCATTGGAGAAAGGGAAGGAATGGAACTGGGGGAAGAGGTAAGTGGCCAGAGTGGGGAATAGAAGAAGAGGGAAGGGGAAGGGAAATTGTTTTAATAAAAGGAGACATTGATACTCATGTCATCAGGTTGAAGGTCACCCAGACAGAATATAAGGTGTTGCTCCTTCGCGCTGTGGGTGGCCTCATCCTGGCAGAAGAGGAGGCTGTGGACTGACATGTTAGAATGGGAATGCAGATAAACATTAAAATGCTTGGCCGCAGGGAAATTCTGCTCTTGGTGGATGGAGCAGAGGTGCTCAACAAAGCGGTCCCCAGTCTGCATCGGGTCTCTCCAGTGTAGATGAGTCCGCATTGGGAGTACAGGATACAGTAGGTGTCCCGAATTGATTTGCAGTTGAAGTGTTGCCTCATCTGGAAGGACAGTTTGGGGCCCTGAATGATTGTAAGGGGAGAGGTGAATGGGCACCTATAGCATTTTGGTCGCTTGCAAGTAGAGAGATTAGATGGGAGGGACGAATAGACGGGGCAAGCAGAGAGTGAGCAATCCTTGTGGAAATTGGACAGTGGGGGGAAGGTAAAAATGCGTTTGATGTTAGGATCCTGTTGAATTTGGCAGTTGCGGAGGATAATGTGTTGAATGCGAAGACTCGTGGGGTGGTAGGTGAGGAGGAGAGGAACTCTATCCCTGTTAAAGCAGCGGGAAGCTGTACCAGTTGGTAGGTTAATTGGTCATTGTAAATTCTCCTGTGATTAGGCTAGTATTAAATTGCAGGATTACTGGGTGGTGTGGCTGGACAAAGGGCCTGCTCCATGCCATATCACAATAAGTAGTGATACGCTAACTGATATGTGACTGTGCTGCTCGGATTAATAAACAAATAGTGCAGAAAGAGTAAAAAGTAGTGAGGTAATGGCGTGGGTTTGTGGACCGTTCAGAAATCTAACGGCAGAGTGTTTAGTATTTGGCTCTGTTAGAATCCAGATTTCAATTTTTTTGAGAGCCTTTTTGGGAAAATGGTGTCAAAGTTCAAAGTAAAATTTATTATCAGAGTTCATACACGTCATCCCATACAACCCTGAGATTCTTTTCCTGCGGGCATACTTAGCAAATCTATAGAGCAGGAACTGTAAACAAACTGCAAATGCAGATATAAATAAATAACAAACATGAAGTAACAATATAACAGAGTCCTTAAATGAGTGTAGCTATCCCCTTTTGTTCAGGAGCCTGACGTTTGAGGGGTACGAACTGTTTCTGAACCTGGTGCTGTGAGTCCTGAGGCTCCTGTACCTTCTGCCTGCAGCAGTGAGAAAGGAGCTTGGCCTGGGTGGTGAGGATCTTTCATGATGGATGCTGCTTTTCTACAATACCATTACATGTAGACGTGCTCAATGGTTGGGAGGGTTTTACCCATGATGTACTGGGCCCAAATCCACTACCTTTTGTAGGATTTTCTGCTCAAAGGCATTGGTGTTCCCACACCAGGCTGTAACTCAGCCGGTCAGCACACTTTCCACCACACACCCATAGAAGTTTGCCAAGGTTTTCGATGACACACCCAATCTCCACAGACTCCTGAGGAGTAGAGGTGCTGGCTTACTTTCTTCACAATTACATTTATATGATGGGTCCAAGACAGGTCCTCTGAGAGAGTGACACCCTGGAATTTCAAGTTACTGACCCTCTCCACCTCCGATCCTCTTTGATGACTGACTCATGCATCTCTGGTTTCTCTCTCCTGAAGTCCACAATTGGTCTCATTGACATTGAGTGAAGGGTTGTTGTTATTACACCACTCAGCCAAGTTTTCAATCTCCCTCCTGTATGCTGATTCATCACCACCTTTGATACAGCCCACAACAGTGGTGTCATCAGCAAACTTGTACATGGCTGTACGTAGCCACACAGACCTAGGTGTAAAGCGAATAGAGCAGAGGGCTAACTACACATCTCCGTGGTGCTCCTATACTCGTGGAGATTGTGGAGATGTTTTTGCCAGTCTGAATTGACTGGTGTCAACTAGTGAGGAAATCCAGGGTCTAATTACACAGGGGTATTGAGGCCCAGGTCTTGGAGTTTACTGATTAGTTTCAAATGTCTTGTAGAGATTGGACCAAGGGGTTGCTTTGATTCAGGGGTGCTGGTCATTTTGAGCTTGGGTCGATTGGACTGTTCTGTGACCTGAATCTGAGCCGAGGCAGGGGAATGGATCTCACAAGGAAGGTGAGAGGAATAGAAGTGAACAGGTGGGCGGGGGACAGGGTTGAGGGACGGCTGAGCAGAAGGTGGATCCTTGACAGTGTTGACTCAGGTACCAAATGTTATAGGCAATGGGCTCTGTCTGCACATCAAAGACCCTTCCCAACCCAGAGATTTGTCATGACCCCACTGACCTTCACCAATTTGTATCGATGCCTTCTGGAAAGGATCCTGCCTGGGTACAACACAGTTCTAAAAAACCCTCGTGCTATGGACACATGGGTGCCACCCTCCTCAGCATGGGTTCTGTCTGTACTTCTCACTGCCTCAGTAAAGCAGCCAGCATCATCTAACCCAGATATTCTCTCCTCTCTCCCATCGTTAGGATGTGGGCGATCATGGTCTTTCCAAGTCCATGATTGTTCTTGGCAAATTTTTCTATAGAAGTGGTTTACCATTGCCTTTTCTGGGCACAAGACAGGTGACCCCAGCCATTATCAATACTCTTCAGAGATTGTCTGCCTGGTGTCAGTGGTGGCATAATCAGGACTTGTGAGACGCACTACCACCATGACTGGGGGGCTAAGCAGGTGCTACATCTTGCCCAAGGGTGACCTGCAGCTAGCGGAGGCAAGGAGTGCCTCACACCCCCTCTGGTAGAGACGCATCTCCACTCGACCATCAGGCAGAAGACAAATGGCTGAAAGCACGCACCACCGGGCTCGAGGATGACTTCTACCATGCTGTTAGGGGACTATAAGGTGACTCTTGACCTCATGATCTACCTTCTCATGGACCCTACCGCCCAGCTGCACCGCACTTTCTCTGCAAATGTAACACTTTATCCTTCATTCTGTTCTTGCTTTTCCCTCTACTGACGTGATGAACTGATCTTTACGGATGGCTCGTAAGACAAACGTTTTCACCGTATCTCAGCATGTGTGACAATAACTTGCTGATTGTTATCTGGCTCTCGACGTAGCAATGTGGCATAAGCGGGTTGAGCTCCCACCGGAGCACCCAGAGGTGGGGCTTCAAGCCCCGCTTGATAAAGACCCCTAGGAGCCTCATTTGGCCCTGACTTCTGATCCTCGTGCCTGATGGTTAAGAGGTCAAAGCAGAGACATAAATATGTCCCACGCACCACACCACCCACCTCACCCAGTGCAGGGGATCTTGCTGTGTACAATTTTCTTACCCTCTTGTGTGATGGGGAGAGGAGGCAGAAGAAGGGGTGGGGAATTGAGGGAAGGGTGCAGGGAGGGGGATGTGTACAGGGAGGGGAGAGGGGGCAGGAGAAGGGGAGAATGGGGGTTGCTGAAGGGACGGGAGAGAAGGCATGGAGAGGGGTTGTTGAATAGGGGTGTGCTTGAGGTAAGTGGGGAGGAAGGGAATGGGGCTGGAGGAGGTTTGGACAGGGGGCTGGGGATGAGAGTGGAGTGCAGCCAGTGATCAGGTCTGTGCCACCTTTCCTCACAGGTGAGGACGAGAAGATGGAGGAGCTGCCGGAGCCGCTGCGGCCGGCCACCGCCCCCAGCCCGGACCTGCTGACGTGCGGCCAGTGTGGGCGAAGTTTCCTGCTCTGCCACATCCTCGACTTCATCGAGCACAAGAGGAGTGATTGTACCTGGCCAGCCCGTCTCCGGGGAGCCCCCCACGGGGGTCCGCACTCCCCGCTGGCCCAACGGGGAGACGTGCAGGCGCTGGGCATGTCGGACGTCGTGGGAGGAGGAGCCCCCACTGGAGGCAAGTATCCTGAGGCTACTCTTTTCACTTTTTGCCCCGTGACTGCGGCAGGTAGTGCTGCTGCCTCCCAGCACCAGTGACCGCGGTTCGATCCTGACAGCCAGCGCCGTCTGTCTGTGTGGAGTTTGTATGCTCTCTCTGTGAGCGGTCGGCTTTCCGTATTCCAGCAATGAGCAGGTTCAGTGGGTTAATTGGCTGCGGTAGATATTATGAGGCTCCCTGTCCCCATTACACCCCCCCCCCCCCACCCACCTTTGGTTCCAACCACCCTGGGACAAAGATATTCTTCCAAAGATTCCCTCTAAACCTCTGGGATGTGATAGAGGTACACAAGATTATGAGGGGTATAGGTAGGGTAAACGCAAGCAGGCCCTTCCACTGAGTTTGGGTGGGACTACAGACAGAGGCCATAAGTTAAAGGGTGAAAGATGAAAATTTTAAGGGGAACATGAGGGGCAACTTTTTCATTCAGAGAGTGGTGAGAGTGTGGAATGAGTTTGTAGCACAAGTGGTGTGTGCAAGCTTGATTTCAATGTTTAAGAGAAGTTTGGATAGGTACATGGATGGGAAGGGGTATGGAGGGATATGATCCAAATGCAGTTTGATGGAATTAAGCAGTTGAAGTGATTTGGCATGGACCAGATGGGCTTGTTTCTGTGACTCTATGACCTCTACTCCTCACTTTAGACCCACATCCTCTGCTAACATATCCCTCTGCAATGGAGTATAATTTCTTACAGATTAGCTTTATCTGTTGCATGTATATTGAAACATACAGTGAAATACGTCATTTGCACAGTCCAAGGACAAGCCATGGACAGCTCACAAGTGTTGTCACGCTTCCAGCACCAACATGTCATGCCCATAGCTTACTAACACTGACTAATTTGAAAGTCTGGACTGTGGTAGAAAACCAGAGCACCCGGCGGAAGCCACACAGTCCGTACACAGTGTATTGAGGTAGAACAAGGTAAAACAATAACAGAATGCAGAATAAAGTGTAACAGCTCCAGAGAAAGTGTAGAGCAAGTAAGCAATAAGGTGCAAGGTCATTACCAGGTAGATTGTGAGGCCAAGAGTCAATCTTATACAAGAGCTCTGTCCAAGACTCGGTAACAGTGGGGTAGAAGCTGTTCTAAAGCCTGGCGGTATTTCAGGCTTTTGTATCTTCTGCTTGATGTGGGCGGGGGGGGGGGGGGGAGAGACAATATCCAGGTTGAGTGGGGTCTGTGATTATGCTGGCTGCTTTCCTGAGGCGGTGAGAAGTGTAGACAGAGTCTATGGAGGGGAGACTGGCTCCCGCAGTGTGATTTAGTATCTGTCTCACAGGTTAGTTGGCAATTTGGACTGACCCACAGTTGGGAATTCCCTTTAAGTCGGGGGTTCCCAACCTTTTTTATGTCACGTAATCTTACCCACTTTTTACCGAGGGGTCCGTGTTGGGAACCCCTGCTCAAGCAGTGACGTAATATCGTCAGTGAAGTATTGGTTTATTATTGTCACATGTACGGAGATAGTGACAAGCTCGTCTTGCATACTGTTCATGCAGATCAGATCATTACACAAAACAATACCTTGTGAATCTCCTCCACGTGCCCTCTGCTGCACTTATTTACACTGATGCTGACTTGTTCTCCACACATGCCCAGACCCTCCAAATTTAGTTAAAAATTGACCTTTTGATTCCCCTTATCAAAATGCCTCACCTATCAACACTCCTGTCCCCCGCACACAAGGGTCAATTTACAGCAGTCACTTTACCCACTGCCCCACTGACCCATTAAGGCTTTATGAACACCATTTGTAATTATGGGTTTTACACCTTTGTCCTTCCTTGCTGCCCATTACACTGCCAGCAGTGAAGACCTCCATCTCTGGGGGTGTTCAGGGCTTCCTTCATCGTGTCAGTAGCTTCCTCTCGGTTTTCACTCCTGTCATACTAGTCCCGGGTGAAGACTGAGGAATACCGTCGCACTCACATCTAGAAAAATTCTTCATTCCTGTTCACATAATGCTTTTGTTTGACCAGTCAGGGTTGTTAGTCCTGCATTGAAGTCCCTGCTCCTGGTGGACTGGTGGATCACTCTCAGTTTGGCCTCTACCCTTTGACCTGTTTGGCATGGTTGATCCTTTCAAGCACAAGGCCCTAACTCCAGCCAACATAGCTCTCTGGGTTATTGAGTCATCAAGCCTCCTAAACCCACAACAAGTTTGTGGTCCTCTTAGAGGTTATGCCTTTTGTAATGGGGGTGGGGGGGGGTAAATACATGCAAAAGGTACCTAATAAAGTGGCCACTGAGTGCATTTCTGTGTGTTCGTGATCTTCTGCTGCTGTAGCCCATCCATTTCAAGATCTGACGTGTTGTACATCTGGAGATGCTCTTCTGTATGCCACTGTTGTAATGAGTGATTATTTGAGTTACTGTCACCTTCCTGTTAGCTTGAACCGGTCTGGCCATTCTCTCTGAACGTTCTCATTAACAGAACACTTTCCCCCACGGAACTGACGCTTGCTGGATGTTTTTTTGTTTCTCGCACCATTCTCTGTAAACTCTAGAGACTGGTGTGAGTGAAAATCCCAGGAGATCAGCAGTTTCTGAGAAGCTTAATCCACCCTGTAGGCACCAACAATCACTTCACAGTCAAAGTCACCACAGTTACATTTCTTCCCCATTTTGACACTTGGTCTGAACAACAGCTGAACTTCTTCACCATGTCGGCATGCTTTATTGCTTTGAGTTGCTGCCTCATGATTGGCTGATTGGAGATCATGACGTCCCTCCTTCGTCCCTCTCCTAATGTCGATTGTCCTTTTAGGGATGACAGGGAGAAGACCGGGGAGTGGGGCTGAGGAGGGAAAAAACAAAAGGATCAGCCATGATTGCGTGGCGGAGCAGACTTGATGGCCAGATGGCCTAATTCTGCTCCTATGCCTTATGGTCTTACGCTCTAGGATGATCCCAGCTTTCCGAGATTGGTGGGGCCACGGGAGGTTATGAGATAGTGATGCTGCAGAGGGTTTTGGAGACCATGGTGATAATTTCAATCCATGGGAGCCAGCAGACTTGGGGTTGGAGGGGTGCAGGTACAGATGGAGGGGAGATGATGGGTTTAAGGTTAGGGGCAGGGACCTTTGAGAGGTTAGGGTGGCATCTTTGTGCAGTGGTTAGGGTAACACCACTACAGCACCGGTAACCTGGGTTCAGTTCCTCCCGCTGACTGTACGTTCTCCCTGTGACGACGGAGGTTTCCTCTTGGGTGCCTGAGTTTCCTCCTACAGTCCAAAGGTCGTTTAATTGGTTACATAGGTTTATTCAACTGGTACGGCCTCACTGGCCCAGGAAGGCCTATGACCATGTTGTATTCCCAAATAAAGAAATGCAGTATTGTGCAAAAGTCTAAGACACATGTATAGTATATAACTAGGGCTTTTGCAGAGTACTGTATTTCTCAATGTGGAGCGGAGAGCAAGTTCGTAAATCTGACAAAAGCAAAGGATGTTGGGAATGGTGCAGTTGGAGAGTGATGGGACAGATGCTGGGGGCGGAGAGTGTGGGGGGTGCCGCGAGTGCAGACACGCCCAGCCCTGAGATACCGGGCAAGATCATTCAACTGCGAACAACTGGTTTATTGATCATTATAGAATGTCTCTCTGGTGCTTTGTGCTCCCTCGCCTCTCCCTTCCCCTTTTCCCAACCATGATTCCCCTCTCCCTGTCCCTTCCCACATGTATATCATAATGGAATGATGGGCCAAAGGGTCTGCATATGTCCGTTTAGTCTCATGATTCTTTGGGGGTCAGCCCAGCTTGTGTAGCCACTGCCCCACAGCTGTGGAGATCCGGTGCTGTCTATGTGTGAGATTGCGTGATCTCCCTATCACTGTGTGGAGTTTTCACCCTCTCCCTGTCACTGTATACCCCTTCCCCCCGCCGCCCGCAATGCTCCAGTTTCCTCGCTCATTTCAATGGTGTGTGGCTTTGGTAGGTTAATTGCTCCTAGTGAGTGGTTGAGGAGTGGAATTGGTTAAGGAGGGAATATGAATATGAAGCAAATATAATTAGTGTATGTGAGTGCCTGGTGGTTGGCATAATTTTGATGGGCTGAAGGGCCTGTTCTGTGCAATATAAGCGTGAGTCTATGAACTGTGCCCTTTTCTGGATTTATTTGAGAATGGCTTGTGTTGCTGGTCCCATTAAGATCATAAATCAAAGCAGGAACAGTCTACTCAGCCCTCAAATTCTATTGTTCAATAAGGATTGAAGCCAATGTATCTCAGAACACACAAAATTCTGGAGGAACACAACAGGCCAGGCAGGATTTATGGTAAAAAGTGTGTCGACATTTCAGCCCTGAAAGGTCTCGGCCCAAAATGTCAGCTGCACTCTTTTCCGTAGCTGCTGCCTGGCCTGCTAAGATCCTTCAGCATTGTGTGTGTTGCTCGGATTCCCAGCATCTGCAGATTTTCTCTTGTTCGTTAATGTATCTTGCTGCCATTTTCCCCCAATGGCCCCTTGGCCCTGAGTTCATGTCATATCCAATGGTGTATCGATCTCGGTCTTGCCCTCTCCCCCATCCCCCAAACCAAATTCCTTCTCTACTAACCTTGTCATTTTTAAGGCCCGCTATACTTCTGTGTTGGTGGGGTGGAAATACCTCTCTGCCAATTGTAGATTCCTCTCCACCAAAGGCTGGTGTGTCTTCACCAAAGGGGGATGCATCTCTACCAAAGGCTCCTTTCCTCTGCTAGCCTGCAGGTCACCCTTGGGCAAGGAATAGCACCTGGTTAACCCCCCCGATCGGAGTCACATGAAGCCATGGGAGCCGGTAGTGGATGGTCGTATGAGCAGCTGGTGCAGATCACAATCCTGGTTATGTGACCACTGACACCAGGCAGACAGCAGTTGAAGAGTATCGATAAGGGCTGGGGTGACCCATCTTGTAAAGACGCTGCCCAGAAGAAGGCAATGGCAAACCAGTTCTGTGGGAAAATTTGCCAAAAATATTATGGTCTCCACACCCACCTGGCCCAGCTCCTGTCCAGTGAATGTCGTGGGGGGAGGGGGAGAATCTCCACAAGTGAGATTTGGGGCAGTTGAGAATCAATGAGGTAGTTCGGAGGAAGGGGGAAGAATGGATGCAGGGAAAGAGGTCCCATCCAACGCTCCCATGCCTCAATTTTCATCACAGCTGCCTTCCCAAGTGGACCATTAATTCCACCGGAATAGAATTCTCTCCTGCCTCCCTCTCATGATCCGATACTGAGTCCTGAGGAGCCTCCGTACTGACAATGTGCATCTGTCTGGCTCCTAGCTTCATCGGAGTGCAAATGGGTCACAGAAAGAGATAGATAGTAGTGCAGGCAACCCAAGGCTCAGCCAATGGAGTTGGTTCTTAAGGAGCCCTTTAAATGGAGGAGAGAAAGGTCTAGAGGTTTATTTGCGGGGGGGGGTGGATTTCAGAATTCAGGGCAGTTGACAACATGGGGAGAGAGGCTAATACTGAAATATTTTACTGTAGGTTGTCCTTTATACAATAGCGATCTTACAGCAATTTAATGGAGGTAGAAGGGAGAGTGAGGCAAGAGGTTACCTCCTTGGAGAGAAGTGGGGGGGGCAGAGACAAGCTCTCCCCTCGCCCCTCCCTATCTGCCTGTGCCCATCCACCAGATTCATAGAACATGCTCCCTCTTTGGCTGTAGCACCCTTGCTAATAAACGGACATGGAAGGCACCGTAGAAATGCAGGTTTCTTAGCTGTCACGAGGTCTAGTATTGTGGCTCCTTTTCTTGTGGGGCTTTTCTGTGTATCTACTTCCAGCCTCCTCTTTCCCCCACAACCTCTCCCACACCTTTAGGTGGGTGCGTGGCCAACTCTCCCCCGCCACCCCTCACCATCTCCACCCTTTCTGATGCTGCCCCATCCTCTTCAGCTTGCCAGGAGATTCAATCCCCTGACGACATCGTCACCCTCCGTTCTTCTGCACGGTTGGCTGGTCAGTAGCCTATGGTTGCTCTGGGACCGAGAAAAACAAAACGGAGTGTGTGAGAGAGAGGGAGAGAGAGAGAGAGAGGAGAAAAAAACCCTTTAGCCTAAAGGAGGAAGTGCATATTCAAATTGCACATCTGCAGAAAGAAAACTTCTGCTTTTCCCTTGAGCTGCCAGCCTCATTAACCCTCGTTGGGCTGATCACTGCTTCCTCAGGAGAAGGCCAATGATCACCATAGTAACAGGCTGTTGGGCTCACCGGCAATGGTGGTTGTTTTTGGGGAGGGAAGTGCTTGAGGTTAGAAAGGAAGAATAAGAGAATACGTGTTGGAATTGGCCAACGAAGCTCTCATTCCCTGTTGGCCCGTGGCTGTGTGTGTGTGTATGTGAGAGAGAGAGAGAGACAGGAGGTGAGGTGGGTGTTTGTTCTCTGAGGGCCCCTCCTAGGCGTCAAGGCCCTGGGGTGTCTCTCGAAGTGACGTTGCCAGGAACATTGGCACTGGTTTCCTTGTGGGTTTTTTGCACTGAGTCAAACCTGTCCGAACCAGTCCTTGGTCGACACGCCTTTAACCTTAGGGCTCCTGGAGCTGGGCCAGGGCAGACTGAGAGATAAAACTGAACAGGTTTACTCGAAGAAGCCTCAGTCGAGGGCGGGCACTGAGAGACGTGTGTGTATGTGTGTGCCAAGACTCTGAAGGGCAGGACTGTACGCGTTTGTGTGCTTCTTGTGAAACACCAAGGCCTGAATGCTCTTCCTTCTCCCGATGAGAAAACAAGACTCCTCACACTGGACCCTTGCTATGCAGGAACCCCCATTCAAGGTGACTGCCAGTGGGCAGTGGTGTCACCTTGCTTTCAGGAAGCTGCTGGTTTTACCCACTTGAGGACCAAGGGAAAGTGCACTGTTCTATATGAGGGGTATTAGTCGGGTAATTGGGTGCCTCCTGTGGGGGTATTAAAAGCCCGCAGGGTGTGAGGAGTTCTCTGTGCTTCTAAACCTTTACAGAGTGGTTACAGGCCCTTGGCTTCAGTGGGTTCACGCCCTCCTCATGCAGACCCTACAACTTATCGAAACATTCCTCCCATCGCCAGCTAGTAAGGGGGGGGGGGCTACTTCAAAGAATCAAAAGAAGCAGCACAGAGTTATAAACTCACTCAGCTCCATCATGGCCTGCTCAGCGTCCAGGACATCTTCAAGGAACTATGCCCCAAAAAGGTGGTATCCAACATTAAGTGCCCCCTCACCAAGGACATGTCCTCTTCTCATTGTTACTGATGGGAAGGAGGTACAGGAGCCTGAAAGCCCACACTCAACGATTCAGGAATTCCTAATTGGACATTGAACCCATGAAAACTACCTCACTACCTTTTTATTTCTACTTTTGCACTACTTCTTTAACTATTTAATATATATATACATACTTACTGTAGTTCACATTTCTCCTATTATTATGAATTGCATTGTACAACTGGTGCAAAGACAACACATTTCACGACATATGCCAGTGATATTAAACCTAATTCTGATTCTGATCAACTGACTCTTCCCCCTCACTTACACACTGGGGGTGGCGGTGCGGGTGCAGGAGGAAACTTGCGATGCACAATTAACCTGCATGTCTTTGGGATGTGGGAGGAAACCAGAGCACCTGTGGCGGGGGGAGTGACCCACATTCAAATGTGCAAACTTCATTTACAGACAGCATTGGAGGGCACTGGTGCTGTAAGACTACAGAATCAGAGTAAAGTTTAATATTACTGGCATACGTCATGAAATCTGTTGACTTGTTGCAATACATAATGTAGAAAAAACCGTGAATTACAGTGAGTATAATTAAATAGATAAATTAATTAAATATATTTAAAAAGTTAAATAAGTAGCACAAAGATAGAAATAAAAAAAAGTAATGAGGTGGTATTCGGTGGTTCAATGTCCATTCGGAAATTGGGCGGCAGAGGGAAGGAGCTTTTCCTGAATCATTGAGTGTGTGCCTTCAGGCTCCTGTAATCCTTCCTGATGGTAACAAAGTGAACAAGGCATGAGCTGTGTGATAGGGGTCGTTAACGATGGACATCACCTTTCTAAAGTACCACTCCTTGAATGCTGGATGCTTCTCCTGGATGCTGGAGAGGCTAATGCCTATGTTGGAGCTGACTGAGTTTACAACTCTCTGTAGCTTACTTCGATCCTGTGCTGTAGACCCCGCCCAGCATACTGGACAGTGATGCAAAGAGTTAGAATGCTCTCCACGGTACATCTGTAGAAATTTTCGAATGTTTTTGGTGACATGCTAAATCTTCTCAAATGAAACACAGACACTGTCGTTCCTCCAGGTGATCCGGTTTCCTCCCACGGTCCAAAGACATTCCATTTGGTTAATTAGTCACTGTAAGCTGTGCTGCGATTCGACTAGGGTTAAGTAGGCGGGTTGTTGGGTGGCACCACCGTTTGTTCCATGCCCTAAGGCTCACATATACCTAACACCTCAATGCCAGTAACGTCCACCCTTACTGACAGTGGAATATTGCGAGGTGCAAAATTAACTCCCCAATTTCCCATTACAATCTGCAGTGTCAGCTCTAGAGCACCCTTAGCGGGGCGGGACACAAAAGGGATGTGAAAGGAGCTTTAGAAATTCAGTTCTGTTTATTAAATACAGGATTTGTGACGACTTACCTTAGTTTTCTGATTGATATTCATTGTGACCTATCAACCCACTTCCTTATTTAAGGGACAGCTTGACTCGGTTCAAAATCTTACTGACTGTGGGGAGCAGTGGCCCTCTCATTACACTGCTGAGGCCTAGGGTAGAGGCTCTGGTTTTAAATTCCACCATGGATGCCTAGGTGCAACTCTGTTCAGCAAATAAGAATTTAAAAGGTGTTAAATCCCCATGATATCTTTTAGAGAGGGGAGAGGTGCTGTCCTTACCTGGTGTGGCCTATAGATGACGTCTGAACCAAAATGGAGGGGACTTTTAACTACCTTCTCATCTTGGGGAGGTGGTCACAATTAGAGATGGCCAATGCAGGTAGTGTACTGGTTAGCACAATGCTTTACAGCACCAGCAACAACCAGGGTTATTCTCCCACTGCGGTTTGTAAGGAGTATGGATGTTCTCCTCCATGACAGCTTGAATGAAAATCGCAGGAGATCAGCAGTTTCTGAGATACTCAAACCATCCCATCTGGCACCAACAATCATTCCACCATCAAAGTCACTTAGATCACATTCTGATGTTTGGTCTGAACAACAACTGAATCTCTTGACCATGTCTGCCTGCTTTGATGCATTGAGTTGCTGCCACATAATTGGCTGATTAGATATTTGCATTTACCTAACAAAGTGGCCACTGAGTGTATGTTAGCCTAGGCTAAATTGATGAATGAGGTGACAAAGGGTTCAGTTTCCCCTCTCCCTACCAGCTAGGTTCAGCCACACAGCGGTGGTTAGATGCTGTCCGCTAAGACTCCCCTTGCATGAAGTTGGACTCTAAAGAACAGGGTCCATTTCCTGAGTTATGATGGCGCCCACTGCCAAATATCCTGCCTAGGATCAACACTTCCCTGCCTGGCAAAACAAGCCCACTGTTCCTAAAGCACAAGGGAAGGGGTGGAAAATCTTGATTTGGCATCCCACGGCCAGTCTTGGGTTACACGCCATGGTGGTTGCCCTTGGTTACCGGCCTAGATGTAATCTCACACTGCACAGGCCCAGAGCGACTCCACTGTGTAAACTGAAGCTCTCAGTCAAGCTTTTTGTTAATTTGCATATTAACATATGTCTCCAAATCCCCAAAGTATTGTCTGTTCATTAATATTCCTGCTTGCTCTGAATCCTGGGATAGATCCCTGTGGGATCCTCTGTTTGCTCAAATTAACATTCGGGGAGTGCATGAAGATTTTAGTTGGTGGGGGGGGGGAGAAATTTGCATTTTTTAATTAGTCTGGATAATTATTTGTTGAATATTCATTTGATGGACTCCCTCTGAAATCATCTTGTCGGAGTTCCCTCGGGGTGAAGAAGGGAGGGGTGCAAGAGTAACGTCCTTACCCTTAAAACCCTGAGAGCATTGCAGGTTGGAAAGCTGCACCTGAGTCAAGGCTATCGAGTGCTTCTGAAAGAGAAAAACAACAAATTGTACACTTGATAACCCACCCCCCCCCCCCCCCACCACTGCCAAGGCACAGGGACTGGATATGCTGTATACAGGAAGCTGAACACCCAATCCTTGCCTAGAGCCTCACTTTGTAGCAGGACGCAGAGAAACTTGGCTGGGGATCTTTCTAATATTCTACCCCAGCCTAAGTGATAGGACCCTCAGCTGATGTGAGTGTTAACGAGCTCCGTAATATTCCCTGTCTTTGCTCTGCGGGCAGTTCACAAATCATCAGCTGTCGGAGAGTTAGGGTCAGAGAGGCTTGTTCTCATACAGTATATGTTGAAACATACAGTGAAATGCATCCTTTGCATTGACAGCCAACACAGTCCGATGATATGCCAGGGCAGCCCACAAGTTTAAAGTAAATTTATTATCAAAATACATATATGTCACCATATACATCCTTGAGCTTAATTTTCTTGTGGGCTTACTCAATAAATCCATAATGGAATCAATGAAAGACCATACCAACTTGGGCATTCAACCAGTGTGCAAAACAAAAAATTCTACAAATACAGAAAAACAGAAATAATACTAAGTAAATAAATAAGCAATAAATATCAAGAATATGAGATGAAGAATCCTTCAGAATCAGAATCAGGTTTATTATCACCGGCATGTGACGTGAAATTTGTTAACTTGCAGCAGCAGTTCCATGCGATACATAATCTAGCAGAGAGAGAAAAAATAATAAATAAAATAAAACAATAATAATAAACAAACAAGTAAATCAATTATGTGTATCGAATAGATTTTTAAAAATGTGCAAAAACAGAACTACCTTATATTTATAAAAATGAAGTAGTGTCGAAAGCTTCAATGTCCATTTAGGAATCGGACGGCAGAGGGGAAGAAGCTGTTCGTGAATCGCTGAGTGTGTGTCTTCAGGCTTCTGTACCTCCTACCTGATGGTAACAGTGAGAAAAGGGCATGCCTTGGATGCTGGAGGTCCTTAATAATGGACGCTGCCTTTCTGAGACACCGCTCCCTGAAGATGTCCTGGGTACTTTGTAGGCTAGTACCCAAGATGGAGTTGACTTTACAACCTTCTGCAGCTTCTTTCGGTCCTGTGCAGTAGCCCCTCCATATCAGACAGTGAATCCATAGGTCGTAGGAACATTTCAGTGATGGGGCAAGTGAAGTTGAGTGAGGTTATCACCTTTGGTTCAAGAGCCCAATGGTTGAGGGGTAATAACTGTTCCTGAACCTGGTGGTGTGTGTCCTGAGGCTCCTCTACCTCCTTCCTGATGATAAGAGCAAGAACAGAGCATGACCTTGGTGAAGTTATCCCCTTTCTTTCAAGAGCCTGATGGTTGAGGAGTGGTAACACTGTTTCTGTGCCAACATTGCATACCCACAACTTACTAACCCATAAGATCATAAATTGTAGGAGCAGAATTAGGCCATTCAGCCCATCAAGTCTGCTCTGCTATTCCATTGTGGCTGATTTATTATCCCTCTCAACCCCATTCTCCTGTCTTCTCACCACAATCTTTCACGCCTTAATCAAGATACTATCAACCTCTGCTTTAATATACCCAATAACCCAATAACCAGACTTCCACAGCCTTCTGTGGCAGTAAATTCCGTAGATTCACTGTACGTCTTTGGCCTGCAGGAAGAAAGCAGAGCACCCGGAGGACACCCACGCTGTCGTGGGGAGAACGTACAAACTCCTTAGAGACAGCAGTGGGAATTATAAACTGACCTTTCTATCACTGATGCTGTAAAATGTTGTGCTAACTGCAATGCTGCCCTGACATACTTAACGTTCATGCAGGTAAACATGCTGGCCTGAGGCCATCCCATTTGACTGTGTTTGACCCATCTCCCTGTAAACCAGGGGTTCCCAACCATTGTTATGCCATGCACCCCGACCATTAACCATGGACCCCAGGTTGGGAACTAGTTAAATTAAACAAGTAGAACCTAAGCCTTTTAGAGCCTAAACCTTTTTTTTTTTAGCAGTTTTCAAGTTCCTGAATGTCAGCATCTCTGACAATCTATCCTGGACCCAACATATCAATGCAGTTACAAAGAAGGCAAGATAGTGGCTATATTTCACTTGGAGTTTGAGGAGATTTGGTTTGTCAGATAACTACGGTGAGTATTCTAACTAGCTGCTTCACTGTCGGGTATGGGTGAGGGCCACTGCACAGGATCAGAAATAAGCTGCAGAAAGTTATGAACTCAGTCGCTCCATCATGGGCACTAGCCTCCCCAGTATCCAAGACATCTTCAAGGAGTGGCGCCTCAAAAAGGCAGCGTCCATAATTAAGGACCTCCATCACCCAGGAGATGCCCTCTTCTCATTGCTACCATCAGGGAGGAGGTACAGGAGCCTGAAGGTACACACTCAATGATTCAGGAACAGCTTCTTCCCCTCCGCCATCAGATTTCTGAACGGACATTGAACCCATGAACACTACCTCACTACTTTTTTCCACACTACTACTTTATTTATATATACTTACTGTGATTCCGTTTTTCTCTATTGTTACGTGTTGCAATATACTGCTGCCACAAAGACAACAAATTTCACGACATATGTCGGTGATATTAAATTTGATTCTGATCTCTCTAAATGTATTTTAAACATTACAATTGGACCCAACTCTACCACTTCCTCTGGCAGCTCATCAGCTCTCAACTAGTTGTCCCTCGGGTCCATTTTAAATCTTTCTCTTCTCACCTTAAACCTATTCCCTCTGGTTTGAGACTTCCGTCCCCTGGGAAGCATTGTTCATCTTATCTACACCCCTGATGGTTTTATAAACTTCAGTAAGGTCACTTGTCAGTTCCTGATGCTCCAGGGAGACAGGCCCCAGCTTATCCAGTTTCACCTTGTACCTCAAGCCCCCCCAGATTCAGTAATAATCGCGTAAATCTTTTCTACACCCTTTCCAGCTTAATAACAGCCTTCCTATCGTTGGGTGATCAGAACTGCACACAAGCAGTTCTTGCTATCTTGAGGAAAATCAGAGTAGATAAATCCCCAGGATCTGACAGGGTATTCCCTTGGACCTTGAAGGAGACTAGTGTTGAAATTGCAGGGGCCCTGGCAGATATATTTAAAAAGTTGGTATTTATGGATGAGGTGCTGGAGGATTGGAGGATAGCTCATGTTGTTCTGTTGTTTAAAAAAGGCTGTAAAAGTAATCTGGGAAATTATAGGCCGGTAAGTTTGATGTTGGTAGTAGGTAAATTATTGGAAGGAGTACTAAGAGATAGGATCTACAAGTATTTGTATAGACAGGGACTTATCAGGGAGAGTCAATACAGCTTTGTGCGTGGTAGGTCATGTTTAACAAATCTATTACAGTTTTTTTGAGGAGGTTACAAGGAAAGTGGATGAAGGAAAGGCAGTGGATGTTGTCTACATGGACTTCAGTAAGGCCTTTGACAAGGTCCTGCATGGGAGGTTAGTTAGGAAGATTCAGTTGCTAGGTATACATGGTGAGGTAGTAAATTGGATTAGACATTGGCTCAGTGGGAGAAGCCAGAGAGTGGTAGTAGAGGATTGCTTCTCTGTGTGGAGGCCTGTGACTAGTGGTGTGCCACAGGGATCAGTGCTGGGTCCATTGTTATTTGTCATCTATATCAATCATCTGGATGATAATGTGGTAAACTGGATCAGCAAATTTGCTGATGATACAAAGATTGGAGGTGTAGTGGACAGTGAGGAAGGTTTTCAAAGCTTGCAGAGGGATCTGGACCAGCTGGAAAAATGAGCTGAAAAATGGCAGGTGGATTTTAATGCAGACAAGTGTGAGGTATTGCACTTTGGAAGGAAAAACCAAGGTAGAACATACAAGGTAAATGGTAGGGCACTGAGGAGTGCAGTAGAACAGAGGGATCTGGGAATACAGATACAAAATTCCCTAAAAGTGGTGTCACAGGTAGATAGGGTAGTAAAGAGAGCTTTTGGTACATTGGCCTTTATAAATCAAAGTATTGAGTATAAGTAACATACACAAACTGCTGGTGGAACACGGCAGGCCAGGCAGCATCTATAGGGAGAAGCACTGTCGACGTTTCGGGCCGAGACCCTTCGTCAGGACTAACTGAAAGGAAAGATACTAAGAGATTTGAAAGTAGGAGGGAGAGGGGGAAATGCGAAATGATAGGAGAAGACCGGAGGGGGTGGGGTGAAGCTGAGAGCCAGACAGGTGATTGGCAAAAGGGATACAGAGCTGGAGAAGAGAAAGGATCATGGGACGGGAGGCCTAGGGAGAAAGAAAGGGGGAGGGGAGCACGAGGGAGATGGAGAACAGGCAGAGTGATGGGTAGAGAGAGAGAAAAAAAACCTAAATGTATCAGGGATGGGGTAAGAAGGGGAGGGGCATTAACGGAAGTTAGAGAAGTCAATGTTCATGCCATCAGTTTGGAGGCTACCCAGCCGGAATATAAGATGTTGTTCCTCCAACCTGAGTTTGGATTCATTTTGACAGTAGAGGAGGTCATGGATAGACATATCAGAATGGGAATGGGACGTGGAATTAAAATGTGTGGCCATTGGGAGATCCTGCTTTCTCTGGCGGACAGAGCGTAGGTGTTCAGCAAAACGGTCTCCCAGTCTGCGTCGGGTCTCACCAATATATAAAAGGCCACTCCGGGAGCACTGGACGCAGTATACCACACCAGCCGACTCACAGGTGAAGTGTCGCCTCACCTGGAAGGACTGTCTGGGGCCCTAAATGGTGGTGAGGGAGGAAGTGTAAGGGCAGGTGTAGCACTTGTTCTGCTTGCAAGGATAAGTGGCAGGAGGGAGATTGGTGGGAAGGGATGGGGGGGACGAATGGACAAGGGAGTCGCGTAGGGAGCGATCCCTGTGGAAAGCAGAAAGGGGGGGGGAGGGAAAGATGTGCTTGGTAGTGGGATCCTGTTGGAGGTGGCGGAAGTTACGGAGAATTATACGTTGGATCTGGAGGCTGGTGGGGTGGTAAGTGAGGACAAGGGGAACCCTATCCCAAGTGGGGTGGTGGGCGGATGGGGTGAGGGCAGATGTGCGGGAAATGGGAGAGATGCGTTTGAGAGCAGAGTTGATGGTGGAAGAAGGAAAGCCCCTTTGTTTAAAAAAGGAAGACATCTCTTTCGTCCTGGAATGAAAAGCCTCATCCTGAGAGCAGATGCAGTGGAGACGGAGGAATTGTGAGAAGGGGATGGCATTTTTGCAAGAGACAGGGTGGGAAGAGGAATAGTCCAGTTAGCTGTGAGAGTCTGTAGGCTTATAGTAGATATCAGTAGATAATCCGTCTCCAGAGATGGAGACAGAAAGATCAAGAAAGGGGAGGGAGTTGTCAGAAATGGACCAGGTAAATTTGAGGGCAGGGTGTAAGTTGGAGGCAAAGTTAATGAAGTCAACGAGCTCAGCATGCGTGCAGGAGGCAGCGCCAATGCAGTCGTCGATGTAGCAAAGGAAAAGAGGGGGATGGATACCCGTATAGACTTGGAACATGGACTGTTCCACAAAGCCAACAAAAAGGCAGGCATAACTGGGACCCATGCGGGTGCCCATGGCTACACCTTTGGTTTGGAGGAAGTGGGAGGAGCCAAAGGAGAAACTATTGAGAATAAGAACTAATTCAGCTAGACGGAGGAGAGTGGTGGTAGAAGGGAATTGGTTAGGTCTGGAATCCAAAAAGAAACGGAGAGCTTTGAGACCTTCCTGGTGGGGGATGGAGGTATATAGGGACTGGACGTCCATAGTGAAAATAAGGCGGTGGGGGCCAGGGAACTTAAAATTATTGAAAAAATTCAAAGCGTGAGAAGTGTCACGAACATAGGTGGGAAGG
Source organism: Hemitrygon akajei (assembly GCF_048418815.1). Classification (NCBI taxonomy): domain Eukaryota; kingdom Metazoa; phylum Chordata; class Chondrichthyes; order Myliobatiformes; family Dasyatidae; genus Hemitrygon; species Hemitrygon akajei. Next base: position 115,438,587 of record NC_133135.1, on the reverse strand, counting down.
GATTGAATAAGGGGGGATAAAACAGTGTCAAGATATGTAGAAATGAGTTCAGTGGGGCAGGAGCAAGCTGAGACAATGGGTCTACCTGGACAGGCAGGTTTGTGGATCTTGGGTAGGAGGTAGAAACGGGAAGTGCGGGGTGTGGGAACTATGAGTTGGTGGCAGTGGATGGGAGATCCCAGAGCTGATAAGGTTGGTGATAGTATAGGAGACAGTGGCCTGGTGCTCCTTAGTGGGGTCATGATCAAGGGGTAAATAAGAGGAGGTAATATTGAGTATAAGAGTTGGAATGTTATAGTGAGGTTGTATAAGGCATTGGTGAGGCCGAATTTGGAGAATTGTGTGCAGTTTTGGTCACCGAATTACAAGAAGGATATTAATAAGGTGGAAAGAGTGCAGAGAAGGTTTACAAGGATGTTGCCAGGACTTGAGAAACTGAGTTACAGAGAAAGGTTGAATAGGTTAGGACTTTATTCCCTGGAGCGTAGAAGAATGAGGGGTGACTTGATAGAGGTATATAAAATTGTGATGGGTATAGATAGCGTGAATGCAAGCAGGCTTTTTCCACTGAGGCTAGGGGAGAAAATAACCGGAGGACATGGGTTAAGGGTGAAGGGGGAAAAGTTTAAAGGGAACATTAGGGGGAGCTTCTTCACACAGAGCGTGGTGGGAATGTGGAATGAGCTGCTAGTTGAAGTGGTAAATGCCGGCTCACTTTTAACATTTAAGAAAAACTTGGACAGGTACATGGATGAGAGGTGTTTGGAGGGATATGGGCCAGGTGCAGGTCAGTGGGACTTGGCAGAAAAATGGTTTGGCACAGCCAAGAAGGGCCAAAGGGCCTGTTTCTGTGCTGTAATGTTCTATGGTTCTAAGCACGGTCTACCCAACAGTTGTAATATGTCATTCCAACTCCTGTACTCAGCACCTTGACTGCTGAAGCCATGCGTGTAAAACACCTCCTTCATCATCCTGTTTAACTCTGTCTCCACCTTCAAGGAACCATTGACGTGTATCCCTAGCTCTCTCCTTCCCCTACAACACTCTCCAGGGCCCTGTCACCCTTCCTGAAAAATACAAGGAGATTCATTAAGGTGTGTTGTTGGAGGGGAAAATGTTTTTATTAATGAAATACAGCATAGAAAGGCTGGAAGGGTCAGACATACTGGTTATTGTAAATTGTCTGTGATTAAGCTAGGATTAAACTGGGCAGTTCAAGCCTAGGAACCCCCCCGGTTTAATCCTAGCCTAATCACGAGACAACGCACAATGACTTTGGACAGTGAGAGGAAACCGGAGCACCCGGAGGAAACTCGCGCTGTCACAGGGAGAACGTACAAACTCCTTACAGGCAGCAACAGGAATTGAACCAGGGTTGCCTGTGCTGTAAAGCGTTGTGCTAGCCACTATGCTGCCCCTTGCTGGTGGTGAAGGGGGAGTATTTAGTGCCCTGTCTACAGGGCAAAAGCATGGACTTGGTAGTTTGAAGGTGCTCCAAACCTCTGATTCCTCTGCCGTGTTCTTTGTCGGGGATCTCTTAGAATGGTGGTGTAGTGAAGGTTAAAGAAGGTTGCCTACTGTCCTGGCCAGATGTTATCCCCCAACACTTCAGGCTTCATACAGGCCCCAGTTTTCAATGATTGTGGCTGAGTGGCAGGGCGGGTAATACTGCTGCCTCACAGCACCAGAGATCTGGGTTCAATTCCGAGCTCGGGTGCTGTGTGTGTGGAGATCGTACCTCGTCCCTGTGACCGTGTGGGTTTCCTCCCACAGTCCAAAGACATACACATGAGGGTTAGTAAGTTGTGGGCATGCTATGTTGGTGCCATGGTAACATGTGGACTGTGTTGGTGATTGACACAAACAAGACATTTCAACATATGTTCCAATGCACATGTCAGAACTAGTAGGCTTCCGTAGTTCAGAGTTGACCATGGACGTTGCATCTAGCTGTCTAGATACAGAAGCCAGGGCAGTACGATTTGGAGAGCACGCTGTCACCCGTGTAACAAGCTCCCCCTCTCCACACAGCTGATGAACCCACAGGAATGGCACAGACTGATACAGTTTGGCACCTAAAGTGTTGCAAGAGTTGCCAGTCAGCATTGAACTCAACGTAGGACTGCCTTAGGGACTCCAGCTCTGGATTTTCCCCTTTGGGTTTACTCCTGAAGCTTTCCCTATGAGTGGGTATAGCCGCAAGGCAGTGGAGGTTTGAGATCAGAGTTTTCCTTCTCCTAGATGAACTGCCAACCACGGCTGACGAGCCCCATCTGCCCAAAGCGACCAGTAACCCGCCTTTGCCCCTTCTCCTGTCAGTAGAATCTGTTCCGACAAGCTGCAAAAAATTACTGTTACAATAAGAAATATCAAAAATCAACAAGTTGTGGAAAAGTGAGGTAGTGTTCATGGTCCATTCAGAAACCGGTTGGCGGATGGGAAGTAGCCTTTCGAGGCCTGTACCTCCTCCCTGATGGTAATTCCAAGGATCGACTTGGACCAGGTCAGATATGGACAGCAACCTTCCTTCTCTGGAGAACCTCAGTGAATCATTTTTCAAAATTTTGGCAACAGCCTGTTCGTTCTGTAGTTACTGTTACTGAGAATTGTTGTCCATTTTGTATTTAACTTTTGACTTCAACTTAAATTTACCAACTCCTGCAACGGGAATTCAAACTCATAATCCAGATCCATAGTTCAAGCCCTGGACTGTGCAGCAGAAGTAGGGGTAAAGGTGACTTGGACTATAAGACATAGGAGCTGAATTCAGTCCATTGAGTCTGCTCGGCTATTCCATCATGGCTGATCTATTACACCTCTCAATCCCACACTCCCGCCTTTTCCCATAAGCTTTGATGCCCTGACTAATCAAAACCTTGTAAATCTCTGTTTTAAATATACCTAATGACTTGGCCTCCACAACTGTAACAACTGTATGTGGCAATGAATTCCACAAATTCACCACCCTCTGGCTTAAGGAATTCCTCCTCCTCTCTCTTCTAAATGAACGTCCCTCTATTCTGAGGCTTGCTGTCTTGGTCCTAGACTCCCCACTAGAGGTAACGTCCTCCCCACATCCACTTTATCTAGGCATTTCAATATTCAGAGGGTTTCAGAGAGATCCCACACAAACCCCATCCATATACAACCCCGAGATTCACCTTCTTGCAGGTGTACTTAATAAATCTATAAAATCATAACCACAATGGGATCAATGAAAGCCAGCCTGACTAGCACATTCAACTGGAGTGCGGAAGACAACAAACTGTGCAAATACAGAATGAATTAAATAATAATAAATATCAAGAATGTGAGATGAATAGAGAGCTATTGTCTGCAATCCACAGAATGCAGATTATCAGAAACATCTTGTATCTTTTAAATAGTTCACCTTAAACCTACACTGGCTGTTGGTGTAGTGGCATCAGCACTAGGTTTCGAGACCAGTGGTCCCAGCTTCAAATCCGGCCGGCTCCTTGCTCACATTCCTTCTGTGTTAGGTTGAGTGTCAAGCTAGCAACTCAGCCTCATAAAAAACAGACCAAAAAAATGCTAAAGAAACAGCGAAGTTTGCTGCTCGTGCACCACAAGGGACGGAAAGGAACAGCAACCTTAAACCTATGCCCTCTAGTTTTTTTTTTGATTTCCTTCCCTGGGGAAAAAGATTGAGTCCATTCACCCTATCTGGGCCCCTCTTGATTTTATATACCTTAGTAAGATCAGCCCTCAATCTCCTATTCTCCCAGGAATAAAGTCCCAGCCTCCCCAACCTCTTGGGCCCTTGTTTCCTGGCTAATCTTCATTGCACTCTTACCAGTTTAAGGATGACTTCTAGCCTGGACATCCTCACTGTTGGAATGGTATGGGGATGTATCAGAGGAGAGAGTGGGCCAACCAGTATTGCTCTCATGGGGGGGGGGGGGGGGGGTCAGCATGGATTTGACAGGCCAAATGGCTCCTAATGTGTCATTAAAAATATGGGATGAAAATCAACAGTGGGTAAACGCTTCCAGGAAAGCAAATATCATATAATGCCACATAAAGAGCTGCAATTTTTATGTTGTAATCAATGGTAAGGATGAACTAGAGTAATCTACTCTCAGTAGTCACTTAATTAGGTGTTAATGCAAATATCTAATCAACCAATCACATGGCAGCATCTCAGTGCATAAAAACATGCAGACATGGTCAAGAGGTTCAGTTGTTCAGACCAACTTCAGAGTGGGAACGAAATATAACCGAAGGGACTTTGACTATGAGTGATTGTTGGTGCCAGACGGGGTGGTTTAAGTATCTCAGGAACTGCTGATCTGGGGTTTTCACACACGTTTCTAGAGCTTACAGAAAATGATGTGAGAAACAAAATAAAAATCATCTAGTGAGTGGTAATTCTGTGGGCAAAAACAGCTTAGTAATGAGAGAGGTCAGAGGGAAATGACCAGACTGGTTTAAGCTGACCAGGAAGGTGACAGTAATGTAGATAACCATGTGTCAGTACAGTGGTGTGCAGAAGAGCATCTCTGAACACAACACATTGAACCTTGAAGTGGACTACAGCAGCAGAAGACCATGAATATACACTTAGTGACCACTTTATTAGGTATAGGAAGTATCTAATAAAGTAGCCACTGTGTGTATTTTATGTTTAACATCAGAAATTATTCTGTCTTCTGATCATTTTCCTTAGTGTCATCATACAAAAAATGTCCAGCGCCTAAAGATTAGCTTTATTTGGTCATTTCTACATCAAAACATACAGTAAATGTATTATTTTTCCTCCTCAAATCAAATCAGCGAGGATTGTGCCAGACAGCCCACTCATTCTCTCTTCACGGCTGCTGTCTGACCTGCTGAGAGTTTTTGTACTTATTTCTTATGTCCAGTACCTGCAGGTTTTGTTTTCATTCTTCAAGCTTGGATTGTTGACTTGGAGATGGCAGTTCCAATCCGAACACAGTGACTAAGGAATTCAATTTAGACAATGAAGGAAATCTGGTGCGAATCACTAATGTGAATAATAGGCCAAGGAGACCGTGTAAAAAAAAATAACAACAAGCTCCTGGAGGAACTCAGTGTGTTAGGCAGTGTCTATGGAGGAAAACAGACATTTCAGGTCGAGAGCCTTCATCAGGACTGAAAGATAGAGAGGACACAGCAGGCATAATGAGGTGAGGGGAAGGGGTGAAGCAAGGCTGGCAGGTGATGGGTAGATCCTGGTGAAGAGGTGTGAGAATGGGAATAGTGCCAGAGGCTGGGAGCTGATGGGTGGAGGTGTCAAAGGGCTGCAGATGTTGGAATCTGATAAGAGAGGAAGGTGGAGGGGCAGCTGGACCTGGGTAGATGATATTGGTGGTGAAAGGGGCACATATAAAAAATTACTGTGTTTAATTACTATAATTTAAAAGTCATGCAAAAAGATTGCACTATCATAAGGTAATATTCACGAGTTCACGGACTGTTCAGAAATCCGATGGTGGAGGGGAGAAAGCTGTTTCCAAAGTATTGAGTGTGTGCCTTCAACCTCCTATACCTCCTCCCTGATAGTAGTAATGAGAAGAGGGTATGTCCTGGATGGTGAGGGTCCTTAATGATGGATGCCGCTTTCTTGAGTTAACACATTGTGAAGATGTCCTGGTTGCTGGGGGCTAGTGCCCATGACGGGGCTGATTGAGTTTACAACTTTCTGCAGCTTACTTCGACCCTGTGCAGTGGCCCCCCTACCCGTACCAGACGGCGTTGCAGCCAATTAGAATGCTCTCCACAGTATATCTAAAAAAAGTTATTAGGGTCTTTGGTGACATACCAAATCTCCTCAAACTCCTAATGAAATATAGCGACTTCATGCCTTCTTTATAATTGAATCAAGATGAAGTCTCTTGATTTCCCCTTCCTTGATTCCTTCGTCTTACTAGCCATTGAGTACAAGGTTGGTGTTGAGACACCACTTAACCAGCTGATCTATCTCTCTACTGTGTGCCTCCTCATCACCGTCTGAGATTCTGCCAATAATAGTTGTGTCATCGGCAAATAAGGATCAGTTTAATTAGGCATTGAATTACCAGTATGATTTGACCAGTGGGCCAAAGGGCCTCTCCCTGTGCTGAACTGTTCTGTGGGTGCCACAGTAGCATAACAGTCAGCACGACGCTGTTACTGCTTGGAGCGCCAGAGTTCGGAGTTCAATTCCAGCGTCCTCTCTAAGAAAGCTTGTTTGTTTTTCCCATGAGCATGGGGTTCAGAATCAGTATCTGGTTTAATATCACTTGCAGATGTTGTGAAATTAGTTGACTTTGTGGCAGGAGTACAATGCAATACATAATAACAGAGGGAAAAAAACTGAATTACAGTTAGCTTGTATATATTAAATAGTTAAATTAAGTAAGTAGTACAAAAATAGAAATAAAAACTAATGAGGTAGTGTTCGTGGGTTCAATGTCCATTCAGAAATCAGATGCCTGAGGGGAAGAAGCTGTTCCTGAATCAACAAGCCGTGTCTTTAGGCTTCTGTACCTCTTTCCTAATGGTAGCAATGAGATGAGGGCATGGCCTGGATGACGAGAGTCCTTAATGATGGATGCCGCCTTTATGAAGCATCACTCCTTGAAGATGTTCTGGATGTTATGGAGGTTAGTGCCCATGACGGAGCTGCCAAAGTTTACAACTCTCTGCAGTTAATTTCAGTCCTGTGCAGAAGCCCCCCCAACGCCCCCATACCAGACGGTGACGCAGCCTGTCAGAATGCTCTCCACAGTATATCTTGTAGAAATTCTTGAATGTATTTGGTGACAATACCAAATCTTCTCAAGCTCCTAATGAAATATAGCTATGTGGGTTTCCTCCGGGCACTTCAGTTTCCTCCCACAGTCCAAAGACTTACTGGTTAGTAGGTTAATTGGTGTCTGTAAATTGTCCTGTGATTGGGTGAGGGTTAAGTCGGTGGGTGGTTGGGCTGTGGGGCTCATTGGGCTAGAAGAGCCTGTCCTGCGCTGTATCTCTAACTAAAATAACTAAATAAATGTTCATGGTTTACTAATCTTGCAGACGAATTTGGAAGATTTTGCAGGGACAATGTTGATGGGTGTCTCTCCAATGCTTTGAGGTGCCCAATGTGTGTTGCCCTTGTTTTGGAAGCACACACATACAAGGTTGGCTCAGAGCATGCTCTTAAGAGCCTGGTTTAAAGTCTTGGTTTAAAGTGGACAACAGCCAGTTAGACCAGTGGGAAGAATTTAAAAGGAGTGCATTTTTTCTTCAGCGGTTTGATCGAGGCACGGCTGACCAGGCACGAGGACGTTGGTGAGTTAGACCAGCGAGAAGAATTTTAAAAGAAGACAGCTTTATAGAGTGGGTATCTGAGTAGAGGGAGTCAGTGTAGGAGGGCTTTGGCTCAACAGGGCTTCGGCAATAACGGGTCGAGGCGAGGTAAGTTACTTGTGAAGAGTAGGGATAGGAAGTATGTCTGTGAAGCCGGTGTTCTGTATTGGGTGTCAGATGTGGGAAGTCCGGGAGACTCCCAACCTTCTGTATGACCACATCTGCACTAGGTGCATCGAACTGCAGCTCCTTGGGGACCGGGTTAGGGAACTTGAGATGCAGCTCGATGACCTTCGTCTGGTCAGGGAAAGTGAGGAAGTGATAGGGAGGAGCTATAGGCAAGTAGTCACACCGGGGTCTCAGGAGTCAGATAAGTGGGTAACAGTCAGGAGTCAGATACTAGGGAGTACCCCTGTGGCTGTCCCCCTTAACAATAAGTACTCCTGTTTGAGTACTGTTGGAAGGGTTGATCTACCCGGGGGAAGCAACAGTGGCTGCGCCTGTGGCACAGAGTCTGGCTCAGAGGGTAGGGAAAGGAAGAGGATGACAGCAATGATAGGGGACCCTATAGTTAGGGGGTCAGACAGGTGATTCTGTGGACTCAGGAAAGAAACGCAGATGGTAGTTTGTCTCCCATGTGCCAGGATCCAGGATGTTTCAGATTGCGTTCACGATATACTGATGTAGGAAGGTGAACAACCAGAGGTCATGGTACATATTGGTACCAACGACATAGGTGGGAAAAGGGAGGAGATCCTGAAAACAGACTACAGGGAGTTAGGAAAGAAGCTAAGAAGCAGGACCACAAAGGTAGTCACCTCGGGATTACTGTCTGTGCCACACGACAGTGCATATGGGAATAGAGTGAGGTGGAGGATAAATGCGTGGCTGAGAGATTGGAGCGGGAGCAGGGATTTAGATTTCTGGATCATTAGGACCTCTTTTGGGCAGGCGTGACCTGTACAATAAGGACGGGTTGCACTTGAATCCGAGGTGGACCAATATCATGGCAGGGAGGTTTGCTAAGACTATTGGGGAAAGTTTAAACTAGAATTGCTGGGGGGTGGGAACTGAACTGAAGAGATGGAAAAGGGGTGGTTGGTTGACAAATAGAGAGGGAGGACAGACATGTAATAAAGAAGGGACGCGCTCAGACCGATGGTTCGAAATGTGTCTATTTTAATGCAAGGAGTATCATGAACAAAGTGGATGAGCTTAGAGCGTGGATCAGTGCTTGGAGCTGTGATGTTGTGGCCATTACAGAGATTTGGATGGCTCAGGGACAGGAATGGCTACTTAGAGTGCCAGGCTTTAGATGTATCAGAAAGGATGGGGGGTGGGGGTAAAAGAGGTGGGGGCATGGCACTGCTGATCAGAGATAGTGTCACAGCTGCAGAAAAGGAGGAAGTCATGGAGGGATTGTCTACTGAGTCTCTGTGGGTGGAAGTTAGGAACAGGAAGGGGTCAATAACTCTACTGGGTGTTTTTATAGACCATCCAATAGTAACAGCGACATTGAAGGGCAGATAGGGAGACAGATTCTGGAAAGGAGTAATAATAACATGGTTGTCGTGGAGGGAGATTTTAATTTCCCAACTATCGATTAGAATCTCCCTGGAGCAAGAGGTTTAGATGGGGTGGAGTTTGTTAGGTGTGTTCAGGAAGGTTTACTGACACAATATGTAGATAAGCCAACTAGAGGAAAGGCTGTACTTCATCTAGTATTAAGAAATGAACCTGGTCAGGTGTCAGATCTCTCAGTGGGAGAACATTTTGGAGACAGTGATCACAATTCTATCTCCTTTACCATAGCATTGAAGAGGGATAGGAGCAGACAAGTTAGGAAAATGTTTATTTGGAGTAAGGGGAAATATGAAGCTGTCATGCAGGAACTTGGAAGTATAAATTGGGAACAGATGTTCTCAGGGAAATGTACGGCAGAAATGTGGCAAATATTCAGGAGATATTTGCGTAGCGTTCTGTGTGGATACGTTCCAGTGAAACAGAGAAAGGTTGACAAGGTATAGGAACCAAAGGCTGTTGAAAATATAGTCAAAAAGAAAAGAAAATCTTACGAAAGGTTCAGAAAAACTAGGTAGTGATAGATATCTAGAAAATTGTAAGGCTAGCAGGAAGGAGCTTAAGAATGAAATTGGGAGAGCCAGAAAGGGCCATGAGAAGGCCTTGGTGAGCAGGATTAAGGAAAACCCCAAGGCATTCTACAAGTATGTGAAGAGCAAGGGGATAAGACGTGAAAGAATAGGGCCAATCAAATGTGACAGTGGAAAAGTGTGTATGGAACTGGAGGAGATAGCGGAGGTACTTATAGAATACTTTGCTTCAGTATTGACTTGCAGCAGACTGAAAAGCTTGAGAATGTAGATATTAAGAAAGAGGATGTGCTGGAGCTTTTGGAAAGCATCAAGTTGGATAAGTCACCGGGATCGGATGGGATGTACCCCAGGCTATTGTGGGAAGCAAGGAAGGAGATTGCTGAGCCTCTGGCAATTTTCTTTGCATCATCAATGGGGATGGGAGAGGTTCCGGAGGATTGGAGGGTTGCAGGTGTTGTTCGCTTATTCGAGAAAGGGAGTAGAGATAGCCCAAGAAATTATAGACTAGTGAGTCTTACATCAGTGGTTGGTAAGTTGATGGAGAAGATCCTGAGAGGCAGGATTTATGAACATTTGGAGAGGCATAATATGATTGGGAACAGTCAGCATGGCTTTGTCAAAGGGATGTCGTGCTTTACAAGCCTGATTGAATTTTTTGAGGATGTGACTAAACACATTGATGAAGGTAGAGCAATAGATGTAGTGTATACGGATTTCAGCAAGGCATTTGACAAGGTACCCCATGCAAAGCTTATTGAGAAAGTAAGGAGGCATGGGATCCAAGGGGACATTGTTTTGTGGATCCAGAATTGGCTTGCCCACAAAAGGCAAAGAGTGGTTGTAGATGGGTCATATTCCGCATGGAAGTCGGTGACCAGTGGTGTGCCTCAGGGATCTGTTCTGGGACCTCTACTCTTTGTGATTTTTATAAATGACCTGGATGAGGAAGTGGAGGGATAGGTTAGTAAATTTGCTGATGACACAAAGGTGGAGGTGTTGTGGATAGTGTGGAGGGCTGTCAGAGGTTACAGCGGGACATCAATAGAATGCAAAACAAGGCTGAGAAGCGGCAGATGAGGTTCAACCCAGATCAGTGTGAGGTGGTTCATTTTGGTAGGTCAAATATGATGGCAGAGTATAGTATTAATGGTAAGACTCTTGGCAGTGTGGAGGATCAGAGGGATCTTGGGGTCCGAGTCCATAGGACACTCAAAGCTGCTGCGCAGGTTGACTGTGTGGTTAACAAGGCGTACGGTGTATTGGCCTTCATCAACCTAGGATTGAGTTTAAGAGCCAAGAGGTAATGTTACAGCTATATATGACCCTGGCCAGACCCCACTTGGAATACTGTGCTCATTTCTGGTCACCTCACTACAGGAAGGATGTGGAAACCATAGAAAGGATGCAGAGGAGATTTACAAGGATGTTGCCTGGATTGGGGAGAATGCCTTATGAGAATAGGTTGAGTGAGCTTGGCCTTTTCTCCTTGGAATGACGGAGGATAAGAGGTGATCTTATAGAACTGTATAAGATGATGAGAGACATTGACCTTGTGGATAGTCAGAGGCTTTTCCCCAGGGCTGAAATGGCTAGCACAAGAGGGCACAGTTTTAAGGTGCTTAGAAGCAGATACACAGGTGATGTCAGGGTAAGTTTTTTATGCAGAGAGTGGTGAGTGTGTGGAATGGGCTGCCAGTGACGGTGGTGGAGGCGGATACGATAGGGTCTTTTAGGAGACTCCTGGATAGGTACATGGAGCTTAGAAAAATAGAGGGCTATGGGTAACCCTTGGTAATTTCTAAAGTAAGTATGTGTTCAGGACAGCATTGTGGGCTGAAGGGCCTGTATTGTGCTGTAGGCTTTCTATGTTTCTAACCAGAATGCAGAAGACAACAAACTGTGCAGATGCAAATATAAATAAGTAACAATAAATAACAAGAACATGAGATAAAGAGTCCTAGTGAGATCATTGGTTGTGGGAACATCTCAGTGGCTGGGCAAATGAATGTGGTAATCCCCATTTGTTCAAGAGCCTGATGGTTGAGGGGTAGTAACTGTTCCTGAACCTGGTGGTGCTTGTCCTGAGGCTCTTGTACCTTCTACTGTATTGTGCTGTAGGATTTCTTTGTTTCTTTGAAGCAGTACAGCACAGGAACAGGCCTTTCAGCCCATGATACTTGTGTTGACCATGAGATCCAAATCTATCCGTTCCCTTCCTGTTCAATACAGCCTCTTAAGTGCCATTATTGTTTTTGCTTCCACTAACACCCTGGAAGTGCGTTCCTGGCACCTACCACAGTCTGTATGTGCAAAAAAGAAACATTTCCTGCATATATTCCCTAAACTATCTCCTAGTTTTGTCCTCTAGCTTCTCAGCCACAGCATCTAATTAAGTCTTGAGAAACACGCAACAGAATTCAGGAGGAACTCGGCATGTTAGGCAGCTTCTTTGGAGGGAAATCAGTCCTGTTGAAGGATCTTGGCCCAAAAGATTAACCTCCTGATCTGTTGAGTTCCTGCTGTATCTTGTGAGTGTTGCTCAAGATTTCCAGCATCTGCGCAATCTCCTGTAGTTCTGCACGATGCAATGATCCAGCCACAGAGGCTGCCCACCCGGCTGAAGGTGCCTGCAGCAGCAAACAGGTCCTTCTCACTGGCCTGCCAGATGCTTGATTGTGTGTGTGTGTGTGTGTGTGTGTGTGTGTGTGTGTGTGTGTGTGTGTGTGTGTGTGTGTGTGTGTGTGTGTGTGTGTGTGTGTGTGTGTGTGTGTATATGTGTATATATATATATATATATATATATATATATATATATATATATATATATATATACACGTTTATACCCCCCCACCCACCCCCCCCCGTAAACCAGGGAGGATCTGTACAGGAACAGATTGTGGTGGGGAACAAGATTTTCACTTCACTAAATTGTGTCAGATTTCAAGATCAGTAGCTAATCTGCCCATGTGGGGGAGCGGGGGGGGGGTGTGGGTTGGAGCACCTGAGAATGAAGGCTTGGGGCTAGCAGGGTGTAGAAGGGCCAAACAGCCTCCTCCTGTGTCATTATCACTAGCAGAAATATTAGATGTGCCTGTGAATATCTACCACTGATATTCCGTCTGGGTATCCTCCAACTCGATGCATAAATGTCGATTTCTCTAACTTACAGTTAATTCCTCCTCCTACCACCTTCTCTTGTTCCATTCCCCATTCTGGATCCCCTCTCACCCTTCTATCCTCACCTGCCCATCACCTTCCCATGGTGTCCTTTCTCCTATGATATACACTCCTCCTATCAGATTTCTTCTTCAGCCCGTACCTCTTCTACCTATTACCTCTCAGCTTCTGCTTCGTGCCCCCCTCCCTCACCTGCCAGCTTGTACTCCTTCCCCTCCACCCCCCGACCCCTCTTATTGTTGCTTCTGCCCTTCTCCTCCTTGGCCTGATGAAGGGTCTCGGCTTGAAACGTCAACTTTCTATTTCTCTCCACGGATGCTATCTGGCCTGCTGAATTCCTCCAGCACTTTGTGTGTGTGTTGCTCTGGAGTGTCCGTGTTGGCAGTGGGACAGGGCAAGGGGAGAAATGGTGCTCATTTTGCAACAGAATCTCGCATGGGATCAGGGGACGTTCAGCTCACAGAGTCCATCCCACCGTCCACTGATGCCCAGTATCGTAATCCCACCATACTAGACAAGCATTCAGCCTTGCAGCCTTGTCAGTGTTTGAGCGAGAATGACCCGCCTTCCCCTGCCACGCATGATCCTGATAACCCCCTCCATTCCTGACTCTTATGCTGAGCCATTTCCTGTGCTAGTCTCTGTCTGTCGATCCCCCTCTCCACCACTGGAAGATGCACACAGTGGCCACTTTGAGGTACCCCTGTGCACCTGCTTGTTAATGCAAATATCTAATCAACTCAGTGCTTAAAAGCATGCAGACACTGTCAAAAGATTCAGACCAAACGTCAGAATGGGGGAAGAAATATGATCTATGTGTCTTTGATCATGAAATGACTGTTGGTGTCAGACAGGGTAGTTTTAGTATTTCAGAAACTGATGCTCTCCTAGCATTTTCATGCATAACGTTCTCTAGAGTTTACAGAGAATGGTATGAAAAACAAAAAAACCCCAGTGAGTGGCAGTTCTGTGGGAAAAAAACACCTTGTTAATGAGAGAGGACGGAGGAGAGTGGCTAGACGGGGTTAAGCTGACAGGAAGGTGACGGTAACTCAGATAACCAGGCGTTGCAACAGTGGTGTGCAGAAGAGCATCGATGAATGCATAACACATCGAACCTTGAAATGGATGAGCTGCAGCAACAGAAGGCCAAGAACGTACACTCAGTGGCCACTTTATTGGGTACAGGTGGTACCTAATAAACCTATTTCCCTATCTCGCCCAACCTCTGTCCTGGGCTCTGTGCTACACATCCACCACTACCGTCTCTCTCTCTCCTCTCTCTCTCCCCCTCCCTCTCTCCCCCTTGTGGTAAACTATGTGTATACCTGTCTGGACACGCCCCTCTGCTGACTGCTCCTGTGGCTCCTCCCACAGACCCCTGTATAAAGGTGATGGAGGCACTGCTCTCCCCCCACCCCCCAGTCTCCAAGATGTCGTGGTCACGTTTGCAGCTAATAAAAGCCTATCTTTTGCCTCCCATCTCCGAGAGTTATTGATGGTGCATCACCCCTCCCTCTCTGCCCCTCTCTCCCCCCTGTCTCTCTCTCTCCTCCCCCCTCTCTCTCCCTGATTGGATCGACTGGCCATTCTTTGTGAAGTTGAAGCTGAAAGTGTGAGATGTACACACTGGGCTAGATAGATTGAAAAGGCAGGGTGTTTACTTCCAGATCAGTGTTTCTCTCCTCACCCCTGCTGGCAGGCCAGCTGAGCCCCTCACTGACATTAGTTTTTGTGTTGGTGTTGTTTTGTGCTCAAATCTCACAGGAGGCACTTGAGGTTGGATCTCCAAGGTAAGAGTGCCCACAGCACTCGCCACTGAACTTCGTCCTGCTTTCTAGGTACTCCTGAAGACAGTTTACCACGTCAAATGATGTCATACTCCCTCAGTGCTGCATGATAACCTGTTGACAATTTCACGTGCAATTGCCAGTATTTTGACAGCCTAGGGGGTACAGACAAGACAAATTTAAGTGACAGATTAGCTGTGATCTAACTCAATGGCAGACGCATCCAAGGAGTTGAATTAATTAGTCTTTGGCACTTAATAGCTAGGGCGCTTTAGACTTTTACACAGTACTGTATTTGTCAATGTAGAACCGAGAGGGAATTTGTAAATCTGGCAGGAACAAAGGATGTTGGGAATAGCGAGAGTGGAGTGCCACTGGAGGGGTGTGGGGCAACTGGCAGCGAAGGAGCACCAAGGGGCAGAGGGTAGCGAGGGTGCAGACACACCCAGCCCTGAGACACCAGGCAAAGTCATTTCATTCCAATAATTGGTTTATTGATCATTACAGAATGTCTCTCTGGTGCTTCCCTCTCTCTTCCCCTTTTCCCAACTGTGATTCCTCTCTCCCTGCCCTCTTCCCACTCTCAGTCCGCCTTAGAGACCCATATCAGAATCGGGTTTATCATCACTCACCTGTCTTAAGAAATTTGTTATTTTTTGCAGCAGCAGTACAGTGCAATACATAACATTACTACAGTCCTGTGCAAAAGTCTTAGACACACTAGCTACATATAATTGCCTAAGACCTTTGCACAGTACTGTGCATTTTGTGTCTTGTATTGGGCTTAAAACTATAACCTAATGTAGCTAACTGTGAAGTTCACACAACAATGCTGAAATTGTGCTTGTGGGGCATTTTTAAAGTCCCTCATGGAAGATTTTCAAATCAAACTCGATACCGGGGCATATAAAATAGCCAGTCCAGCAAGCAAGAGCTTGGATCAAGGTAACCCAACCGGGCTGGTTGAGGATGTGAAGAGGATGTTTCCTTTGGTGGAGGAGAAGGGAACCGACAGATACAACCTCAAAACAGAGGGACGGCCATTAAAAAAGAGATGAGAAGGAATTGATTTAGCCACTGAGTGGTGAATCTGTGGAATTTGTTGCCATAGAGGCCAGGTGACTGGGCACACCAAAGACAAAGGTTTATAGGTTCCTGATTGGTCAGGTGGTGAAAGGTTATGGGAGAAGGCAGAAGAACAGTTTGAGATGATCAGCCATGATGAAATGGTGGAGCAGACTTGATGGGCCGAATGGCCTAATTCTGCTCTTATCGTGTTATGGTATATACCACTTGTCTGAATCACGTTTCCCTGCATTAAGTTCTTAAGCCCTCTGCATCTCTCCTGAGTATCTGGCCGAACTACTTTAAATGTGGTAATTGTACCATCTACCACCTCCTCTGGAAACGCAGTGCTCATCTTTATTATACAGTGGATCTCATTATGATCTTAAACTTTAGCATTTCCCTGCACTGCACTTCCTTTGTAAACATTATACTTTATTCTGCATTGTTATTGTTTTAGCTTGTTCTACCTCAATGCACTGATCTATTGTAGCCAGAGTGGTGAATCTGAAATTCATTGCCACAGGCAGCTGTGGAGGCCAAGTCATATTGGTATACTTAAGGTAGAGGTTGATAAATTCGTGATTAGTCAGGGCAAGAAGGGATATAGGGATAAGGGAGATTGGGAATGAGAGGGAAATGTATCAGTCATGATGAAATAATGAAGACTCGATGGATCAAATGGCCTAATTCTGCTCCTCTCTCTCATGGTCTTATGTGAACTGTTTGCAAGACAGCACACACAAAATGCTGGAGGAACTCAGCAGGTCAGACAGTGTCTATAGTCTGAGCAACACACAAAATGTTGGAGGAACTGAGCACATCAGACAGTGTCTATGGTCTGAGTAACACACACAAAATGCTGGAGGAACTCAGCAGGTCAGACAGAGTCTATGGTCAGAGTAACACACACAAAATGCTGGAGGAACTCAGCAGGTCAGACAATGTCTATGGTCAGAGTAACACACACAAAATGCTGGAGGAACTCAGCACGTCAGACAGTGTCTATGGTCTGAGTAACACACACAAAATGCTGGAGGAACTCAGCAGGTCAGACAGCGTCTATGGTCAGAGTAACACACACAAAATGCTGTAGGAACTCAGCAGGTCAGACAGCGTCTATGGACAGAGTAACACACACAAAATGCTGGAGGATCTCAGCAGGTCAGACAGTGTCTATGGACAGAGTAACACACACAAAATGCTGGAGGAACTCAGCAGGTCAGACAGTGTCTATGGTCAGAGTAACACACACAAAATGCTGGAGGAACTCAGCAGGTCAGACAGTGTCTATGGTCAAAGTAACACACAAAATGCTGGAGGAACTCAGCAGGTCAGGCAGTGTCTATGGACAGAGTAACACACACAAAATGCTGGAGGAACTCAGCAGGTCAGACAGTGTCTATTGTCAGTGACACACAGAAAATGCTGGAGGAACTCAGCAGGTCAGACAGTGTCTATTGTCAGTGACACACAGAAAATGCTGGAGGAACTCAGCAGGTCAGGCAGTGTCTCTGGTCAGAGTAACACACACAAAATGCCGGATGAAATCAGCAGGTCAGGCAGTGTTTATGGTCAGAGTAACACACAGAAAATGCTGGAGGAACTCAGCAGGTCAGACAGTGTCTATGGTCGGAGTAACACACACAAAATGCTGGAGGAACTCAGCAGGTCAGACAGTGTCTATTGTCAGTGACACACAGAAAATGCTGGAGGAACTCAGCAGGTCAGACAGTGTCTATGGTCGGAGTAACACACACAAAATGCTGGAGGAACTCAGCAGGTCAGACAACATTCATGAAATGAATAAACAGTCGATGTTTTGTTGCCAAGACCTTCATCAGGACTGTCAAGGAAGGGAGGAAGATGCCAGAATAAAAAGGTGGGGGGAGGGGAAGGAGGATAGCTAGAAGACAGGTGAGAGGGAAACGTCAAGGGCTGGAGAGGAAGGAGTCTGATCGGAGAGGTGAATGGACCTAGGAGAAAGGGAAGGAGGAGGGGACCCAGGGGGAAGTAACAGGCAGTTGAGAAGAAGTAAGAAGTCAGAGTGGAGAATAAAAGAAAGGATGGTGGTGGAATATAAGATCAAGTATCAGGTGTTGCTCCTCCACCCTGAGGGCTGCCTCATCTTGGCCCGAGGCGGCTTTGGACTGACACGTCAGAGTGGGAATGAGAATTAAAATCTTTGGCCACTGGGAAGTCCCCCATGGTGCCGAGGTGCTCGGCAAAGTGGACTCCAGTTTATATTAGGTCTCACCAAGGTCACAGTGGGAGCACCAGGCACAAGGGATAATCCCAGCAGACTGGCAAATGAACTGTTGCCTCACCTGCAAAGACTGTTTGGGGCGCTGAATGGAGCTGAGGGAGGAGGTGAAGGTACAGGTGTAGCCATTACTGATAACTTTACTTCTAAGTTTACATTGATAATATATTTTGGAAAGCATTGACCGGTGGAGCAGGGAGGTCTGCTTCCATACTCTCCAACTCAATATCCTACTCCACAGACTTCATCCCCTCACATTTTCTGGACCATATTCCAGTCTCACCACCTTCATCCATCTGTCCAGTTTGTTCAGCTCCCACGGTCAACCCTCTTCACTTCATCAGTTTTTGCGTTGTTGAAAATTCAACCAAAACGTACATTCTGATCAGAATCATTTAGAGTCATAGAACATTCCAGCCCTTTAGCCCATCTATTCTGTTCCAAACTGCTATTCTACTTGGTCCCATTGACGCACACCTGGACCATAGCCCTCCATATCCCTCCCATCCAAACTTACCAAAGCTTCTCTTAAATGTTGTGATCAATCCCGCATGCTCCACTTCTACTGGACGCTCGTTCCAAGCTCTCACCACCCTCTGAGTGAAGAAGTTCCCCCTCAGGTTCCTCTTAAATATTTCATCTTTCACTCCTAACCCATGTCCTTTTGTTCTAATCTCACCCATTCTTAGTAGAAAAAAGCCTGTTTCATTTACCTTCTCCATAACCCTCATAATTTTGTATACCTCTATCAGATCTCCTCTCAATCCTCTACACTCCAGGGAATAAAGACCTAACCTGTTCAAACTCCAAATTTGGCCTCACAAACGTCTTATACAACTTCAACATAAAATTCCAATTCCCTGGATATATATATATGTACGTGTACACACACACACACACACACACACACACACACACACACACACACACACACACACACACACACACACACACACACACACACACACACACACACACACACACACACACACACACACACACACACACACACACACCATTTTATGAGGTACAGGGAGTGGAGCCCAGTGTGGTCTTCTGCTGCTGTAGCCCATCCATTTCAAGGCTTGACATGTTGTGCATTCAGAGATGCTCTTCTGCACACCACTGTTGTAATGCACGGTTATTTCAGTTACTGTTGCCTTCCAGTCAGCTTGAAGCAGTCTGGCAATTCTCTAACCTCTGTCATTAATGAGGCATTTTTTGCCCATAGAACTGTCACCTATTGGATGTTTTTTTTCTCTCACAACCATTCTCTGTAAACTCTAGAGACTACTGTGTGTGAAAATCCAAGGAGATCAGCAGTTTCTAAGATACTCAAACCACCCCACCTGGCACCAAAATCATTCCACGGTCAAAGTCACTGAGATGACATTGCTGCCCCATTCTGATGTTTGGTCCGAACAATAGTTGAACCCTCTTGACCATGTCTGCATGCTTTTATGCATTGAGTTGCTGATCAGCTGATCAGATATTTACATTATGCACTGTGTGTACATATGGTTGGTGGAGGGTTCTGGGAAAAAGTCCCAATCAGAGCTGTTGAAGTGCCAAGAGCAGGTTTAGCAGGTTAACACTGTTTACCATGGTTCCTTTATGACATGGGAGGAGGCCGTTTCTGCCAAATCCAGAGAATTCACATTCTTTCACCAACTGTGACCTGTTCATCTTCACATTCCCATCAATTCCACCAGATTTTGAGGGTTATAGTTAGATAGTTACTGCATAGAAATATAGAAAACCTACAGCACAATACAGGCCCTTCGGCTCACAAAGCTGTGCTGAACATGCCCCTACCTTAGAAATTACTAGGCTTACCTATAGCCCTCTATTTTTCTAAGCTCCATGTACCTATCTAAAAGCCTCTTAAAAGACCCTATCGTATCTGCCACCACCACCGGCAGCCCATTCCACACACTGACCACTCTCTGAGTAAAATACTCACCCCTGACATCTCCTCTGTACCGACTCCTCAGCACCTTAAACCTGTGTCCTCTTGTGGCAACCATTTCAGCCCTGGGAAAAAGCCTCTGACTATCCACATGATCAATGCCTCTCATCATCTTATACAGCTCTATCAGGTCACCTCTCATCCTCCATCGCTCCAAGGAGAAAAGGCCAAGTTCACTCAACCTATTCTCATAAGGCATGCTCCCCAATCCAGGCAACATCCTTGTAAATCTCCTCTACACCCTTTCTATGGCTTCCACATCTTCCTGTAGTGAGGCGACCAGAACTGAGCACAGTACTCCAAGTGGGGTCTGACCAGGGTTCTATATAGCTGCAACATTACATCTCGGCTCCTAAATTCAATTCCACGATTGATGAAGGCCAATACACCATATGCCTACTTAACCGCAGAGTCAACCTGCGCAGCAGCATGTTCCACACTGGCGTTTAGGGCAGCAGTGAAGGTTCTCTGTCTCCGTATGGGAGGATTCTTCATTGCTGTTTCCATTAAAAAAAAACTTTTTTGACTAGTCAGTGTTGTTGGCTCTGAGCTGAACCCCTGAACCTGGAGGACCAGTTTGACACGGGTGACCCTACCAAGAGCTAAAGCACTAGGCCCTGACTGCAGCCAACATAGCTCTCGGGGTCAATGAGGCGCACAAGCCTACAAATCCTGCAAAAAGGTTGTGGCTGTCTTACAGGTCTGAGGGTTGTAGATAGGGCAAGCAGGCTTTTTCCACTGAGGATGGGTGTGACTAGAACTAGAAGTTTTGGGTTAAGGGTGAAAGGTGAAATATTTCAGGGGATGAGAGGCAAAACTTCTTCACTCAGGGTTGTGTGAGTGTGGAATAAGTTGCCAGTTGGAAGTGGTGGATGAGGGTTTGAATTCAAGACTTAAGGGAAATGTGATGGGCAAGTGGGTGGGAGAGGTACGGAGGGATATGGTCTGGGTGCAGGTCGATGGGATGAGACAGATTAATATAGGAATAGGGACATGGGGGGTTACAGAGGGATATGGTCTGGGTGCAGGTCGATGGGATGAGACAGATTAATATAGGAATAGGGACATGGGGGGTTACAGAGGGATATGGTCTGGGTGCAGGTCGATGGGACAGGACAGATTAATATAGGAATAGGTACATGGGGGGTTACAGAGGGATATGGTCTGGGTGCAGGTTGATTGGACAGGACAGATTAATATAGGAATAGGGACATGGGGGTTACAGAGGGATATGGTCTGGATGCAGGTCGATGGGACAGGACAGATTAATATAGGAATAGGGACATGGAGGTTACAGAGGGATATGGTCTAGGTGCAGGTCGATGGGACAGGACAGATTAATATAGGAATAGGGACATGGGGGGTTACGGAGGGATATGGTCTGGGTGCAGGTCGATGGGATGAGACAGATTAATATAGGAATAGGGACATGGGGGTTACAGAGGGATATGGTCTGGGTGCAGGTCGATGGGACAGGACAGATTAATATAGGACTAGGGACATGGGGGGTTACAGAGGGATATGGTCTGTGTGCAGATCGATTGGACAAGACAGATTAATATAGGAACAGGGATATGGGGGTTACAGAGGGATATGGTCTTTGTGCAGGTCGATGGGACAGGACAGATTAATATAGGAATAGGTACATGGGGGGTTACGGAGGGATATGGTCTGTGTGCAGGTCGATGGGTTGAGACAGATTAATATAGGAATAGGTACATGTGGGGTTACAGAGGGATATGGTCTGTGTGCAGGTCGATGGGACAGGACAGATTAATATAGGAATAAGGACATGGGGGGGTTACAGAGGGATATGGTCTGGGTGCAGGTCGATGGGATGAGACAGATTAATATAGGAATAGGGACATGGGGGTTACAGAGGGATATGGTCTGGGTGCAGGTCGATGGGACAGGACAGATTAATATAGGAATAGGTACATGGGGGGGCTACAGAGGGATATGGTCTGGGTGCAGGTCGATGGGACAGGACAGATTAATATAGGACTAGGGACATGGGGGGTTACAGAGGGATATGGTCTGTGTGCAGATCGATTGGACAAGACAGGTTAATATAGGAACAGGGATATGGGGGTTACAGAGGGATATGGTCATTGTGCAGGTCGATGGGATGAGACAGATTAATATAGGAATAGGTACATGGGGGGTTACAGAGGGATATGGTCTGTGTGCAGGTCGATGGGTTGAGACAGATTAATATAGGAATAGGTACATGGGGGGTTACGGAGGGATATGGTCTGTGTGCAGGTCGATGGGTTGACAGAGATTAATATAGGAATAGGTACATGTGGGGTTACAGAGGGATATGGTCTGTGTGCAGGTCGATGGGACAGGACAGATTAATATAGGAATAGGGACATCGGGGGTTACAGAGGGATATGGTCTGGGTGCAGGTCGATGGGACAGGACAGATTAATATAGGAATAGGTACATGGGGGGTTACAGAGGGATATGGTCTGGGTGCAGGTCGATGGGATGAGACAGATTAATATAGGAACAGGTACATGGGGGGTTACAGAGGGATCTGGTCTGTGTGCAGGTCGATGGGACAGGACTGATTAATATAGGAATAAGGACATGGGGGAGTTACAGAGGGATATGGTCTGGGTGCAGGTCGATGGGATGAGACAGATTAATATAGGAATAGGGACATGGGGGGTTACAGAGCGATATGGTCTGTGTGCAGGTCGATTGGACAAGACAGATTAATATAGGAATAGGGACATGGGGGGGGGGGTTACAGAGGGATATGGTCTGTGTGCAGGTCGATGGGACAGGACAGATTAATATAGGAATAGGGACATGGGGGGTTACAGAGGGATATGGTCTGGGTGCAGGTCGATGGGACAGGACAGATTAATATAGGAATAGGGACATGGGGGTTACAGAGGGATATGGTCTGGGTGCAGGTCGATGGGACAGGACAGATTAATATAGGAATAGGGACATGGAGGTTACAGAGGGATATGGTCTGGGTGCAGGTCGATGGGACAGGACAGATTAATATAGGAATAGGGACATGGGGGGTTACGGAGGGATATGGTCTGTGTGCAGGTCGATGGGACAGGACAGATTAATATAGGAATAAGGACATGGGGGGGTTACAGAGGGATATGGTCTGGGTGCAGGTCGATGGGATGAGACAGATTAATATAGGAATAGGGACATGGGGGTTACAGAGGGATATGGTCTGGGTGCAGGTCGATGGGACAGGACAGATTAATATAGGAATAGGTACATGGGGGGGCTACAGAGGGATATGGTCTGGGTGCAGGTCGATGGGACAGGACAGATTAATATAGGACTAGGGACATGGGGGGTTACAGAGGGATATGGTCTGTGTGCAGATCGATTGGACAAGACAGATTAATATAGGAACAGGGATATGGGGGTTACAGAGGGATATGGTCTTTGTGCAGGTCGATGGGATGAGACAGATTAATATAGGAATAGGGACATGGGGGGTTACGGAGGGATATGGTCTGGGTGCAGGTCAATGGGATGAGACAGATTAATATAGGAATAGGTACATGAGGGGTTACAGAGGGATATGGTCTGGGTGCAGGTCGATGGGACAGGACAGATTAATATAGGACTAGGGACATGGGGTGTTACAGAGGGATATGGTCTGTGTGCAGATCGATTGGACAAGACAGATTAATATAGGAACAGGGATATGGGGGTTACAGAGGGATATGGTCTTTGTGCAGGTCGATGGGATGAGACAGATTAATATAGGAATAGGTACATGGGGGGTTACAGAGGGATATGGTCTGTGTGCAGGTCGATGGGTTGAGACAGATTAATATAGGAATAGGTACATGGGGGGTTACGGAGGGATATGGTCTGTGTGCAGGTCGATGGGTTGAGACAGATTAATATAGGAATAGGTACATGTGGGGTTACAGAGGGATATGGTCTGTGTGCAGGTCGATGGGTTGAGACAGATTAATATAGGAATAGGTACATGTGGGGTTACAGAGGGATATGGTCTGTGTGCAGGTCGATGGGACAGGACAGATTAATATAGGAATATGGACATGGGGGGGTTACAGAGGGATATGGTCTGGGTGCAGGTCGATGGGACAGGACAGATTAATATAGGAATGGGGACATGGGGGTTACAGAGGGATATGGTCTGGGTGCAGGTCGATGGGACAGGACAGATTAATATAGGAATAGGTACATGTGGGGTTACAGAGGGATATGGTCTGTGTGCAGGTCGATGGGACAGGACAGATTAATATAGGAATAGGGACATGGGGGTTACAGAGGGATATGATCTGGGTGCAGGTCGATGGGACAGGACAGATTAATATAGGAATAGGTACATGGGGGGTTACAGAGGGATATGGTCTGGGTGCAGATTGATGGGACAGGACAGATTAATATAGGAATGGGGACATGGGGGTTACAGAGGGATATGGTCTGGGTGCAGGTCGATGGGACAGGACAGATTAATATAGGAATAGGTACATGTGGGGTTACAGAGGGATATGGTCTGTGTGCAGGTCGATGGGACAGGACAGATTAATATAGGAATAGGGTCATGAGGGTAACAGAGGGATATGGTCTGTGTGCAGGTCGATGGGTTGAGACAGATTAATATAGGTATAGGTACATGTGGGGTTACAGAGGGATATGGTCTGTGTGCAGGTCGATAGGACAGGACAGATTAATATAGGAATAAGGACATGGGGGGGTTACAGAGGGATATGGTCTTGGTGCAGGTCGATGGGATGAGACAGATTAATATAGGAATAGGGACATGGGGGTTACAGAGGGATATGGTCTGGGTGCAGGTCGATGGGATGAGACAGATTAATATAGGAATAGGGACATGGGGGGTTACAGAGGGATATGGTCTGTGTGCAGATCGATTGGACAAGACAGATTAATATAGGAACAGGGATATGGGGGTTACAGAGGGATATGGTCTGGGTGCAGGTCGATGGGTCAGGACAGATTAATATAGGAATAGGTACATGGGGGTTACAGAGGGATATGGTCTTTGTGCAGGTCGATGGGATGAGACAGATTAATATAGGAATAGGTACATGGGGGGTTACAGAGGGATATGGTCTGTGTGCAGGTCGATGGGTTGAGACAGATTAATATAGGATAGGTACATGGGGGGTTACAGAGGGATATGGTCTGTGTGCAGGTCGATGGGACAGGACAGATTAATATAGGAATAAGGACATGGGGGGGTTACAGAGGGATATGGTCTGGGTGCAGGTCGATGGGATGATACAGATTAATATAGGAATAGGGACATGGGGGTTACAGAGGGATATGGTCTGTGTGCAGGTCGATGGGACAGGACAGATTAATATAGGAATAAGGACATGGGGGGGTTACAGAGGGATATGGTCTGGGTGCAGGTCGATGGGATGATACAGATTAATATACGAATAGGGACCTGGGGGTTACAGAGGGATATGGTCTGGGTGCAGGTCGATGGGACAGGACAGATTAATATAGGAATAAGGACATGGGGGGGTTACAGAGGGATATGGTCTGGGTGCAGGTCGATGGGATGATACAGATTAATATAGGAATAGGGACATGGGGGTTACAGAGGGATATGGTCTGGGTGCAGGTCGATGGGACAGGACAGATTAATATAGGAATAGGTACATGGGGGGTTACAGAGGGATATGGTCTGGGTGCAGATTGATGGGACAGGACAGATTAATATAGGAATGGGGACATGGGGGTTACAGAGGGATATGGTCTGTGTGCAGGTCGATGGGATGAGACAGATTAATATAGGAATAGGGACATGGGGGTTACAGAGGGATATGGTCGGTGCAGGTCGATGGGACAGGACAGATTAATATAGGAATAGGTACATGTGGGGTTACAGAGGGATATGGTCTGTGTGCAGGTCGATGGGACAGGACAGATTAATATAGGAATAGGGTCATGAGGGTTACAGAGGGATATGGTCTGTGTGCAGGTCGATGGGTTGAGACAGATTAATATAGGAATAGGTACATGTGGGGTTACAGAGGGATATGGTCTGTGTGCAGGTCGATGGGACAGGACAGATTAATATAGGAATAAGGACATGGGGGGGTTACAGAGGGATATGGTCTTGGTGCAGGTCGATGGGATGAGACAGATTAATATAGGAATAGGGACATGGGGGTTACAGAGGGATATGGTCTGGGTGCAGGTCGATGGGATGAGACAGATTAATATAGGAATAGGGACATGGGGGGTTACAGAGGGATATGGTCTGTGTGCAGATCGATTGGACAAGACAGATTAATATAGGAACAGGGATATGGGGGTTACAGAGGGATATGGTCTTTGTGCAGGTCGATGGGATGAGACAGATTAATATAGGAATAGGTACATGGGGGGTTACAGAGGGATATGGTCTGTGTGCAGGTCGATGGGATGAGACAGATTAATATAGGAATAGGTACATGGGGGGTTACGGAGGGATATGGTCTGTGTGCAGGTCGATGGGTTGAGACAGATTAATATAGGAATAGGGACATGGGGGGTATGGACGGATATGGTCTGGGTGCTGGTCGATGGGTCAGGACAGATTAATATAGGAATAGGGACATGGGGGTTTACAGAGGGATATGGTCTGTGTGCAGGTCGATGGGACAGGACAGATTAATATAGGAATAGGGACATCGGGGGTTACAGAGGGATATGGTCTGTGTGCAGGTCGATGGGACAGGACAGATTAATATAGGAATAGGGACATGGGTGGTTACAGAGGGATATGGTCTGTGTGCAGGTCGATGGGACAGGACAGATTAATATAGGAATAGGTACATGGGGGGTTAAAAAGGGATATGGTCTGGGTGCAGGTCGATGGGATGAGACAGATTAATATAGGAATAGGTACATGGGGGTTACAGAGGGATATGGTCTGTGTGCAGATCGATGGGATGAGACAGATTAATATAGGAATAGGGACATGGGGGAATGGACGGATATGGTCTGGGTGCAGGTCGATGGGACAGGACAGATTAATATAGTAATAGGGACATGGGGGGTATGGACGGATATGGTCTGGGTGCTGGTCGATGGGTCAGGACAGATTAATATAGGAATAGGGACATGGGGGTTTACAGAGGGATATGGTCTGTGTGCAGGTCGATGGGACAGGACAGATTAATATAGGAATAGGGACATGGGGGTTACAGAGGGATATGGTCTGGGTGCAGGTCGATGGGACAGGACAGATTAATATAGGAATAGGGACATGGGGGGTTACAGAGGGATATGGTCTGGGTGCAGGTCGATGGGATGAGACAGATTAATATAGGAATAGGGACATGGGGGTTACAGAGGGATATGGTCTGTGTGCAGGTCGATGGGATGAGACAGATTAATATAGGAATAGGGACATGGGGGTTACAGAGGGATATGGTCTGGGTGCAGGTCGATGGGATGAGACAGATTAATATAGGAATAGGGACATGGGGGTTACAGAGGGATATGGTCTGGGTGCAGGTCGATGGGACAGGACAGATTAATATAGGAATAGGGACATGGGGGGTTACAGAGGGATATGGTCTGGGTGCAGGTTGATTGGACGAGACAGATTAATATAGGAATAGGGACATGGGGGGGTTTCGGAGGGATATGGTCTGGGTGCAGATCGATGGGATGAGACAGATTAATATAGGAATAGGGACATGGGGGGTTACAGAGGGATATGGTCTGGGTGCAGGTCGATGGGACAGGACAGATTAATATATGAATAGGGACATGGGGGAATGGTCGGATATGGTCTGGGTGCAGGTCGATGGGACAGGACAGATTAATATAGGAATAGGGACATGTGGGGTTACAGAGGGATATGGTCTGTGTGCAGATCGATTGGACAAGACAGATTAATATAGGAACAGGGATATGGGGGTTACAGAGGGATATGGTCTTTGTGCAGGTCGATGGGATGAGACAGATTAATATAGGAATAGGTACATGGGGGGTTACAGAGGGATATGGTCTGTGTGCAGGTCGATGGGTTGAGACAGATTAATATAGGATAGGTACATGGGGGGTTACAGAGGGATATGGTCTGTGTGCAGGTCGATGGGACAGGACAGATTAATATAGGAATAAGGACATGGGGGGGTTACAGAGGGATATGGTCTGGGTGCAGGTCGATGGGATGATACAGATTAATATAGGAATAGGGACATGGGGGTTACAGAGGGATATGGTCTGTGTGCAGGTCGATGGGACAGGACAGATTAATATAGGAATAAGGACATGGGGGGGTTACAGAGGGATATGGTCTGGGTGCAGGTCGATGGGATGATACAGATTAATATAGGAATAGGGACATGGGGGTTACAGAGGGATATGGTCTGTGTGCAGGTCGATGGGACAGGACAGATTAATATAGGAATAAGGACATGGGGGGGTTACAGAGGGATATGGTCTGGGTGCAGGTCGATGGGATGATACAGATTAATATACGAATAGGGACCTGGGGGTTACAGAGGGATATGGTCTGGGTGCAGGTCGATGGGACAGGACAGATTAATATAGGAATAAGGACATGGGGGGGTTACAGAGGGATATGGTCTGGGTGCAGGTCGATGGGATGATACAGATTAATATAGGAATAGGGACATGG
Organism: Hemitrygon akajei; assembly: GCF_048418815.1. Taxonomy (NCBI): domain Eukaryota; kingdom Metazoa; phylum Chordata; class Chondrichthyes; order Myliobatiformes; family Dasyatidae; genus Hemitrygon; species Hemitrygon akajei. The sequence continues at coordinate 115,410,257 of NC_133135.1, read as the reverse complement.
GGGTTACAGAGGGATATGGTCTGGGTGCAGGTCGATGGGACAGGACAGATTAATATAGGAATAGGTACATGGGGGGTTACAGAGGGATATGGTCTGGGTGCAGATTGATGGGACAGGACAGATTAATATAGGAATGGGGACATGGGGGTTACAGAGGGATATGGTCTGGGTGCAGGTCGATGGGACAGGACAGATTAATATAGGAATAGGTACATGTGGGGTTACAGAGGGATATGGTCTGTGTGCAGGTCGATGGGACAGGACAGATTAATATAGGAATAGGTACATGGGGGGTTACAGAGGGATATGGTCTGGGTGCAGATTGATGGGACAGGACAGATTAATATAGGAATGGGGACATGGGGGTTACAGAGGGATATGGTCTGGGTGCAGGTCGATGGGACAGGACAGATTAATATAGGAATAGGTACATGTGGGGTTACAGAGGGATATGGTCTGTGTGCAGGTCGATGGGACAGGACAGATTAATATAGGAATAAGGACATGGGGGGGTTACAGAGGGATATGGTCTGGGTGCAGGTTGATTGGACGAGACAGATTAATATAGGAATAGGGACATGGGGGGGTTTCGGAGGGATATGGTCTGGGTGCAGATCGATGGGATGAGACAGATTAATATAGGAATAGGGACATGGGGGGTTACAGAGGGATATGGTCTGGGTGCAGGTCGATGGGACAGGACAGATTAATATATGAATAGGGACATGGGGGAATGGTCGGATATGGTCTGGGTGCAGGTCGATGGGACAGGACAGATTAATATAGGAATAGGGACATGTGGGGTTACAGAGGGATATGGTCTGTGTGCAGATCGATTGGACAAGACAGATTAATATAGGAACAGGGATATGGGGGTTACAGAGGGATATGGTCTTTGTGCAGGTCGATGGGATGAGACAGATTAATATAGGAATAGGTACATGGGGGGTTACAGAGGGATATGGTCTGTGTGCAGGTCGATGGGTTGAGACAGATTAATATAGGAATAGGGACATGGGGGGTTACAGAGGGATATGGTCTGTGTGCAGGTCGATGGGACAGGACAGATTAATATAGGAATAGGTACATGGGGGGTTACAGAGGGATATGGTCTGTGTGCAGGTCGATGGGACAGGACAGATTAATATAGGAATAAGGACATGGGGGGGTTACAGAGGGATATGGTCTGGGTGCAGGTCGATGGGATGATACAGATTAATATAGGAATAGGGACATGGGGGTTACAGAGGGATATGGTCTGTGTGCAGGTCGATGGGACAGGACAGATTAATATAGGAATAAGGACATGGGGGGGTTACAGAGGGATATGGTCTGGGTGCAGGTCGATGGGATGATACAGATTAATATAGGAATAGGGACATGGGGGTTACAGAGGGATATGGTCTGTGTGCAGGTCGATGGGACAGGACAGATTAATATAGGAATAAGGACATGGGGGGGTTACAGAGGGATATGGTCTGGGTGCAGGTCGATGGGATGATACAGATTAATATACGAATAGGGACCTGGGGGTTACAGAGGGATATGGTCTGGGTGCAGGTCGATGGGACAGGACAGATTAATATAGGAATAAGGACATGGGGGGGTTACAGAGGGATATGGTCTGGGTGCAGGTCGATGGGATGATACAGATTAATATAGGAATAGGGACATGGGGGTTACAGAGGGATATGGTCTGGGTGCAGGTCGATGGGACAGGACAGATTAATATAGGAATAGGTACATGGGGGGTTACAGAGGGATATGGTCTGGGTGCAGATTGATGGGACAGGACAGATTAATATAGGAATGGGGACATGGGGGTTACAGAGGGATATGGTCTGGGTGCAGGTCGATGGGACAGGACAGATTAATATAGGAATAGGTACATGTGGGGTTACAGAGGGATATGGTCTGTGTGCAGGTCGATGGGACAGGACAGATTAATATAGGAATAGGTACATGGGGGGTTACAGAGGGATATGGTCTGGGTGCAGATTGATGGGACAGGACAGATTAATATAGGAATGGGGACATGGGGGTTACAGAGGGATATGGTCTGGGTGCAGGTCGATGGGACAGGACAGATTAATATAGGAATAGGTACATGTGGGGTTACAGAGGGATATGGTCTGTGTGCAGGTCGATGGGACAGGACAGATTAATATAGGAATAAGGACATGGGGGGGTTACAGAGGGATATGGTCTTGGTGCAGGTCGATGGGATGAGACAGATTAATATAGGAATAGGGACATGGGGGTTACAGAGGGATATGGTCTGGGTGCAGGTCGATGGGATGAGACAGATTAATATAGGAATAGGGACATGGGGGGTTACAGAGGGATATGGTCTGTGTGCAGATCGATTGGACAAGACAGATTAATATAGGAACAGGGATATGGGGGTTACAGAGGGATATGGTCTTTGTGCAGGTCGATGGGATGAGACAGATTAATATAGGAATAGGTACATGGGGGGTTACAGAGGGATATGGTCTGTGTGCAGGTCGATGGGATGAGACAGATTAATATAGGAATAGGGACATGGGGGGTATGGACGGATATGGTCTGGGTGCTGGTCGATGGGTCAGGACAGATTAATATAGGAATAGGTACATGGGGGTTACAGAGGGATATGGTCTGTGTGCAGGTCGATGGGTTGAGACAGATTAATATAGGAATAGGGACATGGGGGGTATGGACGGATATGGTCTGGGTGCTGGTCGATGGGTCAGGACAGATTAATATAGGAATAGGGACATGGGGGTTTACAGAGGGATATGGTCTGTGTGCAGGTCGATGGGACAGGACAGATTAATATAGGAATAGGGACATCGGGGGTTACAGAGGGATATGGTCTGTGTGCAGGTCGATGGGACAGGACAGATTAATATAGGAATAGGGACATGGGTGGTTACAGAGGGATATGGTCTGTGTGCAGGTCGATGGGACAGGACAGATTAATATAGGAATAGGTACATGGGGGGTTAAAAAGGGATATGGTCTGGGTGCAGGTCGATGGGATGAGACAGATTAATATAGGAATAGGTACATTGGGGTTACAGAGGGATATGGTCTGTGTGCAGATCGATGGGATGAGACAGATTAATATAGGAATAGGGACATGGGGGAATGGACGGATATGGTCTGGGTGCAGGTCGATGGGACAGGACAGATTAATATAGTAATAGGGACATGGGGGGTATGGACGGATATGGTCTGGGTGCTGGTCGATGGGTCAGGACAGATTAATATAGGAATAGGGACATGGGGGTTTACAGAGGGATATGGTCTGTGTGCAGGTCGATGGGACAGGACAGATTAATATAGGAATAGGGACATGGGGGGTTACAGAGGGATATGGTCTGGGTGCAGGTCGATGGGATGAGACAGATTAATATAGGAATAGGGACATGGGGGTTACAGAGGGATATGGTCTGTGTGCAGGTCGATGGGATGAGACAGATTAATATAGGAATAGGGACATGGGGGTTACAGAGGGATATGGTCTGGGTGCAGGTCGATGGGATGAGACAGATTAATATAGGAATAGGGACATGGGGGTTACAGAGGGATATGGTCTGGGTGCAGGTCGATGGGACAGGACAGATTAATATAGGAATAGGGACATGGGGGGTTACAGAGGGATATGGTCTGGGTGCAGGTTGATTGGACGAGACAGATTAATATAGGAATAGGGACATGGGGGGGTTTCGGAGGGATATGGTCTGGGTGCAGATCGATGGGATGAGACAGATTAATATAGGAATAGGGACATGGGGGGTTACAGAGGGATATGGTCTGGGTGCAGGTCGATGGGACAGGACAGATTAATATATGAATAGGGACATGGGGGAATGGTCGGATATGGTCTGGGTGCAGGTCGATGGGACAGGACAGATTAATATAGGAATAGGGACATGGGGGTTACAGAGGGATATGGTCTGTGTGCAGGTCGATGGGATGAGACAGATTAATATAGGAATAGGGACATGGGGGTTACAGAGGGATATGGTCTGGGTGCAGGTCGATGGGATGAGACAGATTAATATAGGAATAGGGACATGGGGAGTTACAGAGGGATATGGTCTGTGTGCAGGTCGATGCGACAGGACAGATTAATATAGGAATAGGGACAAGGGGGTTACAGAGGGATATGGTCTGGGTGCAGGTCGATGGGACAGGACAGATTAATATAGGAATAGGGACAAGGGGGTTACAGAGGGATATGGTCTGGGTGCAGGTCGATGGGACAGGACAGATTAATATAGGAATAGGGACATGGGGGGTTACAGAGGGATATGGTCTGTGTGCAGGTCGATGGGACAGGACAGATTAATATAGGAATAGGGACATGGGGGGGGTTACAGAGGGATATGGTCTGGGTGCAGGTCGATGGGACTAGATTCTGTACTCAGTAGTCTGGAATGTGAGATGAACTGAGGTCCTGGACAGATTATACAAACTCCACACTGAGGTGGGAGGTAGGATCGAACTCCCAAGCCTCTGGTGTTGTGAGGCAGCCGCTCTACTTGTTGTGCCAGTCTGCAACCTGTTTGGTGTGAGGACCTGGACCAAAATACATTGCAACTCCTAATTCTACCCCCTCCCCCCCAATTTGGGATTTAGACCTTGACATGTGTAGAGAATTGACCAGAGGACATTTGTAGGGTAGAGAGGGCGGTAAGGTTAACTACTGGCCAATAGCTCGGGCCTGCAGCCACGTGTACCTGAACTCTGCGAACCTCTTCCCCTTTCAGTGCATAAAGCCCGAATGACCTGTCATTTGCTCTGTTATCTCTCTTGTTCTGGGTTTTGAAAGTACTTTCTTAAAACTGCCTGGGACGTACAGAGTGTTGAATAAAGGAGTTGCTGAGGGAATAATATTTGCTGTTTGCCTGATTATAATATTTGATATAACTATTAATATTTTACACCTGCGCTCACTTCCTGTGAAAGTACTTCCTCTTGCTGCAAATTTGTTTTGTTGTGATTGTACCAGTGTCAATTAACATGGGGCCTGTCATGCCTCATTGGGTCATGCTCTCTTGACTCAGAGTCAGAACGTTGTGAGTTTGAATTCTGGAGAATGGGGCACAGGAATCTTGGCACAGGATACAAGGGCATTTATGTTATTTATTGAGATACAGCACGGACTAGGCCCTTCCATCTCAGTGAGATGCACCACCCAACAAATCTCCAATTGACTCCTAATCTAATCACGAGACAATTTACAATGACCAATTAACCTACTGACCAGTACATCTTTGGAATGTGGGAGAAAATTTGCAGCACCCGGGAGGAAACCCATGGGGAGACCGTACAAGCTCCTCAGTATATCTGTACAAATTTGTGAGTACCTTTGGTGACATACCAATTCTCGTCAAACTCCTAATGAAATATAGCCACTGTTTTGTAGCCGCATCAATACATTGGGCCCAGGTTAAATCTTTAGAGGTAGTGACACTGCTCACTCTTTCCACTTCTCAATGAGAACTGCTGTGTGTGTGTCCCCTGGTTTTACCCTTTCTGAAGCCCTTGGTCTTACTGACGTTAAGTTCATGATTGTTGCTGTGACACCACTTAAGCCAGCACAAGCTTGGACTGCATTGGTTACTGATGCAAACAACACATTTCACTGTATGTTTTGATGTACTTGTGACAAATAAAGCTCATTTCTGATCTTTATAAATACTTGGAAGTTGGAGAATTGAGGATTATGGGGAACTGGTGACAAAGAGAAGTTGCAGCCAGCATTGATCAACCATGATTGTCCATGTGACAGGACAAGTATGAGGGGCCGAGTGGCCTGCTCCAGTAGCAGCGAGAAGGTTGCATCCTTGATAGATGCTGCCTTGTTGAGGTGGTGTCCCCTGTCAGTGGTGGGGACGGCTGTGATTGCAATGGAACAGGCTGCTGCCACTTGCACTCCTGATCACTGGAGTTGGTATCGGGCCCTGAGGTTGTAGGCTGATGTAGTGTAATGGGTAGAAATTTCCATAATTCACTTAAAGTGAGTTGGGGTTCACTTTAAGAGACTGGTCTGACGTGATGATGTAATGATGTGAAGATTTTTTACTTTTGTGTTTGGTTGATAATAAAGGAGTTGATAATGGTTTTATTTACGAAAACCTACAATGTAACCATTCAGGATAGTTTCAACAGTACATCTGTAGAAATTCCCCAGAGTGATTGGTGACTACTTCCCTAATTAGTTAATTTAATATTTATACTGTGTATGTAATTACCTTATTAACCTATGTATTAATTATCAATACTTATATATTGGTATAATATATCTGATTCTGATTAAGGGTTTTTAAGGTTGGTAATGGGGACAAGCTGCCAGTACCTATTAAATAATGATGTGTGACTCAAATACCCTCTGACAACCAAGTCTAGCTCCTGGCCTTCATGTGTGGCTTAGCTACTAAGCCCAGTTGAAACGATTCTACTGACCAGAGGGGCAAAGGTGGGTTTCTGGCGTCTTAAAACCTTTGCTTCGGGCAGCCATGGTTGGCAGCTCATCTAGGAGAAAGAAAACTCTGATCTCAAACCTCTACTAGAGCTTGCAGATATACCCACTCATGAGGGAAAAGTCTGTAGCTAGTGTCTCTAAGTTGAGTTCAACTCTGACTGGCAACTCCTGCGACACTGCTGGTGCCTAACTGTATCGGTCTCTGCCATTCCTTTGGGTTCATCAGCTGTGTGGAGAGGGGGAGCTTGCTACATGGGCAACAGCGTGCTCTCCATGTCGTATTGCCCTGGCTTGCTTATCTAGAAAGCTAAGACACAATATTCATGGTTGACCCTGATCGACAGGCTTCAGATTCTGATCTAAAAAGATGATTAACATGGAAGTTTAGCAGGAGTTATCCTGAATCATAAGTGAGAAAAAATTTAACGTGAGCCTGTTTGGTTGGTGATCAAGGGGTGGGACATAATGGTGGACATTGTCCAGAAGTCCCCACACTTTAGTAGTGACACAGGGTGTGGCATAAATCAGCCATAGGGTGTGGCAACTTCAAGTGTCAGGTTTTAGATGTTTCAGAAAGGATAGGGAGGGAGGCAAAAGAGGTGGGGGCGTGGCACTGTTGATCAGAAATAGTGTCACGGCTGCAGAAAAGGAGGAAGTCATGGAGGGGTTGTCTGTGGAGTCTTTGTGGGTGGAAGTTAGGAACAGGAAGGGGTCAATAACTCTACTGGGTGTTTTTTATAGACCACCCAATAGTAACAGGGACATTGAGGAGCAGACAGAGAGACATATTCTGGAAAGGAGTAATAATAACAGGGTCATTGTGGTGGGAGATTTTAATTTCCCAAATATTGATTGGCATCTCCCTCAAGTGAGGGGTTGAGATGGGGTAGCATTTGTTAGGTGTGTTCAGGAAGGTTTCTTGACACAATATGTAGATAAACCTACAAGAGGAGAGGCTGTACTTGATCTGGTATTGGGAAATGAACCTGGTCAGGAGTCAGGTCTCTCAGTGGGAGAGCATTTTGGAGATAGTGATCACAATTCTATCTCCTTTACCATAGCATTGGAGAGGCATAGGAACAGAGAAGTTAGGGAAGTGTTTAATTAGAGTAAGGGGAACTATGAGGTTATCAGGCAGGGAGATGGAAGCATAAACTGGAAACAGATGTTCTCAGGGAAACATACTGAAGAAATGTGACAAATGTTTAGGGGATATTTGTGTGGGGTTCTGAGTAGGTATGTTTCAATGAGACGGAAAGGATGGTAGGGTACAAGATCTGTGGTGCACAAAGGCTTTTGTAAATCTAGTCAAGAAAAAAAGAAGAGCTTACAAAAGGTTAAAAAAACTAGGTAATGATAGGAATCTAGAAGATTATAAGGCTAGAAGAAAGGAGCTTAAGAATGAAATTAGGTGAGCCAGAAAGGGCCATGAGAAGCCCTTGGCGGACAGGATTAAGGAAAACCCCAAGGCATTGTACAAGTACGTGAAGAGCAAGAGGATAAGACGTGAGAGAAAAGGACCAATCAAGTGTGACAGTGGAAAAGTGTGTATGGAACCAGAGGAAATAGCAGAGATACTTAATGAATACTTTGCTTCAGTATTCACTACGGAGAAGGATCTTGGTGATTGTAGGGATGACTTACAGTGGACTGAAAAGCTTGACTATGTAGATATTAAGGAAGAGGATGTGCTGGAGCTTTCTGAAAGCATCAAGTTGGATAAGTCACCAGGACGGGACGGGATGTACCCCAGGCTACTGTGGGAGGTGACGGAGGAGATTACTGAGCCTCTGGCAATGATCTTTGCATCATCAATGAGGATGGGAGAGGTTCTGGAGGATTGGAGGGTTGCGGATGTTGTTCCATTATTCAAGAAAGAGATAGCCCAGGAAATTATAGGCCAGTAAGTCTTACTTCAGTGTTTGGTAAGTTGATGGAGAAGATCCTGAGAGGCAGGATTTATGAACATTTGGAGAGGCATAATATGATTAGGAATAGTCAGCATGGCTTTGTCAAGGGCAGGTCATGCCTTACAAGCCTGATTGAATTTTTTGAGGGTGTGACTAAACACAATGATGAAGGTAGAGTCGTAGATGTAGTGTATATGGATTTCAGCAAGGCATTTAATAAGGTACCCCATGCAAGGCTTATTGAGAAAGTAAGGAGGCATGGGATCCAAGGGAATATTGCTTTGTGGATCCAGAACTGGCTTGCCCACAGAAGGCAAAGAGTGGTTGTAGACGGGTCATATTCTGCATGGAGGACGGTGACTAGTGGAGTGCCTCAGGGATTTGTTCTGGGACCCCTACTCTTCGTGATTTTTATAAATGACCTGGATGAGGAAGTGGAGAGATGGGTTAGTAAATTTGCTGATGACACAAATGTTGGGGATGTTGTAGATAGTGTGGAGGGCTGTCAGAGGTTACAGTGGGACATTGATAGGATGTAAAACTGGGCTGAGAAGTGGCAGATGGAGTTCAACCCAGATAAGTGTGAGGTGGTTCATTTTGGTAGGTCAAATATGATGGCAGAGTATAGTATTAATGGTAAGACTCCTGGCGGTGTGGAGGATCAGAGGGATCTTGGGGTCCGAGTCCATAGGACACTCAAAGCAGCTACGCAGGTTGACTCTGTGGTTAAAAAGGCGTACAGTGCATTGGCCTTCATCAATCGTGGGACTGAGTTTAGGAGCCGAGAGGTAATGTTGCAGCTATATGGGACCCTGGTCAGACCCCATTTGGAGTACTATGCTCAATTCTGGTCGCCTCAGTATAGGAAGGATATGGAAACCATTGAAAGGGTGCAGAGGAGATTTACAAGGTTGTTGCCTGGGTTGTGGAGCATGTCTTATGAGAGTAGGTTGAGTGAACTCAGCCTTTTCTCCTCGGAACAACGGAGGAAGAGAGGTGACCTGATAGAGGTGTACAGGATAATGAGAGGCATTGATCATGTGGATAGTCAGAGGCTTTTCCCCAGGGCTGAAATGGCTAGCATGAGAGGGCACAGTTTTAAGATGCTTGGAAGTAGGTACAGGGGAGATGTCAGGGATAAGTTCTTTAGGGTCTTTTAAGAGACTCTTGGATGGCTACATGAAGCTTAGAAAAATAGAGGGCTATGGGTAAAGCCTAGGTAGTTCTAAGGTAGGGACATGTTCAGCACAGCTTTGTGGGCCGAAGGGCCTGTATTGTGCTGTATGTTTTCTATGTTTCTATGTAGCTTTGTTCAGCCTCCATGTGTGCAGATCTAATAACATTGAGGAGGATTTGTGGCTGGGCAAATGTTTCTTTCTACACTGCCTTTAAGACCGTAAAGTATAGGAGCAGAATTAGGCCATTGAGCCCATCAAGTTTGCACTCTTATTCCATCATGACTGATTTATTATCCGTCTCCTACCTTCTCCCTGTATCCTTCCATGCTCTGACTAATCAAGCGCCTATCAACCGCTTTAAATTTGCCCCATAACTTGGCCTGCAGATGTCTGTGGCAATGAATTCCACAGATTCACCACCCTGTTTTAAAGAAACACGTCCACTCTATCTAGGCCTTTCAGTGTTTGCTGGTTTTAATGAGTTTCTCCCCCCCCCCCCCCCCCCCCCCAACGTCATCATTCTTCTAAACTCCAGTGAGTACAGACCTAAAGTCAACAAGCACTCCTCATACGTAAACCCTTTTATTCCCAGGATCATCGACATGAACCTCCTCTGGACCCTCTCCAATGCCAGCACACCTTTTCTTAGATAAGTGGCCCAAAAGTGCCCACAATACTCCAAGTGTGGTCTGACGATTGGCAAGAGTGTTAAAGTTTGTTGCAATGTCTGTTGACATACTGGACCTCTTTCAGAGGAGATGGCTAGCATGCCTTGCTGGCGATTGAAGGTTCTGGGCTTCTACTCACTGGTGTTTAGAGAAATGAGGGGGTCCCACTGAAACCTCCTGAATATTGAAAGTCCTACTTGGAGTGGGCGTGGAGATGACGTGGCTTAATTCTGCTGCTATGGTCTTCGTCATAGAGCACTACAGCTCAGAAACAGAGCATTTAGTCCATCCAGTCAGTGCAAACTGTTCCCGATGTCAAGTCTTTGGTGATGGTGGGCTCCAGCCTGCGTGTTTGATGGGCAATGGTTTTCTAACCTCTGCTCGTTTCTTTTCCTGCCCACAGATGAGGTGGAGCCCGTCTGCTACATCTGCACCTCCTGCAAAGAACCTTTCCCCAGCGCCTGGCTCTTGCTTCAACATGCCCAGTACAACCATGGCCTCCACATCTTCCTCGAGCTGGACCACGCCGAGTCTCCCCTGCCACCAGCATCCAGCACCGACAACCCCACCGGCTCCTTGTCCCCCCCGTCCCAGGAGGGCAGCCCCTCCGAGGGGCCCCGGGCCCATGAGAGGCCCTTCCGGGTCCGCTCGCCAGCGGCGGCGACTGGTTCCCTGCTCTTCGCTCCGCCCCTCCACCGGCTGCCTGACCAGAGTGACAGTGGCTCAGAGGAGACGGCCCCCTCGCCGGCCCAGGGAAGCCGGCCGCCGGCCGAGTTCTCCCGCCGGCTGCGGACCCTAGCGGGGGGAGCCGGGCCTCCCCGCCGGAGTCACCAGCACCGCTTGCCGGGCATGCCGACCGGCCACTCATCCTCGGGCTCCGCCCGGCAGCATTCGCCACACGGCCGGAGCAAGGACTGTGAGTTCTGTGGCAAGACCTTCAAGTTTCCCAGCAACCTGGTGGTGCACCGGAGAAGCCACACCGGTGAGAAGCCCTACCGCTGCCCCTTCTGCGAGCATGCCTGTAGCCAGTCCAGCAAGCTCAAGAGGCATATGAAGACCCATGCCGGCCTCTTCAATGGTTGGCCACCCACCACAGGCATACTCGGTGGCAGGGCCACTCGAGAGCAGGCGTCTCACCGGCGGAGGTACGTGGACGAACGCAGAGGGCAGCAGAACCCCGACATCACCTCACCCCTCGGTAGCCAGGAAGAGTTCGACTTGAAGGTGAGTGCTTTGAGCTCAAGTTAGGGCGCCCATGGTAGCGTAACGGTGAGAGCACGGAGATCGGAGTTCAATCCCAGCGTCGCACAGAAGGTGTTTGTGTATTCTCCACGTGGAATGCACGAGTTCCCTCCGGGTACTCCAGTTTCCTCTGAAAGGTGTAACGGTTAGCCGGTTAATTGTTCATTTCGAATGGTCCTGTGATTAAGCTAGGGCAGGAGTTGCCGACCTGCTTACTGGTGTTGGTAGAACCACAGCTGGCAATCCCTGGGCAAGGGTTCAGTCAGGGATTACCGAGCAGTGTGGCTCGAAGGTCTGGGAGGGTCCAGTCCGAGCTCTGCCTTTAAACAAAAACACAAATTAAACTTGTTTCCTGTCACGTGAACAGGTACTGTAAAGCCATAAGACACAATAGCAGAATTAGGCCATTCAACCCATCAAGTATTCTCTGCCATTCAATCAGTGAATTTTTTTGAACCTGTTCTCCCCATACTCTTTCAACCACCCCCCTCCATTCCTTTACCTTTACCAACCAATACCTTTCACATCGTATGCCAGTGATTGTAACCCTGATTCGGGAGTCTATCAATTTCTGCTCCCACCCGTGGCAGTGCATTCCACACGCCCACCATATCCCTATCTGGAATCAGAATCACTTTGTTGTCTTTGCGACATAATAATAGAAAAAATCTGTGAATTACAGTAAGTGTGCGTATGTATTAAATAGTTAAATAGTGTAAAAACAGAAATATAAAGTAGTGAGGTAGTGTTCATGGGTTCAGTGTCTATTCAGAAATCGGCAGAGGGGAAGAAGTTGTTCCTGAATCATCGGGCTATGTCTTCAGGCTTCCCTAATGGTAGCAATGAGAACAAGGCATGACCTGGGTGATGGGGGTCCTTAATAATGGATACCACCTTTTTTGAGGCATCACTCCTTGAAAATGTCCTGGATGCTGGGGAGGCTAGTGCTGACTAACTTTACAGCTTTCTGCAGCTTATTTCAATCCTGTGTAGTACCCATCCCCCCACCACTGCCATACAGTTATGCAGCTGGGTAGAACAGAATATCTGTGGAAACTTGTGATTCTCTGTAGTGACCTATCATACGTTCTCTGCATTTGCATATGACTGTCTAAGAGGCCAATGACTTGGCTTCCAATATCCTCTGTGGCAACAAATTCCACCGATTCAACACTCTTAATTGAAGAAATTCCTCCTTCTCTCAAGTATAGTCCCTACTTTCTTAGGAGTCCACGGAGATTTGGCGTGACATCAAGAACTTTGACAAACTTCTATGATGTGTAGTGGAGACTGTCTTGACTGACTGCATGACATCCTGGTACGGGAAGACCCAATACCTTTGAATGGAAAATCCTACAAATGGTAGTGGATTCAGCCCAGTACATCACGGGTAAAGCCCTCCCAACCATTGAGCACATCTACATGAAATGTTGTCATAAGAAAGCAGTGTCCATCATCAGAGATCCGCATCACCCAGTCCAGGCTCTTCTCTCGCTGTTGCCATCAGTAGAAGGTACAAGAGCCTCAGGACAAGCACCACCAGGTTCAGGAACAGTTACTACCCCTCAACCAACAGGCTCTTGAACAAATGGGGATAACCACACTCACTTGCCCATTCATTGAGATGTTCCCACAACCAATGATCTCACTTCAAGGACTCTTTATCTCATGTTCTTGTTACTTATTTATATTTGCATCTGCACAGTTTATTGTCTTCTCATTCTGGTTAGAAACATAGAAAACCTACAGCACAATACAGGCCCTTCAGCCCACAATGCTGTCCTGAACATGTACTTACTTTAGAAATTACTAGGCTTACCCAAAGCCCTCTATTTTTCTAAGCTCCATGTACCTATCCAGGAGTCTCCTAAAAGACCCTATTGTATCCGCCTCCACCACCGTCGCCGACAGCCCATTCCACACACTCACCACTCTCTGCGTAAAAAAAAAAAAAAAACTTACCCCTAACACCTCCTCTGTGCCTACTTCCAAGCACCTTAAAACTGTGCCCTCTCACGTCAGCCATTTCAGCCCTGGGGAAAAGCTTCTGACTATCCACACAATTAATGCCTCTCAACATCTTATACACCTCTATCAGGCCACCTCCCATCCTCCGTCATTCCAAGGAAAAAAGGCCAAGTTCACTCAAACTGTTCTCATAAGGCATGCTCCCCAGTCCAGGCAACATCCCTGTAAATCTTCTCTGCACCCTTTCTATAATTTACCCATCCTTCCTGTAGTGAGGTGACCAGAACTGAGCACAGTACTCCAAGTGGGGTCTGACCAGGGACCTACATAGCTGCAACATTACCTCTCGGCTCGTAAATTCAATCCCACGATTGATGAAGGCCAATACACCGTATGCTTTCTTAACCACAGAGTCAACCTTTGCAGCTGTTTTGAGCGTCCTATGGACTCGGACACCAAGATCACTCTGATCCTCCACACTGCCAAGAGTCTTACCATTAATACTATATTCTGCCATCATATTTGACCTACCAAAATGAACCACCTTACACTTATCTGGGTTGAACTCCATCTGCCCCATTGGATGCCCCATTTTGCATCCTATTGATGTCTCGCTGTAACCTCTGACAGCCCTCCACACTATCCACAACACCCCCAACCTTTGTGTCATCAGCATATTTACTAACCCATCCCTCCATTTCCTCATCCAGGTCATTTATCAAAATCACAAAGAGAAGGTTTCCCAGAACAGATCCCTGAGACACACCACTTGTCATCGATCTCCAAGCAGAATATAATCTGTCTACAACCACTCTTTGCATTTTGTGGGCAAGCCAATACTGGATCCAAAAGCAATGTCTCCTTGGATCCCATGCCTCCTTACCTTTTCAATAAGCCTTGCATGGGGTACCTTATCAAATGCCTTGCTGAAATCCATATACACTACACCTATTGCTCTACCTTCATCAATGTGTTTAGTCACATCCTCAAAATATTCAATTAGGCTCGTAAGGCACGACCTGCCTTTGACAAAGCCATGCTGCCTATTCCTAATCATATTATGCCTCTCCAAATGTTCATAAATCCTGCCTCTCAGGATCTTCTCCATCAACTTAACAACCACTGAAGTAAGACTCCCTGGTCTATAATATCCTAGGCTATCTCTACTCCCTTTCTTGAATAAGGGAACAACATCTGCAACCCTCCTGTCCTCCGGAACCTCTCCGATCCGCATTGATGATGCAAAGATCATCGCCAGAGGCTCAGCAATCTCCTCCCTCACCTCCCACAGTAGCCTAGGGTATATCTCGTCCGGTCCTGGTGACTTATCCAACTTGATGTTTTCCAAAAGCTCCAGCACATCCCCTTCCTTAATATCTACATGCTCAAGCTTTTCAGTCTGCTGCAAGTCATCCCTACAATCATCAAGATCCTTTTCTGTAGTGAATACTGAAGCAAAGTATTTATTAAGTACCTCCGCTATTTCCTCCAGTTCCATACACACTTTTCCACTGTCACACTTGATTGGTCCTATTCTCTCACGTCTTATCCTCTTGCTCTTCACATACTTGTAGAATGCCTTGGGGTTTTCCTTAATCCTGCTCACCAAGGCCTTCTCATGGCCCTTTCTGGCTCTCCTAATTTCATTCTTAAACTCCTTCCTGCTGGCCTTATAATTTTCTAGCTCTCTATCATTATCTAGTTTTATGAACCTTTCGTAAGCTTTTTGTTTCTTTTTGACTAGATTTTCAACAACCTTTGTACACCATGGTTCCTGTATCCTACCTTCCTTTCCCTGTCTCGTTGGAACAAACCTATGCAGAACTCCACGCAAATATCCCCTGAACATTTGCCACATTTTTGCCGTACATTTCCCTGAGAACATCTGTTCCCAATTTATACTTCCAAGTTTCTGCCTGATAGCTTCAAATTTTCCCCTTACTCCAATTAAACGTTTTCCTAATTTGTCTGTTCATATCCCTTTCCAATGCTATGCTAAAGTAGATGAATTTGTGATCACTATCTCCAAAATGCTCTCCCACTGTGAGATCTGACACCTGACCAGGTTCATTTCCCAATACCAGATCAAGTACAGCCTCTCCTCTTTTAGTCAGGAAACCTTCCTGAATACACCTAACAAACTCCACCCCATCTAAACTCCTTGCTCTAGGGAGATGTCAATCAATATTGGGATAAGTTAAATCTCCCATCACAACAACCCTGTTACTATTACACCTTTCCGGAATCTGTCTCTCTACCTGCTCCTCGATGTCCCTGTTACTATTGGGTGGTCTATAAAAAACACCCAGTAGTGTTATTGACCCCTTCCTGTTTCTAACTTCCACCCACAGAGACTCCGTAGACAATCCTTCCTTGAGTTCCTCCTTTTTTGCAGCTGTGACACGGCCTCTGATCAGCAGTGTCACACCCCCACCTCTTTTGCCTCCTTCCCTGTCCTTTCTGAAACATCTGAAGCCTGGCACTCTTTAAGTAACCTTTCCTGAGCCATTCAAGTCTCTGTAACAGCCACAACATCATAGCTCCAAGTACTGATCCACACTCTAAGCTCATCCACTTTGTTCATGATACTCCTTGCATTAAAATAGACACATCTCGAACCATCGGTCTGAGTGCATCCCTTCTTTATTACATGTCTATCGTTCCTCTCACACTGCCTACAAGCTTTTTCTATTTGTGAGCCAACCACCCCTTCTTCCGTCTCTTCAGTTCGGTTCCCACCCACCAGCAATTCTAGTTTAAACTCTCCCCACCAGGATATTGGTCCCCCTGGGATTCAAGTGCAACCCGTCCTTTTTGTACAGGTCACGCCTGCCCCAAAAGTGGTCCCAATGATCCAGAAGTCTGAATCCCTGCCCCCCGCTCCAATCTCTCAGGCACGCGTTTATCCTGCACCTCACTCTATTTCTTATACTCCCTGTTGCATGGGACAGACAGTAAGCCCAAGATCACTAGTCTTGTGGTCCTGCTTCTCAACTTCCTTCCTAACTCCCTGTAGTCTGTTTTCAGAACCTCCTTCCTTTTCCTACCTTTGTTGTTGGTACCAATTTGTACCACAACCTCTGGATGTTCACCTTCCCACTTCAGGATATCGTGGACGCGATCAGAAACATCCCGGACCCTGGCATCTGGGAGGCAAACTACCATCCGTGTTTCTTTCTTGCGTCCACAGAATTGCCTGTCTGACCCCCTAACTATAGAGTCCCCTGTCACCACTGCCATCCTCTTCCCTTCCCTACCCTTCTGAGCCACAGGGCCAGACTTTGTGCCAGAGGCACGGCCACTGTTGCTTCCCCCAGGTAGGCCGTCCACCCCCCCCCCCCCCACACACACCAGCAGTACTCAAACAGGAGTACTTATTGTTAAGGGGGACAGCCACAGGGGTGCTCCTGGTATCTGACTCTTGCCCTGCCCTCTCCTGACTGTTACCCACTTTTCTGTCTCCCGAGGCCCCGGTGTGACTACTTGCCTACAGCTCCTCCCTATCACCTCCTCACTCTCCCTGATCAGACGAAGGTCATCGAGCTGCACGTCCAGTTCCCTAACTTGGCCCAGTACAGAACACCGGTCTCACAGACATGCTTCCTTATCCTATTTTTCACAAGAAATTTACTTCGTCTCTGAAGCTCCATTGAGTCAAAACGCTCCTACACTGACTCCCTCTACACCCACACCCGCTCTATACAGCTGTCTTCTTTTTAAATTCTTCCCGCCAGTCTAACTCGCCGACATGCACACGCCTGCGCAGTCATGCCTCGGTCAAAGAAGAATGGGGTTGAGAGGGATAATAAATCAGCCGTGATGGAATGATGGGCGAATGGCCAGATTCTGCGTCTGTGTCCTATGGGGGCAGATCACTAACAATCTTGGTTGCTGTTCCCTTTGGCCCAGGACAGTGGGAAGAAAGTGTCTGATTTATGTGGAAGTAGTTGGCTGGAAATGTTTCACGTTGAGCAGTGATTCTGACTCGGAGAAGATATTGAATCCAAGCCTAGCCATTGAGGTCTCTTCCACCCATCCGAGATATTTACCTTGAACGTGTGTACTGTATACGCAAGTTCAAGTTTAAGCTTATTGTCACTTTAACCGTATACATGTATCTGAGGCTTCCGTCAGTCACGTTGGCCTTGGACGTTGCATCCTAGCTGTGGAGATACGCAAGCCTGGGCACTACAATATGGAGAGCAAGCGGATGCCCATGTAGCAAGCTGATGAACCCAAAGGAACGGCACAGACCAATGCCATGTGGCACCAGCAGCATTGAACGTGGGACTCCAGCTCTGGATCTTTCTCTCAGTGTTTGCTCCCAAAACCTTCCCCATGAGTTGGGTATAGCTGCAAGGCAGCGGAGGTCTGTGATCAGTTTTCCTTCTCCTAGATGAGCTGCCGGCCACAGCTGACGAGCCCCATCTGCCTGAAGCGAGTGGTTTTAAGGTGCCAGTAACCCACCTTTGCCCCTTCTCCCGTCAGTAGAAATGGTTCTGCTGGGCTAAGTAGCTAAGCCTCACGTGAAGGTCAGGAGGTGGACTTGGTTGTCAGAGGCTATTTGAGACGTACACCATTTAATAGGTAGTGGGAGCTTGTTGCTGTTCCCACCCCCGGCTATAACAGCCTTAAGGAACCATATGTACATAGTAACATGGACAGAGTGCTGGAGGAACCCAGCAGGCCGAGCAGCATCTATGGAAAAGATTTAACAGTCAACGTCTCAGGCCAAGACCTTTCATTAGGACTGTATACCACCAAATGTTCCTCCAGACCAAGGTGCACAACACGTAACTCACACACACGCATAAAACATATAGTAATATTACCACAAATAATAAGGTGCATTTACAACACAAGTAAACCGTGTACTGCTACCGTATGTACAGCAGGGAGTTCAGTAGTCTCACGGCCTGGGGAAAGAAACTGTTTCCCATCCTAACAGTCTTTGTCCTAATGCTACGGTACCTCCTGTTGGGGGGATGGGAAATTGTGGGACAAATGGGTGGGATCATTGACAAAGCTAAGGGCCCTCCATATGCAGTACTCCTGGTAAATGTCTTGGGTGGGTGGGTGGAAGACAGACCCCAATGGCTGGGCCAGGAGGGGAATCATCAAGCTGTCAGCCTACTCTGCCCTAGTTTTACCATGGAATAGAAGCACAGTGGAGATGGTAAACCAGCAGGCGGAAGCTGGAAGCTTTTGTTCCTTAGTCTGTGCAGATTTCCTCCTCAGTACAGATTACCCAACCTGATCCACAAGGTTTTGGCAGGCAAAAGATATGCATATGTTTTTTTCAAGAGGATTAGAATATAAAAGCAAGGATGTAATGTTGAGACTTTATAAAGCACTAGTGAGCCCATACTTACAGTATTGTGAGTGGGTTTGGGCCCCATATCTTAGGAAGGATGTGTGAAACTGGAGTTTTCAAAGGAAGTTCACAAAAATGATTCCCGGATTGAATGGCTTGTCTTTTGAAGAGTGTTGGCTCTGGGCCTCTATTCACTGAAATTTAGACGAATGAGGGGTGACCTCATTGACACCTATTGAATTGTGAAAGGCCTCAATAGAGTGGATATAGAGAAGAGATTTCCTATAGTTGGGGGGAGTCTAGGGCCTGAGGACACAGCCTCAGAGCAGAGAGGTGTCCTTTTAGAACAGACATGAGGAAGAATTTCTTTAGCCAGAGGGTGGTGAATCTGTGAAATTCATTGCCACAGGCAGCCGTGGAGGCCAAGACTCAATGTGTATTTAAGGCAGAGGTTGATAGATTCTTGATTGGTCAGGGCATAAAGGGATATGGGGAGAAGGCAGGAGATTGAGGCTGAAGGAACATGTATCAGCCATGATGAAATGACAACACAGACTCAATGGGCCAATTCTGCTCCTATATCTTATAGTCTTATATTAATGGTTATTCTCTTCCTGACTGATGAGACTTGTGCTTGCGTAGCATAATTAATGTCCTGTGATATTGCACAGGGGAGCAGACAGTTACTGCACAATGTGGCTATTACAGTAGCTGCAGACTTCATTGGCACCTTTTGGGGGAGAGGTGGAGGGAGGAAAGTACAGAGGCTGGGGCACAGGCAGCCAAAGGATTTAATTTGGCTTTTGTGACACTGATCAACAGAAAAAGATTCTTTTGTGCTAAAGTGAAAACAGAGTGATCTAAATTAATTACAAATATAAAGCACAAAATAATTGATTGTTTAAGTATTCATCCCCTTCAAGTCGGTATTTAGTAGATGCACCTTTGGCAGCAATTACAGCCTTGAGTCTGTGTGGACAGGTCTCTATCAGTTTTGCACATCTGGACATTGCAATTTTTCCCCATTCTTCTTTACAAAACAGCTCAAGCTCTGTCAGATTGCATGGGGATTGTGAATGAACAGCCCTTTTCAAGTCCAGCAACAAATTCACAATTGGATTGAGGTCTGGACTCCAACTTGGCCACTCCAGGACATTGTTGTTTTTCAGATTCCTGTGTAGCTTTGGCATAATGTTTGGGGTCATTGCCTTGCTGGCAAACAACTCTCCCAAGTCGCAGTTCTCTTGCAGACTGCCTCAAGTTTTCCTCCAGGACTTCCCTGTATTTTGCTGCATTCATTTTACCCTCTACCTTCACAAGCCTCCCAGGGCCTGCTGCAGTGAAGCATCCCCACAGCATGATGCAGCCACCACCGTGCTTCACAGTAGGGTTGGTGTGTTTTTGATGATATGTGGTGTTTGGTTTAAGCCAAACATAGTGTTTAGTCTGATGGCCAAAAAGTTCAATTTTGGTTTCATTAGAACCATCTTCCAGCTGACTTCAGAGTCTCCTACATGGCTTCTGGCAGACTTCATGTGAGTTATTTTTCTACAGTGGCTTTCTCTTTGTCACTCTCCCAAAAAGCTTCTCCCATAAAGAAGCACCCATGCAAACTGTTGTGTATGCAGTCTCTCCCATCTCAGCCACTGAAGCTTGTAACTCCTCCAGAGTTGTCATAGGTCTCTTGGTGTCCTGCCTTACTAGTCTCCTTCTTGTACAGTCACTCAACTTTTGAGGATGGCCTGCTCTAGGCAGATTTATAGTTGTGTCATATTTTTTCCATTTCTTGATGATTGACTGAACTGTATTCCAAGGGATATTCGGTGACTTGGAAATTTTCTTGTATCCATCTCCTGACTTGTGCTTTTCAATAACCTTTTCACAGATTTGCTTGGAGTGTTCTTTTGTCTTCATGATGTAGTTTTTTTCCAGGATACGGACTCACCAGCAGATGGACTTTCCGGATATGTATATTTTACTACAATCGAGATACCTTGACTGAACACAGGTCTCCAAAAACAGATCTCCATTTAACCAATTATGTGACTTCTAAAACCAATTGCTACACAACTGATAAATTGGTGTGTCATATTATAGGGGTGAATACTTATTGTATTATTAACTTCTGGGGGGGGGGGTGAATACTTGTTATATCTGTATGTCTCACCGTTGATCAGTTCATGTGTCCATCCTCAAATTGTCCCACCGTCACAAGGCCAATTGGGCGGTACTGTTGTCTAATTGGACTTTCCATGGATTTATAGCGTCATTCGGCACAGAAGCAGTCAGAAAGTGCAGGAGCCTCAGGTCCCACACCACAAGGTTCAGGAACAGTTATTACCCCTCAACCATCAGACTCCTGAACCAAGAAGGATAACTTCACTCACCTCATCACTGAACCATTCCCATAAATAATGGACTTACTTTCAAAGACTCTTCATTTCATGCTCAATATTTATTGCTTATTAATTAATTTATTTATTTGCTTGTTTATTCAGTTATTTATTATTTCTTTCTGTTTATATTTGATCAGCTTGATGTCTTCTGCACTCTGATTGAATGCCCAAGTTGGTGTGGTTATTCTGTTATGGTTATTATTCTCTGGATTGTGGGAGGAAATGGAGTACCCAGAGGAAACCGAGAATGTTCAAACTCCTTACAGCAGCGGTGAATTGAACCCAGGTCGCTGATACTGTAAAGCGACTGGGAGATTTACTAGGAATGTTGCATACGCACGTTCAATTTCGTTTATTGTCATTTCAATTGTACCCATGTGTACCTCTAGATAGAACATGCTGCACAACACAGATAATATTACTCACATAAAGTAATATTATCACAAATAAATTAACAAATAATAAGATCCATTTGTGACACGTTAAAAAGTGAACAGAATAATGCTACTGGTGCTTCATACGTGACCAGGCTTGGCTGGTGGCAGAGTCTCACAGCCTGAGGGTAGAACCTATTTCCCATCCAAAGGGTGGGAGAGAGGCATTGCTAATCAGGGGTAGTATCACAGCTGCAGAAAGGGAGCATAGTCTACTGAGTCAGTGTGGGTGGAAGGAAATGGAGCAATCACTCAATTGGGAGTTCTCAATAGACCCTCCAATAGCAAAAAGGACAACGAGGAGTAGATAAGTAGGCAAATTTTGGAAAGGTGGAGATATAGCAGGGTTGTCTTCAACCAACACACGCAAAATACTGGAGGAGGCTCAGCGGTATCTTCCAGGGTTGACTTCAAACTTCCTTAATATTGATTGGCACCATCTTAAAGCAAAACATTTAGATGGGGTAGAATTTGTTCGGTGTGTCCCAGAAGGATTCCTGGCACGATGCATGGACTAACTGACTAGAGGAGAAGCCACACTGGATCTAGTTCCAAGAAATGAACCTGGTCAGGTGGCAGGTCTATTGGTGGGTGAGCATTTCAGAGATAGTGACCACCAAACACCATTACCTTTCTTCCCTCCCTACTTTCCTTCTTTCCTTCCTTCCTTCTTTTCTCTCTTTCTTTCTCTCCTCTCTTTCTTTCTCTCCTCTCATTCTCTCTCTATCTCCATCTCTCTATCTATCTGCCTATCTTTCTATTTATTTTTGTAAAACAGCACAGAATATACCCTTCCAGCCCTCCGAGCCGTGTCTGTTTTAATCCTAGCTGAATCACAGGACAATTTACAGTGACCAGTTAACCCCCAACCGGTGTGTCTTTAGACTGTGGGAGGAGAATAGAGCACCTGGAGGAAACCCATGCGGTCATGGGGAGAACATACAAGTTCCTTGCAAATGGCGGTGAGAATTGAAACCCGAGTCACTGGTAGTGCTAACCACTACAATGCCATCCATAGTCTCGGACAGTGACAAGCGGTATCAGAAGGTATTTAATTGGGGAAGGTGACTAATTGGAAACATAGAAAACCTGCAGCACAATACAGGCCGCTCGGCCCACAAAGCTGTGCTGAACATGCCCTTACCTGAGAAGTTACCTAGGGTTGCCCATAGCCTTCTATTTTTCTGAGTTCCATATACCTGTCCAGGAGTCTCTTAAAAGACCGTATCATAGCCACCTCCCCCACCGTTGCCGGCAGCCCATTCCACGCACTCACCCTCTCTGCATTAAAAAAAAACTTACCCCTGATATTTCCTCTGTACCTACTTCCAAGCACCTTAGAACTATGCCCTCTCATGCTAGCCATTTCTGCCCTGGGGAAAAGCCTCTGACTATCCACAGGATCAATGCCTCTTATCATCTTATACACCTCTATCAGGTCACCTCTCATCCTCTGCCACTCCAAGGAAAAAAGGCCGAGTTCACTCAATCTAATTCATGCTCCCCAATCCAGGCAACATCCTTGTAAATCTCCTCTGCACCTTTTCTATGGTTTCCACATCATTCCTGTAGTGAGGTGACCAGAACTGAGCACAGTACTCCAAGTGGGGTCTGACTCGGGTTCTATATAGTTGCAACATTACCTCTCCACTCCTAAACTCAAACCCACAATTGATTAAGGCCAATGCACCGTATGCTTTCTTAACCACAGAGTCAACCTGCACAGCAGCCTTGAGTATCCTATGGACTCAGACCCCAAGATCCCTCTGATTTTCCACACTGCCAAGAGTCTTACCATTAATACTATATTCTGCCATCACATTTGACCTACTAAAATGAACCACCTCACACTTACCTGGGTTGAACTCCATCTGCCACTTCTCAGCCCAGTTTTGCATCATATCAATGTCCCGCTGTAACCTCTGACAACCCTCCACACTATCCACAACACCCCCCAATCTTTGTGTCATCAGCAAATTTTCAAACCCATCCCTCCACTTCTTCATCCAGTTCATTTATAAAAATCACAAAGAGTAGGGGTCCCAGAACAGATCCCTGAGGCACACCACTGGTCACCAGCCTCCATGCAGAATTTGACCCGTCTACAACCACTCTTTGCCTTCTGTGGGCAAGCCAGTTCTGGATCCACAAAGCAAGGACCCCTTGGATCCCATGCCTCCTTACTTTCTCAATAATCCTTGCATGGGTATTTCAACAAATGCCTTGTGAAATCCATATACACTACATCTACTGCTCTAACTTCATCAATGTGTTTAGTCACATCCTCAAAAAATTCAATCAGGCTCATAAGGCATGACCTGTCTTTGACAAACCCATGCCTAATCAAATTATACCTCTCCAAATATTCATAAATCCTGCCTCTCAGGATCTTCTCCATCAACTTACCAACAACTGAAGTAAGACTCACTGGTCTATAATTTCCTAGGCTATCCCTACTCCCTTTCTTGAATAAAGGAACAACACCTGCAACCCTCCAATCCTCCGGAACCTCTTCCATCCCTATTGATGATGCAAAGATCATCGCCAGAGGCTCAGCAATCTCCTCCCTCACCTCCCACAGTAGGCTGGGGTACGTGTCGTCCGGTCCCGGTGACATATCGAACATGACGCTTTCCAAAAGCTCCTGCACATCTTCTTGCTTAATATCTACATGTGCAAGCGTTTCAGTTCACTGTAAGTAATCCCCACAGTCGTCAAGGTCCCTGAACATTTGCCACATTTCTTCGGTACGTTTCCCTGAGAACATCTGTTTCTAAGTTATGCTTCCAAGTTCCTGCCTGATAGCCTCATATTTCCCCTTACTCCAATTAAACGTTTTCCTAACTTGTCTGAAGAAATGTGGAAAATGTTCAGGGGATATTTGTGTGGGGTTCTGTGTAGGTACATTCCAATGAGACAGGGAAAGGATGGTAGGGTACAGGAACCGTGGTGTACAAAGGATATTGAAAATCTAGTCAAGAAGAAAAGAAAAGCTTATGAAAGATTCAAAAACACTAGGTAATGATAGAGATCTAAAAGATTATAAGGCTAGCAGGAAGGAGCTTAAGAATGAAATTAGGAGCCAGAAGGGGCCATGAGAAGGCCTTGGAGGACAGGATTAAGGAAAACCCCAAGGCATTCTACAAGCATGTGAAGACCAAGAGGATAAGATGTGAGAGAATAGGACCAATCAAGTGTGACAATGGAAAAGTGTGTATGGAAACGGAGAAGATAGCAGAGATACTCAATGAATACTTTGCTTCAGTATTCACTATGAAAAAGGATCTTGGCGATTATAGGGATGACTTGCAGCAGACTGAAAGCTTGAGCATGTAGATATTAAGAAAGAGGATGTGCTGACACTTTTGGAAAGCATCAAGTTGGATAAGTCACCAGGACGGGAACAGATGTACCCCAGCCTACTGCGGGAGGTGAGGGAGGAAATTGCTGAGCCTCTGGCGATGATCTTTGCATCATCAATGCGGATCGGAGAGGTTCTGGAGGACTGGAGGGTTGCGGATGTTGTTCCCTTATTCAAGAAAGGGAGTAGAGATAGCCCAGGAAATTATAGACCAGTGAGTCTTACTTCAGTGTTTGGTAAGTTGATGGAAAAGATCCTGAGAGGCAGGATTTATGAACATTTGGAGAGGCATAATATGATTAGGAATAGTCAGCATGGCTTTGTCAAAGGCAGGTCGTGCCTTATGAGCCTGATAGAATTTTTTGAGGATGTGACTAAACACATTGATGAAGGTAGAGCAGTAGATGTAGTGTATATGGATTTCAGCAAGGCATTTGATAAGGTACCCCACGCAAGGCTTATTGAGAAAGTGAGGAGGCATGGGATCCAAGGGGACATTGCATTATGGATCCAGAAGTGGCTTGCCCACAGAAGTCAAAGAGTGGTTGTAAATGGGTCATATTCTGCATGGAGGTTGGGGACCAGTGGAGTACCTCAGGGATCTGTTCTGGGACCCTTACTCTTCGTGATTTTTATAATTGAAGTGGAGGGATGAGTTAGTAAACTTGCTGATGACACAAAGGTTGGGGGTGTTGTGGATAGTGTGGAGGGCTGTCAGAGGTTACAACGGGACATTGATATGATGCAAAACTGGGCTGAGAAGTGGCAAATGGCGTTCAACCCAGATAAGTGTGATGTGGTTCATTTTGGTAGGTCAAATATGATGGCAGAATATAGTATTAATGGCAAGACTCTTGGCAGTGTGGAGGATCAGAGGGATCTTGGGGTCTGAGTCCATAGGACACTCAAAGCTGCTATGCAGATTGACTCTGTGGTTAAGAAGGCATACGGTGCATTGGCCTTCATCAACCGTAGGATTGAGTTTAAGAGCCGAGAGGTAATGTTGCAACTATATAGGACCCTGGTCTGACCCCACTTGGAGTACTGTGCTCAATTCTGTTCGCCTCACTATGGGAAGGACATGAGAACCATAAACTATACTGCACATGTAATTGTTATATGGTTATATAAGTACAAAGTACAGTACATGGATTTTAGTAAGGCATTTGATGAGGTTTCCTGTGGTAGACGCATCCACAGGCACGTGGATCCATGGAAACTTGGATTCAGAACTGAGCTCGTCCACAGAAGTGATAATAGACGGAGCATATTCTGCCCACTGGTGTTCCGCACAGAGGTTTAGAGGGATATCAAAAAAAATGCAGGCTAGTGGAGCTAGTGGATAGTATCACTATTGTTCCTTTCACCAAAATGCATTATGATACATTTCCTAGCACTGTATTCCATCTGCCACTTTTTTGCCCATTCTTCTGTGCAATCACAATGCTTCCTCAGTACTACCTCCCCCTCCACCAATCTTTGTTTCACCCACAAACTCTGCCACAAAGCATCAGAAAGGCATTGTGGTTTGCGTGCAACAGTTTGGCTGAATGCCCTGCTTGACTCTTGTGAGTCAATTTTAGGCTGACCTGACAAAAGACACTTGGACAGGTACATGGACAGGGAAGATTTAGAGGGTATGAGCCAAATACAAGCAAGTGGGGCAAAGGAATTCCTTTATCCAGAGGATGGTGAATCTGTGGAATTCATTACCACAGACGGCTGTGGAGACCAAGTCATTGGTTATATTGAAAGCAGAGGTTGATAGGTTCTTGAATAGTCAGGGTGTCAAAGGGTACGGGAAGTCAAGAGAATAGGGTAAAGAATGACAATAAATCAGCTGTGATGGAGTGGCAGAGCCACCTCAATGGGCCAAGTGGCCTAATTCTGTCCCTGTGTCTAATAGTCTTAAGTTACAAAGATGCCTTGGTCAGTCAGGCCAAACGACCTGATTTTGCTCTGTGGAACTCTGACAGAAGAGTGCAGCAGTTACAGAGCAGCTGCAGTTCGGATAAAGGCCATCATAATGGTGGGGGGGGGGGACACTGGGAACTGCTGTCGGCCAGGCTCCGATGGCCTGAAAGGTTTCCAGCAGTCTTTCAGATCTTAACGTTTTAACATTTCAATGTTGGAGAGAATTGAAAGGCTTGTCATATGAGGAGTATTTGGTGACTCTGGACCTGTACCCACTGGGATTCAGAAGAATGAGAGGAGATCTCATTGAAAACTATCGAATGGTGAAAGGCCTTGATAGAGTGGATGTGGAGAGGATGTTTCCAACAGTGAGGGGAGTCTAAAACCAGAGGACACAGAGGAAAAGGAATGAGGGGTAATTTCTTTAGCCAGAGAGCAGTGAATCAGTGGAATTTGTTGCCGCAGGGGCTGTGTAGGCCACGTGATTGGGTATTTTTTAAGGCAAAGGCTGATAGTTTCCTGATTGGTCAGGGCATGAAGGGATATCGGGAGAAGGCAGGGGACTGGGGCTGAGAGTGAAAATGGATTTTCCATGATGAAATGGTGGAGTAGACTCAATGGCCTGATTTTACTCCTTTTTCTCATGATCTTATGGAAACCTCCGTTTCTGCCAACAGGTTAAAGCGATGATGGCGGACCCGGACCTGGGTGAGGAGACGCGGCCAGAAGAAGCGATGGAGCCATCAGACAGTGAGGGCAACGGGCCCGCCTCAGATTCGGAGCGTCTGCAGGGCAACGGCGAGCTGGCCAACGGTGAGGCCGAGCAGCCCGGAGTCCCCGGCCTGGCTAATGGTTTCAGCTACCACGCCAAGAGGCTACTAGCGTCGCCGTTGGGAACCAGCCTGCTGCGTACCGCCGTGAAGTCCGAACCGGGCTCGGGCCCGGAGGAGGCTGGCTCCAACTTCTACTCCCGCTGGCTGGCTGACTGCGCCGCGTCCCGGCAGCCGGCAGCCCCGCCTCCCCCTCCACCTCCTCCCGCCACCACTCCCTCCCCGTCCCCTGCTCCCCGCGCCTCACCGGCCTCTGAGAACTCCGGCGGCGACAACAACGGTGGCTCCTGCTCGTCCAGCCCGCCCCGGGACGTCTTGGTGGATGGCAGGCTCAGCACGCCCAAGCGGCTGGGCAGCGAGGAAGGCCGCCGGCGCAATGCCTGCGAGTTCTGCGGCAAGGTTTTCCGCAACGCCAGCAACCTGACAGTGCATCGGCGCAGCCACACGGGCGAGCGGCCGTACCGCTGTGAGCTCTGCCCCTACGCTTGTACCCAGAGCAGCAAGCTGACCCGCCATATGAAAACGCACGTCCAGCCGGGCAAGGAGGTCTACCGCTGCCGCACTTGCCACATCCCCTTCAGCATCTACAGCACCCTGGAAAAACATGTCAAAAAACGGCACGGTGAACAGTTACAGGACGCCCAGCTCTTCCACTAGAGCAGGGAAGCAGGAAGAGGGACCCGCCATGCCCTGGGGAGGGGGCAGAGCACAGGAATCCCACAGCAAGTGCAGCTTTCCTTTGTCACGTCAACATTCCTCCCCATTTGGCCCATCCTCTCTCTCCCCCCCCCACCCATCCTCTCTCCCTCACCATCTCCCTTCCCTCATCCCCTCCCCTATCCCCTTCCCTCTCGCCCATCCTCTCTCCCTCACCATCTCCCTTCCCTTATCCCCTTCCCCCTCCCCTCTCACCCATCCTCCCCCCCACCTTCTCTTCCCCCAAGAAAGTCATAGTGGATTTGTGCCTTTCCCACCCAGTGTCTCAGGATTCCAACAACACCCCCACCTCACCCGAGTAACCACAGACCTCTGGCCCCCAAGAGGGAGAGAATTCCAAAGGGTCTTTGGACCTTGAAGAAATACCCTTTTCATCACAGACCAAAAAGGTTCTAGGTTTACATTCCTGAGGTTGTGCCCCACCTGGTTGAGGCTCCCTTTGCCACTGTCCACACCTCTCCAAACTTCAGTGTGAGAGAGAGACAGAGAAAAAGGCCGTTCCTACTCAGTGTATTTCAACTCAATCCCCATATCCTACTCATTGAGTTGTATAGCATAGAACTAGGCCCTTCGGCCTAGCAGACCAAAATTCTCTTTAGCCTATATCTTTCTTCCCCTATCTCTTAGGATTTATACCTGCCTGCTGTTGTCTTCAATCCCACCCTATGGGAGAGGGCTCTACCCTCTCTGGAGAAAAGTATTTCCCCCTCTATTCCCATTTGGAAAGAACTGGAGGAAGCATCTGCCAAAATCGAGGCTTCAGTTGAGTTGGCCAACTGTGAAATGCAATTCCCAAGTTCTTTTCCCTCTGCCAAAGTTGATGAGCAGTTCAGGGGTAATTGACCTCTCGTGTCCAAGGTGAAAGATGCACAACGTGACTCATGGGCCAGAAATAACTCTGCATTTTAGAAGCAGACACCGGAGACGGGGTTTGCTACTTGGTGCTGAAGTGGTGCAGGAAACTGATGCAGTCTGAACACTTTTGGAGAAAGAGCTAGATGACCAACTGACTACCCTTCATTTCCCAATAACTCAGGGCAGGGCAAGAAGGAGAGAGGCAAAGAAACTCAAAGGAAGTGCCTTAAGAGGGTTGAGAGAGGTGGATGGGGGTGAGCACTGTCTGCTTTACTGAGATCTGGGTTTTACAGACATTGCCAGGAATGGGGTTGAGAGGGATAATAAACCCAGCAGGCTCCATGGGCCGAATGCAAACTAATTCTGCTCCTGTGTCACGTGGTTTTATAGGCATTCCCTTGGGTTACCCTTTTTGGCATGGATAGTACCCTTTCCCCACCCCTCCCTAGTGGCGGCACTTCTGTCAGGTTTGAAGTTGGACTGACTCTGTGATATTACCTAGAGTTCTCACCTCTTCTTCCTACCTCTCCCCCGACCCCACAGCTTCAAGGTGACCTTGTCCCCTTCTCTCCACAGCCAACTGGATGACCTGAACTCAATTATCATTCCGAATAGCAATGTTACATTTGAAAGAACGTTTTTGTACATTATGATCATTTATGCTCATAGACCAGCACTAGAGATAAATTTTCTATTCTGAAGGACTCCAGAGTAATTGAGGGAGGAGGTGGTGACTCTACACATCTGCTGGGGTGTTGGGACAATTCAGGTGTTCCCAATGCCACTGCAAAGGCCTTCGATGGTAGGTCTTGAACTTGGGAATTCTGCCCTTAATCCTTTGCCTGCCTCCCCAAGACACTCCTGAAACCAAATGACAGTCCTAAAGTTTCCAAAAATCGGTTTGAAACACTCCAAGTAAAGGAGGTGAGGACAGCGGAGGCTGAGGGCACACTATCACGGTGAAAGGTGTTGTTGGCAAGTCACAGAGGCGGAAGTTACGCCACTGTTAATTCTGCTTAGAGTGGCAGCTGTTACTTTGAACTGTTGGACTGAACTGCCAGTCTTGTGCCTCAGCTTTTATTTGTGGAATCTCTCCTTATCTGTGACGGACAGTCTGCTGAATTGCAGAGTGACGCAAGATTATAACCAGGCTGCTCAGGGAGCAATACTCAGGAAGCACCTCCTTCAGACATGGGTAGGGGATTTTTGGGACTCCTTCCGCCCCACTTCCCCAGAAGTTATGGGTCGGTACCAGGTCTGTTTGGCTTTCACTGGGCTTGTGAATGGAGACCTGCACTTCTGTAACCTCAGGACTTCCTGAAGCTTTCCGTGGTTGCTGATGGATGTTCACGTACTGATTGGGGACGAGGGTCTGGAGAAGGATTCCTTGGCTCAAAAAAAAAGGAAAGTAATATGGGTGTAGAATACCCAACAGAGAGAAACAGCCTGCCGTTTTCCAGACGTGCAAAGCCGGGATCATTTCAGCTTCAGTACCCGGCCCCCTCCAACCCCAGCACAAGGACTGAGAGGGTGGGCATTTAGCCTTGGGCATGAAGGAGTGGTAAACAGGCCTTGGTTCTGGGGGGTGCTGGGGTAATGGAAACACAAACCTTGAGCCTGTGAGGAGACACCAAGCCTGAGGTCTCATTAGGGTCGGGGAGAGAGGTGGTGGGAGTGAGCAGTGTGAGAGACTGCGAGAAGGGGACAGGCCTCAGGCCTGTTGGGTCAAAGGGCTGATGTAGGATTTGGGGGAGAGGGAGGGAAGAGACAGGCCCTAGGTCTGCAAGTGAAGAGACAAGCAAGCCTTGAGCCTCTAGGTCTCATTCTCTCAGTCTGTGGAGTCACTCCCACCTCCCCACCCCCCCCCCCCCCATTAACTCCTTATGGCCAGGGCCCTTTATGGGTGAAGTGAGATGATCTTGGCTTCGCCTTGGAAATATGGTGACGTGAAACTGAGAGCCATGGGGCTGGGGTGAAGGTGACAGATGAGGCTCCAGTTCTGTACAGGGGTTGTTGGTGTTACATTGACCCCTGTGTGTGAGCATTCAGAGACCAGGTCTCACTCCTCCCCCTCGTTTTATTAATCTTTTTAGAACATATGTGTTTTGTACATGGCAACAAAGCCGCGTAGTGCCCGGGACCTTCAGCCAGGGGTAGGGTGAGAGTTTTATATGACCTTTGCCCTTTTCTATTTTCAATGTCTCTGTGATAACCAGGGTGGATTTAAATCTGTGTCAAACACAGTTTGCAATGGAAAGGAGGAGGCAAAACAGGGGTAAGAGTTGGAGAATGCATTGAATGTGGTATTGTCTGATATTGTGAATTTTTTTTAAAAACTGGCATGTTTCAGGGCATCTAAAATAGCAGTTAAACTGTACAATATCTTGCCAGGTAGCACTGACCTATTTTATTGTATCGCTATGTGGGGTATTTGTTCTGGGTAACAGGGTTTATCTTGAGTTAATGTTTGGTAGGGGATTCTTTCTGGGTGAGGAGGTTAGGAGGGGGTGAGGGTTCAGAGGGCTGGGTAGGACAGCAGTGTTGTCACTGGATGAATTGGAAAGGGTGCGTTGCAGAGAAAACACCCCCCCCCCCCCCCCAGGATGTACCTCCAAAGTCCTTGTATCCATTCATCGGACAACCTCTCATTATGAGAAGTTGGAAGTCACTACTCCTGCCCCCTTCCTACCCCACCACTCCTTCCCCTTTCTTAAAGACTGCAACGTCCAGGCCAACGCACCCTACTTCCATCACCGAGAGAGCTCCACACTCAGAAGGAGCTGTCTTTGGGACAGGACGTTAAACCAAGGCCCCGTCTGCCCTCTTCGGCGGACGTAAAAGACCCCTCAAATG
Source organism: Hemitrygon akajei (assembly GCF_048418815.1). Classification (NCBI taxonomy): domain Eukaryota; kingdom Metazoa; phylum Chordata; class Chondrichthyes; order Myliobatiformes; family Dasyatidae; genus Hemitrygon; species Hemitrygon akajei. The sequence goes on along the minus strand of NC_133135.1, from coordinate 115,378,139 downwards.
TTATTTCGATTGAGGAGGAGGGAGGGTTCGTTCAAAGAGACCAAATGCAGTGGGATCTTGCTGTGTACACAGTGACTGCATTGCAGAAGCACTTCACTGCACGTTAAGTGCGTCAGGGCGGCCTGAGGTGGTGGTCGGCACTAGGGAGATTCTTTGGGTGAAGTACTGTCCAAAAAGATGGGTTAAGTGGTTGACACCTTGCCAAGAAAGAAAAAAATCCTATGACAACACTGAAAAGAGGTTTTGATTTACAGGGAAGGTATTTTGTAAAAATACTCTAACCCAAGTTTTGAAAATAAAAGAAGTAATGTTTTTAATGGATTTTATAAAGCTGAATTTCCTGTACCTGAATTAAAAACGGATGCTTTGGAGAGTGCGATTGCCTTGTGATCCTTTTCCTAATGACCAATGTGTTTTCTTCTCGGGTTAGGGTTGGTAAAACGTCCACCCCAATGCAAAATAGCTAGACAGCCCTTATTCCAAAATTTGACAAGGTGGAGAAAGCAAAATTGGTGGATGATTGGCAGCTGATTACTATCAAACATATTTTTATTTTACGATCTTAAGATCCTGCTGGACATGAGGAGCTTAAAGAACTGCAGGCCTACCCCCGTCAGTGAGTTCCTCATTGGCAGAGAAACTGAAGGAGCTGGACCTGGTGTGGCTCAATATGATTAAAGTTATTTACTAAAAGGCTAGTGGATTTGGTCGTTCAGAAGGGATTTGTCACAGCCACCCTCCCATATGTGATGGGAATATACAGTAGCTATATTGAATCACTTAACAAAGGGGTTGAGAAGAATCATAAAGATATTGTTGATTTGTTGAACACTTACGACTCTGTTAGCCAAAAATTTAAAGCACAGTACAGCCCTTTCAGCCCACAATGTTGTGCTTGTCTTTTAACCCACTACAGGTCAATCTAACCCTTCCCTCCCACATAACTCAATTTTTCAATCATCCACATGCCTATCTATGAGTCTCTTAAATGTCCCTAATGTATCTGCCTCGACCATGAGCTCCACACAGCAATCTGACATGATTCCATCCAACCACCTTAATGTCTTCTCATATCAGCCATGGGGAAAAGTCTCTGGCTGATCAATCGATCAATCTATGCCTCTTATCATCTTACACAGCTCTATCAAGTCACCTCCCACCCCCCTTTGCTCCAAAGAGGGAAGCCTTAGCTCATTCAATCTCCCATTCATTTCTTCTTCTCCTCGTGTTCTTGATATTTATTGCTTATTTGTTTATTTATTATTATTGTTTCTTTTTGTATTTGCACAGTTAGTTGTCTTCAACACTCTGAAAGCCCAAGGTGGTGTGATCTTTCATTGATTCTGTTATGGTTATTATTCAATGGATTTGCTGAGTATGCCCACAGGAAAATGAATCTCAGGGTTGTGTATGGTGACGTATTGCTACTTTGATAATAAATTTACCTTGAACTTTGGACTATCCTCTCTAATCCAGGCAGCATTCTGGTAAATTCCCTCTGCACCCCCTCTAAAGTTTCTGTGTCCTTCCTGTAATGAGGTGACCAGAAATGAAGACAATACTCTGTAAGCATGGTTTTACTTGAGTTTTATAGAGCGGCTCTTGAACTCAGTCCCCTGATTAATGAAGGCAGATACATCATACAGCTTCTTAACCGGCCTGTCCACTTCCGTGACAGCTTTGACGGATTTATGGACGAGATCGCTATGTTCCTCCACACTGCTAAGAAGTTTGACCTCCGGAAGTGAAGCACTTCACACTTTTCTGGATTGAACTCGATCTGCCACTTCTCAGCCCAGCTCTGTAAATCCCATTGTAACATATAACAAATTAATGTACTCTCCACAATAAACACCAATCTTTATTAAAGCATCGGGGTTGGGCTGATGCCTACTTTGTGGATTTTGTATACGTTCACTCACTGAGAACGGAGAAGCACAGGACTGGGCCCATTCCCATTCTGAGGGACCTAAAGCAGAGAGATCTGTTTACCCTCATATCATGGAGCTACTCTTTTATGGCCAAAACACCAGGGCATTTCACCATGGAGAGCAGTGATAAGGTCCTTGGTTGACCAGTTCTGCAGCCTCTAAGGAAACGTCAGAAGTTGCCTTGGATGGGAGGTCTTATGCTGGATTGGGAGGCCCCTTCCTGGTCAATGATGTCTCTGACATCGAGGGCAGGGCTTGTTTCCCAAAAGCAGATCGGCCAGGGGATGGAGCGTTAAGATTAGTCCCACCTCAGGATGCTCATCTCTGTTGACTTGCATCAACCAGTCACCCACAGGGAAAATGTGAAACTAGTCTGGGGTCAGATTCCATGAGGCCATAATGTAGGAGAAGAACGTGAGGCCTTTGGCCCAACAAGTCTTCTCCACCATTCAACCATGACTGATTTTTATAGCCCCATTCTTCTGCCTACTTGTCATAATTCTTTATCCCCTTATTATTCAAGAACACATCGATCTCTTCCTTAAATGCACCCAATGACTTGGCCTCCATAGCTGCTTGTGGCAATAAATTCCACAGATTCACCACTCTCTGGCTGAAGTAATTCTTCCTCATTTCTGTTCTAAATGGACAATGTAACCTATTTAACCCTGCCCTGCAACTCAGGTCCTCAAGTCCCAGCAATATCCTTGTAAATTTTTTCTGTACTCTTTCAATCTTATTATTATCTTTCCTGTAGCTAAATGACTAGAACCATACAAAATACTCCAGATTACCCCTCACCAACATCTTATACAACTTCAGCATAACATCCCAACTCCTGTACCCAATACTTTGATTTATGGCCAATGTGCCAAAAGCTTTCTTTATGACCCTATTTACCTGTGATGCCACTTCCAACTTGTTCTCAAATTTTGCCATCCTACCACAGTCCTCAGTGCCTCACCGTGCACCATGTAAGTCCAACCCTGCTTTGTCCTCCCAAAGTGCAACACCTCACGCTTGTCTGCATTAAATTCTTAGATGATTTCCTTGTCTGTCTTGGTTCAGACTTTGGGGTTCAAACCTTTTCCCTGTCATTCATTTGTCAGGGTTTTTCTTCTGTTTTGTGTATATCTGCAGAGAGTAAGTATACTGTATCCATTCTCTGACATTAAATGGAACCGTTGAAAAGATTCTGCAGATGCTGGAAATCCAGAGCAACACACACACACACACACACACACACACACACACACTCTCGCACACACGCACACACATGCACACACACTCACACACACACGCACACACTCTCTCACACACACACACACACACACACACACTCTCACACAATCACACACTCACTCACACACACTCTCACACACACACACATTCTGCCGCACACACACACTCTCTCTCACACACACACTCTCTCTCTCACACACACACACACACACACACACACTCTCATACACACACACTCACTCACACACACACACTCTGTCACACACACTCACACACACACACACTCTGTCACACACACACACTGTCACAGACACACACTCACACACACACACACACTCTCACACACACAGACACACACACACACACACACACACACAGACACACACACACACACACACACACAGACACACACAGCTAGAGAAACTCAGCAAGTCAGGCAGGATCTATGGGGGGAGAATAATAAAGTCAACGTTTCAGGTTGAGATCCTTCTTCAGGGTGAGAAAGGAAGGGGGCAGAAGGAGCCCTTTGTGAATCCTCACGACTTCAATGATTTAGTCAGTAAATTTACTCTATCAGTGGTAACCAACCTGCATCAAACAAGCCCTTCATTCCAGAAATCCCTGTAATCCTTCTAAAAACTCAAATCAACAGCTCCTATTGACTGATCTCACTGCTAAGTGAAATAGATGCATTCACCCTCTCCAGACCTCCTGTAAGTCTACATGCCTCAATCAAATCTCATTTAAACTGCCTAGTCCCATTGATCGGCACCCAGACCATATAGTCAGTCTTACCCCCTCCCATACAAGTACCTATCCAAACTTATATTAAATGTTGAAATTGAAATCGCATCCACCCCATGTTCTGGCACCTTGTTCCACACTCACACCACCCTCTGAGTGAAGATGTTTTCCCTCATGTTCCCCTTAAATATTTCACCTTTTACCTTTAACCCATGATCTCTAGATGTGGTCTCGCCAAATCTCAGCAGAAAAAGCCCACTTGCATTTACCCTATCTATACCTCTCATGATTTTGTATGCCTCTATCAAATCTCCCCTATGTTCTAGCAAATAAAGTCCTAACCTATTCAATCTTTCCTCGTAACTCAGGTCCTCCAGACCCGGCAACATCCTGGTAAATTTTCTCTGCACTCTTTCAACCTTATTTACATCTTTCCCTTAGGTAGGTGATCAAAACTACACACAATACTCAAAATTAAGACTCACCAACATCTTATACAACTTCAACATAACATCCAAACTCCTGTATTTAATGCTTTGATTTCTGAAGGCCAATATGCCAAAAGCTTTCTTTATGACCCGATCTACCTGTGATACCACTTTCGATGAATTATGGACCTGTATTCCCAGATCCCATTGTTCCACCACACTCCTCAGTGCCCAGCCATTCACTGGGTAAGACCGACTCAGGCTGGTCCTACCCAAGTGCAACTCCTCCCACTTGTCTGCATTAAGTTCTATCTGCCATTTTTCCAGATGGTCCAGATCCCTCTGCTGGCTTTCACAGTCTTCCTCGCTGTCCACTACACCCCCAGTCTTGGTATCATCCACAAATTTGTTGATCCAGTTAACCATGTTACCATCCTGATCATTGATATAGATGACAAACAACAACAGACTTAGCACCAATTCCTGCAGCACTCCACTAGTCACAGGCCTCCAGTTAGAGAGGCAAACATCTACCACCACTCTCTGGTTTCTCCCATGAAGCCAACGTCCAATCCAATTTACTACCTCAGTTTGAACGCCAAGCCACTGAACCTCCTAGAGCAACCTCCCAGGCAGGGCTTTGGCAAATGCCTTACTAAAGTCCACTGCTTTGCCTTCATCCACTTTCCTAGTAACCTCCTCAAAAAACTCCGCAAGTTTGGTTAGACACTTGCTGACTATCCAAATATTCGCATCCAGTCACTTAGAATACCTTCCAATAACTTCTCCACTACTCACCTGCCTATAATTTCCTGGTTTATTCTTAGAGCCTTTCTTAAACAATGGAACAACATTAGCTATCCTCCAATCCTCTGGTACCTCATCTGTCACTAAGGATATTTTAAATATCTGCTAGGGCTCCTGCAACTTCTGCACTTGTCTCCCACAGGGTCGAAGGACACCTTGTCAGGCTCTGGGGATGTATCTACCCTAATTTACCTCAAGACAGCAAACACCTCCTCCTCTGTAAACTGTATGGGGACCACAATTGTCCTTCACAAACCTTCTACTCTTAACATAGCTGTAGAAGCTCTTAGAATTCTCTTCTACCTTGTCTGCTGGGCATGAGTTATGGGGAAAGGTTGAATAACTTAATTTGCTGGAGCATAGGAGAATGAGGGGAGATTTGATTGAGGCATACAAAATTGTGAGTGGGTTTAGGTGAGCTAAATACAAGCAGGTTTTCTCTGCTGAGTTTGGGTGAGACGACAGCCAGAGGTCATTAGGTTAAGGGTGAAAGGTTAAATGTTTAAGACGAACATGAGGGGGAGCTTCTTCACTCAGAGGGTAGTGGGAGTGTGAGGTGAGCTGCTGTGGAAGTGGGGTTGATTTCAACATTTAAGAGAAGTTACATGGATATGAAGGGCTATGGTGTGGGTGCAGATCTATGGGACGAAGCAAAATAATAGATTGGCATGGACTAGGTGGGCTGGAGAGCCTGTTTCTGTGCTGTAGTGTTCAATAACTCTACAGAATGATTATTCCTTCGGGGTGAGACATCTCGGGCCGAGGAGCCATCTGGGTTATACTTACGGGAGTGAGACTCGCGTGGTTCGTCAGCGAGTGTACCTGTAGAGATGCTTCACTCGTGCTCCCTATGTAGAGGAAGTCCCTTCCCCCTCCTGGCCTGCCCCTCTTATGAAAGGAACCTCTCTGAAAAGCAGATGTTCCTGTTTACCTGAAGGGCTTTGACCTCTCTCCTTTGCGCAGGTCAAGAGATTGAGAGCAGTGGGTCAGACTGTCTGCACTGACCAGACCAGCAGTGACCCAGAGAACGTGTGGGTCACCGAGCTGTCAGGTACAGTGAGCCTCTGTCATGGCAACGTCTACACCCCCCACCCCTACTAAGGGATCTTAGACCCACCTCGTCTTCCTCTGTCGAACATCTGACCCCACCCCAGACTGAGGGAGGAAGCTGCACTGTCAGAAGGAAGACACAGCTGGCCAGGCTGGCTGCCCTCGACAGGCTCGAGGAACCCTTCACTGCCTCCTCACTACCTCACGTTTTTGTACCTCTGACCAACTGTCCCTGTCCTCAGCTTTCACAGACTGTCTGTATCATCACCTGCAGCAGCGTGCTGGCCTGGTGGTTAGTGCAGCTGGGAGTGTCAGAGTTTGTAGCTCGTTTCCAGCGTCCTCCCCCAAAATGTGCGGGTTCCCTCCTCCAACAGTCCGAAGATGTACCAGTGAGTGGGTCAATTGGTCACAGAGTCATAGAAAAGTACAGCACTGAAACAGACCCTTCAGCCCATCTACTCTATGCTGAACCATTTAATCTACCCCTACCACCCATGTACCCATCCAAACTTCTCTTAAACGTTAAAATCGAGCTCATATGCACCACGTGTTGGAAGCTTATTCCACACTCTCGTGACCCTCTGAGTGAAGAAGTGTTCCCCTTTAACCCTTAACCCATGACCTCTGGTTGTAATCCCAGCCAATCTCAATGGTAAAGACCTGCTTGCATTTACCCTCTCTATACCCCTTATAATTTTGTATACCTCATGTCTATTGTAAATTGTCCCATGATTAGGCCAAGGATTGAATTGTGGGTTGCGAGGGTGGCAAGGTGAGAAGGAGCCACTCCGCTCTGTATTGCTAAACAGCTCCACTGTAACGTGGCTTATTGTATCAGTAACAATGGTTCCATGTCATATCAGAGAACCTGAAATCCTTACTCTTCACAAGAAAAGATATATATATCTAGGGTGTCTAAGACATTTGCACAATACTGTATTTGTCAACGTGAGCAGTGAGCAAGTTTGTAAATTGGATGTTGAGAATGGCAAGGGTGGAGTGTCGTGGGAGGGGTGTGGGGCAGGTGGCAGAGCGGGAGTACCAGGTGCAGACATACCCAGCCCTGAGATACCAGGTGAGGTCATTTGATTCTAAACTATTGGTTTAATGTCTCTCTGGTGCTTCCCGCTCCCTCCCCCTTTTCCCAGCCATGAATCCCCTCTCCCTGACATACGTAGTTATGTGGTCCCTGTCCCCCTTCCCACTCTCAGTCTGCAATAGAGACCCAGATCAGAATCAGGTTTATCAGCACTCACATCTGTCGTGAAATTTGTTTTTTTTTGTGTGGAGGGGGTACAGTGCAATACCCAAGATTACTACAGTACTGTGTAAAGGTCTTAGATTCCAGAACTATCCATCATCATCGGGTGCCGTGCCCAGTTTGGGCTTTGACTGCCGTGGCCCAGACACTCCTGTTTTGGGTCAAGTGGATTGATTCATTTCCAGCTCTCTGGCTGCTGCCTCCATCATCATTTGTCTGTGCTTTTGCACAGTACTGTATGTTACTGGTTGACCGTATGACTGAGCAACTGTTACACTGACCACAGTCACTGGCATACGTTGTGAAGTGTGTTGTTTTGTAGTGCAAGACATAAACAATACTATCAGTTACAAAAAGTACATAAAATATTAGTGCAAGAGTAGAGCACAAAGTGGGTCCATTGTCCATTCAGGAATCGGATGGCAGAGGAGAAGAAGCTGTTCCTGAGTCACTGAGTGTGGAAAAAGGTAGTGAGGTAATGTTCATGGGTCCATTGTCCATCCAGAAATCTGATGGCAGAGGAGAAGAAGCTGTTCCTGAATCATTGTCTCTGGGCTTCATGTGGCATCATTTTTTGAAGATTTCCTCAATGGTGAAGAGGGTTCAAAGTTCAAAGTAAATTTATTATCACGACATACAGCCCTGAGATGCATTTTCTTGTGGGCATTCTCAATAAACCTTTCGATTTGCCTATGGTGGAGCTGGCCAATGGCCTGTAACACTGACCACCTGTCACTCTGGCCAGGCCGAACACCGGCCGACTGTATTGCCGAATCAACTGTCTGACTTTTTCACTGAACAGCTGTATCAGACACATTTCTGTCTCACTGACTGCTTGTACCACTAGCCAGCTGTATCGCTGGCTGACTGTACTGTCAGTGCACTGTGCCACTTGTCTGACTGTAGGACTGACAGATGGTGTCCCTGACCACCCAAATTTACCACAATGACTTGGGCCTGTGACACGACCTGGGTTTATCCCCTGGGGCTCTGATTTCCCACCTTATTCCAATCTACAGACTAAACCGGCCCGTGGGTGAGACAACCCCCTAAACTCATCTCCAGCCTCGGAGTTGTCAATTACACAGAAACCAATATCACAACATATCTGCCTATGCTCACAACCCATAGGAGCAGAATTAGGCCATTCAGCCCATCAAGCCTGCTCTGCAGTTCTATCTTGGCTGATTTATTATCCCTCTCAACCCCACTCTCCTGCCTTCTCCCTGTAACCTTGCCTTGATTAATCAAGAACCTGCCAGCCTCCACTTTAAATCCCTCAATGACTTGACCTCCACAGCCATTCGTGGCAATGAATTCCTCAGATTCAACACCCTCTGGCTGAAGAAATTCTTCCTAACCTCCATTCTATAGGGACGTCATATTCTGAGATGGTTCCCTCTCGTCTCCCACTACAGGAAACATTCTCTGCACGTCCAGTCTATCTGTGCCTTTCTCATGACTCTTGCCAGCCTGGGCATTAACCATGACCCTCCTTCCTGCACCCCAACAAGACCCCAGCGAGGCCGTGTGGGGAAGAGCAACTCTCCGGGCAACTGCTCCTCAGCCTCCCTGCTCTGCAGGTCAGGAACAGATGTAAGGTAATTTCTACTTGGAAACGGAACAGCTTGCTAATTATAGCTGACAGGTCGCTGTGGCACGGTGCCCAGATCCAGTCTGTACAGCTGCCAGGAGCATCAACATGGCAAGGGTTGCCGCCCCGGAGACCGTCAGCCTCTGGTCTCAGGCAGTGGGGGGGTCTTTGCATCTTCCACCAGATTCCCTCCTCCCAGCCCACACCCACATCCCCCGCTCCTCCAGCTGGGGCCCTGTATTCTGACAGCCCCTGCCGCGGGGTGAAGTGGGCTGGTGGTGAGACTGAGGGGGGGAGAACGAAAGAAGGAAGGAGATGGAGAGAGTGAGAGAAAGAGAACTGAGAGTGAGAGAGAGGGAAAGGAGAGGAAGTGGGGGAGAGAGAAAGTGTAAGAGAGGAAGAAAGAGAGAGAGAAGCGGAAGAGTGAAGAAGCGAAAGAGAGGAGGGGGAGAGAGAGAGATGGAGGAAGGGAGAAAGAGAAGTGAGACAGAGAGGGATGAGGGAGGAGAGAAATGTGAGCGAGGGAGGCTGAGAGGGAAAGAAAGAGAGAGGGGTGGAGAGAGAGAGAAGGGGGTGGAGGGAGAAGCAGAATAGCACAGTTTTCTGCCTCACCATCCTATCCTACCCAGCTGTGTCTGTGGAGTTCGCATGCTCTGAGCACGAGACCCTCCTGGGTGCTCCAGTTTCCTTTCTCCCACATCCCAAAAACGTGGGGCCACTTTTAATTAGCTGCTGTGGTCCCCACCCCCCCCAAACTGAGCAGGTTGAAGCAGCAGAGGTGCAGAGGGACTTAGGAGTCCTCCTGTAAGACTCCCAGAAAATTAGAGACCCATGTGGTAGGGAAATTCTAGGCAGTCTCTAGAGTAGGTTACATGGTCCGGTACAACATTGTGGGCTGAAGGGCCTGTAATGTGCTGTAGATCTGAGTTCTATGTGCTAAGGTTAACTTGCAGGTTGAGAGTGTGGTAAAGAAGGCAAATGCAATGTTGGCATTTATTTCAAGGAGAATAGAATATAAAAACAAGGAGAGAATGCTGAGCTGAACTTGGAGTATTGTCAACAGTTCTGGGCCCCAAATCTCAGAAAGGATGTGTTGTCATTGGAGAGAGCCCAGAGGAGGCTGACAGCAATGACTCTGGGCCTGTACTCATTGGAATTTAGAAGAATGCGGAAGATCTGATTGAAACCTACCAAATGTTGAAAGGACTAGATTAGATGGACGTTTGCTATGGTGGGGTATCCAGAACTAAAGAGTACAGCCTCAAATTTGAGGGGTGACCCTTTAAAACAGAGGTAAGGAGGATTTTTTTTAGCCAGAGAGTAGTGAACCTGTGGAAAGCTTTGCGACAGACGGCGGTGGAGACTAAATCCGTGGGTATCTTTAAGACAGAAGTTGATATTTTCCTGATCGGTCAGGGCAATGAAGGATCTAGTGAGTATGCAGGTGTATGGGGTTGAGTGGGATCCAGGATCAGCCATGATGGAATGGTGGAGCAGACTCGATGGGCTGAATGGCCCAATTCTGTTCCACTGTCCTATGGTCTTATAGTTCTCATCCCGCAGCACTCTGCGACAGAACCAGAGGTGATGAAAGGTCCCACAGACCAGTGACCAACTAGGGCTTGAAGTCTCATTCTGTTGACACTGAGCTGTGAACTGGGAGCCATGGTGGTGTAGCAATGAGTGAAACATTATTTCAGCTCCTGTGACCTGGTTTCAGTTCCCTCCGCCACCTGTAAGGAATTTGTACAGAAGTGTGTAAAAGACTTATATACATATACACACACACACACTCACTTATAGCTGGGGAATTTAAGACTTTTACACATTACTGTAGTAATGTTATGTATTGCACTGTACTGCTGCTGCAAAAATAACAAATTTCATGATGTGTGTGTGATGATAAACCTGATTCTGATATGAGTTTCTATTGCGGACTGAGAGTGGGAAGAGAGCAGGGAGAGGGGAATCATTGTTGGGGAAAGGGGATGGGAGAGGGGAGGGAGCAGGAAGCACCGGAGAGACATTCTGTAATGATCAATAAGCCAAATTGCCTTGCCTGGTGCTTCAGGGCTGGGTGTGTCTGCACCTGCACCACCCCAGACACTCCTTCTCTTCCATCACCCCTCCCCTGGTGCTCCAACATCTTTTGCTCCCTCCAGATTTACAAACTCACTCTTTCATGGCTGACAAGTGAAGTCAGAACCTAAGTAAAAGCAAAAGAGAGGGCATACCAGGGAGCCGGAGCTAGTGGGAAGATAGAGGATTGGGGAGCTTTTAAAAACTTGCAGAAGGAAACTAAGAAGGTCATTAGGAAGGAAAAGATGAATTTTGAAAGGAAGCTAGCGACTAATATCAAAGAAGATACTAAATGCTTTTTAAAGTATATAAAAGGTAAAAGAGAGTTGAGGGTAGATATAGGACCAATAGAAAATGACGCTGGAGATATTGTAATGAGAGATGCAGAGATGGCAGAGGAACTGAATGCGTATTTTGCATCAGTCTTCACAGTGGAAGACATCTGCAGTACTCCGGACATTCAAGAGTGTCAGGGAAGTGAAGTATGTGCAGTGAACTATGCCTGAGAAGGTGCTCAGGAAACTTAGTGGTCTGAGGGTGGATAAATCTCCTGGACCTGATGGAATACACCCTCGGGTTCTGAAGGAAGTAGCTGGAGAAATTGCGGAGGCATTAACAATGATTTTTCAAGAATCGATAGCTTTTGGTGTTGTACCGAATGACTGGAAAATTGCAAATGTTACTCCGCTATTTAAGAAGGGTGGGAGGCAGCAGAAAGGAAACTATAGACCTGTTAGCCTGACATCAGTGGTTGGGAAGTTGTTGGAATCAATTATTTGGGATGAGATTACGGAGTACCTGGAGGCACAGGACAAGATAGGCCAAAGCCAGCATGGTTTCCTGAAAGGAAAATCTTGTCTGTCTAACCTACTGCAATTTTTTGAGGAAATTACAAGCAGAGTAGACAAAGGAGATGTAGTAGATGTGGTATGCTTGGATTTTCAGAAGGCCTTTGACAAGGTGCTGCATATGAGGCTGTTTAGCAGATAAGAGCCCATGGAATTACAGGGAAGTTACTAGCATGGGTGGAGCACTGGCCGATCAGCAGAAAACAGAGAGTGGGAATAAAGGGATCCTATTCTGGCTGGCTGCCGGTTACCAGTGGAGTTCCATAGCGATCGGTGTTGGGACCGCTGCTTTTTACAATGGATGTCAATGGTTTGGACTTTGGGATTAATGGATTTGTGGCTAAATTTGCCGATGATACAAAGGTAGGTGGAGGAGCGGGTAGTGTTGAGGAAACAGAGAGACTTAGATAGTTTAGGGGAATGGACAAAGAAGTGGTAAATGAAATACAATTTTGGAAAGTGTATGATCATGCACTTTGGTGGAAGAAATAAACGGGCAGACTATTATTTAGATGAGGAGAGAATTCAAAATGCAGAGATGCAACGGGACTTGGGGGTCCTTGTGCAGGACACCCTGAAGGTTAACCTCCAGGTTGAGTCGGCGGTGAAGAAGGCGAATGCAATGTTGGCATCCATTTCTAGAGATATAGGATATAAGAGCAGGGATGTGATGTTGAAGCTCTGAAAGGAACTCATGAGACCACACTTGGAGTATTGTGTGCAGTTTTGGGCTCCTTATTTTAGAGGATATACTGACATTGGAGAGGGTTCAGAGAAGATTTAAAAGAATGATTCCAAGAATGAAAGGGTTACCCTAGGAGGAATGTCTGGCAGCTCTTGGGCTGTATTCCCTGGATCTCATAGAAGCATTCTGAATGTTAAAAGGCCTGAACAGATTAGATATGGCAAAATTATTTCCCATGGTAGAGGAGTCTAGGACAAGAGGGCACGACTTCAGGATTGAAAGACGTCCATTTAGAACAGAGATGTGGAGAAATTACTTTAGTCAGAGGGTGGCAAATCTGTGAAATTTGTTGCTATGAACAGCTGTGAAGGCCAAGTCATTGGATGTATTTAAGGCACAGATAGATAGGTTTTTGATTAACCAGGGTGAATGGGGAGAAGGCAGGGGAGTGGGGATGATGGGAAGAAATGGATCAGCCCATAATTGAATGGCAGGGCAGATTCGATGAGTCAAATGGCCTATTTCTGCTCCATATCTTATGGTCTTATGGTGTTCACTCCACATTGACAAATACAGTATTGTGCAACAGTCTTAGACACCCTAGATATACATATGTACTGTAAATTCTCTCCATGACTACATAGGTTTCCTCTGGGATCTTCCAGTTTACTCCCTGTGGTAAACTATGTATACCTGTCTGAACACACCCCTCTGCTGACTGCTCCTATGGCTCCTCCCACAGACCCCGGTATAAAGGCGATTGGGGCACTGCTGCTCCCTCAGTCTCCGAGACGTCGTGCTCCCTTTTGCTGTTAATAAAAGCCTATCATTCATTTCCAGTCTCCGAGAGTTATTGATGGTGCATTACTCCCACATTCCAAAAACTTACAGGTTAGGGTTAGTTTGTTGTGGGCATGCTGTGTTGATGCCGGGAGCATGATGACATTTACACATCCTCGGACTATGTTGGTTGTTGACACAAGCAATGCATTTCACTGCATTTGACGTACAAGTGACAAATGAGACTAAACTGTTGAAGAGTCAAGGATCTGGAGAAAGTGTCTGCTCTGACCGGGAAGGGTTGGGGGTAGGTGAATGGTCACTGTGCATCTCTTAGAATGCTGAATGGGACTATAAGCCATCAGCTTGATAGCATGTTCAACACGGTATGAAAGAGTTGCCCAGCCTTGATTAGTAGCAAAATGGTGGAGGAACTCAGCAGGCCAGGCAGCATCAATAAAAAAGAGTAAACTGTCGATGTTTCAGGTCAAGACCCTTCATCAGGACTGGAAACACACTCACACACATTCACAAAGGGCTACACACTCACACACACACACACACACACTTACACATGCTCACACATACATATACATATGCTCACACACACTTACACACTCACACACACACCACACACACATGCTCATGTACATTCACACACACTTAAACAATCACATATGCTTATACATTCATACACACCACACACACACAATCACACACATATACACATGCTCACACACATGCACACACTTACACACTCATGCACATTACACAATCTCACTTGTTTACACATATGTGCTCACACACACACCACTCACACACTGTTTCGAAGCTGGGAACAGCACAGGAACCCATCGCCGGCACTCACGAGGAAGGACACGGAGCCTGGGAATCAGATAATGTCGACAGGTGGATGTGTCTAAACTGTCCACGCTGTGAGTGTTTGGACTTTCTTCCAATTAAAATTTTGATTAAAACTAAGTCTCCCTCACTGGAGAACAAGGATTTTGCTTCCTGAATACTTCTGCGTGTATCTGATGGACCTTGGGCTGCTGATCATGAAAATCACCATGAAATTTCCCTGTCACACACCAGTTTCTAAAAAAAACCCACCAATATTGTTATTTCAATTCATAATTCAAGTCAGAATAACTGAAAACAAGATTAGTGAAGGCATTTTTATTGATCCACAAATCGAACAGGTCATCAAAGACAGGCAACTTCTAGTGGAACTGGAAAAAATCACATGGAAGGCATTCAAGATGTTGCTGAAAATTTTCTTGGCAACTACAGAGCATCAAACTACGTGCAGCTGGTTGACAACACGCTTCAAGCAGACAAAACCATGAAGTGCAACATGTCACTAAAGATTCATTTCCTGCATTCCCATTTGGACTTCTTCCCCTCAAATCTTGGCGCTGTCAGTGTCAAGCATGGTGAAAGGTTTCACCAGGACATTGTAACGATAGAGAAACTGTATCAGGGCAACTGGAATCCGTCAATGTTGGCTGATTATTGTTGGACACTTGAGCATTAAGCCTCAGACACTGAGTACAAATGAAAATCATCAACAAAATATCTTTAGATCAGTTAACTATTGCCAAACGTCATTACCGTTATGCAATTAAATGCGTTATATTCAATAAAGTCATAGTCAGAGAGAAGTTCAGCAGAGAAACAGGCCCTTTAGCCCATCTAGTCCATGCCAGAAGTATTTAAACTGCTTACTCCCATCAACTTGCACTGGGACCATAGCCCTCCATACCCCTACCATCCATGTACCTATCCAAACTTCTCTTAAATGTTGAAATGGAGCTTCCATCCACCACTCGTTCCACACTCTCGCCATCCTCTGAGTGAAGAGATTTCCCCTCATGTTCCCTTGGAACTTTTCACCTTTCACCCTTAACCCATGACCTCTGGTTGTAGTTCCATCCAACCACAGTGGAAAAAGTCTGCTTGCATTTACCCTATGTATACCCCTCATAATGTTATATACTTAATAAAAGTTATTAATTTTGCATAATTAACAAAAATTGATTTCTTATTTCTCTGTGATACAAGAAGCCTGAAATTATAGTTGTGTTCAGCTTCAAAAGGTCTATCATAGTCATAGAAAATCTCTGAGGAAGCAACACCTTTGAAAAAATAGTTGTCCATTGTTATCAGTGATGTGACTTTGGCACAAGTGTGAGCTTGACGTCAGTAATACTGAATCAATCTGCTCGGAGTATCGTGTTCAATTTTGGTCATGTTGCGATAGGAAGGGAAAACTGGAAAGTGTACAATAAAGATTACAAGAATGTTGCCAGGACTCAAGGGATTGAGTTTTGTGAAGAGTTTGAACAGGATAGGCAGGACACTGGGAGGTGATTAGGTGGATTATATTTGTATCGGGGTGTGAGTAGGGTGTACAGGGACTGAAACCCATTAAAAGAGGATCCCCAATACCAAAGAATGATAAAGAAACTCGTCATGTCCCCACGGACCCTCACCAGTGTTTACAGATGTACCACAGAATGTTTCACAGCTTTGGTACAGCAGCTTCTCTGCCCAAGACTGATGAGAAACTGCAGAGTTGCGGACCCAGCTCATGCAATGTCCCCACCATCCCTATTGATTCTCTCTCCTCTCCCATTGGGCAGAAGATATTGATTGGCATCTCCTTAGAGTGAGGGGTTTAGATAGGGTGGAGTTTGTTAGGTGTGTTCAGGAAGGTTTCTTGACACAGTATGTAGATAAGCCTACAAGAGGAGAGGCTGTACTTGATCTGAGCATTTTGGAGATAGTGATCACAATGCTATCTCCTTTACCATAGCATTGGAGAGAGATAGGAACAGACAAGTCAGAAAAGCGTTTAAATGGAGTAAGGGGAATTATGAGGCAATCAGGCAGGAAATTGGAGGCTTAAATTGGAAACAGATGTTCTCAGGGAAAAGTACGGAAGAAATGTGGCAAATATTCAGGGGATATTTGTGTACAGCTCTGTATAGGTATGTTCCAATGAGACAGGGAAGTTATGGTAGAGTACAGGAACTGTGGTGTACAAAGGCTGTAATAAATCTAGTCAAGAAGAAAAGAAAAGCTTACAAAAGCTTCAGAGAGCTAGGTAATGTTAGAGATCTAGAAGATTATAAGACTACTAAGAAGGAGGGTAAGAAGGAAATTAGGAGAGCCAGAAGGGGCCATGAGAAGGCCTTGGCGAGCAGAATTAAGGAAAACCCCAAGGCATTCTACAAGTACGTGAAGAGCAAGAGGATAAGACGTGAAAGAATAGGACCTATCAAATGTGACAGTGGGGAAGTGTGTATGGAACTGGAGGAAATAGCAGAGGTACTTAATGAATACTTTACTTCAGTATTCACTATGGAAAAGGATCTTGGTGATTGTAGAGATGACTTACAATGGACTGAAAAGCAGACTGAAAAGCTTGAGCATGTAGATATTAAGAAAGAGGATATGCTGGAGCTTTTGGAAAGCATCAAGTTGGATAAGTCACCGGGACCAGACAAAATGTACCCAAGACTACTCTGGGAGGTGAGGGAGGAGATTGCTGAGTCTCTGGCGATGATCTTTGCATCATCAATGGGGATGGGAAAGGTTCCAGAGGATTGGAGGGTTACGGATGTTGTTCCTTTATTCAAGAAAAGGAGTAGAGATAGCCCAGGAAATTATAGACCAGTGAGTCTTACTTCAGTGGTTGGTAAGTTGATGGAGAAGATCCTGAGAGGCAGGATTTATGAACATTTGAAGAGGTATAATATGATTAGGAGTAGTCAGCATGGCCATGCCTTATGAACCTGATAGAATTTTTTTAAGATGTGAATAAACACATTGATGAAGGTAGAGCAGTAGATGTAGCGTATATGGATTTCAGCAAGGCATTTGACAAGGTACCCCATGCAAGGCTTATTGAGAAAGTAAGGAGGCATGGGATCCAAGGGACATTGCTTTGTGGATCCATAACTAACTTGCACACAGAAGGCAAAGAGTGGTTGTAGATGGGTCATATTCTGCATGGAGGTCGGTCACCAGTGGTGTGCCTCAGGGATCTGTTCTGGGACCCTTACTCTTCGTGATTTTTCCAAATGACCTGGATGAGGAAGTGGAGGGATGGGTTAGTGAATTTGCTGATGACACAAAGGTTGGGGATGTTGTAGATAGTGTGGAGGGCTGTCAGAGGTTACAGCAGGACATTGATAGGATGCAAAACTGGGCTGAGAAGTGGCAGATGGAGTTCAACCCAGATAAGTGTGAAGTGGTTCATTTTGGTAGGTCAAATATGATGGCAGAATATAGTATTAATGGTAAGACTCTTGGCAGTGTGGAAGATCAGAGAGATCTTGGGGTCCGAGTCCATAGGACGCTCAAAACAGCTGCGCAGGTTAACTCTGTGGTTAAGAAGGCGTATGGTGTATTGGCCTTCATCAATCGTAGAATTGAGTTTAGGAGCCGAGAGGTAATGTTGCAGCTATATAGGACCCTGGTCAGACCCCACTTAGAGTATTGTGCTCAGTTCTGGTCACCTCATTACAGGAAGGATGTGGAATCCATAGAAAGGGTGCAGAAGAAATTTACAAGGATGTTGCCTGGATTGGGGAGCATGCCTTATGAGAATAGGTTGAGTGAACTCGGCCTTTTCTCCTTGGAGTGAAGGAGGATGAGAGGTGACCTGATAGAGGTGAACAAGATGATGAGAGGCATTGATCATGTGGATAGTCAGAGGCTTTCTCCCAGGACTGAAATGGCTGCCACAAGAGGGCACAGGTTTAAGGTGCTGGGGAGTAGGTACAGAGGGGATGTCAGGGGTAAGTTTTTCACTCAGAGTGGTGAGTGCATGGAATGGGCTGCCGGCAATGGTGGTGGAGGTGAATACGATAGCGTCTTTTAAGAGGCTTTTAGATAGGTACATGGAGCTTAGTAAAATAGAGGGCTATAGGTAAGCCTAGTAATTTCTAAGGTAGTGACGTGTTTGGTACAACTTTGTGGGCTGAAGGGCCTGTATTGTACTGTAGGTTTTCTATGTTTCTATACAAAAGCCTGAAAGCACGTCCTACGAGGCTCAATGAGACAATGTGCTGGGGGAGCTCAGCTCAGCAAGTCAGGTAGCCTCTATGGATGGGAATAAACAGTCGACGTTTTGGGTCAAGACCTTTCATCAGGGCTCAACAGCTTCTGTTAAGGACAGTTGATACCCTGTGTGTTATGAGACTGTTGAACAGTCCCCTAGAATGGAGGGCCAAATGGCCTAATTCTGCTTCTGTCTTATGGTCTTGTGATAAGATGGACTCAATGTCACAATCTACCTTACTGTGGCCTTGCACCTTATTGGCTACCTGCACTGTACTCTCTCTGGTTACTGTAGCACATTATTCTGCATTCTGTTATTGTTACATAATAATAAAAACTGTGACTTATAGTAAACACATATATATTAAATAGTTAAATTAAATAAGTAGTTCAAAAATAGAAATTAAAGAAGTTGGTGAGGTAGTGTTTATGGGTTCAATGTCCATTTAAAAATTGGATGGCAGAGGGGAAGAAGTTGTTTCTGAATCATTGAGTGTGTGTCTTCAGGTTCCTGTACCTCCTCCCTGATGGTAGGTGATGAGACGAGAGACTGACCTGGGTGATTGGGGTCCTTAATGATGGATGCCACTTCTTGAAGCACCACTCCTTCAAGAGGCTAGTGCCCGTGATGGAGCTGACGAAGTTTACAACGCTCTGCAGCTTACTTCAATCCTGTACAGTAGCTCCCCTGCCCACGTTCCACTCCATACCAGATGATGATGCAGCCAGTTAGAATGCTTTGCACAATATACCTGTAGAAATTTGCGAGTGTCTTTGGTGACATACCAAATATCTTCAAACCCTTCATGAAATATAGCCACTGCTGTGCCTTCTTTGTAGCTGCAACAATATGTTGGGCCCAGGATAGATCCACAGAGATGTTGACACCCAGGAACTTGAAATTGCTCACTCTTTCCACTTCTGAGGGTTGGTCTTTGTTCCCTCACTTTACCCTTTCTGAAGTCTTACTGCCATTTAGTGAAAAATTGTTGCTGCGACACCACTCAACCAGCCAATATACCTCTCTCCTATAGGTCCTCTTGTCACTCATCATCTGAAATACTACCAACTAAGAAGAGAAAGGGTTAAGGTTAGACTGTGCTAAGATCTAAGCTTACAAAACATATGCTGACACATTGCTAAATAAGGATATAAGATTCTTGTAAAACTGTATAGGTACAATCTGTACCTTGTGGTAATCATGAAGAACTAAAAAGGAGTCATTAAGCTAGGAGCTGAGAGCGGAGGTGGATGAAACAGATGGAGATAAGCTGTACTCTTGTGGCTAACTCCAAGGCCGATGAGTGTTTGAAAACTTGGCAGACATGGCTCTGCGGATGGCTAACTCCAAGGACAGAGGATATGAGAAAATGTGTATGTGACCCCCGAAATGTACAAGCCTGTGGGGGGGGGGGGGGACTGTATAAAGGAAATGAAATGTAATGCTCTGGGCTCAATACTGCTGGAGCAGTTTTGGGTCCGACTCTGCAGACTCGTGAAAAATAAAGCTTTGCCGCTTTGCAGTTTGCTGAGACTCAGAGTGTAGGATTATTTCTGACAGCTGGGGGCTCGTCCGGGATCCCCACTCCGGTCGTGGAGGGCGAGAGGAAGGACATCGGAGAAGGTGCACCCTGCCGAGTTCGGCAGTCCCTGATTCCTTGCTCGTCGTCTGAAACGGCTTGAGCGAGTGAGATCCGGACAGCGCAAGGCGGCAAAGCAGGGAGGAAAGGAGACGGTTCTACGGCACACCGGGTAAGTGAGACTAGCTAACTGAGATCTAGGTGGGTGTGACCGGGTAAAGTAGGTGTGACGTCACCTAGAGTAAAAAGAACCGGGCCGGGAAGGGAATAATGGGAGGGGGAAGCTCAAAGGAAGAGGAGCCGGAGAGTTCGGGTTTGTTCCCGAAGGTACCTCCTGATAGCCCCCTCGGTAGAATGTTTGCAGGATGGGGATATGGACGAACAAAGGGAAAGCAGAAAAAGAGAATGGTAGAATATTGCAAATCATGGTCCAAACAGCCAATAAAAGGGTCCTCGGTATGGTGGCCACCATTTGGGTCAGATGAGGATTGGGTTAGACAGGCCTTAAACATATATGTAAACTCTAAACCAAATGTGAGAGAGGAAGAAAATGAGTATGCCTCTTGCTGGGTTCCCGGACCAGGAGACTCCGCAAGAAGTTTTAAACTAGAAACTAAAACTAAGGAGAAGGGGAATGCCGGGGAACCTAAGTTTCCCCTGTTAAACCCGAACTGGGATAAGCAGACCGGAGAAGGTCAAGGAAACATGAGAGACATGAGGGAATTCCTGATAAAGGGAATAAGACAAGCGGTCCCCAAGGGTCATAACTTCACTAAGGCGTTCGGAAGCCACCAGAACCCCGATGAGACCCCAACTGACTTCCTGGATAGAATTCGGAAAAATATGCAACAATATGCGGGGGTAGACCCGGAGACAGAGGTGGGACAACAGCTAATTAGGGTAGAATTTGTATCGAAAGCCTGGCCAGACATTCGGAAGAAACTAGAGAAGATAGAGGACTGGAATTCAAAACCCTTGAGTGAATTACTGCGAGAAGCGCAGAAGGTGTTTGTAAGAAGAGACGAGGAGAAACAGAAAAAGACCGCTAGGATAATGGTTCAGACAGTACGGCAAGTAACCACAGAAAACAGGGAAAAGAGGGGAACGTGGTCAGACCGAGGCAATGGCCAAGAACCAGGAAGGAAAACGCGAAGGACTCTAAGATGCTTCCACTGTAACGAGGAAGGACATTTTAAACGGGAATGTCCTAAGTATCGGCGAGAGGTCAGGTCATATGCCATGATGGAGGACGAAGACTAGGGGGGTCGGGGGTTCCTACCCTTGGGGAGAAGAAACTATCGACAGGAACCCCTGGTAAATCTGAAATTAGGACCCCAAGGGTCAGATACAACCTTTATGGTAGATTCGGGTGCTGAAAGATCCAGTGTAATCCAGATACCTCCCGGCGCCCGAACAGGAACAAGAGTAATGAAGGTATCCGGTATCGGAGGAAAAACGATGCAAGTGCCCATTGTGGACAATGTGGAAGTCGGATATGAAGATAGGGCAACAAGGCAAGACCTTCTCCTGCTGCCCTCGGCAGGATTCAACCTATTAGGAAGGGACCTGCAAGTGCAACTGGGCATTGGAACAGTGCCGAACAATGGAGAAATAATAGTAAAATTATTCGCATTAAAAGAAGAGGACGACCAGAAAATAGAGCCCGAGGTGTGGTATAGAGAGGGAAATAGGGGAGGATTGAACATCAGCCCTCTACAGATCACCTTGCTACCGGACGGTCGCCCAGTAAGGAGGAAGCAGTATCCCATTGCGATGGAAGGAAGAAAAGGGCTGCAGCCGGTAATTGAAGGGCTGATCGCAGATGGACTGCTGGAAGAATGTATGTCGCCATATAATACCCCCATCCTCCCGGTGCGAAAGCCGGACGGGACTTATCGGATGGTACAAGACCTGCGGGGTCTAAATGCAGTAGTCCAGACCCGATACCCGGTAGTACCCAACCCGTACACCCTGATGAGTAAAATCTCCCCTGACCATGAATGGTTCAGTGTAATAGATCTAAAAGATGCTTTCTGGAGTTGCCCGCTAGAAGAAAGCAGTCGGGACATGTTTGCGTTTGAATGGGAAAATCCTACAACAGGGCGGAAAAGACAACTCAGATGGACGGTCCTGCCGCAAGGATTCACTGAGTCACCTAACCTATTCGGGCAGGTCTTGGAGCAAGTACTAGCGGAATTCCAATGTGCTCCAGAGAACCAACTGCTACAGTATGTGGATGATTTATTACTATCCGGGCCAACACAGAAAGGGGTGCAGGAAGATACCATCAGATTACTGAACTTCCTAGGGAAAAAGGGGCTACGGGTCTCCAAGAAAAAGTTACAATTCGTGGAAAAGGAAGTAAGGTATCTGGGACACCGGGTCAGTAAGGGACAGCGAAGCATTACCCCAGAAAGGATAGCTGGAATAACAGGGATGTCGCTACCTCGTACCAAGAAGGAGATACGACAGTTCCTGGGGTTAGTGGGGTATTGTCGAATCTGGATTGAGAATTATACTCCCCTGGTGAGATTTCTGTATGATAAACTCGGGCAAGATGAGCAAACAGTAAAATGGACAAAGGAAGAGGAGCAAAAATTCAACTATATCAAGGGGCAATTAATCCGTGCTCCGGTGTTAGTCTTGCCAGCCCTGGAAAAACCATTCCAGCTGTACGTCAACAATGCCGAAGGAATGGCCCAAGGGGTACTCACCCAACTAAGAGGAGGAAAGCGGCAACCCGTGGCTTTCCTGTCAAAAATGTTAGACCCGGTATCGCGTGGATGGCCCACCTGTATCCAAGCAGTGGCAGCGACAGCGATATTGGTAGAGGAAGCCCGGAAACTAACCTTTGGAGGGAAGATCACAGTGCATTCTCCCCACTCGGTCAGCACCCTACTAGCCCAGAAGGCACATCGGTGGCTCACTGACTCCCGCATTCTAAAGTACGAAACTATACTGATGACCGGAGAAGACCTAAACTTCGCAAAGGATTCCAGTTGCAACCCAGCCCAGTTCCTCTATGGAGGACTAGAAGAAAAGGAGTCAGAACACGACTGTATTGAATTGTTGGACTTGCAAACAAAGAGCCGGGAGGACTTACAGGAAGTTCCCCTGGGAGAAGGACAGGAATTGTATATAGATGGATCCTCACGATGTATTGATGGAGTACGGCACAGCGGATATGCCATCATTGATGGAGAGACTGAAAGAATAGTGGAGTCCGGGAGATTACCGGGAAACTGGTCGGCCCAGTCATGCGAATTATACGCACTCCAGAGGGCTCTGAGGATATTGGAGAAGAGGATCGGAACAATATACACTGACTCTAAGTACGCCTATGGGATAGTACATACCTTTGGGAAGATATGGAAAGAAAGAGGACTGATAACGGCCAGAGGAAAGGGACTGGCACACGAGCAAATGATAAGTATGACATTGGAAGCCCTGGCCCTACCAACTGAGATTGCGGTAGTACATGTACCCGGACACCAAAAAGGATCAACACCTGAAGCAGTAGGGAACCGTCTAGCCGATGGGGAGGCCAAACGGGCAGCCGTTGAAGACCCGATCCAACTCCTGACCTTGATACCAGTGAGGGAAGGACTTACTAAACAACCTATGTTTACCCAAATAGAGATTGATAGCATGAACCAACTAGGAGCCCGAAAAGACACTGATGGTAAATGGACGGTCCCGGATGGGAGACAGGTACTAAATAAGGAAGTAACCCGCAACATCCTCCAACAGTTGCACCATCAAACCCACTGGGGAGTACAGGCCATGTGCGACACAATTCTGAGGGACTATGTATGCAAAGGAATATACACACTGGCCCAGCAAGAGATAACTGGATGTCCGACGTGCCAGCGGATAAACAAGAAAGTGATGCGATCCACTCCAAGAGGTGGCCAGCCACTGGCCATGAGACCGTTCCATAGAGTCCAGATCGACTTTACCGAACTACCCTCAGTGCAGAGATGGAAGTACCTGTTAGTAATAGTGGATCATTTTACCCACTGGGTGGAAGCATACCCGACCACAAAGGCCGATGCGCCTACAGTAGCCCGAATACTACTAGAAAACATAATCCCCAGATATGGGATCATGGGGTCCATAGACTCGGACAGAGGGACACACTTTGCCTCCAAGACGCACCAGTTGATTTG
Source organism: Hemitrygon akajei (assembly GCF_048418815.1). Classification (NCBI taxonomy): domain Eukaryota; kingdom Metazoa; phylum Chordata; class Chondrichthyes; order Myliobatiformes; family Dasyatidae; genus Hemitrygon; species Hemitrygon akajei. The sequence continues at coordinate 115,353,871 of NC_133135.1, read as the reverse complement.
TGATGCATTGAGTATCCAATGGAAATACCATACCCCGTGGCATCCCCAGAGTTCGGGACGGGTGGAAAGGATGAACAGTACCTTAAAGGCGCAATTGACCAAATTAATGCTAGAAACCAAGTTACCCTGGACTAAGTGTCTCCCCATCGCCCTGTTAAGAATCCGAACAGCACCCAGGAAGGATATAGGAATCTCCCCCTATGAAATGCTGTTTGGACTCCCGTATTGGAATAAGGTAGAAGGGTACCCCACGCTACAAGGGGGTGATATTTTTATAAGGAACTATTTACTGGCACTATCTCGTTCCTTTGCAGAACTGCGGAAGAAGGGTCTCTTGGCCCAGACTCCGCCGCTCGACTTTGCTTTACATCAGATCGTGCCTGGAGATTGGGTTCTGGTACGGACCTGGAAGCCGGAGAAGTTACAACCACAGTGGGAAGGCCCTTTCCAGGTCCTGTTAACCACCGAGGCGGCCGTACGAACAAAAGAAAAAGGGTGGACCCACGCATCCAGAATAAAGGGACCAGTTAAGCCTGAGGGACACACGGAGTGGACCTGTGTTCCCAGTGAAGAACCGTTGGTGGTGAAACTGAAAAGGCAACAAAAATGAACTCAATGTGGACTGTTACATTATTGACTGTAATATATTTAATTCTGTATGTGGGAAAAATAGAAGGGAAGTGTGACAAGTGTAGGAACCGAGTTTTGGAGAAAGGAAAAGAACGACCCGGGGCCCTTGTGTCACATTCACATGTAAATGACCAATGTTATGGAAAAGAAAAAGAGGAATGTGAAGAGGGAGGAATAAAATATACCCTGAGAAAGAACAGGGGATACCCCGGTGGATCAGTGAGAGAAGAAAAAGGAGAAGGGAGAAGTTGGAGTGTACGAGAAAGTACATGCCCTGAGACAGAATGGATATGTGAAAGGAAAGAAAAAGGAAGGGCAGAGTTTGGTGGAGTCAGAGAAGAATGGGGAACCTATGGAAAAACAAGACCGGAAATGAAGGAAAACCTGTTTATAGACTTAGCAACTCGAATAGCTACAAGTTTAAATGTAAGTGACTGTTGGGTTTGTGGGGGACCCCACATGAGCGAGCAATGGCCATGGATAGGTGAGAGTTTGAGTGTGTGGGAGCTATTGGCTCATGATTGGGATAAGAAAAGGACTGGGAGGACGCAAGAATGGAAGTTAACAAACTATCCGGAAGGACAAGTATGTGTAGAAAGAAAAGGGAAGGTGAAAGTAGGAGAAAGCCCATGTCAGAGTATAAAGTTGGCTAAAACAAAAAAATAATGCCACTTGGTGGCCCGAGGAGCCGACTTGGTACATAACTAAAGGGGCAAAGGACAATTGTACGGCTATGGGAAACAATTCGGGAATCTGGAATTGCAGTGGGCATAACCCGTACGAAGGAATTCCCAGTGTTTGGAAAGCCTGGCGGAAAGCAAGGAAAGGAGGATTTGTCCCAGAAGGTCTGTTCTGGATTTGTGGGAATCAGGCATACACCAAATTGCCGAAAGGATGGGGAGGAGTTTGTTTCTTAGGCCTTATAAGGCCAGAGTTCTTCCTCCTACCCCAGGATGAAGATAGGGAATTGGGAATCAAGTTATTTGACTCACTGAGAAGGGAGAAGCGGGAGATAAAGGTGGGAGAATGGGGCGACGAGTGGCCTCCAGCACGCATCATTGAATATTACGGACCAGCAACTTGGGCCCAGGATGGGTCATGGGGTTACCGAACCCCGGTATATATGTTAAATCGAATAATACGCCTACAAGCTGTAGTAGAGGTGATCACCAACCAAACCGCATTGGCTCTGGAATTGCTGGCTGAGCAGCAAAGCCAGATGAGAACAGCCATATACCAAAATCGATTAGCATTGGATTACCTATTGGCCTCCGAGGGAGGGGTCTGTGGAAAGTTCAATCTGACAAACTGTTGCCTAAAGATAAATGATAATGGAAAGGCAGTGTTGAAAATATCCGACAAAATTCGGAAGTTGGCCCATGTGCCAGTACAAACTTGGAGATCCTTAGGGAACCTGAGTTGGCTGGATAGTCTGCTGGGAGGAAGCTGGTGGCGAATAGCCCTGTTAATATTTGGCGGAATACTCATAATGATAATCATATTACCATGCTTAATACCCTGCTTGAGAGCATTAATAACGCGAGTAGTAGTACAGGTAATGCAGCCAGGGAACCCAGCTGACCCGGCTAAAATGCTGTTGCAACGAGGCAGGGAACTGGAAGAGTGGAATCCCTGGACAAATCCTTAGCACACTCTAAAAAGAAAAAGGGTGGAATTGTAAGAAGAGAAAGGGTTAAGGTTAGACTGTGCTAAGATCTAAGCTTACAAAACATATGCTGACACATTGCTAAATAAGGATATAAGATTCTTGTAAAACTGTATAGGTACAATCTGTACCTTGTGGTAATCATGAAGAACTAAAAAGGAGTCATTAAGCTAGGAGCTGAGAGCGGAGGTGGATGAAACAGATGGAGATAAGCTGTACTCTTGTGGCTAACTCCAAGGCCGATGAGTGTTTGAAAACTTGGCAGACATGGCTCTGCGGATGGCTAACTCCAAGGACAGAGGATATGAGAAAATGTGTATGTGACCCCCGAAATGTACAAGCCTGTGGGGGGGGGGGGGACTGTATAAAGGAAATGAAATGTAATGCTCTGGGCTCAATACTGCTGGAGCAGTTTTGGGTCCGACTCTGCAGACTCGTGAAAAATAAAGCTTTGCCGCTTTGCAGTTTGCTGAGACTCAGAGTGTAGGATTATTTCTGACACATACCAAATATCTTCAAACCCTTCATGAAATATAGCCACTGCTGTGCCTTCTTTGTAGCTGCAACAATATGTTGGGCCCAGGATAGATCCACAGAGATGTTGACACCCAGGAACTTGAAATTGCTCACTCTTTCCACTTCTGAGGGTTGGTCTTTGTTCCCTCACTTTACCCTTTCTGAAGTCTTACTGCCATTTAGTGAAAAATTGTTGCTGCGACACCACTCAACCAGCCAATATACCTCTCTCCTATAGGTCCTCTTGTCACTCATCATCTGAAATACTACCAACTATAAATCAGCAAATTTAGCGATGGCATCTAGCCATGGGTGTAGAGAGGGTAGAGCAGTGGGCAAAGCACACTGCCCTGTGGTGCGCCAGTGCTGATTGTCAGTGAACAGGGGAGGTTATTTCCAATCCAATCAGATCGTGGTCTTCCGGTTAGGACGTTGAGGATCCAGTTGCAGAGGGAAGTACAGAGGCTCAATTGATTAATTGTGTTAAATGCTGAGCTGCAGCCAATAGACAACGTCCTGACATAGGGACCAGCACTGTCCAAGTGGCATGGTTCTGTAGCAGCTAGCAATTGCTTCATATTGGTCTCTGGTTGGGTAAACGACACACCTCACTGTGTGCTTCAATGTACATGTGACAAATAAAGCTCATCTCTCTTTCTCTCTCTGAATGGTGCCAGTGAACAATGCTACCTTGGACGATACCTGCCAGATAGTCCATGAAATGGTTTCATTTGCAACACGAGTGAATCTGCAGATGCTTGAAATAAATAAAAACACAAAATGCTGGCAGAACTCAGCAGGCCAGACAGCATCTATGGGAGGAGGTAGTGACAACGTTTCGGGCCGAAACCCTTCATTTACTTCTTTTACATCCTCTTTTTATTTTAAATGTGTTTCTGGTCCTGTTCGAGTCTGTGATCTGCGGTTTAATCATCGATTGAGCAATCTGGTGCTTTGCTGTCTTCAGGAAGATTCCAGGAGGTTAGTAGCCTCGAGACCTAGAAGCTTAGAGACCTATGATTAACTTTATTCCTCGACAATCTCACCGATGAAAGTGTTGAGGAAGATTGTAACATCAAGGTGAGCAAATGTTCAGTGCCATCTACCAGCAGTGCTGGTGGAGGTGTTTGTGGGTGATGCACTCTCGCTTGCTGCCCCCAAAGGCCCCTGTGTTCGAATGCTCTCTCTCTCTCTCTCTCTCTCTCTCTCTCTCTCTCTCTCTCCTCTCTCTCTCTCCCTCTCCCTCTCCCTCTCTCTCCCTCTCCCTCTCCCTCTCTCTCTCTCTCCCTCTCCCTCTCCCTCTCTCTCTCTCTCTCTCTCTCTCCCTCCCTCTCCCTCTCCCTCTCTCTCTCTCTCTCCCTCTCTCCCACCCCTTGATGCTGTCAAAGAATGATACCGAATTTCTGGATCTGTGATTTATAGATAGGACTACAGCTCACTTGGACTCTTTCAGTTTCATCTTTTTATATTCTGTGTTTTTCTCCATCCTTTCTTGTTGCCATTTGTGTGATTTGTTTGTTATTTGTGCGAGGGCAGTTTGGGAGTTTGAGTCCTTGTTACGATTTGTGCGATTTGTTATTTGTGCGAGGGCAGTTTGGGAGTTTGAGTCCTTGTTACGATTTGCGCGATTTGTTATTTGTGTGAGGGCAGTTTGGGAGTTTGAGTCCTTGTTACGATTTGTGTGATTTGTTATTTGTGCGAGGGCAGTTTGGGAGTTTGAGTCCTTGTTACGATTTGTGTGATTTGTTATTTGTGCGAGGGCAGTTTGGGAGTTTGAGTCCTTGTTACGATTTGTGCGATTTGTTATTTGTGCGAGGGCAGTTTGGGAGTTTGAGTCCTTGTTACGATTTGCGCGATTTGTTATTTTTGTGAGGCCAGTTTGGGAGTTTGATGTTCTTGTTACCGTTTGCGCGATTTGTTATTTGTGTGAGGGCAGTTTTCGTAGTTTGAGTTCTTGTTATGATTTGTTATTTGTGTGAAGGCAGTTTGGGAGTTTGAGTCCTTGTTACGATTTGCGCGATTTGTTATTTGTGTGAGGGCAGTTTGGGAGTTTGATGTTCTTGTTACCGTTTGCGCGATTTGTTATTTGTGTGAGGGCAGTTTGGGAGTTTGAGTCCTTGTTATGATTTGTGCGATTTGTTATTTTTGTGAGGGCAGTTTGGGAGTTTGAGTCCTTGTTACGATTTGCGCTATTTGTTATTTTTGTGAGGGCAGTTTGGGAGTTTGATGTTCTTGTTACCGTTTGCGCGATTTGTTATTTGTGTGAGGGCAGTTTGGGAGTTTGAGTCCTTGTTACGATTTGCGCGATTTGTTATTTTTGTGAGGGCAGTTTGGGAGTTTGAGTCCTTGTTACCGTTTGCGCGATTTGTTATTTGTGTGAGGGCAGTTTGGGAGTTTGAGTCCTTGTTACAATTTGCGCGATTTGTTATTTTTGTGAGGGCAGTTTGGGAGTTTGAGTCCTTGTTACGATTTGCGCGATTTGTTATTTTTGTGAGGGCAGTTTGGGAGTTTGATGTTCTTGTTACTGTTTGCGCGATTTGTTATTTGTGCGAGAGGAAGAGGGATTGATGTTTTTCTTCGAACAGCATTTATGGTTTTCTTTGTTTCGTGGCTGTCTGTGGCAAAGACAAATTTCATACACGCTTTGATAATAAATGTACCTTAACCTCGGACATTGTGTAGGCAGAGGAGATTAGTTCAGTTATGCATTTAATTACTTTTTTACTGAGTTTGGCATGATATTGTGGGCTGAAGGTCCTGTTCCTGTGCTGTATTATTCTATCAATGTCAACGTAAATTTATTATCAAAGTACATATACGTCACCATAGACTAATTTTCTTGCAGGCATTCACAGCAAATGGAAAGAATCAGAGACAGACAAACAACCAATGTGAAAAGGATAACAAATTGTCCAAATACAAAAAGAAAAACACAATAATAATAATAATACGTAAACAAATAATAAATAATATTGAGGGCATGAGTTGTAGAGCCGTTGAAAGTGGTATTTAAAGTAGTTGGCCATTAAATGGTTAACTAGCTCTAAGCCTGCCAGAGTGTCTAGTGAACACCATCTACACTCTGTGATGAATTGTCAAATATCTTTCCTCCTTGGCCATTTCCCCTCCCCCTACCACCCCACAGACACATCCTGTACCTCTCCTCCCACCCTAAATGTCCCACAGCCCCCTCTCTCACATTCCCTTTGAATAAACACAGGTGTTCATCTCTGGCCAGGTCTCCTACTCTGGACAGAAACTGTCCCGTCACCCCTGCCCCCCCGGGACCATCCCCCCTCCTGTCTGGGCGCGCTCATTGACCCAGTGACCCTGCTGTCTGGTCAGATGGGGTCAAGGCACCTCCTTGGCTGGGAAGGGACCGGCAGAGAGTTGAACCTTGATCCCTGTGGCTGGCAGACAGTTGAAAAACAGTCAGCTCAGCGCTGACAGCTCTTTAGCGTCACTTAGTGGAGTCTGGCCCCCGTAAGGAAATGTTGGGGAGACTTGAAGGGAAACTCACCTTTTTCCAGGATGCTGCCTGGTTCAGAGGGCACGTGCTATCACGAGAGGCTGGACAAACTTGGGCTATTTTCTCTGGAGCGGCAGAGACTGAGGGGAGATCTGATTGAGGTTTGTAAGATGTATCTGTATCCCAGGCTTGAAATGTCTAATATGCATTGAGGGCGAGAGGGGGGTAGGTTCAAGGGGAATGTGAGGGGTAAGTTTTTTACTCAGAGAGTGGTGGATGCCTGGAATGTGCTGCCTGGTATGGTGGTAGAGGCAAATACATTAGAGGCTTTTAAGAGACGTTTGGATAGGCACATGGATGTGAGGAAGATGGAGGGGAATGGACGTGGTGTAGGGAGGAGGGATGAGGTTTTGGGAGGGGGGATTGATTTACTTTTCAGCTGGTTCAGTGCAGTATTGTGGGCCTGTTCCTGTGCTGCACTCGTCTATGATTCTACGATGAGTGTGGACTAAGCTGCCAGTGGAAGTGGAAGATGTGGGTTCAATTTCAACATTTAAGAGAAGTTTGATAGGAGAGGTATGGAGGGCTATGGTCTGAGTGTGGGTTAATGGAACTAGGGAGAAATGTGGATAGGGACGGATGGGAGGGGTATGGAGGGCTGTGGTCTGAGTGTGGGTTAATGGAACTAGGGAGAAATGTGGATAGGGACATGGATGGGAGGGGTATGGAGGGCTGTGGTCTGAGTGTGGGTTAATGGAACTAGGGAGAAATGTGGATAGGGACATGGATGGGAGGGGTATGGAGGGCTGTGGTCTGAGTGTGGGTTAATGGAACTAGGGAGAAATGTGGATAGGGACGGATGGGAGGGGTATGGAGGGCTGTGGTCTGAGTGTGGGTTAATGGAACTAGGGAGAAATGTGGATAGGGACGGATGGGAGGGGTATGGAGGGCTGTGGTCTGAGTGTGGGTTAATGGAACTAGGGAGAAATGTGGATAGGGACATGGATGGGAGGGGTATGGGCTGTGGTCTGAGTGTGGGTTAATGGAACTAGGGAGAAATGTGGATAGGGACGGATGGGAGGGGTATGGAGGGCTGTGGTCTGAGTGTGGGTCAATGGGACTAGGGAGAAGTTTGGAGAAGTATATGCATGGGAGGGATATGGTCCCGGTGTGATTCGATGAGACTAGGGAGAATTTTGGTTAGGCGCATGGGTAGTAGGTGTATGGAGCGGCTATGGTCCAGGTGCTGGCCAATAGGACCAGACAAATAATAGTTCAGCACAGACCGGATGCCAAAGACTCTGCTTGTACGTGTAGTGCTCTATAACGTAGAACCCAGCCCCTGCTCTACACATGCCTCACAGTCACGAGGGGAAAAGTGACGGGCACTTGGCACCCTCTTTCCTCTCTCAAGAGGGTATCTTCGAGGGGATTTATTGCTATTTATTTATATCTGCATTTGCACAGTTGGTTTACAGTTCATAGTTCCTGATGTTTACAGCTTACAGTTACTCATCTATAGATTTGTTAATTATGCCCGCAGAGTTGTAAGTGGTGAACTCTGATAATAAATTTTACTTTGAACTTTGAAGATTAGGTAGCATGTGGATCTCACTGCCAATACTGGCAGCAGAGGCAGATACATTAGGGACATTTAAGAAAGTCTTAGGTAGGCACCTGGATAAAAGGGAAAATAATAGAAAGCTATGTAGGAAGGTAAGGTGAGGTTAGTCTTGGGATGGGTTGAAAGGTTGGCATAACATCATGGGTCAAAGGACATGTATTGTTCTAGCTTCTATGGTTCCTTAAGGTTGTTATAGCTAGGGGTGATAATGGGGACAAACTCCCACTACCTATTAAATGCTCCCAATGGCGTGTGTCTAAGTACCCTCTGACAACCAAGTTCAGCTCCTGGCCTTCACATGTGGCTCAGCTATTAAGCCCAGCAGAGTCATTTCTACTGACAGGAGAAGGGGCAAAGGCGGGTTACTGGCACCTTAAAACCAGTCGCTCCGGGCAGATGGGGCTCATCAGCCGTGGTTGGCAGCTCAGCAAGGAGAAGAAAAACTCTGATCTGAAAGCCACTCATGGGGAAGGCTTTAGGAGTAATCTCCAAGGGAAAATTCTGCAGCTGGAGTCCTACATTGAGTTCAATGCTGACTGGCAAATCTTGCAACACTGCTGTTGCCAAACAGTATCAGTCTCTGCTGTTCCTTTGGGCCATCAGATGGCCATATTGTACTGCCCTGGCTTGTGTATCACGTAGACAGCTGGGACGCAACACCTATGGCTGACCCTGAGCAGTGGAGGACCTCTCTATGTTCTTTGCTCTAAACTAGAATACAGAATGGTGCAGCATAGTACAGGGCCCTCAGCCCAACGGGAGGGGACAGAAGGGAGAATGACTGGGATGTGAGGGATCCTTAATTATGCTGTCAGATTTCCCAAGGCAGCGGAATATGCAGATAACTAATAGATCAGCCATGATGGTGCAGGAGGCATACATAGCACAGGCCCTGCAGCCCGTGATGTTATGCCAACCAATTAAGATCAATTAAACCCTTCCCTCCCACATAGCCCTCCAGCTTTCTTTCATCCACGTTCCTCTCTGAGAATCTGGTAAGTAACCCGAATATTCCACCACCAAACCTGGTGCCAAACTGTATCAGCCTCTGCCTTTCCCTTGGGTTCATCAACTGTGTGAAGAGGAGGAGCTTGCTACATGGATAACAGCTTTCTCTCCATATTGTACTGCCCAGGCCTGCGTATCACCATCAATAACTCTCGGAGACTGGAAGTGAACGATAGGCTTTTATTAACAGCGAAAAGGGAGCACAACATGTCGAAGACTGAGGGAGGAGCAGTGCCCCAATCGGCTTTATACAGGGGTCAGTGGGAGGAGTCACAGGAGCAGTCAGCGGGGTGGGGGGGGGGGCGCGTGTCCAGACAGGTATACATAGTTTACCACAATCATGTTGACAGCTGGGACACAGCATTCGTAGCTGATCCTGACTAATGGACGGCCTCATATTCCCCTTATCATCTTGTACAGCTCTGCTAAGTCACCACTCATCCTATTTCACTCCAAAGAAAGTAGCCCAAGCTTGCTCAACCCATCCTCATAAGACATGCTCTCTAATCCAGGCAGCATTGGCTAGAGGAGACATCATTTGGTTTCCTCGTGGACCACCGACAAATAGACATTAGACATTAGTGACCCACCCCCCGCTCTCATTCCTACTGTAGAGGTGACGCGGATGAACTCCCCCAAGGTATCCTGATCAGTCATTACAAGACTGGAACTCCATGTAGCCGTTTGAGAGATCGTGCCATTCACCACTGGTCAGGCATCTTGGTAGGACCTCACAGGAAACACCTGCTCTTGCCACCATAGCAGGGGTGTCCAGAAGCCTTGGGGTGAAGGGACTCCCCCCCTCTCTGCTTCTGGCCCACCCTCATCTCACACTGTCCTCTCTCCAAATTAACCGTCCCTTGTTTCCAAACCTTTTCTTCTCCATTACAGAGAAACAGAAACATAGAAAACTACAGAACAATACAGGCCCTTCGGTCCACAAAGCTGTGCTGAACATGTCATTACCTTAGAAATTACTGAGGATTACCCAAAGCCCTCTATTTTTCTAAGCTCCATGTACCTGTCCAGGAGTCTCTTAAAAGACCCTATCGTATCCACCTCCACCACTGTCGCTGGCAGCCCATTCCACGCACTCACCACTCTCTACGTAAAAGACTTACCCCTGACATCTCCTCTGTACCTACTCCCAAGCACCTTAAAACTGTGCCCTCCCATTTCAGCCCTGGGAAAAAGCCTCTGACTATCCACACAATCAATGAATCTCATCATCTTATACACCTCTATCAGGTCACCTCTCATCCTCCATCACTCCAAGGAGAAAAGGCCAAGTTCACTCAACCTATTCTCATAAGGCAATCCCCAATCCAGGCAACATTCTTGTAAATCTCCTCTGCACCCTTTCTATGGCTTCCACATCCTTCCTGTAGTGAAGCGACCAGAACTGGGCACAGTACTCCAAGTGGGGTCTGACCAGGTTCCTATATAGCTGCAACATTACCTCTCGGCTCCTAAATTCAATTCACCGTATGCCTTCTTAACCACAGAGTCAACCATAGCAGCTTTGAGTGTCCTATGGACTCGGACCCCAAGATCTCTCTGATCCTCCACACTGCCAAGAGTCTTACCATTAATACTATATTCTGCCATCATATTTGACCTACCAAAATGAAACACCTCACACTTATCTGGTTTGAACTCCATCTGTCAGTTCTCAGCCCAGTTTTGTATCCTATCAATGTCTTGCTGTAACCTCTGACAGCCCTCCACACTATCTACAACACCTCCAACCTTTGTGTCATCAGCAAAGGTGTCCCAGAACAGATCCCTGAGGCACACCACTGGTCTCCAAGCAGAATATGGCCCATCTACAAACACTCTTTGCCTTCTGTGGACAAGCCAGTTCTGGATCCACAAAGCAATGACCCCTTGGATCCCATGCCTCCTTACTTTCTCAATAAGCCTTGCATGGGATACCTTATCAAATGCCTTGCTGAAATCCATATACACTACATCTACTGCTCTTCCTTCATCAATGTGTTTAGTCACATCCTCAAAAAATTCAATCAGGTTCATAAGGCACGACCTGCCTTTGACAAAACCATGCTGACTATTCCTAATCATATTATGCCTCTCCAAATGTTCATAAATCCTGCCTCTCATGATCTTCTCCATCAACTTACCAACCACCGAAGTAAGACTCACTGATCGATAATTTACTAGGCTATCCCTACTCCGTTTCTTGAATAAGGGAACAACATCCACAACGCTCCAATCCTCCGGAACCTCTCCTGACCCATTGTTGATGCGAAGATCATCGCCAGAAGCTCAGCAATCTCCTCCCTGGTACATCACGTCTGGTCCCAGTGACTTATCCAACTTGATGCTCTCCAAAAGCTCCAGCACATCCTCTTTCTTAATATCTACATGCTCAAGCTTTTCAGTCCATTGTAAGTCATCTCTACAATTGCCAAGATCCTTTTCCATAGTAAATACTGAAGCAAAGTACTCATTAAGTACCTCTGCTATCTCTTCCGGTTCCATACATACTTTTTCACTGTCACACTTGATTGGTTCTATTCTCTCATGTCTTAACCTCTTGCTCTTCACATACTTGTAGAATGCCTTGGAGTTTTCCTTAATCATGTCTGCCAAGGCCTTCTCATGGCCCTTTCTGGCTCTCCTAATTTCATTCTTAAGCTTTTACCTTCTAGCCTTATAATTTTCTAGATCTCTATCATTACCTAGTTTTTTGAACCTTTCGTAAGCTCTTCTTTTCTTGACTAGATTTACAACTGCCTTTGTACACCATGGTTCCAGTACCCTACCATCCATTCCCTGCTTCATTAGAATGTACCCATGAAGAACTCCAAGCAAATATCCCCTGAACCTTTGCTACATTTCTTCCGTGCATTTCCCTGAGCACGTCTGTTCCCAATTTATGTTTTCAAGTTCCTGCCCGATAGCCTCATATTTCGCCTTACTCCAATTAAGTGCTTTCCTTACCACCAAACAAGGCAGCCTATTGTCTATTGTCTATTATTGTAAATGAAGATATAACTTTAAATACTCCTAACCTACAGATTTTAGTTTTTACCTCTCTTTTAGCAAGAAGAGCAATCTTGCTTAAATGGAAGGAGTCTACCCCTCCTACACATCTTCAATGGCTACGTGATATTATGTCATATTTAAATTTAGAAAAGTTCCGCTGCTCAGTCTTAAATTTGAAACAATCTTTTTATGATATCTGGGGACCTTTCCTAAATTACTTTTCCAATTTATAAAGTTTAACAGTGCACAGACTTTTATGTATATTTTTATCTTCTCTTCTTAAGTGAATATGGTTTTTTTTCCTAATTATCCATCATCATCCATCAGCTTTTTTCTTTGGTAGTTGGTAGGGGGTTGACTTTTTTTATATAAAAAATTTATTTTATGATGTATGACCTATCTTTAAATTTTTGATTACAGAGTGGTATACCTTTATGTGTTATGCTATAACATTTTGATCAATTTTATTACAACATATGAATGTACACAAGTTATGTTGAGATGTATCTATGTGTTGCACTCTGTAAATCTTTTTTTTTCTTCTGAATAAAAATATTGTAAAAAGAAAGAAATGCTTTCCTAACTTGTCTGTTCCTATCCCTCTCCAATGCTATGGTAAAGGAGATAGAATTGTGATCACTATCTCCAAAATGCTCTCCCACTGAGAGACCTGACACCTGACCAGGTTCATTTCCCAATACCAGATCAAGTACAGCCTCTCCTCTTGTAGGCTTATTGTGTGAGGAAATCTTCCTGAACACACCTAACAAACTCTGCCCCATCTAAACCCCTCGCTTTAGAGAGATGCCAATCGATATCTGGGAAATTAAAATCTCTCACCATGACAACCCTGTTACTATTACACCTTTCCGGAATCTGTCTCCCTATCTGCTCTTCAATGTCCCTGTTACTATTGGGTGGTCTATAAAAAACACCCAGAAGAGTTATTGGTCCCTTCCTGTTCCTAACTTCCACCCACAGAGACTCCATAGACAATCCCTCCATGACTTCCTCCTTTTCTGCAGCCACGACACTATCTCTGATCAGCAGTGCCCCACCTCCCACCTCTTTTGCCTCCCTCCCTGTCCTTTCTGAAACATCTAAAGCCTGGCACTCGAAGTAACCATTCCTGCCCCAGAGCCATCCAAATTTCTGTCATGTCCACAACATCATAGCTCCAAGTGCTGATCTACGTTTTAAGCTCACGTGCTTTGTTCAAAACACTCCTTGCATTAAAATAGACACATCTCAAACCATCGGTCTGAGCACGTCCCTTCTCTATCACCTGCATATCCGCCCTCTCACACTGTCTCGAAGCTTTCTCTATTTGTAAGCCAACCGCCTATTCCTCCGCCTCTTCAGTTTGGTTCCCGTACAGTTCTACAAAGGAGATGTGAATTTCTCCTTCCCTCCGCTGGCCTGTAAGTCACCCTTGGGCAAGGTGTAGCACCTGCTTAGCCCACCCTTCCCAATCAGGGTCATGTGAAGTCATGGGAGCAGGTGCTGGATGGTTGTAGGAAGAGTTGGTGTATATCACAAGTCCTGAGGAGTATTGGTCTCTAAAGGATATTGATAATGACTGGGGTCACCTGTCAGGTAAAGACACTGCCCAGAAGAAGGGAATGAAAAACCAATTCTGTAGAAAAATTTGCCATGTACAATCATGGTCTTTGAAAGACAGAAATTGCCCACATCATACAACACGGCACTTAGTGATGGTGATATCTAAGAAAGGATGGGCTGAGATTGGACAGGGTCCAGAGGAAGTTCATGAGAAAGACCCCAGGAATTGAGAAGTGTTGGATGGCTCTGGGCCTGTGCTCACTGGAGTTTACAAGAATGAGAGGGATTCTTATTGATACCCACTGAATAATATGGGACTTGGATAGAATGGTGTGGAGGATCAAAGATCAGAGGGCACAGAATCAGATTAGAGGGACATTTATTCAGAACAGAGATGAGGAGGAATTTCATTCATCAGAGAATGGTGAATCTGTGGAATTCATTACTGCAGACGGCTGTGGAGGCTAAGACATTGAGTATATTTAAAGCAGGGATTGATAGGTTCTTGATTAATGAGGGCGTGAAACAAGACAATTTAGAGATACTTAGAGAGGCACATGGATGAAAGAGAAATAGAGGGCCATGTGGGAGGGGAGAATCAGATTAGGAGTTTCCAACCATTTTTATGCCAGTGACTAATATCACTAAGCAAGGGGTCCGTGGACCCTAGGTTGGGAACCCTTGGGCTACATTGATCTTGGAGTGAGTTAAAGAGTTGGTGCAGCATTGTAGGCCGAAGGGCCTATTCTGTGCTGTACAGTTGTAAGTTCTCCGTTATGGGGAGAAAGCAGGCGAATGGGGAAAAATAATTCAGACATGAACAAAGAGTGGCAAGAACTCGTTGAGCCAAATGTTCCAATTCTGCTCATATATCTTATGGGCTAATGTTCCACAACTAACAACCAACTCTGATGCTGAGGTCTTGAAACTCCCCCCTTAACACCCCCCACGAACTTCCCCCACCTGAGTTCTCAAACCCCCCTCAACATCCTTACACTCCCCAAACTCCCCTGACTTATCAAATCTCTCCTCAACCTCTTCACTCTCCCCTCCCTCCCCTGAATTCTCAAGCCTCCTCTTCGACCTCCACACCCTCCTTTCCTTCCTGAGCTATCATAAGCCTATAAGACCATGGGACAATGGGCAGAATTAGGCCATTCAGCCCATCGAGTCTGCTCCACCATTCCATCATGGCTGATCCCGAATCCCACTCAACCCCATACACCTGCCTTCTCGCCATATCCTTTGATACCCTGACTGATCAGGAAACGATCAACTTCTGCCTTAAATAGATCCACAGACTCAGCCTCCACCACAGTCTGGAACAGAGATTTACCACTCTCTGGCTAAAAAAATTCCACCTTTTTCTGTCCTAAAAGGTCGCCCCTCAATTTTGAGGCTGTGCCCTCTAGTTCTGGATACTCAACCATAGGAAACATCCTCTTCACATCCACCCTATCTAGTCCTTTCAACATTCGGTGGGTTTCAATGAGAACTCCACAAATTCTTCTAAATTCCAGTGAGTACAGGCCCAAAGCTGCCAAACACTTCTCATATGTTAACCCCATTTATTCCCAGAATCATCCTTGTGAACTTCCTCTGGACTCTCTCCGATGACAACACATCCTTTCTATGATATAGGACCCAAAATTGTTGACAATATTTCAAGTGCGGCCTGACTAGTGTCAAATAAAGGCTCAGCATTATTTTGTTTTTATATTCTATTTCCCTTGAAATAAATGCCAACATTGCATTTGCCTCTTTACCACTCTCTCAATCTATAAATTAACCACAGAACATAGAACATGGAATATGGAAACCTACAGCACATTACAGGCCCTTTGGCCCACAATTGTGCCAAAGGAATTTCCCTACCATAGAGCCCTCAATTTTTCTGGCTTTCTGGCAGTCTTGCTCAAAGACTCCTAAGTCCCTTTGCACTTCTCTTATTTGAACCTTTCTCTATTTTGATAATAGTCTGCACTATTGTTCCTTTTACCAAAATGCATTATCATACTTGTGGTAACACTGTATTCTATCAACTGCCTTTTCTCCCATTCTTCCAATTTGTCTAAGTCTTGCTGCAATCACATTGCTTCCTCAACACTACCCATCTTCCTTTCATCCATAAATTTTGCCACAAAGCCATCAATTCTGTTATCTAAATCACTGACAAATAATGTCAAAAGCAGCGGTCCCAATACTGACCCCTGAGGAACACCACTAGTCACCAGCAGCCAACCAGCAAAGATCCCTTTTTACCCCACTTGCTGCCTTCTGCTTATCACCTATTCTACTACCAATGCCAGTGACTTTTCTGTAACGCCATTAGATTTTATCTTGTAAAGCAGCCTCATGCGTGGCACCTCATTAAAATCCACGAAAATCACATTCACTGCCACTCCTTTGCCCACCCTACTTGTTACTTCCTCAAACTCTAACAGATTAGTCAGGCAAGATTTCCCTTTACAGAAACCATGCTGATTTTGACTTCATTTATCATTAGTGTCTTAGTACCTCAAAACCTCATCCTTAATAATAGACTCCAACACTTTCCCAACCACTGAGGTTAGGCTATAACTTATAATTTTTTTCTTTTGTCTTCTTTCTTTCTTAAAGAGTGGAGTGACATTTGCAATCTTCCAGTCCTCCAGGACCAGGCCAGTATCAAGTGATTCTTGAAAGATCATGACCAATGAATCCGTTATCTCTTCAGCCATCTCTCCCAGGACTCTAGGATGTGGTCCATCTGGCCCAGGTGACTTATCTACCTTAAGAACTTTGAGTTTGCCTAGCTCTTTTTCCTTTGTAATAGCAATGGCACTCACTCCTGAGCTATCAAATCTCCACTTTCAACCCTCTTGCCTTCCTCTCCCTCCCCTGAGTTCTTGAATACCCCTCCACCTCCTCAGCCTTCCCTCCCTCCCATGAGTTCTGAAGTTCCTCCTATCTCTCACCTGAGTTATCAAATTCCCCCTCAACCCCCTCACCATCCTCTCCCTCTCCTGAGCCCTCAAATCCCCCCTTCAACTTATATGCCCTACTCTCCCTCCCCATTCTCAAATTCCCAGTTCTCGAATTCCCCTTCAACCTCCTTGCCACCCACTTCCGACCCTGAGCTTCAAATCACCAATCACCCCCTTCAGCGTCCTTGCCCTCCGCACCCTTCCCGAGCTCTCATTTTCCCCTTTCAACCTCCTTGCCCTCCTCTCCATCCTGAGAGCTCTCCTCTCCCTCCTCTCTTGCCCTCCTCTCCAACCCCTGAGCATTAAAAAACCTCCCTTCAATCTCCTTGCTCTCCTCTCCCTCCTGTTCTCAGATCACCCCTTCAACCTCCTCTCCATCTTGAGAGCTCTCCTCTCCCTCCTCTCTTGCCCCCTTCTCCCTCCCCTGAGCTCTCAAATACCCCCTTCATCCTTGTTATACTCCTGTCCTTCCCCTGAGCTCTCTTCCCCTTCTTCGACTTGCTTGCCCTGCTATCACTACACTGAGCACTCAAACCCCTCTTCAACATCTTGCCCTCCTGTTCTTCCCCTGAGCTCTCTCCCTCTTCTCTTGCCCTCCTATTCCTCCCTTAGCTCTTTCCCAGCTTCAAATTCCTTGCCTTCCCCTTCATCCCCTGAGCTCCCAAATACCCCTCCTGTGACCTCCTTGCCCTCCTTTCCCTTCCCTGAGCTCTCAAATACCCCTCCTGCGACCTCCTTGCCCTCCTTTCCCTCCCGAGCTCTCAAATACCCCTCCTGTGACCTCCTTGCCCTCCTTTCCCTCCCGAGCTCTCAAATACCCCTCCTGCACCCTCCTTGCCCTCCTTTCCCCTGAGCTCTCAACTACCCCTCCTGCGACCTCCTTGCCCTCATTTCCCTCCCCTGAGCTCTCAAATCCCCCCTTTAGCCATCCTGCTCTCCCCTCCTTCCCACCCATCTTTGCATTTCCAGTCCCTGTATCCCCTCAGGTAGATTGGCATCAGTTTACGTTTGATAACGCTCCGGTGTAGTGCCCTGGGACCTTCCCACACGTTAAACCAGCCCCATAAACAACAAGCTGTTGTTTATAGAGACATCAACACCGCTTCTGAGGAAGATGGGACCGCCAGGCATGATGCCTTTGAATGGAGATGGAGTCTGTGATTATGCTGACATCATCCTGTTCCTGGAGGAGTTAAAAGCAGCTTCAAAGTCCCTCATGCGAATGGAAGGGATGACGAGGTCTGCCCGTCTGTCAGTGTGACACCTTACCCATCTGACACCACTTTGTACAGAAGCACTGTCAGAAGCATACAGGTATATCGACAGTCAGGGTGCATCAGACCTTTGCACTGTACTGTAGGAATGTTATGTATTGCGCTGTACTGCTGCCACAAGAAAAAACAAATTTCATGATGTGTGAGTGATGATAAACCTGATTCTGATATGGGTCTCTATTGTGGACTGAGAGTGGGAAGGGGCAGGAGAAGGGAAGGGAGAGGGGAGGGATAGGGGAAGGGAGGAGAGGGAGTGGGAAGCACCAGAGAGACATTCTGTAATTATCAATAAACCAGTTGTTTGGGATCAAATGACCTTGGCAGGTGTCTCAGGGCTGGGTGCGTCTGCACCCATGCCACTGCTATCACTGGCACTCCTCTGCCACTTGCCCCACACCCTCTCCACCCTCGCCAGTCCCAACATCCTGTGCTCCCACAAAATGCTGGAGGAATGCAGCAGGCCAGGGTGCATCTAGGGAAACAGTACAGTCATCAGCATCTTCTCTTGTTTGTGATCCTTCCCCCCACCAGGGTTTCAGTACGAGGATTTGCAAGTGTCATTATGCTTTTGGTACCAACATAGCGAACCCTCAACTCACTAACCTTAATGAGTACATCTTTGGAATGTTGGAGGGAACCGAAGCACACAGCCGGTCACAGGGAGAATGTACAGTACGTATATTTATATGTAGAATGCTACTGTATTTGCTAACGTGGAGCAGAGAGCGAGTTTGTAAATCTGGTAGGAGCAAAGGATTTTGGAGACAGTGAGGGTGGAGGGCCCCAGGAGGGGTGTGGTACAGGTTGCAGAGAAGGAGTGCGGTGTGGGACTCAGCCCTGAGATGCCAGGCAACTGGGCTACTGATCCATTACAGAATGGCTCTCTGTGTTTCCCACTCCCTCCCCTCTCCTTGTCCCTTCCCACTCTCAATAGAGATTCATATCACAATCAGGTTTATCATCACTCACATGTCATGTAATTCCTTTTTTTGCAGCAGCATTATAGTGCAATACATAAAATTACTACAGTACTGTGCAAAGGTCTTAGGCACCCTAGCTATATAAATGTGCCTAAGACTTTTGCACAATATTCTAAAATCCTGGAGGAAATCAGGAAATCATCGGCATCGATGAGGGAGAATAAGCAGTCGACCTTTTGGGCAGAGACCCTTCATCGGGACTGGAAAGGGAGGAGGAAGAAGCCAGAATAAGAAGGTTGGGGGCGGGGGGGGGGGGGGGGGAGCCTGCAAAGGTACATAAATACTATTGATAACCCATGGGTGAAATTGACTCTTAAAATATGGAAAAATACTATAAAAGAATATAATCTAGAAGGAGATATTGCAATTCTTAAATGGGGTGCATATGACTTGGATTTTACACCAAATAAATTGGATGTTAGATTTAAGGACTGGACAGCTAAAGGAATAACAGTTCTTTGTAACATAATGAAAGAAGGAACACTGTTCAGTTTTGAAATGCTTAAAGAGAAGCACTTACTAGAAAAACAAGATTTTTATTGGTATTTACAGATGTGACAATATGTTAATAAGATGCTTAAAAATGTAACCAAAGCAAGTACATGCTTGATAGAGCTATTTAGAAAAGCATATAATTCAGATAGCGGTAGTAGAATCATTTCAAGTGTGTATAAGGGGTTGTCAAATCTTAAAGTACATTCGACTTCATACAGTAAAACAAAATGGGAGAAGGAAGGAGGGATAATTATATCTGAGGAAGAATGGACAATAATATGGAGATATCAATGGAAGTGTACTAGTTCACAGAAATGGAGGGAGTTTGGACGGAAAAACTTGATAAGATATTTTATTACGCCCTCTCAGAAATCCCATTATGATTGTAACCTCCCTGTTTGCTGGAGAAATTGTGGAAATCAAAATGCAAATCATTATCATATTTTTTGGGACTGCCCTGTTATCAAAAACTATTGGAGGGGGATACACAATGCCCTACAAGACATCTTTAAATGTGAAATACCCTTAGAGAGTAAGACCATATATTTTGGATATATACCTCAAGAATGGTTGAAAAGAGATAAATATTTGGTGGCTGGTAAAAAGACTCTTACTAGGAAATGGTTATCACAGGAGAGCCCAACTTTAAATACATGGATGGAAATGACAATGGACATTTACAAAATGGAGAAGATAACAGCATCTGTTAATCATAAGCTGGAACAATTTGATTCATACTGGGAAAAATGGTTTAACTACATAATGCCTCAGAGGCCTGATTTTATTCTCACAAATCAATGAATCTGTTGTTGTAAAAAAAAATAACTCCCTACTTGTACGTAGTTCTTTCCTTTTGCTTGTTTTTTTCTTTCCACTCTTTTCTATAAGTGTCAGATAAATACTATGTGGAGATTTGTGATATATATGATTATATGATATATATGTACAATGTCTGAAATACATCTTATGGAAATGTTTGTTTGATGATGAACTTCAATAAAAAAAATTACAAAAAAAGGTGGGGGGGAAGAGGAGGAGCACAAGCTGAGAGGTGACAGGCGAGACCGGACTGGGGAAGGTATGTGGTCAGAGGGATGGGCTAGAAGGTGGGAGGGGAGGAGGAGGAGGAGCACAAGCTGAGAGGTGACAGGCGAGACCGGACTGGGGAAGGTATGTGGTCAGAGGGATGGGCTAGAAGGTGGGAGGGGAGGAGGAGGAGGAGCACAAGCTGAGAGGTGACAGGCGAGACCGGACTGGGGAAGGTATGTGGTCAGAGGGATGGGCTAGAAGGTGGGAGGGGAGGAGGAGGAGCACAAGCTGAGAGGTGACAGGCGAGACCGGACTGGGGAAGGTATGTGGTCAGAGGGATAGGCTAGAAGGTGGGAGGGGAGGAGGAGGAGCACAAGCTGAGAGGTGACAGGCGAGACTGGACTGGGGAAGGTATGTGGTCAGAGGGATGGGCTCTGGAGAAAGCCTTGCATTGTTACAGCACCGTACACCATCTCAAGCCGACAAACTTCAGCCACAAGTTTCCTCACCGTTGCAAATCTCATCTGTGCATATCAAGATCCCCCAGATGACCAAGAAAAATATAAAGATTAGCTTTATTTGTCACAGGTACAGCGAAACGTACAGTGAAATGTGGCGTTGGCATCAAATCAAATCAATGAGGTTTGTGCTGGGGGCAGTCTGCAAGTATCAGGTGTCGACATAGCCTGCCCACTAACCCGTACGGCTTTGGACTGTGGGAGGAAACTGGAGCCAACCGAGGAAATCCATATGGTCATGAGGAGAATGTACCGACGCCTCGAGCCTGAGACTTTTGCACAGAACTGTAGTAATTTTATATAATGCACTGTGCTGCACAAAAATAACAAATTGCATGACATACGTGAGTGATGATAAACCTGATTCTGATATGGGTCTCTGTTGTGGACTGAAAGTGGGAATGGGGGCAGGGAGAGGGGTATCATGACTGGGAAAAGAGGAAGGGAGAGGAGGGGGAGTGGGAAGAACCAGAGAGACATTCTGTAATGATCAATAAACCAATTGTTTGGAATTGAATCACCTTGGCTGGTGTCTCAGGGCTGGTTTGTCTGCACCCATGCCACCCCCGCTAATCTAAAATCTAGGAAATTCTTAGGCTTCCTAGATATATGTATATACTGCAACTTTTGCACAGTACTGTAATTGTTACTCTGGATATGATACAGCACAAAAAACACAATAAGATAAAGAACAAAATAATAGAGAAAATACAATAAATATAAATACTTTAATTTCTTTAATTTCTTTATTCAGATACAGTGTGGAAAAGGCCCTTCCAGCCCTCTAGGCTGTGCCAGCCAGCAAACCACAGCTAAACCCTAACCTAGTCACCAGACAATTTACAATGATCAATTACCCTACTAACAGTACATGTTTGGACCGTAAAAGGTCACAGGGAAAACATATAAACTTCTCCCCAATAGCATTAGCAAACCTCCTTGCCAGGATATTGGTTCCTTTCAGTTCAGGTGCAACCTGTCTCACGTGTACAAGACACTCTTTCCCCAGAAAAAGGTTCATTGATCCAAGAGTTGGAAACCCTGTTCCCTGCACCACCTCCTCAGCCACTCATTCATCTGTGCTATCTTTCTGTTCTGACCTTCCCTAGCGTGTGGCACCCAGAGTAATCCAGATTCCCATCCTTGGAGGTCCTGCTCTTCAGCCCCCTTCCTAACTCCCTAAACTCACTGCGCAGGACCCCTACCCCTCTCCTGCCCATGCCATTGGTACCAACTTGTACCACGACCTCCGGCTGCTCACCCTCCTCTTCAAGAATATTCAGCAACCGGTCAGAGACATCCTCGACCCTAGCATCAGGGAGGCAATGCACTATCCTGGCGATTCTTTGCATCTCCTGTCTGTCCCCCTAACTATCGAGTAGCCTATGACTGAGTCCGCCTGACTCACCCTATCCTTCTGAAGCTCAGGTCTGACCACAGTGCTATTGGTCAGGCTGCCCAGATAGGTCACCCCCCTCAGCCATATCCACAAGTCCATATCTATTGCTGAGGGGAATGGCTTCTTTCTCCCTTTACCTATCTCGGTGTTCACCCATCTGCTCCCTGAATTCTGCACTTTGGGTGTAACCACTTGCTCAAAAGTCTTATCTATCAAAAACTCTGCCTCCCGGATGATCCTCAGTTCATCCAAATCCAGCTCCGGCTCCTTAATGTCGTCTTTCAGGAGCTGGAGTCGGCTGCACTTCCCACAAGCATAGTCATCATAGAGACCATCAGGTTCCATGAATTCACTCATCCTACAGGAGGGGCATTCCACTGCCATATCTGTCATCCTGTCTGCACTGTACAATGGGCAACCAAGCCCAAATCAGCAATAACGAGAGGGAAAACTACCCTGCGTAACAGTTTTTTTGGCCTCAGCCTCCTCTCATTGAAGCCTCTTGAATCAAAGCCCACTCCGACAGTGGCCAGTCCACAGATGGCCACTCTGCTAGACCCTCTCTTTTATGGTTTAAAAAATAAGGAAAACCATCATGCTAGGAGAAAGAGCTCAACACATTTGGTGGTGTTCTGCCTGCCTTCCACTGCTGCCACCGATGCCTATGATGCTTCCCGCACCTGTGCACTAGCTACTGCTTTTAAGAAAAAACCCCATGCAAGGAGAAAGAGCTCACCACATTTGGTGGTGCTCTGCCTGCTTGCTGCTGTCACCGATGCCTTGTGTCCTTAAAGTGACGCTCAGTACAGGAGTACAGAAGGTGGCTCTGACAGGAAATGATAAAGTAGTGATGGTTGGGGGTGGGTTAGTGGGTGGAGGTGTTGATCAACCTATCTGCTTGGGGAAAGTAATTATTTGTGAGTCTGGTGGTCCTGGTGTGGATGCTACGTAGCCACCTTCCTGAAGGGAGTGGGCCAAACAGTCCATGAGCAGGGTGGGTGGGATCCATTATGATGCTGCTGGCCTTTTTCATGGAACCATACTGAATATACAGTGCCTATAAAAGGTATTCACCCCACCCCCACCCTTAGAAGTTTTCATGTTTTACAACATTGAATCACAATGGATTTAATTTGGCTTTTCTGACACCGATCAACAGAAAAGACGCTTTTGAGTTAAAGTGAAAACAGAGTCATCTAAATTAATTACAAATATAAAACACAAATTGCATAAGTATTCATCCCCTTCAGGTCAGTGTTTAGTAGATGCACCTTTGGCAGCAGTTACAGCCTTGAGTCTGTGTGGATAGGTTTCTGTCAGTTTTGCACATCTGGACACTGCAATTTTCCCCATTCTTCTTTACAAAACTGCTCAAGCTCTGTCAGATTGCATGGGAATCGTGTGTGAACAGCTCTTTCCAAGTCAAGCTACAAATTCTCAATTGGATTTAGGTCTGGACTCTGACTTGGCCACTCCAGGACATAGTTGTTTTTAAGAGATTCCTGTGTAGCTTTGGCGTTATGCTTGGGGTCATTGTTTTACTGGAAGACAAATCTTCTCCCAAGTTGCAGTTCTCTTGCTGACTGCACCAGGTTTTCCTCCAGGATTTCCCTGTATTTTGCTGCATTCATTTTACCCTCTACCTTCACAAGCCTTCCAGGTCCTGCTGCAGTGAAGCGTCCCCACAGCACGACACAGTCACCACTGTGCTTCACGGTGGGGATGGTGTGTTTTTGATGATATGCGGTGTTTGGTTTAAGCTAGTGGTCGCCAACCAGTCGATCACGATTGACCGGTTGATCTTGAGACTTCCCCAGTAGATCCAGAAAAAAGTGAAAAGTAAATACACAAATACATTATGCCTGATAAACCTTTTGATGTAAATATGCAGTAACTTCTACCTTGAAAAAGGACCACTCGACAACTTCATGCTCAAAAGGAACAACTTTATCTAGGATGGTAAAACGATATTCGCATACAGAGATTTTCACTAATGCACACCGGGCAGAAAAGACCGGAAGGAAAGCCCCACAACCCCGGAAACCATCTCTCTTTACAAACAGTTTCCGTAGAGGGAGTATTGCTATATTACCATGATCCTGACTGGTATTAACTTATCTTTATAATGCTCACATTACAACACGTCTCCCCCTTTAAATGCCAACATTCCCCAAATGTGAAAGAAATGGGAAACAAAAAACAGTGGTGTCATTAGCTTGCGTACAGCTCAGCTTGTTGTATTTGTCAGAATGACTTTCCAGGATTTTACAACAAAGGAGGTCTTCCTCACTCTTTTGCACTTAAAGGAGAGAACGAGAGGTGAGGATATTTACAATGAGTTTAAAAAAAGTCCGTGAAGACAACATCTCTATTTATAAACTGGTGGCAATTACTACTGATGGGGCCCCAGCAATGCGCAGTGTGCACGTTGGTTTTATAGCACTGTGCCGTAATGACTCTGATTTTCCTGACTTCCTGGATTATCACTGTGTGATTCATCAGCGGGCCTTGACTGGGAAGGTTGTGGACTTTTCTCATGTAATTACTCAGGTGGTCAAACTGATAAACTTGATTCGAGCAAAGGTGCTTCAGCACTGCTTATTCAAGGCGTTGCTGGATGAGCTCGATGCCACCATGGCCTGTTTGATTTGCTAATTGCAGTGTTTTCTTGGTTGAATTAATTTGAAAGTTTGACTAAAGCATTTTATATAATTAAAATACAATTTGCCCAAATAAAGGGCCTCAAGTTGTAAGTACAACCTGAGCTGTTTTTTCTCTAAACGATTTAGAAGGTTGATATTGCCTTTCACTAAGGCCTAGGTAGGGGATCTTGGGCTTAAAAAGGTTGGTAACCACTAGTTTAAGCCAAACATAGTGTTTAGTCTGATGGTCAAAAAAATCAATTTTGGTTTCACCAGGCCATTGAACCCTCTTCCAGCTGACTTCAGAGTCTCCTACACGGCTTCTGGCAAACTCTAGCCAAGATTTCATGTGAGTTTTTTTCAACAGTGGCTTTCTCTTTGCCACTCTCCCATAAAGCTGTGACTGGTGAAGCACCCGGGCAACAGTTGTTGTATGCGCAGTGTCTCCCATCTCAGCCACTGAAGCTTGCAACTCCTTCAGAGTTGTCACAGGTCTTTTGGTGGCCTCCCTCACTAGTCCCCTTCTTGCACAGTCACTCAGTTTTGATGACGGCCTGCTCTAGGCAGATTTACAGCTCTGCCATATTCTTTCCATTTCTTGATGATTGACAACTGTACTCCAGGGGATATTCAGTGACTTGGAAATTTTCTTGTATCCATCTCCTAGCTTTTCAATAACCTTTTTGCAGAGTTGCTCAGTGTTCTTTTTGTCTTCATGGTGTAGTTTTTGCCAGGATACTGACTCACCAGCAGATCGACCTTCCAGATACAGGTGTATTATTACTACAATCAATTGAAACACCTTGACTGCACACAGGTGATCTCCAAAATCAGATCTCTATTTAACTAATAATGTGACTTCTAAAACCAATTGCTGAACCAGTGATGTGTCGTATTAAAGGGGGGAGGGGTGAATACTTTTTCTAGGCACTGTATGTCCTTGATGGCAGGTAGGCTGGAGAAGGTGGTCCGTTGGGCAGTTTTCACTACCCGCTGTAAGAAGCAATTTTGTATTAAAATTGAGTGACTTACTTTGGTGTTAAGTCTGAATAAAACAGGCTACAAAGCCATGAGACATTCTTTGGCCACAACAGATTTGGAATCATATTTAAAACATGAGTGTAAACAAGCCATGACTAACATTTGTGGGATTAATTCACAGTGTATGTCATATATATCCCTTTAAAGAATGATAGATCAACATGGCTAGCAAGTGAAGGTATAGATAATGTTAGATCAAGAGAAAAGAGCAAGAACCAAACATGGAGTGTGAGAATTGGGAAGATTTTAGCATTCAGAAAACAAAACGATGGCATAAATGAGAAAAAGACAAGTTGTCAACCTAGAACATGGAAGTAACTGCTACAGACAAGTTCTCAAGTTGGAACATGGAAGAGATTAGTAAAGACAATATGTCAAGATGGAACATAAAAGAAATTGCCAAAGGCATGTTGTCAAATTGGAACATTGAAGAGACTGCTATAGACATGTTGTTAAACAACAACATGGAAAAGTCTGCTAAAGACTAGTTGTCAAGTTGGGTCATGGTAGAGTCTGGTAAAGAAGGTGAGAAGATGGGACATGGGAGAGACTTCTAAAGATAAGATGACAAGATGGGACAAAAAGAGTCTGGTCAGGACAAGATGTCAACATGGGACATGGAAGAGACTGCTAAAGACAGGTTGTCAAGATAAATATGGAAGAAACTGGTGAAGACAAGCTGTCAGGATAGAACGTATAAGAGACTGCTGAAGACAAAATGTCAAGATGGGAGATGGAAGAGACTGCTGAAGAAAAGTTGTCAAACTACAACATGGGAGGGACTGCTTCAGACAATTTGTCAATCTGGAACATGGAAGAGGCAGCTAAATGCAAATTGTCAAGTTGGAATGTGGAAAGACTGCTGAAGACAAGATGTCTAGATGGAACATTGAGGAGACTGCTAAAGACAAGTTGTCAAGTAGGAACATGAAAGAGACTGCTGAAGAAAAGTTGTCAATCTACATCATTGAAGGGACTGCTTCAGATAATTTGTCAGGTTGGAACATTGAAGAGGCGGCTACAGACAAGCTGTCAAGCTGGAAAATAGAAGCAAATACTGAAGACAAGTTGTCATGATATAACATGGAAGAGTTTGCTACACCTAAGTTGAAGGGGCTGCTTCAGACAATTTGTTAAGTTGGAACATGGAAGAGGTTGCTAAAGACAAAACTTCAAGTTGGAACATGAAAGTAACAAAATGGACAACAGACAGTAGACAATAGGTGTAGAAGTAGGCCCTTCGGCCCTTCGAGCCTGCACCGCCATTTTGAGATAATGGCTGATCATCTGCTATCAATACCCGGTTCCTGCCTTGTCCCCATATCCCTTGATTCCCCTATCCATAAGATACCTATCTAGCTCTTTCTTGAAAGCATCCAGAGAATTAGCCTCCACTGCCTTCCGAGGCAGTGAATTCCAGACCCCCACAACTCTCTGGGAGAAGAAGTTTTTCCTTAACTCTGTCCTAAATGACCTACCCCTTATTCTCAAACCATGCCCTCTGGTACTGGACTATCCCAGCATCTGAAACATATTTCCTGCCTCTATCTTGTCCAATCCCTTAATAATCTTATATGTTGCAATCAGATCCCCTCTCAATCTCCTTAATTCCAGTGTGTACAAGCCCAGTCTCTCTAACCTCTCTGCATAAGACAGTCCAGACATCCCAGGACTTAACCTTGTGAATCTACGCTGCACTTCCTCTATAGC
Organism: Hemitrygon akajei; assembly: GCF_048418815.1. Taxonomy (NCBI): domain Eukaryota; kingdom Metazoa; phylum Chordata; class Chondrichthyes; order Myliobatiformes; family Dasyatidae; genus Hemitrygon; species Hemitrygon akajei. The sequence goes on along the minus strand of NC_133135.1, from coordinate 115,326,332 downwards.
CAGGATGTCCTTCCTTAACCCTGGAGACCAAAACTGTACACAATACTCCAGGTGTGGTCTCACCAGGGCTCTGTACAAATGCAAGAGGACTTCCTTGCTCTTGTACTCAATTCCCTTTGTAATAAAGGCCAACATTCCATTAGCCTTCTTCACTGCCTGCTGCACTTGCTCATTCACCTTCAGTGACTGATGAACAAGGACTCCTAGATCTCTTTGTATTTCTCCCTTACCTAACTTTACACCATTCAGATAATAATCTGCCTTCCTGTTCTTACTCCCAAAGTGGATAACCTCACACTTATTCACATTAAACGTCATCTGCCAAGTATCTGCCCACTCACCCAGCCTATCCAAGTCACCCTGAATTCTCCTAACATCCTCATCACATGTCACACTGCCACCCAGCTTTGTATCATCAGCAAACTTGCTGATGTTATTCTCAATGCCTTCATCTAAATTGTTGACGTAAATCATAAACAGCTGTGGTCCCAATACCGAGCCCTGTGGCACCCCACTAGTCACCAACTGCCATTCCGAGAAACACCCATTCACCGTTACCCTTTGCTTTCTATCTGCCAACCAGTTTTCTATCCATGTCAATATCATCCCCCCGATGCCCTGAGCTTTGATTTTACCCACCAATCTCCTATGTGGGACCTTATCAAATGCCTTCTGAAAATCGAGGTACACTACATCCACTGGATCTCCCTTGTCTAACTTCCTGGTTACATCCTCGAAAAACTCTAATAGATTAGTTAAGCATGATTTGCCCTTGGTAAATCCATGCTGGCTCGGCCCAATCCTATAATTGCTATCTAGATATGCCACTATTTCATCTTTAATAATGGACTCTAGCATCTTCCCCACTACTGATGTTAGGCTGACAGGACGATAGTTCTCTGTTTTCTCCCTCCCTCCTTTCTTAAAAAGTGGGATAACATTAGCCATTCTCCAATCCTCAGGAACTGATCCTGAATCTAAGGAACATTGGAAAATGATTTCCAATGTATCTGCAATTTCCAGGGCCACCTCCTTTAGTACCCTAGGATGCAGACCATCTGGACCTGGGGATTTGTCAGCCTTCAGTCCCATCAGTCTACTCATCACCGTTTCCTTCCTAATGTCAATCTGTTTCATTTCCTCTGTTACCCTATCTCCTTGTCCCATCCATACATCTGGGAGATTGCTTGTGTCTTCCCTAGTGAAGACAGATCTAAAGTACTTACTAAATTCTTCTGCCATTTCTCTGTTTCCCATAACAATTTCACCCAATTCATTCTTCAAGGGCCCAACATTGTTCTTAACTATCTTCTTTCTCTTCACATACCTAAAATGTCAAGCTGGAACATGAGAGAGACTGCTTAAAATAAAATGTGAAATAGAACATTGAAGAGACTGCCAAAGACAAGTTGTCAAACTAAGACATAGAAGACACTGCTGAAGACAATATGGCAGACATGGAAGAGGCTGCCAAAGACAGGTTGTCAAGATACAACGTGGAAGAGACTAGTAAAGGCAAGCTGTCATGTTAGAACATGGAAGAGACTATGAAAGACAAGTTGTCAAGCTGGAACAGGGAAGAATCTGCTGAAGACAATTTGTTAAGATGGAACATAGAAGTGACTGCTACAGACATGATGCCAAGGTGAAACATAAAAGAGACTGCTGAAGACAAGTTTTCAAAATGGAACAGGGAAGAGTCTGCTGAAGACAATATGACAAGATGAAACATGCAGAGGCCCTATCAGCGGTGGGAGCAGAGCACTGCAAACTAAATAAAAGTACAGGAGGGACAAGCAGAGCAGCCATAGTTGGGAGGAGGCCAATGTTGAGGGTGGAAGCGTCACGCTTGGGGTCAAAGGAGGCTTTGGCTTGGAAGAGGCATTGGCTTTGGGTAAGCTTCTGTTAAGGTTTTCTTTTACTGTACCTGGTTTAGTAATTGGCGGTTTTATGTTCTTCATGCCAGATGTTGGAGTCCTGGGAGACCCAGAGTGCATCTGGCTGCAGCTCCTCGGAGATCGTGTTAGGGATCTGGAGCAGCAACTGGATGACCTGTGGTTTGTACGGGAGAGTGAGGAGATGATTGAACAAAGTTACAGGGAAGTAGTCACCCCAAAGTTGCAGGAGGCAAGTAGCTGGGTGACCGGCAGGAGGAATGGAAATGGAAATGTAAGCTAGAGCAGAGAACACCTGTGGCCATTCCCCTCAAAAATAAGTATACTGCTTTGGATACTTTTGTGTGGGATGACATCCAGGGGGAATGCCACGGCGACCGGGTTACAGTCACTGAGCATGGGTCCATAGTGCAGAGGGGAAAGAGAGAGAAGAAGGGAGCGGAAATGATAGGGGACTTGATAGTGAGGGGAACAGACAGGAGTTTCTGTGGACGTGAACGAGATACCCGGATGGTATGTTACCTCCCAGGTGCCAGGATCAGGACATCTCAGATCGCGTCCACAACATTTTGGAAAGGGAGGGAGAGCAGCCAGATATCTTGATACGTATTGGTACCAATGACATAGGAAGGAAAAAGCAAAGAGGTCCTAAGAGAGAATTTGGAGAGCTAGGTAGAAAGCTGAGAAGCAGGACCTCCCGGGTAGTGATTTCTGCATTGTTGCCATTGTCAAAAGGACAATGTTATAATAGTCATGGGAGATTTTAACATGCAGGTCGATTGGAAAAATCAGGTTGGTAATGAATCTCAAGAGAGTGAATTTGTTGAATGCCTACGAGATGGCTTTTTAGAGCAGTTTGTCATTGAGCCTACAAGGGATCAGCTATACTGGATTGGGTGTTATGTGATGAAGCGGAGGTGATTAGGGAGCTTAAGGTAAAAGAATCCTTAGGAACCGATTGAGTTCAATTTGAAATATGAGGGAGGAGTTGGAAGGAGGTGCTGGCTGGATGTCAGCAGAGCAGCAATGGTGTGTGTTTCTGGGAAAAATGAGGAAGGTGCAGGACATTTGTATTCCAAAAATGAAGAAATACTCAAATGGCAAAATAGTACAACCATGGCTGACAAGGGAAGTCAAAACTAATGTAAAAACAAAAGTGAGGGCATACACAAAGCAAAATTAGTGGGAAGTTAGAGGATTGGGAAACTTTTAAAACCCTACAGAGGGCAACTAAAAGAATCATTAGAAGGGAAAAGATGAAATATGAAAGCAAGTTAGCAAGTAATATCAAAGTGGATAGTAAAAGCTTTTTCAAGTATGTAAAAGAGAGATGAGAGTGGATATAGAACTGCTAGAAAATGAGGCAGGAGAAATAATAACGGGGAACAAGGAGATGGTTGATGAACTAAATGAATATTTAGTATCAATCTTCACTGTGGAAGACACTAGCAGTATGTCTGATGTTGTAGTGTGTGAAGGAAGAGAAGTGAGTGCAGTTACTGTTACAAGGGAGAAGGTGCTCAAAAAGCTGAAAGACCTAAAGGTACACAAGTCACCTGGACCAGATGAACTGCACCCTAGGGTTCTGAAAGAGGCAGGGGTAAAAATTATGGCAGCATTAACACTGATCTTTCAAAAATCATTGGACTCTAGCATGGTGCCAGAGGACTGGAAAATTGCAAATGTCACTCCACTCTTTAAGAAAGGAGGAAGGCAGCAGAAAGGAAATTATAGACCAGATAGCCTGACCTCAGTGGTTGGGAAGATGTTGGAGTCAATTGTTAAGGATGAGGTGATGGAGTACTTGGTGACATAGGACAAGATAGGACAAAGTCAGCATGGTTTCCTTCAGGGAAAATCCTGCCTGACAAACCTGCTGGAATTCTTTGATGAGATTACAAGTAGGATAGATAAAGGGGATGCAGTGGATGCTGTATATTGGGACTTTCAGAGGGCCTTTGACAAGGTGCCACACATGAGGCTGTTCACCAAGTTAAGAGCCCATGGTATTACAGGAAAGTTACTAACATGGTTAGAGCATTGGCTGATTGGAAGAAGGCAGTGAGTGGGAATAAAAGGATTCTAGTCTGGTTGGCTGCCAGTGACTAGTGGTGTTCCGCAGGGGTCGGTGTTGGGACCACTTCTTTTTATGCTGTATATCAATGATTTAGATGATGAAACAGATGGCTTTTTTGCCAAGTTTGCAGATGATACGAAGATTGGTGGAGGGGCAGGTAGTGTTGAGGAAACAGGTAGGATGCAGAAGGACAGACAGATTAGGAGAATGGGCAAGAAAATGGCAAGTTAATTATAATGTTGGAAAATGCATGGTCATGCACTTTGATAGTAGAAATAAATGTGCAGACTAATTTCTAAACGGGAAGAAAATCCAGGAATCTGCGATGCAGAGGGACTTGGGAGTTCTTGTGCAGAACACACTAGAAGTTAACTTACAGGTTGAGTTGGTGGTGAGGAAGGCAAATGTCATGTTAGCATTCATTCGAGATTTCTAGAATTTCGAGATTTCTAGCAGGGATGTGATGCTGAGGCTTCATAAGGCCCTGGTGAGGCCTTTCCTTGGATATTGTGTACAGATTTGGGCTCTGCATCTTGGAAGAGATGTGCTGGCATTGGAGAGGGTTCAGAGGAGGTTGAAAAGGTTGATTCCAAGAATGAAAGAGTTATCATCCAAGGAACATTTGATAGCCCTGGGTTGGTACTTGCTGGAAATTAGAAGGATGGTGGGGGGAGGATCTCATTGAAACCTTTTCAATGTTGAAAGGCCTAGACAGAGTAGATGTGGAAAGGATGTTTCCCATGATGGGAGAGTCTAGGACAAGCTGGCACACCTTCAGAATAAAGGGGCATCCATTCAAAACAGAGATGCGGAGAAATTTCTTTAGCCGCAGGGTGGTGATTTTGTGGAATTTGTGGAATAACCAGCTGTGGAGGCCAGGTTAGTGGGTGTATTTAAGGCAGAGACTGATAGGTTCTTGATTGGACACAACATCAAAGGTTACAGGGAGAAGGCTGAGAAATGGGGTTGAGGAGGAGAAAAAAAAGAATCAGGCATGATTGAATGGCGGAGCAGACTTGATGGGCCAAATGGCCTAATTCTGCTCCTATGTTTTATGGTCTTATGATCTTATAAAGGAGACAGCTAAAGACAAGTTGTCAAGATGGAACCTGGAACAGACTTCTAAATACAGGCTGTCAAGCTACAACATGGAAGAGACTGCTAAATACAAGAAGTCAAGATGCAAAATGGAAGAGACTTCTGAAGACAAGTTGTCAAGATGGAACTGGAAGAGACAGTGAAAGGCAATATGTCAAAGTGTAACATAAAAGAGACTGTTAAAGACAAGTTGTCAAGATGGGACGTGGAAAAGAATGCTAAAGACCAGATGTGGAGATGGAATATAAAATAGACTGCTAACAATAGGTTGACATGATGGGTCATGGAAGAGTCTCTTAAAGACAAGTTGTCAAGATGGAATGTGAAAGAGACTGCTGAAGACAAATTCTTAAGTAACAATGTGGAAGCAATTGCTAAAGAAAAGTTGTTAAGATGGGACATGTAAGAGACTATGAAATACAAGTTCTCAGGCTAGGACATGGAAGAGACTGCAAAAGGCAAGTTGTCAAGATGGAAAATGGGAGAGACTGCTGAAGACAAGTTGTCAAGATGGATCATCAGAGAGACTGTTGAAGAAAAGTTGTCTAGTTGGGACATTGAAGACACTACAAAGATGAGTTGTCAAGATGGAACATGAAACAGACTGTTAAAAACCGGCTGTCAAGATGGTACATGGAAGAGACAGGTAAAGACAAGATGTCATACTACAACATGGAAGAAACTGTTAAGGACAAGTTCTCAAGCTGGAACATGGAAAGACCTACTAAAGATAAGCTGTCAAGATGGGACATGGAATAAGTTGCTAAACACAAGATGTCAAGTTGAAACATGTAAGATATGGCTCAAGACAAGCTGTCAAGTAACAACATGCAAAAGACTGCTAAAGACAAGTTGTCAAACTACAATATGGAAGAGACTGCTAAAGAGAGGTTGTCAAGAGGGAAGATGGAAGAAACTACGAAAGACAAGCTGTCAGGCTGGTGTTTCTCTCTCCCCTTCCCTCACCTTTTAAGTCTACTCCTCATCTTTTTTTCTCCAGTCCTACTGAAGGGTTTCAGCCCAAAACGTCAACTGTATTCTCTTCCATAGGTGCTGCCCGGCCTGCTGAGTTCCTCCAGCATTTTGTATCTGTTGCTAAAGACAAGTTGTCAAGTTGGAACATGGAAGAGACTGATAAATTCAAATAAATTTGCTCATGTTATGGGGGAACCTTTGAGACAACAACAGCCTTGTCATGGTATGGACACTAGTGTGCCCCAATGACCCAGGGAGCTTTTTTGGCTGGAGTCAGGACTTCATGCTTTGACTCTTGGTAGGGGCTCCCATGACAAACAGGTCAAAGGGTAGAGGCCAGACTAAGAGTGGACCACTGGTCCTCCAGGTTCAGGGGTTAAGCTCAGGGCTGGTAAAACAAAACGGTTACAGAAACAGCAATAAAGAATCCTTCTGCATCAGAGACACAGATGGAGGAGCTTCATTGCTGCCCTAATTGGCTATAAGTAAGTATGCAGGAAGGAGAAATGGTAAATAATGAATGATTATCATTATTTGTCACACAAAAATTGAAACACACAGTGAAATGCATCGTTTCTGTCAAATCAAATCAGCGAGGATTGTACTAGGGAGCTGCAAGTGTTACCACATTTCTGGCACCAACAAAGCATGCCTACAATTTACTAACCCCAACCCGTATGTGTTGGGAATGTGGGAGGAAAGCAGAGCATCCAGAGGAAACACATGCAGTCGTGGGAAGAGCGTCCAATCTCCTTACAGGCAGTGGCAGGGACTGAAAACCGATCTTACAGCTGGCGCTCATAACCACCATGCTCATAAGAGAGAAACTAAACAAGCATTTCACTGATAAAGGGTCTTGACTAGAAATGTCAACAATTCATTGTGCTCTGTAGAAGCTGCTTGACCCATTAAGTTCTTCCAACGCTTTTGAGTGTTTCTCAAGCATTTTGACAAAGAGCACTACAGCACAGTGCAGGCCTTTCGGCTCACCATATTCTGCTGACCATTTAACCTACTCTAAGATAAATCTAACCCTTCCTTCCTATATAGCCCACTATTTTTCTATCATCCGTGTGTTTCCTAAATATCCTTAATGTATCTGTCTCTAATGCCACCCCTGGCATGATAGTTTTCCACGCTCCCTTTATCACTGGAAGACGCAGAAAAAAAGGACTTGGGAGTCCTCATGCAGGATTCCCTAAAGCGAACTTGCAGGTTGAATTGGTGGCGAGGAAGGCAAATGCAATGTTAGCATTCACTTTGAGAGAACTGGAATATCAGAGCAAGGATGTAATGTTGAGGCTTTATAAGGCATTGGTCAGACCACATTTAGGGTGTTGTGAATAGTTTTGGACCTATAACTAAGAGAGGATGTACTGGTATTGAGAAGGCTCATGAGAATGATCCTGGGAACGAGAAGCATTCGATGGCTCCAGGCCTCTGCTTCCTGGAGTTCAGAAAAATGAAGAGGGATCTCATTGAAACCTATCAAATATTGAAAGGCCTAGATAGAGTGGATGTGGAGAGGATGTTTCCTATAGTGGGGGAGTCTAGGACCAGAGGACACAGATAGAGTGGATGTGGAGAGGATGTTTCCTATAGTGGGGGAGTCTAGGACCAGAGGACACAGATAGAGTGAATGTGGAGAGGATGTTTCCTATAGTGGGGGAGTCTAGGACCAGAGGACATAGATAGAGTGGATGTGGAGAGGATGTTTCCTATAGTGGGGGAGTCTAGGACCAGAGGACACAGATAGAGTGAATGTGGAGAGGATGTTTCCTATAGTGGGGGAGTCTAGGACCAGAGGACACAGATAGAGTGGATGTGGAGAGGATGTTTCCTATAGTGGGGGAGTCTAGGACCAGAGGGCACAGATAGAGTGGATGTGGAGAGGATGTTTCCTATCGTGGGGGAGTGTAGGACCAGAGGACACAGATAGAGTGGATGTGGAGAGGATGCTTCCTGTAGTGGGGGAGTCTAGGACCAGAGGGCATAGATAGAGTGGATGTGGAGAGGATGTTTCCTGTAGTGGGGGAGTCTAGGACCAGAGGATACAGATAGAGTGGATGTGGAGAGGATGCTTCCTGTAGTAGGGGAGTCTAGGACCAGAGGACACTGATAGAGTGAATGTGGAGAGGATGTTTCCTATAGTGGGGGAGTCTAGGACCAGAAGACACAGATAGAGTGGATGTGGAGAGGATGTTTCCTATAGTGGGGGAGTCTAGGACCAGAGGACACAGATAGAGTGGATGTGGAGAGGATGTTTCCTACAGTGGGGTAAGTCTAGGACCTGAGGACACAGATAGAGTGAATGTGGAGAGGATGTTTCCTATAGTGGGGGAGTCTAGGACCAGAGGACACAGATAGAGTGGATGTGGAGAGGATGTTTCCTATAGTGGGGGAGTCTAGGACCAGAGGACACAGATAGAGTGGATGTGGAGAGGATGTTTCCTATAGTGGGGGAGTCTAGGACCAGAGGACATAAATAGAGTGGATGTGGAGAGGATGTTTCCTATAGTGGGGGAGTCTAGGACCAGAGGACACAGATAGAGTGGATGTGGAGAGGATGTTTCCTATAGTGGGGGAGTGTAGGACCAGAGGACACAGATAGAGTGGATGTGGAGAGGATGTTTCCTACAGTGGGGGAGTCTAGGACCAGAGGACATAAATAGAGTGGATGTGGAGAGGATGTTTCCTATAGTGGGGGAGTCTAGGACCAGAGGATACAGATAGAGTGGATGTGGAGAGGATGTTTCCTATAGTGGGGGAGTCTAGGACCAGAGGACACAGATAGAGTGGATGTGGAGAGGATGTTTCCTATAGTGGGGGAGTCTAGGACCAGAGGACACAGATAGAGTGGATGTGGAGAGGATGTTTCCTATAGTGGGGGAGTCTAGGACCAGAGGACATAAATAGAGTGGATGTGGAGAGGATGTTTCCTATAGTGGGGGAGTGTAGGACCAGAGGACACAGATAGAGTGGATGTGGAGAGGATGTTTCCTATAGTGGGGGAGTCTAGGACCAGAGGACACAGATAGAGTGGATGTCGAGAGGATGTTTCCTATAGTGGGGGAGTCTAGGACCAGAGGACACAGATAGAGTGGGTGTGGAGAAGACATTTCCCATAGCAAGGGGCATCTAAGCCCAGAGGACACAGCATCAAAGTGGAGGATTGTCCCTTTACAACTGAGATGAGGAGTAACTTCTTTAGCCAGATGGTAGTGAATCTGTGGAATTATTTGCCACAGATGGCTGTGGGGGGGCCGTTATTGGGTATATTTAAAGTGGAGATCGATGGTTTCTTGATTAGTCAGGATGTCAAAGATTATGGGGAGAAGAAAAGGGAATGGGGTTGAGAGGGTAATAAATCAGCCATGATGGAATGGAGGAACAGGCTCAATGGGCCAAATGGCCTAATTCGCTTCTATGCCTTATGGTCTTATTTCTGGTGATGCAGGACCGCCAGCTGTGGACGCACAGTGGCACCGCTGCCCCACACCTCCAGAGACATGGGCTTGAACCTGACCTCGGGAGCTTCTCCACATAACTGTGTGAGTTTCACTGAGTGCTCTGCCTTCCACCTACCTCCTAGAGACATACAGTTTAAGTTCATTGGCAATTTATACTAGTGTGTGGACGAACAGCAAAATCTGTGGGGAGGGGGAAGAATGCAAAGGGATCAGTGTAGGATTAATTGCAAATGGGGGCTTAATGGTCGATTTCCCTCCGTAGATATTGCCTGACCTGCTGAGTTTCACCAGCAGTTTGTGTATATTGCAACAGAACAGAAATTTTTAGTAACCTCTCATCCCTCCTTCCTGTTCCAGCTGTGGTGATCAAGTCGAGGTCACCCCTAGCCTTTCTGAGAGCAGGAGTCATTCAAGACCCGCAGCCTTTGGGCCCCCGGCTGACACCTGTATCCGGCTGCAGGATGGCAGCCCAGGGAGATAAGGGCAACCAGCCGGCAACCACAAGTCAGCATGCACTCTCCAAGGCCACTGTGGGCAGCAAGGACCCAATCCGTCATCTTGTCACCGACAGTCCTGGAATTTCCTCCACACACACCAACCACAGCCTATTCCTTTGCCTTCTTGCCATGGTCACTGTTAGTAACTAGGCCCCTATTTGTTATCTTTTTGCTGAGAGTCCAGGAATGTCCTACTTACTCATTGACCATGGCCAGTTGTTCTTTTGCTAACTATCTGTCTTTCTCTCTCTCTCTCCCTTCATCAGTGTGTTTAGAGTCATAGAGTCATTGAACACTACAGCACAGAAACAGGCCCTTTGGCCCATCTGTGCCAAAAACTATTTATCTGCCTACTCTCATCGACCTGCACCAGGACCATAAGCTCTCCATACCCCTACCAACTTTGCACCTATCCAAACTTATCTTAAACATTGAAATTGAGTTCACATGCCCCACTTGTGCTGGCAGCTTGTTCCACACTCTCACCACCCTCTGAGTGAAAAGGTTCTCCCTCATGTTCCCTTTAAATATTTAACCTTTCACCCTTAACCCATGACCTCTAGTTGTAGTCCCACTGAACCTCAGTGGAAAAAGCCTGCTTGCATTAACCCTATCTATACCCCTCATAATTTTGTATACCTCTGTCAAATCTCTCAATCTTCTACGTTCCAATGAATAAAGTCCTAACCTATTCAATCTTACTTTGTAATTCAGGTCCTCTAGAGCCGGCAACATCCTTGTAATTTTTTTAATGTATTGTTTCAGTCTTATTTACATCTTTTCTGTAGGTCAGTGACCAAAACAGTACACAATCCTCCAAACTGGGCTTCTCCAATTTCGGCATAATGTCCCAACTCCTGTAATCAATACTTTGATCTATGAAGGTCAATGTGCCAAAAGCTTTCTTTACAACACTATCTACATGTGACACCACTTTCATATAACCATATAACAATTACAGCATGGAAACAGGCCATCTCTGCCCTTCTAGTCCGTGCCGAACACTTCCTTTCATCTAGTCCCACCTACCTGCACTCAGCCCATAACCCTCCATTCCTTTCCTGTCCATATACCTATCCAATTTTTTTTTAAAAGACAAAATCAAACCTGCCTCTACCATTTCTACTGGAAGCTTGTTCCACACAGCTACCACTCTCTGAGTAAAAAAGTTCCCTCTCATGTTACCCCTAAACTTTTGCCCCTTAACTCTCAACTCATGTCCTCTTGCTTGACATTTCAAGGAATTGTGGATCAATATTCCCAGATCCCTCTGTTATACTGCATTGAAGACCTACCCAGGTTGGTCCTACTAAAGTACAGCACCTCACACTTGTCTGTATTAAATCCCATTTGTCATTTTCCCAGCTGGTCCAGATCCTACTGCAAGCTCCGCTAGACTTCCTCACCGACCACTGCACCCTCAATCTTGGTGTCATTTGTTAACCCAGTTAACCACATTATCATCCAAATCATGGATATAGATGATTAACAACAATGGACCCCGCACCGTTCCCTGCGCTACTCCACTAGTCATGGACCTCCAGTCAAGAGGCATCCATTTGCTAATACTCATTGGCTTCTCCTACAAAACCAATATCTAATCCAAATTATTATCTTATCTTGAATGGCAAATGACTGAACCTTCTTGACAAACCTCCTATATGGGAGCTTGTCAAATGCCCTGCTAAAGTCCATGTGGACAACATCCACTGCCTTGCCTTCATTAACCTTCCTGGTAACTTCCTTGAAAAACTTGATAAGATTGGTTAGACACAACCTACCACACACAAAGCCATGCTGACGATCCCTATTTAGTCCCTGTCTATCCAAATACTCATATATCCAGTCCCTTCCAGTAACCTCTCCACTACTAATGTCTGGTTCAGCAGTCTATAATTTTCCGGTTTATTTTTAGAGCCCTTCTTAAAACCAGAACAACATTGGCTATAGTCCAAGCCTCTGGTACCTCATCTGTCACTAAGGATGATTTAAGTATCTCTGCTACGGCCCTGACAATTTTTGCACTTACCTCCCACAGTGTCCGAGGGAACACTTTGTCAGGTCCTAAGGATTTATCTACCCTAATTTACCTCAAGACAGCAAACACCTCCTCCTCTGTAATCTATATGGGGACCATGGAATTCATGCCGCTTTGCCTCAATTCTAGACTTTGTGTTCATATCCTGAGTTAATATAGATGCAAAAATTCATTTAAGATCTTCCCTTCTCCTTTGATTCTACAGATGGATTACCAGTCTGATCTTCCAGAGGACCTATTTTGTAGAAATTGGGTTGAAATGTCTAATAACAGAGGACATGTATTGAAGGTGAGGGAGGTGGGGGTAGGTTCAAAGGGGATATGAGGGGTAAGTTTTTTTTCCTCAGGAGAGGGCTGGAATGTGCTGCCTGGTATGATGGTAGAGGCAAATACATTAGGATGTTTGGATCAGCACATTAGTATGAGGAAAGTGACGGGATATGGACCTTGTGTAGGTAGGAGGAATTAGCTTCTTTTTAAAAAAAATTACTTTTTAGTTGTTTGGCACAGCATTGGGGGCTGAGGGGCCTGTTCCTGTGCTGTACTGTTCTATGTTATTTGTTCTACTGCTTGATTCAGCAAAGGTTGATCCAAGGAGAGATTGTGCCAACATGTTGCTTGCTCTACACATCAGAGCCCAAGGGAAGACCTAGAGGCTTATACAATTATGAAAGACAGTGGTAGTCAAGACAGTCAGATCTTACTCTAGGTAGAAATTAGGCTAACTGGAGGGATTGGGTTTAAGGTGAAAGTGGGGAAAGTTTAAAGGAGACTCGGGGCAAGTTATGCACTGCCAGGATAAGTGCTGCAAGCAGATACAATGGTGTTTAAGGGGCGTTTAGACAGATACATCCTCCCAGAGGACCATAACTTAGTCGTGGTTTGGAGGCTTGCGCGCCTCAATAATCCAATGAGTGATGTTGGCTGGAATCAGGGCTTTATGCTTTGGCTCTTGGTAGAGTTTAATAGATCAAAGGGCAGAGGCCAAACTGAGAGTGGTCCACCAGTCCTCCAGGTTTGGGGGTTCAGCTCAGGGCTAATGACCCTGAATAGTAAGACATAGTTGTTATGGAAACAGCAACAAAGTGCAATAATATTGCCAAGTCTCTACCTAGGACTTGCATGACTTAAGTAGCAGAAACCAGGAGGAAGCTGCTGATATAATGAAGGGTGCTCTGAACACAGAAGAGATGGAGGATCTTCATTGCTGCCCTAAAGACCAGTGATATAATGGGCAATGAGTAAGTAAGAAAGACAGATACATGAACAGACAGGGAATGGAGAGGCATGGATAATCTGTTTAACTTGGCTTCATAGAAGCCGAAGAGATTGTGGAGGCATTAGTAATGATCTATCAAGAATCACCAGATTCCAGAAAGGTTCTCAAGGACTGGAAAATTGCAAATGTCACTCCACTCTTTAAGGCAGAAAAAAGAAAAATTATAGGTCAGATAGCCTGACTTCATTGGTTGGGAAGATTACTAAGGATAAGGTTTGGGGGTACTTGGAGGCACATAATAAGACAGTAAGGTCAAATCAAATCAATTCCAGTTTAATTAGCAATCAAACCATACATAGATACAGCTGAATGAGATGGTGTTCCACTGTGCAGAAACATTCAAAGATTGTGAGCAACAAGTCAGTATGGTTTTCTTAAGGGGATTGGGGAGCAGGCCTAATGAGAATAGTTTGAGTGAACTCGACCTTTTCTCCTTGGAGCGACAGAGGATGAGAGGTGACCTGATAGAGGTGTATAAGATGATGAGAGGCATTGATTGTGTGGATAGTCAGAGGCTTTTTCCCAGGACTGAAATGGCTAATACAAAAGGGCATTGTTGTAAGGTGCTTGGAAACAGGTACAGAGGAGATATCAGGGGTAAGTTTTTTAACGCAGAGTGGTGAGTGCATGGAATGAGCTGTTGGCGATGGTGGTGGAGGTGGATAGAATACGGTCTTTTAAGAGACTCCCACATAGGTACAGTGGCATGCAAAAGTTTGGGCACCCCGGTCAAAATTTCTGTTACCATGAATAGCTAAGCAAGTAAAAGATTACCTGATTTCCAAAAGACAAAGTTAAAGATGACAAATTTCTTTAATATTTTAAGCAAGATTACATTTTTATTTCCATCTTTTACAGTTTCAAAATAACAAAAAAGGAAAAGGGTCTGAAGCAAAAGTTTGGGCACCCTGCATGGTCAGTACTTAGTAACATCCCCTTTGGCAAGTATCACAGCTTGTAAATGCTTTCTGTAGCCAGCTAAGAGTCTTTCGGTTCTTGTTTGGGGGATTTTTGCCTATTCTTCCTTGCAAAAGGCTTCTAGTTCTGTGAGATTCTTGGGCCATCTTGCATGCACTGCTCTTTAGAGGTCTATCCACAGATTTTCGATGATGTTTAGGCCGGGGGAATGTGAGGGCCATGGCAAAACCTTCAGCTTGCGCCTCTTGAGGTAATCAATTGTGGATTTTGAGGTGTGTTTAGGATCATTATTCTGTTGTAGAAGCCATCCTCTTTTCATCTTCAGCTTTTTTACTGACGGTGTGATGTTTGCTTCCAGAATTTGCTGGTATTTAATTGAATTAATTCTTCCCTCCAACAGTGAAATGTTCCCCGTGCCACTGACTGCAACACAAGCCCAAAGTATGATCGATCCAATCCTGTGCTTAACAGTTGGAGAGGTGTTCTTTTCATGAAATTCTGCACCCTTTTTTCTCCAAACATACCTTTGCTCATTGCAGCCAAAAGGTTCTGCTTTTACTTCATCAGTCCACAGAACTTGTTTTCAAAATGCATCAGGCTTGTTTAGAGGTTCCTTTGCAAACTTCTGACGCTAAATTTTGTGGTGAGGACACAGGAAAAGTTTTCTTCTGATGACTCTTCCATGAAGGTCATATTTGTGCAGGCGTTGCTGCACAGTAGAACAGTTCACCACCACTCCAGAGTCTGCTAAATCTTCCTGAAGGTCTTTTGCAGTCACACAAGGGTTTTGATTTGCCTTTCTGGCAACCCTACGAGCAGTTCTCTCGGAAAGCTTTCTTGGCCTTCCAGAACTCAACTTGACCTCCACCATTCCTGTTAACTGCCGTTTCTTAATTACATTACGAACTGAGGAAACAGCTACCTGAAAATGCTTTGCTATCTTCTTATAGTCATCTTCTGCTTTGTGGGCATAATTTATTTTAATTTTCAGAGTGCTAGGCAGCTGCTTAGAGGAGCCCATGGCTGCTGATTGTTGGGACAAGGTTTGAGGAGTCAGGGTATTTATAAAGCTTTGAAATTTGCATCACCTGGCCTTTCCTAACAATGACTGTGAACAAGCCACAGCCCTAACAAGCTGATTAAGGTCTGAGACCTTGGTAAAAGTTATCTGAGAGTTCAAATCTCTTGGGGTGCTCCTATCCTTTTTTCCCCACTCTAAAATTGTACAAAACAAAAATAATCTTGCTTAAAATGTTGAAAAGAATGTTTCATCTTTAACTTTGACTTTTGGATATCAGTTCATCTTCTACTCACTTAACTATTCACAGTAACAGAAATTTTGACCGAGGTACCCAAACTTTTGCATGCTTCTGTACATAGAGCTTAGAAAAATAAAGGGCTAATTTCTAAAGTACACATTCAGGACAGCATTGTGGGCCGAAGGGCCTGTATTGTGTTGTAGCTTTTCTACTTTTAAATCTTGCCTGACAAATCTGTTGGAATTTTTTGAGGAAATAACGGGCCAGATAACAAAGTTCAAAGTTGAAAGTAATTATGAAAGTACATACATGCCACCACATACAACTTGGATTTTCAGGTCTTTGACAAGGTGCCGCACATGAGGGTGTTTTAGAAGGGCCCATTACAGGAAAGGTACTAGAATGGATAGATTGACTGCAGGAAGCAGAGTGGGAATAAAATGGGCCTTTTCTGATTGACTGCTAGTGACAAGTGTTCTGCAGGGGGTCAGCATTGGGGCACTTCCTTTTCATGTCAATGATTTGGATAAAGGAATTGATGGCTTTGTGGCTACCTTGCAGAAGATACAAAGATAGGTGAAAGGGCAGGTAGTGTTGCTGTCTGTGGGATTTAGACAGATTGGGGAAATGGGTAAAAAAAGTGGCAGATGGGACATTATGCATTGTCACGTACTGACTTAAGAAATAAAGGAGTGGACTATTTTGTAAATGGGGAGAAAATTCAAAACTTCGGTGTGCAATGGAATATGGGCGTCCCCTGTGTAGGATTCCTTAAAGTTTAACTTGCAGGTTGATTCAGTGGTGAGGAAGGCAAATACACTGTTAGCATTAATCTTGAGAGAACTGTAATACAAAAGTAAGGATGTTATGCTGAGGCCTTATAAGGCATTGGTCAGACTGCACAAGGAGTACTGTGAGCAGCTTGGGGCTCTTTATCTAAGAAAGAATGTGCTGACATTAGAGAGAATCCAGAGGAGGTTCACAAAAATGATTCCAGGAATGAAAGGGTTAATGTATGAGCAGCATTTGATTGCTCTGGCCCCATACTTGCTAGAGTTCACAAGAATGAGGGGGATCTCACTGAAACCTATCACATATTGAGAAGTCTGGATAGAGGGAGAGTCAAGGATCAGAGGGTACAACATCACAATGGATGAACGTCCCTTTAGAAACGAGATGAGGAGGCATTTCTTTAACCAGAGGGTGGGAATCTGTGGAATTCATTATCACTGACACCTGTGGAGGCCAAGTCATTGGGTATATTTAAAGCAGAGGTTGACTGGTAAGGGCATCAAATTATCAAGGGCGGGGAGGTGGCTTCCGAATTGAGGGACAGTAGACAGGCAGCAGCACTGCGTTTATCCAGGACCGTCCCTTCCGTTGGACAGTTTAGAGGGAGCATCACTGTGTTCATCTGGGCCGTCACTGCCCCAGGACTGTGTGATGGGACAATGTATGAGCTGTGTAGTAGCAATGTATACAGCTATTTCATTAAACCAGAACATTTTGTCAAACAAAAAGTAATGAAATCTGATGATAAGAAAAACTTTTATTTTTGTTTAAGGTAGATAAATTTACAGAAACTGCAGCAAAATTACAAACTGTACAAGACAAACTCCATAGAAAGTTTTAACGTTTGCCTCCAAAGAGTGGTTGATCAGAAACAGATCTCCCACAGGAGTGATGAGTACAGCAAGAATATAAGACCATAGTATCGCAGGTTCACGAGAAGAGTCCCTCCCTGGATTGATTAGTGACTGAACACAATGCAAACCCACTTGTTAATACAACCAGAGTTACTTAGGCCAACAAAGAGGAGGATGGGAAGAATGGGATCTATGTGAGAAGTGTCAAACTTCCAGACGGAGTGGAATTTAATCCCAAGGCAGTGTTTGAGATGCCAGGTAAGCTGGCACAGTAATCATGTTTCAGAGAGGATAAATGGGCAGAGTTGGTACCTCTCTCACAGCAATAAGCGTCAAAGATCCCTGTCTGGGATTAGGCTGACTGACCATGATAAAACTTCTGCTCACAAACACTAAGGATGGTCTTCTAGAAAAAAAAGTTAAAAAAAAAATAGAACTGACAGGCGTGACTGTCGGACAAACCCACATCGTCCAAACCAAGGCAGGTGCTTCCTCCAAGAGGGGCCAGCAATCTAGGGTGCTGAACCAGCTAGTTCCTGTGCATCTTTGTTTCCTGTCTGGTCCGTGGAGCATTGTTACAGGGATTCGTTGCCTAGGTTATTCAGGGAAGAGCAGTAGAACCTGGGCTGCTGCAGTTGGGTGCCTGTGCACACAGAGTGGACAGTGGCTGCTGACCTAGTTGGGCCAGAGGATTCTCTGGATGGATGCAAGTCTGACTTGGACTCCAGGACGGCCCTGGACACAAAATATGACTGGCATTGGGAGGAGGAAGAGTCCTAGGCAACTGAGTCAGCTGGGGGAAGAAACTATCTGAGTCCATCAATGGGAAAGGAAAACCAAACATTACTCAATGTGCCAGTCAGCACTATCGGTCACATTGCCTGGTCTCTGGGGAGGCTCGAAGATGCGTATTCACTGAAGGGTATATGACCCTGCAAGCTGGGGCACCTGCATCAAAGCACACACAGTACAGGGGGAGCTCAGAACGTGGGCTTCAACAGCAACACACACACAAATGCATGCACTCTTGTGCATGCACACACACACTTGCATGCACACATAAATGTATTGTTTGTGCACTCACACAACACACACACATGCACTACAAAGTTGCCATCACTGACTGGAGCTGAAGGCCTGCTGGAGAAACAGCGATGATCGCAGGTACTTACTGTCCAGCTAGTCTGTCCGTCAATGCTCCAGGGGACAGCTGGCAACTACACATCCCTGTAGGTTCCAGCTCCTGGTGATTCATATTGGGGTAGGAAGGAGAAGCTGAAACTAATTGTTGGATTTGATTGATGTGCAAGCCACACGCACACATACACATACACACACACGCACACATATCTGGCTCCTCCTGTTCTAGCAGATGGTGCCGGGTCATCACTTGGTTCTAAGGAACAGTAACCGGAGTAGGTTTCTGCCGTCTCTAATGGCGATGGTGCGGGCTCCTCGAATGCGAACGAGAACGCCTGGAAAATAAGATGATTGCATGGTCTGCTCACTGAAATCAATCCCTGCCTCAACCTTCACCACAAAAACGCAGAACCGTTTCCTGGAAGGTGGGCAGATGGTGGGGAAGGTGCAGCAGAAGGAAGAGCAGGGGCAATATGGGCTGAATGGCCTTTAACATTATGACCACCAGTGACCTCTGATCTTCTGGGTGAGGTCAGGACAGGGACACGGGGTAAAAAGGGGGCAAGGAGAGGGAGGGAAGACAGAAGGAAAGGAAATAGCAAGGAGATAAAGAGCAAAAAGTGGAAGGAGGAGGCAAAAGGCTGAAGGGAGGGCAGCAGGCAGAGAGCTGGGGTGGATGAGGGGGAAGGTGAGGGGGAGAGGTGGGAAGAGAGGAGGAAGGAAATTGGCAGGAAAGGAATAGAAAGGGAGAGGGCAGAGAGGGGAACAGAAAGATAGAAGGCAGGGAGCGATAAGGTGGTGGATGAGGGACAGGACAGAAGGAGAGGTGCACAGAGGGCAGTAGTTGGGTGAGCAGCTGAAACCAACCCCTCCCCTAACACCCGGAGAAAGAGGGAGGGCTCACTTTGGCCGGACCTACACCCTAGAGCTTGTACAATCTTGCTGACGGCAGCGTGTACACACAGCAGGGACAAGGTGGAAGGAGCGGGAGAGTGGGAGAAGGAGTGCGGGACCCTCACCACCACCACCAGTTCTAGGACCAGAAACTGGCCCACCCAAATTAATACCCCCAACACTGCTAAGAGGGGAGATGAGGTGACAGAGTACAGAGCCCTCAGAGTGAGAGGATACAGCCAGTGGCACGAGCGTTGGCTTCACTTACCTCCGTGATGAACTGCTGTAATCACGACCTTTGGGGAGTGAAAGGAGAGGAGAGAATTAGCTGGGTGCGACATAGAACTGGTGAACACTTGGCACAGACCAGACAGCGGCTGAACAATTCTAACCTAAAACTCCCAGAGGAGCACAGTCTATACAATAGCTTGACAACCTCTGGAGCATTTGATGTCTCATTGAGTTCGGAGGGATGACAGGGCAAAGGGATGGTTTTGAAACTCTCTGAATACTGGAAAGCTTTGATAGAGGATGTTTCCTATGATGGGGGAGCCTAGGACCAGAGGGCACAGCCTCAGAACAGAGGGACTTCACTTTAAAACAGAGATGAGTAGGAGAAGGGTGGTGAATCTGAGGAATTCATTGCCACAGATAGCTGTGGAGGCCAAGTTATTGGGGTATTTAAAGCAGTGTTAAAGGTTACAGGGAAAGGCAGAGAATGGGGTTGAATGGGAAAATAAATCAGCCATGATGGAATGATGGAGCAGACTTGATGAGCCAAATGGTCTAATTCCTATGTCTTATGGCCTTACTACTGAAGGAAAAGCAAAAGACTGCAGATGCAAGAAATCTGAAATAAAAGAGCAAAAAACACTGTTAGTCACTCAGCTGGGCAGGCAGTGGGGCTGGAGAAAAGTGTTGGTGATCTGAACTAAAGATCTGCTTCCCTCTCCACAGACACTACCCGACCAGCCAAGTGTACCCATAAGCTTTGCCATTCCAGGGGAAGGTAGCATGAATTCACAGAGAATCAGAGATCAGAAACAGGCTCTTCAGCCTAACCATTAAGTACCCAGCAGCTCAGTTTGGCAATAACCTGTGGAAGGAATTCATCAGGTCGAGCAGAATCTGTCAGAGAAGGAGAATTGTTGATGGCTCAGAGAGAAATCCTGAATCAGGTCATGTTTTGACCTGAAATGTTAACAAATCCTCTCTCCTCCACTGAGTTCCTCTAGCAGATTGTATGTTGCACCAAATTCCAGCATCTGCTGTCTATTGGCTCTATTTATATCATAAAACCATAAGACATAGAAGTAGAATTAGACCATTTGGCCCACCAAGTGCCATTCCAACATGACTGATTTATTTTCCCTTTCAATGCCATCCTCCTGCCTTCTCCCCATAATTTATCAAGAACTTTTCAACCTCTTCTTTTAATATACCCAGTGACTTGGCCTCTACAGCCATCAGTGGCAATGAATTCCACAGATTCACCAGCCTCTGGCTAACGAAATTCCTCCTCAGCTTTGTTCTAAATGGACGTCCCTCTATTCTGAGATTGTGCCCTCTGGTACTAGATTCTCCCAGTAAAGGAAATATCCTCTCCACATCCACTCTATCTAGGGCATAGATAAAATGGATATAGGGAGGATATTTCCTTTCAATATTCGATAGGTCCCATTGAGATCTCCTCCCACACCCCCAACTCCTGTGAGTGTAGTCCTAAGGCCATCAAACACTCCTCATATATTAACCCTTTCATTCTCAGGACAATTCTTGTGAACCTTTTCTGAACCCTCTCCAAAGCCAGCACATTGCTTCTTAGGTAAGTGGGCCAAAACTGCTCACAATACTCTAATTATCCAGTACTTAGTCAGAGCTCTCCTGCGCTTTAGCATGTGCTCTTTAGATGCTGAGAGTCTCTCTGCCTCTTCCACCCACTCGGACAGGAAATTCCAGATTCCAAGCAACTCACATTGTTACCCACTGAACACTGAGTGTGTAACAAGATGCAGGGGCATTGCTGGAACAATGGGAGCAAAAAATCCAACAGCATTTGGAAAGGAATAAATATCTGAAATCAGATCTTGGAAGGCCAGGAAGACTAGGTCATGGTTAGTCATTGATCAGAGAAAATGTGGAGGAAAGGACTGAAACACCCCTTCCTACAGTGTAAGAACCCACAGCAAAATCTAGGCAGCATCCTGGTAAATCTCCTCTGCATCCTCTCTAAAGCTTCCAGATCCTTCCTAAAATGAGGCGACCAGAACTGAACACAATAGTCCAAGTGTGGTCTAACCAGGGTGTTATAAACCTCCTAACTCTTGAAGTCAATCACCAACCAATGCAGGCCAAAACACCATACACCTTCTTAGCAATCCTATCAACTTGTGTGGCAACTTTAAGGGATCCCCCAAGATTCCTCTGTTCCTCCACACTGCCAAGAACCTGCCATTAACCCTGTATTTTTAATTATTGAGACAGAACATGGAACAGGCCCTTCTGCCCCTTCGAGCCACGACAACAGCAACCTTCAATTTAGCCCTAGCCTAATCATGACTAATTTACAATGACATTTTTGGACTACGGGAGGAAACACATACGGTCATGGGGGGAATGTACAAACTCCATACAGGCAGTGGCAGGAATTGAACCTGGGTCGTTGGTACTGACTACATTGTGCTAACCTTTATGCTACTGTGCTGCCCCCAAATTCTGCCTTCAAAAACTTTGTTGAAGAGGCTGTGTTTGAGAAGCATTAAAAACAACAGAAAGGCAAAGATATTTAGTAAAGGGAACTCAGAGCACAGATCCTCGACAGTTGCCAATTGAGGTTCAATTACTGCCACTGTCTCTTGAATCAGTAACCTTGTTTTGCATACCACCCCTTTGAGCACACAGTTAAGAGTGGGTTCTGAGAAGTTACCACAGGAGAGATCTGTCCACATGCTTGGTTAGTGAAGCCATACCAACTGCTAAAGTATGATAAACCATACGTGTAGAGCTGGCTAACACGGCCACTCATACATCCAACAGCACTGTAAGTCACATAAACAAGAAGTTCAGCAGATGCTGAAAATCTTACAACACACACAAAACGGTGGAGGAACTCAGCAAGTCACACAACATCTATCAAGGGGAGTAAACAATTGAAGTTTTGGGCCAAAAAGTCCTTAAGAAGGGTCTTGGCCTGAAACATAACGTAGACTGTCTACTCCCCCCCACCCCGGCACCCCATAGGTGCTGCCTGATTTACTGAGTTCTTTATTTTTCTTTTTATAGACATTGGTTGGCATGGACTAGATGGGCCAAAGGCCCTTTTTCCATGCTGTAATCTTCTATGATTCTAAGAGACACAGCATGCACAGGCCTTTCCAACCCTTTGAGCTGCATTGCCCACCAACCCTGACTTAACCCTAACGTAATCTCAGAACAATTTACAAATGATCAATTACCTACCCGGTACATCTCTGAAGTGTGGGAAGAAACCAGAGAAAACCCGTGTTGTCATTGGGAGAAAGTTGAGACTTCCTTCCAGGTAGCGGTGGGGTCACTGGCATTGTGCTAACCACTACTCTACCGTGCCACAGCATGCTATCATAAAGGGTATCAGACCAACAGCAGGTTGTAGGGAGAAAAACTCAACACAAGTTTATATATAAGATTTATTCATTCGTTATGTGACATGTCATCTGATGTAGGCGATCATGGTCTGTCATTGACGATGACTGTACTTAGCAAATTTCTCAACAGAAGTGGTTTGCCATTGCCTTCTTCTGGGCAGTGTCTTCACAAGACAGGTAGCCCCAGCCATTACCAATACTTTTCTGAGATTGTCTGCCTGGCGTCAGTGGTCACATAACCAAGACCTGGGATTAAGCACCGGCTGCTCATATGGCTTCACATGACCCTGGGGGAAGGGGGGGGGGGGGCTAAGCCCAAGGGTAACCTGCAGACTAGCAGAGGGAAGAAGCGCCTTACACCTCACTTGGTTGAAATGTACCTCCACCCCACCACCCTGTATAAGGGACATAGATAGACAGTACAGCTCTTTGGCCCATCTAGGCCTGCTCTTCTGTTACCACTGTCTATTATCCATCACTTCCACTGGCAGCTTGGTCCACACACGCACCATCTTCTGAAGGCAGAAGCTCTCCACTCACGTTCCCCTTAAACCCTTAACCTATGACTTCATTTAAGCTAGAGTGTCAAAATCTTTTGCCCAGAGTAGAAATGTCAAGTACTAGAGGACATGCATTCAAGACGAGGGGAAATAAAGAGTATTATTTATTTTTCCATCTATCTTGATATCTATCTCAAACAAGAGGAAATCTGTAGATGCTGGAAATCCAGCATTTCGTATTGATTGATTGATTGAGATACAGCATGGAATTGGCCCTTTCTGACCTTTGAGCCCTGCTGCCCAGCAACCCCTCATTTAACCCAAGCCTAATCACGGGATCATTTACAATGGCCAATTTACCTGCCAACCTGTATGCCTTTGGACTGTGGGAGGAAACCCACATAGTCACAGGGAGAACATACAAACTCCTTAAAGGCAGCAGCAGGAATTGGACCCATGTCAGCTGTACTGTAAAACATTGTGCTGACCACTAAGCTACCATCCCACCCAAGGATGTAGGGAGCAAGATTTTTTTTTAGAGATTTGAAGGTGGCAGGATTGGGCTGCTAGCAAGAGGTGGAAGCAGATACAATATGTGATAAAGAGACTTTTGATATATTATGCAGGATATTCAAGGAATGGAGGGATGTGGATCAGGTACAGGCAGAAGAGATTCAGTTTAATTCAGCACAGTTGTTGTGGATCAAAGGGCCATTTCCTGTGTTGTGTTATTACATGTTTTACAGAGAGCAATTGGTGGCTGGCACTTGCTGCCACGGCAGGTGTTAGAAGTGGGTACAATAGAGATGTTTGGACAGACACATAACAGGCAGGACTGGATGGATCTGACCACTTACAGAATCAGGTTTAACATCACTGGCATATGTTATGAAATTTGGTGTGTTTACGGCAGCAGTACTAAGCAATACATAATAATATACAAACCCCATTTCCAGAAAAGTTGGGATATTTTCCAAAATGCAATAAAAACAAAAATCTGTGATATGTTAATTCACGTGAACCTTTACTTGACTGACAAAAGTACAAAGAAAAGATTTTCAATAGTTTTACTGACCAACTTAATTGTATTTTGTAAATATACACAAATTTAGAATTTGATGGCTGCAACACACTCAACAAAAGTTGGGACAGAGTTAAAATAAGATTGAAAAGTGCATAGAATATTCAAGTAACACCGGTTTGGAAGACTCCACATTAAGCAGGCTAATTGGTAGCAGGTGAGGTATCATGACTGGGTATAAAAGTAGTGTCCATCAAAGGCTCAGTCTTTGCAAGCAAGGATGGGTCGTGGCTCACCCCTTTGTGCCAAAATTCGTGAGAGAATTGTTAGTCAGTTCAAAAGGAATATTTCCCAACGCAAGATTGCAGAGAATTTAGGTCTTTCAACATCTACAGTACATAATATTGTGAAAAGATTCAGAGAATTCAGAGACATCTCTGTGCGTAAAGGGCAAGGTCGGAAGCCACTGTTGAATGCGCGTGATCTTGGAGCCCTCAGGCGGCACTGCCTAAAAAACTGTCATGCTACTGTGACAATTATAGCCACCTGGGCTCGGGAGTACTTCAGAAAATCATTGTCACTTAACACAGTCCGTCGCTGCATACAGAAATGCAACTTGAAACTGTATTACGCAAGGAGGAAGCCATACATCAACTCTATGCAGAAACGCTGGTGAGTTCTCTGGGCCTGAGCTCATCTCAGATGGACCGAAAGACTGTGGAACTGTGTGCTGTGGTCAGATGAGTCCACATTTCAGCTAGTTTTCGGAAAAAATGGACATCGAGTTCTCCATGCCAAAGATGAAAACGACCATCCTGATTGTTATCAGCGAAAGGTGCAAAAGCCAGCATCTGTGATGGTATGGGGGTGCATCAGTGCCCACGGCATGGGTGAGTTGCATGTATGTGAAGGTACCATTGACTCTGAGGCGTATATTAGGATTTTAGACAGACATATATTGCCATAAGACGACGTCTCTTCCCGGGACGTCCATGCTTAGTTCAGCAGGACAATGCCAGACCACATTCTGCACAGGCTACAACAGCGTGGCTTTGTAGACACAGAGTGCGTGTGCTTGACTGGCCTGCTGCCAGTCCAGATCTATCTCCTATTGAAAATGTATGGCACATCATGAAGAGGAGAATCAGACAACGGAGACCACGGACTGGTGAGCAGCTGAAGTCTTATATCAAGCAAGAATGGACAAAATTTCCAATTGCAAATCTACTACAATTAGTATCCTCAGCTCCAAAACGATTAAAAAGTGTTATTAAAAGGAAAGGTGATGTAACACAATGGTAAACATGCCTCTGTCCCAACTTTTGTTGAGTGTGTTGCAGCCATCAAATTCAAAATTTGTGTATATTTACAAAATACAATTAAGTTGGTCAGTAAAGCTATTGAAAATCTTTTCTTAGTACTTTTGTCAGTTAAATAAAGGTTCACGTGAATTAACATATCACAGATTTTTGTTTTTATTGCATTTTGAAAAATATCCCAACTGTTCTGGAAATGGGGTTTGTATTTCAAATCTGTGAATTACATTTGAAATACGTATTAATATTAAATAGCTACATTAAGTAAGTAGAGCAAAAACAGAATTAAAAAGTAGCATTCATGGATTCAATATCCATTCAGAAATCGGATGGCAGAGGTAAGAATTGTTCCTGAATTGTTCGAGTATGTGCCTTCAGGCTTCTGTACCCCCTTCTCGATGGTAGCAATGAGAAGAACACATGTCCTGGGTGATGGGGGTCCTTAATGATGGACACCACCTTTCTGAGGCATCGCTCCAGGCAGATGGGATTGGTTTAAACTCGCATTACGTTTGCCATATACTTTTGGGGGAGGGGCAAAGGGCCAATCCCTGTGCTGTTCTGGTAAATGGGCACACATGGGCTAGGATGGATGTGGTGGGCCAAAGGGCCTCTTTGATTGTTGTAGCATTTACTATCAGCAGGCAATAAGATCTCCCACTAAGGGATGGTGACTCACACCCTAACGACTCAGGAAGGCACAGAACCATCATCTTAACTAGTGAAATAAGACAGTAAACCTGAAAGTTTGGGGGAACTTACACTGGCCACAGCACATGTTACACCAGTGACCACACTTCAGTGTAAAACGCAGCGGGGAAGAACACAGAGTGACAGTGTTGGCTGGTTGTAGCACAGAATCTAAAAGGCATTCCACACCAGCGTGTGGCTGCTGATTCCTTAGGACCGGTGACGTTCCAGTTAGACGATCCCTCTGCATGGCTGTAACAAACTGGCACTGGTGGGGGGGGGGGGGAGGGGCGGGTTGCTTTTCTGCTTGCGGAGAAAGCAACAGGAATTAAGCAGCAAACGTACAGGCCTTTTGGGCCACAATGTTGTACCAAGCCTTTAACCTAATGCAAGATCAATCTAACCCTTCCCTTCCACGTAGACCTCCATTTTTCCTTCATCCATGTGCCCATCTAACAGTCTTTAAATGTCCCTAATGTATCAGCCTCTACCACCACCCTGGTAATGCGTCCACATTCTGTGAAAAAATGCCTCTGACATCCCCTATACTTTCCTCCACACACCTTAAAGTCATGACCTCTCATTTTAGCCGTTTCTGCCTTGGGAAAGTGGCACTGGCTGTCCACTCCATCACTCTCTATACTGCTCTATTGTCACCTCTCATACACACAGATTCTGCAGATGCTGGAAATCTTGAGTAACAGAGACAAACTGCTGGAGGAACTCAACAGGTCAGGCTGAGACTGTGGCCTTGCTCTGGGCTTCATGCCTGAGGACTCACTTTCAATACAAATGCTATTTGCTTATTTTTATTGTCTGCACAATTTGTTTCTCTCTGCACATTGGGTGTTGGTCAGTCTTTTTTTATGTGTTCTTTTGGATGTCTTTGTTTTTTTGGCTGCATATAAGGAGACGAATCTCAAGGTTGTATAATGTCTACATTCCTTGATAATAAATGTACTTCGAACTTTGATCAATGGAGGGGAATAAACAGTCGACATTCTGAGCCAAGACCTTTCATCAGGAATGAAATGTTGACATTTTATGCCCCTCTATAGAAGCCACCTCTCATATTCCTTTGCTTAAAAAACGAAAATCCTAGCTCGCTCAATGATTTTCTCCTAAAACATGCGTATCTTACACGGAACTGCCTGATGAGACACAATTCTCAGAGCTCCCTTTGAGGGGGTCCACCTGCAGTGGGAACTGACCCCAGCACTTTCTGACTCAGAGGCAAGTGGGGCCATGAAGAGCAACAGGTCAAGAACAGGGAAACCCAACTTGCTTCAATAGGCCCTGGGGAATGTGATGAGATGTTATATATTGCCAGCTCTTTCTCAACCAGGCTAAACTCACTGCAGTAGGTTAGGATTAGTGGAGGGGGGGGGGGGGGGAAGGAATTGAAAACAGAACCAGCTGGTTTCTCTTTCCCCTCCCAGTCCATATAAAACATTTCTTTCTTGAGACAACACAGAAACCCAAGAGCAGAACAGGAGATTAAGGCAGTGTTGCAGAGACTGGGAAAGGCTGCAGACTTTTCAGATACTGCCGAACCAGGTACTGTTACATATGCATGGGGCAAGAACTACAACAGTTCTTGAGTACATGTTTACTGAGTCAGGGTAGTAACGGTACACGCAGGGTAACTTGTAGTGCAGGAGCTATGAACCAGGCCTACCAGGACAAAAACGCGGACCTGAAAACCCACATGAAGAGTGTCCCCCATTAGTGGAGTCACAGCGCAATCAATCACCTTCACGCACAGTGGCCACATTCTTGCAATTGATCTATTATGGTTCGAGTGGGACATGATAGATAGATAGATAGATAGATACTTTATTCATCCCCATGGGGAAATTCAACTTTTTTCCAATGTCCCATACACTTGTTGTAGCAAAACTAATTACATACAATACTTAACTCAGTAAAAAATATGATATGCATCTAAATCACTATCTCAAAAAGCATTAATAATAGCTTTTAAAAAGTTCTTAAGTCCTGGCGGTAGAATTGTAAAGCCTAATGGCATTGGGGAGTATTGACCTCTTCATCCTGTCTGAGGAGCATTGCATCGATAGTAACCTGTCGCTGAAACTGCTTCTCTGTCTCTGGATGGTGCTATGTAGAGGATGTTCAGAGTTATCCATAATTGACCGTAGCCTACTCAGCGCCCTTCGCTCAGCTACCGATGTTAAACTCTCCAGTACTTTGCCCACGACAGAGCCCGCCTTCCTTACCAGCTTATTAAGACGTGAGGCGTCCCTCTTCTTAATGCTTCCTCCCCAACACGCCACCACAAAGAAGAGGGCGCTCTCCACAACTGACCTATAGAACATCTTCAGCATCTCACTACAGACATTGAATGACGCCAACCTTCTTAGGAAGTATAGTCGACTCTGTGCCTTCCTGCACAAGGCATCTGTGTTGGCAGTCCAGTCTAGCTTCTCGTCTAACTGTACTCCCAGATACTTGTAGGTCTTAACCTGCTCCACACATTCTCCATTAATGATCACTGGCTCCATATGAGGCCTAGATCTCCTAAAGTCCACCACCATCTCCTTGGTCTTGGTGATATTGAGACGCAGGTAGTTTGAGTTGCACCATATCACAAAGTCCTGTATCAGTTTCCTATACTCCTCCTCCTGTCCATTCCTGACACACCCCACTATGGCCGTGTCATCAGCGAACTTCTGCACATGGCAGGACTCCGAGTTAGAATTAGCGGCAATGTGATTTCACACAGTTCCTGTCAGTGAAATGACCTGGGAGGTGTTACAGAAGCATCATTGGGTAAAACAGGGGGTTACTAACCCTTTTTTTATGCCAGTGTGCCCTACCATTAACCAAGGGGTCCACAGACCCCCAAGTTGTGAACCTCTGCGATAGAGTGACGGTGAGATTTTTAAAAAAAATTAGCATGTGACCCCTAACCTTGACCCACAGGGGGAGGTCCTAAGGAGCATCTTAAAAGGAAGGTGAGGGAGGCAGTTTCAGGAGGGTACTGCAGAATTCAGTGGCTGTGTACAGAGGTATGGCCACCAACATAGGACTTCTGGAAAGTGTGCCAGAAATCTGACGGCCATTCAGCCAATCAGGTCTCTGCCCACTAAAAATGGACCTAATTAGATTATTGCTGTTTCTGAGTGCAGTCCACATTACTGCATGCCACATTTCTTCCCAGGCATATTTTCAATGTGTTGGCATTTTACCTTCAACACCACGCAGCACAGTAGCGTAATGGTTAGCACAACGCTTTACAATACAGGTGACCCTCGTTCAAGTCCCACTGTGGCCTGTAAGGAATTTGTACATTTTCCCCGTGACCACATGGGTTTCCTCCCACAGTCCAAAGACGTACCAGTTGGAACGTTAATTAATCATTGTAAATTGTCCTATGATGAGGCTAGGGTTAAATCTGGGGATTGTTGGGCAATGTGGCTCGAAGGGCTAGAAAGGCCTATTCTACACTATATCTCAATCAATAGATAGTTAGGTAGACATCAAGATAGATGGATAGATAAATAAATAATCCTCTTTAAACTTGCCTCCTGCCCTTGCCTTGAATGTGTGTCCTCTAGACTTGACACTTCTACTCTGGAAAAAGATTCGGACACTCAAGCTTAAGTGAGGTCATAGGTTAAGATGGTGCATGGTAGATAGTGGTAACATTAGACTAGGCCTTAGATGGGCCAAAGGGTTTTATCTGTACAGTAGTGCTCTATGACTCTATCTATGTCCCTAATATATATAGGGTGGTAGGGTGGAGATAAGTCTCTACCTATTCCAAGTGAGAGAGAGTGGCAGGGGTGGACAGGGAGAGATGGACAAAGAGAGAGTTAGACAGAGATAGATAGAGAGATGGAGACAGAGATAAAATAAGTAAAAAAAAGAATGAAAAAAATGATGTTTCCCTTGGTCCTGATAAGCTATCCCTTCAGTTGACCTTTGATAAACAAAGGGGTAGCCAATCAGGACTGAGGCAAGTGGGGGGGGGGGGGGGGGGAGAGTATATAAACGTGAGCACTCCCAGAGAGAAACAACTGTGCACAGAGGGTGTCACCTCCACTGGCGATGAAACGTCTGCCAAGCTCAGCAAACACCACAACATCATAAATCCTTACTGTTCACCTCTACTAGTCTCTCAATTTTGTGTGTCAGGTGCAGCTGTGTCACAGCTCCAGCCATCCATGTTCAATCCTGTTCTCCGGTGATAACTGTGTGAAGTTTGCATGCTCTCCTGTGGCCGTGTTAGTGTCTTCTGCATTCCAAATATATGTGGGTTGATTGGTTAATTGCTGCTGGAAATTGTGTGGGAGATCTTAGAGATTAGCCTCCCAAACACATACAGGTTAGGATTAGTATGTTGTGGGCATGCAGTGTTGGTGCCTGAAACATTGTGGCACTTGCTGGCTGCTCAGTACAATCCTCACTGATTTGATTTGATGCATTTGATTGTACGTTCTGATGTATGTTTGAGAAACGAAACTAATCTTTAAAAGATCTTTATCTTTATTTGCCAATGGACATCGAAATATCAAAAATGCCTTGTTTGTATCAACGACTAACACAGACTGAGATGTGCTGGGGTAGCCTGCAAGTGTTACCGTGTTTCCAGCACCAGCGTAGCATGTCCGCAATTTACTAACTCTCACCATCTTTCTTTGGATTGTGGGAGGAAACTGGAGCACCCGGAGGAAATCCACAGTCAGAGGGAAAACGTACCAACTCCTTACAGACTGGGGCAGGAATTGCACCCGAATCACTGGCACTGCGAAGCAGCAGAATCTGGTAGGAATGAGTGAAATTAAACACGACTATTGTAGAAGAGTGCTCATTGCTGGTGTGGAGTTCACAGCCTGTTTCCGAGGTGTCTGACTCTATGACTCAGCGTCTTTGTTCCAAAGGAAACAACCCTGGTCTCCCCAGTTCGGCCAAGATCCTCGTAAATCTCCTCTGCAAATTCCTCACTACTCTCACATCCTTCCTGTAAGTGCGGTGACCAGAACTGTGCACACAACTGCAGCCCAGCCTAACCAGTGTTTTATACAGAAGCAAAATAACTGCAACCTTCAGAAGCTGAAAAGAGTCAAATTTGCTGGAAATACTCATATCACTAAAAGAACACAGAACATTACAGCACAGTATGTTCCCTTCGTCCCACAATGTTGTGCCAACCCTTTAACCTACTCCACAATTAATCTAACCTTTCCCTCCTACATACTCCATAGCCCTCCATTTCTCTGTCACCCATACGCCTATCTAAGAGCCTCTTAATGTCCGTAATATATCTGCCTCCACCACTAGCAAGGTATTCCACACACCCATCACTCTCTTGAAAAAAAAATTCTACCTCTGATACCTCACTAAACTTTAAATGGACATCCTCTTGTACTGGCAATTGCTACCCTGGAGGAGAAAGGTTGTCCACTCGATCCATATCTCTTATCATCTTACACACCCAATCAAGTCACCTCTCATGCTCCATCACTCATAAAATGTCCTCTCTAATCCAGACAGCATCCTGGTGAATCTCCTCTGCACCCTCTCTAATCCAAGCAGCATCCTGGTAAATCTCCTCTGCACCCTCTCTAAAGCTGTCGCATCCTTCCTATAATGAGCGGTGTGGACTGAACACAAGAATGTTAAATACTGTTCCCTCTTCACAGATGTTGCTTGACCTGTTGGGTCTTTCTAGAACAGACACGAGAGGCAGCAGATGCAGGAATCTAGAGAGAGAGACACAAAGACGCTGGAGAAACTCAGCAGGTCAGGCAGCAACTGCGGAGGGAAATGGATGGTTGATGTTTTGGGACGAGTGTTGGAGGTGATAGCCAGATAATGGAGAGGAAGAGTGAAGTGACAAAGGACTTCAGAAGATAGAATCTGATAAGAGGGAACAGCGGAGGGTTGGTTTTCTAGCATTTTCCCTTTGAATAGCATTTCAAAGAGTTTTGAACAGAAAATGCCTGCTTGTGCAGACAGCGACTCCGTGGACATGGTTCAATGACCTGTGGGCATCACCAGCTACCTGCTGTACATAGAGCTTTGGCCTACAATATTATATTGAGATTTATGCCAATGATACCTAACCCCTTCAGCCTGCATGTGGTCCATATCTCTTCATTCTCTGCCTGTCAAAGGGCCTCACAAGCACCTCCATCACTTGAGCCTCCACCACTAACTCTGGCAGCAGTGTTAAAAACCAGTCTCACACATCATACTTTCAACTTTCTGCCTCAGTTTAAATGCACGTCTCCTAGTAGTTGACATCATGATACTGGGAAAAAGCTACTCTATGTCATAGAAAAGCACAGTAGAGAAGCTGGCCCTTTGACCCATCAAGTCCGTGCCAAAACCACTTAAACTGCCTATTCCCATCGACCTGCACTAGGATCATATCCCTCCATACCCCTCCTTATCCATGTACCTACCCAAACTTCCCTTAAAACATTTAAATCAAACCTGCATCCATCACTTGCACTGGCAGCTCATTCCACACTCTCACCACCCACTGAGGGAAATTTCCCTTCATGTTTCCCTTAAACTTTTCACCCTTAACCCATGACCTTTCGTTGTAGTTCCACCCACCCAATCTTGGTGGAAAAAGTCTGCTTGCATTTGCCCTATCTATACACTTCATAAGTTTGTATACCTCTCTAAAATCTTCCCTCAATCTTCTATGTTCCAAGGAGCAAAGTCCTAACTATTCAATCTTTCCTTATAACTCAGGTCTTCCAAACCTGGCATCATCCTTGTAAATTTTCTCTGTACTCTTTCAACCTTATTCACATCTTTCCTGTATGTAAGGTGACTAAAACTGCACACAATACTCCAAATTAGGCCTCACCAACATTGTATACAACTTCAACATAACATCCCATCTCCTGTGCTTTTGATTTATTAAGGCCAATGTGCCAAAACATCAACATCTTTACGACCCTAAAGATGATAAGATTTTGTATATCATAATTTTATAACTCTCTCTGAGGTTTCCCCTCAGCCTCTACTACTCAATTTTGTCCAACCACTCCTGATAGCACCTTCCCCTTAATCCAGGCAGGATTCTGGTGAATCTCTTCTGCACTATCTTCAAAGACACCACATTCTTTCTGCAATGGGTGATCAGAATTGAATACTTACTCCCAATTCTGTAATCTGTTTTCAGGGATTACAGACTATGAAAGGCATAGATGGGGTAGATAGTCAAAATCTTTGCCCCACCCCCAGTGGTAGGGATATCTAAAAACAGGAGGGCTCAGGTTTAAGATGATCTGATGGGTACTTTGTTTTTTAGATGGATTGGTTGTTTATCTGGAACTTCTAGAATATCAGCAACAATCTACATTTCCAGAGAATTAGAATATAAAAGCAAGTATGTAATGGTGAGGCTGTATAAGGCATTGTTCAGACCACATTTGGAGTATTGTGTGCTGTTTTTGACCCTTTATCTAAGAAAGGATGTGCTGCCATTCCAGAGGGTCCAGAGGACATTCATGGGAATGAAAGGGTTAACACATGAAAAGCACTCGATGGCTCTGGACCTGCACTTGCCTAAGTTTAGACGAATGAATGTGGATGGGAGAGTATGTTTCCTTTAGTGGGGGAGTGAAGGCCCAGAGGGCACAGCCTCAGACCAACAGGGTGCCCCTTTAAAACTAATATGAGAGGGATTTCTTTAGGCAGAAGCTAAAGATATTCATTGCCACAGATAGCTGCAGAGCCTAAGTGACTGTGTATAATTAAAGCAGTGGTTAATACATCCTTGATTAGTAAAGGTGGGGAGAAGGCAGGAGGATGGGTTGGAGAGGGAAAATAAATCAGCTATGGTTGAATGGCAGAGCAGACTCGATTGGGGCAAGTGGTCTAATTCTGCTCCTTTGTCTTATGATCTAACGTCAAATCATTCCTGAGTACAAGATGGACTCTTGACCTCACAATCTATCTCATTAGGTCTTTGCATTATTGTCTGCCTGCATTGCACTTTCCCTATAACAATTTATTTTGTATTCTGTTACTGTTTTACCTGGTTCTGCTTCAATGCACCATGTAAGGAACTGATCTGTACTAGGCTAGCTTTTCACCGTATCTCAATAATTAACCAATTTACCAATGAATTCAGCTGTCAAAAACCCAAATTCTGGGAATTCCCTCTGTAAACCCCACTGCCTCCCAACTTGTTTTTGAGATTGTGTGTTTGACTAAGCTCATAGTGCCTGCCCCTCGTATCTCGTGTGGCTTGCTGCTAATTGCTGTTTATGCCAGCACTGTGGAGCACCTTGGGACGCCACGCTACATTAAAGACGTTGACATTAAAAACAGATGTCGATCGCCTTTGTGTGTGGTTCAGTCTGCAGCACCTGACTGACAGGCTGGGCACTGAACCTGCAGGCAATGACTTTAAAGGATTGGAGGTAAACTTTATCTGCAACTGTGTGTGAGAGGGCACGATGAGGGACAGGCACCACCTGGTGGGAAGACACATTACTACAGCTCACAGTGGATGAAAACTCCAGTAATCTGGCACAGTAGAAACTTTGGTGGAGTCCGATTTACCGGACTACTGGATGTTAAAGTACCCCAACACACTTTAATTTCACAGTCCTGTAATAAATTTCCTGGTGCATCCAAAAAAAAACCAGAGAGCTGGAATTGGCAGAGGGGATTCTCGGCTCTGGTGAGTTTCGTTCAGCAGGGGAAACCCAGGACCTGGCTGGAAAGTGTCACTGCAGTGTGGGAACCTTGGGCCTAGGCAGGTCTCAGGGAAACATCACACATGAGTCAGTAGTTGTGCCACTAGTGCAGATTATTTCAGTTTTAGAGTAGAATACTACACCACATAAACAGGCCCTTTAGCCCACCTAGTCCATGCCAAACTGCTATTCTCCCTAATCCCTTCTTGATCCGCACTGGGACCATAGCCCTCCATACCCCTTCCATCCATGTACTTATCCAAACTTCTCTTAAGTGTTACAATTGAATCCAATCTAACATTTCAATTGGCAGCTCATTCTGCACTCTCACCACCCTCTGAGTGAAGCTCTCCCTTGTGTTTTCCTTAAACGCTTCACCTTTCACCCTGATCTATAATCTCTAGTTCAGTGGAAAAAGCCTGCTTGCATTAACCCTATCTATACCAGTCAGAATTTTGTATACCTCTATCAAATTGCCCCTCATTCTCCTACGGTCCAAGGAATAAAGTCCGAACCTATTGAACCTTCAGAATCAGAATCAGGTCTATTATCACTGACATAAGTCGTGAAATTTCATTGCAATATGTAGTACAACTATAAATTACAATAAGTATGTATAAAAAAATTAAATAAGCAGTGCAAAAAGATCAAAAAATATTGTTCATTGCCCATTCAGAAATCTGATGGCAGAGAGGAAGAAGCTGTAAACTGTTGAGTGCTTGTCTTCAGGCTCCTGTACCTTCTCCTTGATGAGAAGAGGGCACGTCCTGAATGATGGGCATCCTTAATGATAGAGGCATCACCTTTTGAAGGTGTCCTGGATGCTTGGGAGGCTAATGCTCATGATGAAGCTGGCAGAGCTTACAACTTTTCCAGTCCTGTGCAGCACCTCTGACCCTCTTCCCCCACCCCCATACCAAACGGTAATGCAGCGATTTGAATGCTCTCCAGAGTACAACTGTAGAAACTCTGGACATACTAATTCTCCTCAAACTCCTAATGAGATATAGCTGCTGTTGTGCCTTCTTTACCTTTCCCTGTGACTCTGGTCCTCAAGTCCTGACAAATCCTGGTCAATTTTTTCTGTACTCTTTCAATCATATTACAGGCAGTCCCCGGGTTACGTACGAGTTCCGTTCCTGAGTCAGTCTTTAAGTCGGATTTGTACGTAAGTCGGAACAAGTACATCCGGTATTATTTAGTGTCAGTTAGACAAATGTTTGTCTTAGTATATAGTATATATTTTACCTTTCTATGCATATAAAACACTTAAGAAACGTTTGTACTCCAATAATTAAACCACTGTGTTGCTTAGTAATAATTGTAACTTTCATCGGGGCAGGGCCTTTCACATGCTCCATTATTCTCACTTTATCCGTTAACCTTTAAAATTGTTCCGATCGTTGACCTACTGTAGCCTAACGCTTTTATAATGACCAATGGCGTTTCACCTCTTTCCAAATGCTTTATAATTTCCACTTTATTTTCAATCTCGATCGCTTCCTGTCAATGGAACAGAAACACCGCGGGCAGCGGGTCCCAACCTCCGCCGGCTCCCGAGGTCCGCTGGTCCTAAGGACCACTGCACTGAGACAGGCTAAATGGGACAAGCGGGGGTTGTGCTGGGTTTGGGTATTTGATCATCCACAATATTCCGCGTGGGAATTTAAACTGGAGGTGGCAGTGTTTTTTTTTACGAGGTCGAGTTGCGAGCTCGACATCAACCAAGCACGGATGGTACGGGAGACACTGGATCGACATCAACCTGGCACGGGAGCGGTCTGTCACTGGATCGAACTTGGAAACCTCCATTCTCCAGCCTGGCGCTGATCTCAATGCGCCACCAGCCAACCAGAACAGGGGGGAGGGGGCGGGGTCAGGGTGAATCTTACTAAGAAAAATTTAAGCCAAATACAAAGTTAAACACTCAACAGTGTCAACGGCAACGACTTAAAATGTCGGACGGCGTCGCAATCTGACTTAAAATGGTGGACGGCGTTCTCCTTCCTCAGTTCATAAGTACGAGTTGTCCGTAAGTCCAACGTTCATAACTTGGGGTCTACCTGTATTAACTTATCTGTAGGTAGGAGACCAGAACCACACAAAATACTCCAAATATGGCCTCATTAGCATCTTATAAAACTTCAATACAACAACCCCAGTCTATCATAGGAAAAGCACCCCCCCCCCCCCGACCAAGCGCATCTACAAGGAGCGCCACCAATAAGAAAGCAGCATCCATTATCAAGGACCCCCACCATCCAGGCCATGCTTTCTTAAGTACCACACAACCAGGTTCAGGAACAGTTATTCCTCTCCAACCATCAGGCTCCTGAACCAGCACAGATAACTTCACTCACCAAACTCTGAACTGATTCCACAACCAACTTTCAAGGGCTCAACAACTCATGATCTCAATATTTTTTTTTGTATTTGCAGAGTTTTGTCTTTTTTCACACATTGGCTATTTGTCCATCTTTGTGTGGAGTTTCTCACTGAATCTATTGAGTTTCTCTGTATCCACTATAAATGCTAGCAAGAAAATGAATCTCAGGGTAGTATATGGTGACAAATATGTACTTTGATTTATGAAGGCCAATGTGTGTGGGGGCGTGGAGATAGGTCTCTACACAGAGGTGGAAGGCACTCCTTCTGTTAACTAGCCTGCAGGTCACCCTTGGACAAGTTATAGCATCTGCTTAGTTAACCTCCTTCCTCCCCCCCCAACAACCCCTGGATCAGGACTGCCCAGAAGGTGGCAGCAGCAAATCACTTCTGTGGAAATATTTGCCAAGAACAGTCACGGTCACAGACCACGATTGCCCTTGTCATACGACACGGTACTTGATGATGAATGTGCCAAACCCTATCTACCTGTGACATCACTTTCAAAGAAACATGACTCTATATTACCAGATCTCTGTTCTCTGTAGTCCTCAGTGCCCCACTGTTACTGGTCCATCGATCAATTAATGTTAGAAGTGCCAATCTGAGTATAGCAATGAGAGGCGACGATCGTAATTCTGATGCAGGGTAAGAAATGATTA
Source organism: Hemitrygon akajei (assembly GCF_048418815.1). Classification (NCBI taxonomy): domain Eukaryota; kingdom Metazoa; phylum Chordata; class Chondrichthyes; order Myliobatiformes; family Dasyatidae; genus Hemitrygon; species Hemitrygon akajei. Next base: position 115,288,259 of record NC_133135.1, on the reverse strand, counting down.
TAGAGCAGGTTCCTGCATCTGCTTCGATATTACAGGCGTGACAGCTTTTACACCCATCCTTACAGTGCAGAGGGGACTTGAGTACTTTCAAAAAGACAGGGTCTAAGTTGTTGGAGGGTTTGTGTCCCAATCAGCTCTCTCCTCCTTACTCAAACCTGATAGAACGAGACAGCCGCTAAGCTCTTTGAGGACTGTGGTTTACAAAGAGGGCGTGGAGAAAGATGCAAGGAACTGTGTCGCAGTTCATCCTAAGCAGTTGTGTGACGGAGTACTCTGATCTACGGGCTTTTTTCAGGGACAAGGAGGTCATCATCTTGCTGAGAGAAGCCCAAAGCCATTTGGTACGCCAGTACATCAAGATGTCTGTGGAGCATGGGCTCCCAACTTTGTTATGCCATGGACCACCTACCATTAACTAAGGGGTATGTGGACCTCAGGTTGGGAAGCCCTGCCACAGAGGAATGCTGCCAACAGGAGGGTGTGCTGAGGATGCACTGAAGCTAGGTGCAACCACTGCGAGGACTTAGTGGGGAAGAAGACAGTGTAGGGTACTTCAGCTGCTGGACACAAAGCTGTCAAGTTTGGTGAAGAGGCCCCTCAATTACCATAGTAGTGTACCTTCACAGGGAGCCACGACTGGCTACAGTCCCATTGGTTTTAAAGAATATAATCGCATACTACTTAACACATTGTCGAAGGAAGTGACTGTGGACTTCAGTAAGGTGCAGATGAATCATCCCCTCTGCGAATACAGGGCTCCTCTGTAGAGAAAGCTAAGTTCACATCATGGATGACTTCACCTGGTCCCTTAATATCACCTCCCTGAACAAGCAGCACAGCAGCGTCTCCACTTCCAAAAGAGACTGAGGCAAGCAAGGCTCCTCCCAGACCATCCCACCTTAACTGAATTTTACAGGAGCACCATGGAGAGAGTCCTGACAAGCTGCATCTCTATCTGGTATGGGAGTAGCCAAGAATCAGACTGGTAGTCCCTACAAAGGACTATGGGAATGGCTGCGAGGATCATAGGGGTCTCCCTACCATTCATCGGGGACATTTATCAGGAGCGCTGTGTACGCAGGGCCCTTAGTATCATCAAGGATCCATCCAGCACAAAGAACAGTCAAGATGGGAAAGAGATTCGTCCCTCAGGCCATTAGACTCCTGAGCTCCATGCGGCATCACATTTGAAGTTTCACAGGTTAACCTGTTCTGTGCCTGACCATATTTAATTTATGCACTTTAGTTTATTTATTTATGTGTAATTCACCTGTAGATGTTATCCTTACTTTCCTTAAGTTATTGTGTGTTATGTGTACAGTGCTTGACACCCTGATCTGGAGAAACGTCGTGCTTGACAGCGAAATGACAATAAACTTGACTTGAACATAAGAATGAAAGTCTTTATGAGGTTTATTCTTGTAAATAGTTTTTTTCTCATCAAACAGTACAGCAGAGGATTGGGCTCTTCGGCCCATCGTGTGTGTGATGAACCTTATACCAAATTAAACTGAATGCCATCTGCCTCCACATGATCCATCTCTCTCCATTCCATGCATATTGATACACCTGTCTCAAAACCTCTTAAAAGCCATAATTCTATTCGCTTCCAACACTACTCATAGCAGTCCGCTCCACACATCTCCCTTAAATTTTCGTCCCTCTAAATGCATGCCCTACTGTGGGGGAAAAGATACCCTGTCTGTGTCTCTCGTAATATTATCATCTTTCACCAGGTCTCCCTTCAACCTCTGACGTTCCAGCGAAAACAACCCAAGTTTGTCAACTTCCTCTTATAGTTCATCACCTCTAATCCAGACAGCTTTCTGCTAAGCCCTCTTCTACAGCCTTGCCAAAGCCTCTACCATGCTTCTTATAATGGGGCAACCAGAAACTGCACACTATCACCATTTGATGCCTTTAAAACATGGTAGAAAACTGTAAAGAGTAGTCATTGGCATTTTAAGACAAAACTGACTCCAAGTTCTCAACCACCCCATTCCTCAAGTGAACTATTCAACAGCTAGAAAGGGTTAATGTATGAGGAGCATTTGATTGGCTCTGGGCCTGTACTCGTTAGGTTTAGAAGAATGAAGGGGGCGGGGGGGGGGATCCAACTGAACTCTATCAAATATTGAAAGGCCTAGATCAGGGGTTCCCAACTTTCTTAAAGTTAACCCTGCCATGAACTGAGTGGTCCGGGTACCCCAGGTTGGGAACCCCTGGCCTAGATAGAGTGGACGTGGAGAGGATGAATCCAATAGAGGGAGTGTCTGGGACCATAGGGCAGAGATTCAGAATAAAGAGACATCCTTTTAGAAAAGAGATGAGGAGGAATTTCTTTACCCAGAGGATCAGAACCTGGAATTCACTGTCACAGGCGGCTGTACAGGCCAAGTCATTGTGGTTGAGAGGGAAAATAAATCAGCCTGATTGAATGGTGGAGAGGGCTGTACGCCCTAATTCTGCTTCTACTTTATGTCTTATGGTCTTGGCCTATGTGCTTGGCTCCAAGAGTGAGACTGCAGCTAATGTTCTGTAGTTCATTCACCTGTGTCTGCCCAGCTCCCCCAGGGTGACACATGCTGAGAGCCAATGCTCAAAAGTCTTGCAGCAGCCAGGGTCAGGATACAATTCCCCTCCCACCACCACAACCTTCTGCAGTTGACACGCACCGTATCTCGGCGAGGAAGAGCGACTTCTCCTCGGGTATTCCTTCTCCCACTCATCTCGCTCCTTGTCTCTGCGTTCCCTCTCCCTAAGGAAAGGAACAAAGCACAACGTGTCACTTGTGCTCACACTTCACCTGGCAGCTGTGCACACAGATGGCTTCAAGCGAGTTTCCTTAAGATCGGTTTGCGTAGCGCTTTACAACACCAGTGTTTGGGGCGCTAATCCTGCTGCTGTCTGTAAGGAATTTGTATGTTCTCCCCATGACTAAGTGGTTTTCCTATGTTGGTACCAGAAGCATGCCAACACTTGTAGAATGCCCTACACAATACTCCGACACAAAGTGACATATTTCACTACATGCCTCGACGTACCTGTGACACATAAAGCTCATCTTTATCTTTATTTAGAGATACAACATGGTAATACAACATGGTAACAGGTCATTCTGGTCCAATGAGCCCACACCACATATTGATCAATTAGCCCATACACGAACCCAGTGCCAACATGGACAACTAACTAACCCTAACCTGTACAGGGCACCCAAAGGAACCCCACAAGGTCACGGGGAGGAACGTACAAAGTCTTTATAAATAGCCACCAAATGGAACCTGGGTCACTGGCACTGTAGTAGGGTTATGCTAACTGCTCCTCTACCCAAAACTATTCTTTCATCTACATGTCCTACCCTGCTTATCACTGGTTGTGTGTCTGCGAACACTGGCGATTGTCACGTCGTAAATGACATTTTCAACATGGACTTACTTACAGTCCGTTACGCTGTTGGTCCTCCATCTCTCTCTGTATAGAAGGATTCTTCATTGCTGTTTCCGTAACAATTTAGGGCTTTAGGCCTGAGCTGAATCCCTGAACCTGGAGGACCAGTGGACCACTCTTAGTTTGACCTCTACGGTATTGGGCATACCAAGAGCCAAAGCATAAAGCTCTGATTCCAGCCGACATAGCTCTTCAGGTCACTGAGGCATGCAAGCCTCTAAACCATGACAAGGTTGGGGTCCTCTTGGAGGTTTCACATGGAAGCTCTGATTTTAAGCCAAGGGGTTCTGGTGGAATCTAGTCGTTCCACACCCTGCTGCTCATTTCTACTCTCTCGACCTCATTCTGTGCTGCCCAGAAAGTGCATGATTGTGATGGTTACAATTGGGGTAAACTGTGTCAAGCAGTCTTATGACAGGAATCACAGCACGGCCCTCAGGAACAGAACTCATCACCCTTCTTTAACTGGGAGCCTGCTGGCCAGTAACTGTTAAAGAAGACTATCTTTATTTGTCATACATAGAGTCACAGAAACAGGTCCTTCAGCCCATCTAGTCTGTGCTAAAACATTTAAACTGCCTACTCCCATCAACCTGCACCGAACCATAGCCCTCCATACCTCTCCATCCACCTACGTATCCAAGCTTCTCTTAAACATTGAAATCAAGCTTGTATGCACCACTTGTGCTGACAGTTCATTCCACAATCTTACGACCCTCAGAATGAAGAAATTTCCCCCTTGAACTTTTCTCATTTCACCCTTAACCAATAACCTTTAGCTGTAGTCCCACCTGACCTCAGTGGAAAAAGTCTGCTTGCATTTACCCTGTCTATAGTCCTCTACCAAATCTCATCTCAATCTTCTACATTCTAAAGAATAAAGCCCTAACCTATTCAATCCTTCCTTACAACTTAGGTCCTCCAGACCCAGCAACATCCTTGTAAACTTTCTCTGTGCTCTTTCAAACTTATTTATGTTTTCCTGTACAGTACTCTAAATTAGGCCTCACTACCACCTTATACAACTTTCAATACAGTGAAAGACCTCGCTTGCAGCTGATGCAGCCTGCAAGTGTCGTCATGCCCCTAGTGCCAATATAACATGCCCACATTTTATCAACTCTAATCCACACGGAGGAAATCCACGTGATCACAGGGAGGATGTAGAATCTCTTTACAGACATACAGGAATTGAGCCCGATCTTTCAGCAGGTGCATTGTAGAGTGTTGCGCTAACCAACAAGATATCATGGATCACAAATGACTTCTGGATTCAGAAGCTAAAGCCATTGGGTATACTTAAAGCAGAGGTTGACAGGTTCTTGATTAGCCAGGGCTTCAAAGGTTACGGGGAGAAGGAAAGAAAATGGGGTAGAGAGGGAAAATAAACCAACCATATTGGAATGGCGAAGCAGACTTGATGAGCCAAATGGCCTACTCTTTATGGTCTTATCATTTTTAAGCTGTTACAGAAGATGGCACAAACGGATTCTGCCGGGAATATAACACACCAGACTCTGAGGAACTAACAAGTTCTACGAGGGTCAGGAGGCACCCTGTGGGGAAGTCAGCAACTTAAACAATGGGCAATCCTCTTGGCCCCGAGAGCTAGAAAGTGTGTGGAATAACGTTGAACACTTCACCTGTCATTCTGCACTAATCTTCATTGTACAAAAGATAAAGACGCACCAGCAGCAAGCCATGCAGTAATCTGCTCTGGCTCCTAGTTAAACCACACAGGCACTGGCTGCGGATGTCACTGGGAATAGTGTGGCAGAGAGTTGCAGAAAGGTTAATCTGCAGGGCTGGCATGATTTAGAGGCTCGGGTTTAAATTCAATCAACAGAGCCGGGGAACTGAATCCAAGTAATTAATAAACCTGGAATTAAACACAGGCTCCAGTCTTGTGAAGGCACAAGACTGCTACGAAAGAAGTATGGTTCACTTATATTTACATAGAGCAGGGGTGTCAAACTCATTTTAGGTCATGGGCCGAATTGAGCAAAATGCAGCTTCATGCGGGCCGGATCAGTCGGACGCGTGCGAACGCAGCTTTCGTTGCCTCCGTTTTTTCAGCCTGCTCTCATGTGTCTCAGTCTCTGCTATAACTACAAAGTGTTTCACTTTACAAATTCCGTTTCTTATGAAGAAGACTGCCGAATAAACACAAAAAACCCTGAAAACCTGGTACCTGAATAAACTCAGCATTAGCCATATCATACGCCATAGGCGCTTCGATTACTGGGGCCAGCTTTAATAGTAATTAGATATTATCTCGCGGGCCAAAGATAATTCCACCGCAGGCCGGATTTGGCCCACGGGCCTTGAGTTTGACATATATGACATAGAGGATAGAATCAGACCTACAGTTCCAGAACAATCTTCTGAAACAGTTTGCACAGCACTCGGATAAAGGGAAATCAGAGACTGCCAATGAACAGTGGGACTTGTGGCAACGCCTACACAAGTGAGTGAATAATGACTTGCTGTCTGACACCTTGACGAGAGATCACGGCCTGGGGTTAGACCCGAGAAAAGGACGATGCCCTGGTGAGGAGGTGGTGGGTGGGGGTGACTTGCTTCATCAGATTAGCCCACTGAGCCTCAGTGGGTTAGAGAATTCTCCACAAGGCTCAAAGACATGAGGATGCATAAATTAAAGTCACTCCCCACTGCCAGGTTTATGAACCATGCAAACCCACCCCACTTTACTCCCAGGTCACCCACAGTGAAACTGGTTATCAGTGGCAGCTTTGCAGCGGTTTGCCAGGGCAGGCGGGGAGGATGGGGGTAGGGGGGAGAACCGGGGGTGGAGATGGAGAAGAGAATTACTTCAGGCGAATTTTCCGAGCCATTGCTCGCAGCTCGTCCTCCCGTTCCTGAAAGGAAGAACAGAAAAGCTGTGACTGCATTCTGTCGATAGCTAACAGGGACTTCCCTCACCCAACGAAACAACTGCGCACTTCCCCTCCATGCATACTGCTTGCTCGTCTCCTTTACCTTGCTCCCAAAGTTACATTAAGGCGTCCAATAATGACATGGGACACTGTCTGTGTTCTTCCAGTGACCACACAGATTCTCCCCCTACATCCAATAGACCCGCAGATAAGTGGTTTAAATGGCCACTGAAAATTGTCCCATGCCCTCAATGTGGAGTATCAAAGGATGTGGGTTACGGACAACATCCAACATCCATAAGGGACCCCTATCATCTGTGCCCTCTTCGCAACGCTGCCATTAGACAGTGGGTACAGAGCCAGAAGACCACAGCAACACTAACCACTGACCTGAACAACCCTAACACTTCCTTCTCTTTCTCTCAACTTGCACTGGTGTTATGTTTATTTTAATTTATTTTGGCCATGTAAGATAGGTACAATTTATGTTAATGAACTTTATGTTAACATATTTGTACTGTACTGGACCGCTGCTGGAAAAAGCCGACTTACTTGGCATTTATACCCTGGGTTTTACTATGCCTATGACATTAAGCTTAAACTAGAAAGGAATGTGGGAGAAAGGGGATTACAGGGAAAACTAACGCTCTGTGAGACAGCACAGATTTGATGGGCCAAACTGACTTCCTTTCGCACTTATTGGTCACTTTATTAGGTACACCTGAACACGGGCTTGTTAATACAAATATCTAATCAGTGTGGCAGCAACTCAGTGCATAAAAGAATGCTAACATGGTCAAGAGGTTCAGTTCTTGTTCAGACCAAACTTCAGAATGGGGAAAAAATGTAATATGAGTGACTTTGACTGTGGAACGACTGTTTGTGCCAGATGGGGAGGTATCTCAGAAACTGCTGATCTCCTGGGATTTCAGTCTCGAGTACAAACAAAATTCCAGAGAGACAGCTCTGTGGGTGAAACACATTTGTTTTTAAATGAGAGGGGTCAGGAGAATGGCCAGACTAGTTCAAGTCTACAGGAAGGCAACAGTAACTCTAATAACCACGTGTTACAACAATAGTGTGTGGAAGAGCATCTCTGAATGCACATGTTGAACCTTGCAGTGGATGGGCTACAGCAGCGACAGACCACACTGTGATCCGCTCCTACGCCTTATTTATTTATTGAGATACAGCACGGAACGGGCCATTCTGCCCCTTCGAGCTGTGCGCCCAGCAATCCCTCAATTTAACCCTAGCCTAATTAAGGGGCAATTTACAACAACCAATTAAATACCAACCGGTACATCTTTGATCATGGGAAAAAGTTAAAAAGGGGCAAAAGATTAGGGGTAACACGAGGGGGAACTTCTTTAGTCAGAGAGTGGTAGCTGTGTGGAATGTGCTTCCAGTAGGAGTGGTAGAGGCAGGTTCGGTATTGTCATTTAAAGTAAAATTGGATAGGTATATGGACAGGAAAGGAATGGAGGGTTATGGGCTGAGTGCAGGTTGGTGGGACCAGGTGAGAGTAAGCGTTCGGCACGGACTAGAAGGGCTGAGATGGCCTGTTTCCGTGCTGTAATTGTTATATGGTTAAAAAACAGAGCACCCAGAGGCCATGGGGAGAATGCACAAACTCCTTACAGGCAGCCTCACCAATTGAACCCAGGTCGCTGTTACAGTAAAGTGTTGTGATAACCATGCTACGCCAGTGGTGACTTTAACCCTGACCCAAAACTTCCACTTCCTTGTCCTGAATTTTCAGTGACCTCTGTCATTCTCTGGTCCATCCCCTACAATATCCTCTCATCCCATCAAGCCTTCCTGTCACTGTGTTTGATGAACCAACCCTTCCTTCTACCTTCAGTATCCTCATCAAGTCTCTCTCAATTTTTATGCATCTGTCTTCTCTCTTTTACACACACACACACACACACACACACACGCGCGCGCGTGCAAACTCCTCCTGATAAGTGCAAGGTTGATGGGGCTTTATAAAGCCCTGGTGAGGCCACATTTGGATTACTGTTAGCAGTTTTGGGCCCTTTATCTAATAGAGAATGTGCTGACATTGGAAAGGGTTCAAAGGAGGTTCACGAAAATGATTCTGGGTTTGAAAGGCTTATAATTTAAGGAGCATTTGATGGCTGTACTCACTAGAACACAGAAGAATAAAGGGGTGATCTCATTGAAATTTACTGAATGTTGAAAGGCCTCGACAGAGTGGATGTGGAGAGTATGCATCCTATGACAGAGGAGTCTAAGACCAGAGGACATAGCTTCAGAATAGAAGGACATCTATTTAGAACAGCGATGAGGAGGAATTTCTTTAGCTGGAGGGTGGCGAATCTGTGGAAGTTGTTGCCAGAAGCAGCAGTGGAGATCAAGTCATTAGGTATATTTAAGGTAGAGGTTGATAAGCACACTGATATACCGCATGGATGACATCATGGGTGGATTAGGACTGGCAGATGCTCAGAAAAAGGAGCACAAAACAGTGCAGGACAAATTCAAAGAATATTTCACAGAAAAGCAAAATGTGATACATGAGAGGAAGCCAGGTGCAGTGAGAAAGACTACAGAAAGAGGGAACATTGGAACTCAGCTCAAACGAAACACATGAGCAAAACAAAGAGCAGGTAAAATGTCCAAATGCTGCTTTCCATTCCACGTCAAAGAGCTCTGTCCAGCAAAACAAGTGAAATGCCACCAATGCAATAGAGTTGGCCATTGGAGAAGTCAGGAGGCCAAAAGCCATGATTTTTGACGAATAGAGAAATTTCCTTGGGGCTCTGGATTCAATCCGTCTGGTGTACTACAGTTCAGGTGAAAAATGAGGCAGTGGTGTTCAAAACGGACACTGGGGTACATGTCACAGACATACCAAAGGTCTGCTTGAAAAACTGGCAAAGAAAAAAGGCATTACACAAAACCCAACAACAAAAAAGTGCTCATCAGACCAGGGAAACATAAGCTCAGTGTGAAAGAAATGTTTACTACTTCCATCCATAAAAATGAGAAACAGTTAAAAAAAGGATGTCTATTTTGTTCAGAATCTCTTCTCACCACTACTGGGATGATATGCCCTCAAGAATCTGAATCCCACTGCAAGGCTGGATTTGCTGAACAATATTCAGTGGCAGGAGAAGTACCTGGGAGTCGCTCCCAGACCTGGGGGTACTGAAGGAAGAGTACCATATCCAACTGAGGCCAGGAATGACGACTGACCTGCTGAATTCCTCCAACATTTTGTGTCTGCTGCCAGTATTTGAACATTCAAAGGGATCCTGCTAGATGGGATGTGCAACCATTATAAAATATGTAATTTTGCAAGTCACCTGTCCATATTCAAAATGTTAAAGTAGGTCATTATAGCCAAAAAAACTGATTAATTGTCTTTGTGTTCAAAGCTATAAAACATGGAGGGAAGACATAGAGCGATTGTCTATTGAGTCTCTGTGGGTGCAAGTTAGGAACAGGAAGGGGTCAATAACTCTAATGGGTGTTCTTTTATAGACCACCCAACAGTAACAGGGACATCAAGGAGCAGATAAGGAGGCAGATTCTGGAAAGGTGTAATAATAACAGGGTCGTCATGGTGGGAGATTTTAATTTCCCAAATATCGATTGCCATGTCCCTAGAGTGAGGGGTTTAGATGGGGTGGAGTTTGTTAGGTGTTTTCAAAAAGGTTTCCTGACAAAGTATGTAAATAAGCCTACAAGAGGAGAGGCTGTACTTGATCTGGTATTGGAAATGAACCTTGGTGCCATGTTGCCTTCACCTTATGAGAGACGGCGCACCACACGATCAAGTTTATCTATGCCTGCTCATGCTGTTTCTATGCCTGATGCAAGAACCTACACACTGGATAGAAGCTTCCTTCACTGTGCTATCAGAATTTGGAACAGCCTTCCAGATGCTGTGGTTGAAACATCTGCGACGATGGGGTCTAAGCCATCAAGAGTCAAGTGCACAAACACCTATCATCCCTGGGAGGGATGTCACATGCTTCTTCATAAGCTATCATGAAGGGGACCAGGATGGCAATGCTTGGTTGTTGGCAAGTAGGGTTAATACCTGACTTTCAAGAGCACTTGTGAGTTATGTTCCAGCTGGACTTAGTCCTTAAACTGCTGGAGAACAGTGCGGAAAGATCAGGTGCTGTTTTCTCCCGATTGGGATTAGTTTTTAGTTCCAAGTGCTCCTGTCACGTTTTGTCACCCTGCAACCTTATCCTTCCATCTCTTTGAATTATGGAGGACAGCATGGGTATAAATGTCTCTCTCCAGCAGACTTCATCATGATCATCATGACTCCAGTATTTCTACTATTTTTTAATGTTTCGTAATTGTACGTATGATTTTTTTGTGTGTTCTAGCACTGAGCAGCAGTGAACCACCTGATTGGCCTATCAGAGTTCTCTTTGGGAACTAGTTGACTCGATCAGCATTTCTGATCTGACTATTGTTCACGATTGCACTTAATAAAAAAAAATGAGGCTATCAGGCAGGAACTTAGAAGCATAAATTGGGAACAGATGTTTTCAGGGAAATGTACAGAAGAAATGTGGCAAATGTTCAGGGTATATTTGTGTGGCGTACTGCATAGGTTTGTTCCAACGAGACAAGAAAGGATGGTAAGATACAGGAACCGTGGTGTACAAAGACTGTTGTAAATCTAGTCAAGAAGAAAAGAAGAGCTTACGAAAGGTCCAAAAAACTAGGTAGTGATAGAGATCTAGAAGATTATAAGGCTAGCAGGAAGGAGCTTAAGAAAAAAATTAGAAGCCAGAAGGCACCGTGAGAAGGCCTTGATGGACAGGATTAAGGAACACCACAAGGCATTCTAGAAGTATGTGAAGAGCAAGAGGATAAGACGTGAGAGAATAGGACCTATCAAGTGTGACAGTGGGAAAGTGTGTATGGAACCGGAGGAGATAGCAGAGGTTCTTAATGAGTACTTCGCTTCAGTATTCACTACAGAAAAGGATCTTGGTGAGTGTAGGGATGATTTGCAGTGGACTGAAAAGCTTAAGCATGTAGATATTAAGAAAGAGGATGTGCTGGAGCTTTTGGAAAACAACAAATTGGATAAGTTACTGGGACCGGACGGGATGTACCCCAGGCTACTGTGGGAGGTGAGGGAGGAGATCGCTGAGTCTTTGGTGATGATCTTTGCATCACTAATGGGGACAGAAGAGGTTCCGGAGGATTGGAGGGTTACGGATGTTTTCCAATATTCAAAAAGGGAGCAGAGATAGCCCAGGAAATTATAGACTAGTGAGTCTTACTTCAGTGGTTGTTAAGTTGATGGAGAAGATCCTGAGAGGCAGGATTTATGAACATTTTGAGAGGCGTAATATGATTTGGAATAGTCAGCATGGCTTTGTCAAAGGCAGGCCGTGCCTTACGAGCCTGACTGAACTTTTTGAGGATGCGACTAAACACATTGATGAAGGTAGAGCAGTAGATATAATGTATATGGATTGCAGCAAGGCATTTGACAAAGTACCCCATGCAAGGCTTATTGAGAAAGTAAGGAGGCATGGGATCCTAGGGAACATTGCTTTGTTGATCCAGAATTGGCCTGTTCACAGAAGGCAAAGAGTGGTTGTAGACGGGCCACATTCTGCATGGAGGTCGGTGACCAGTGGAGTGCCTCATGGATCTGTTCTGGGATCCCTACTCTTCGTGATTTTTATAAATGACCTGGATGAAGAAGTGGAGGGATGGGTTAGTAAATTTGCTGATGACACAAAGGTTGGGGGTGTTGTGGATAGTTGGAGGGTTGTCAGAGGTTACAGCAGGACTTTGATAGGATGCAAAACTGGGCTGAGAAGTGGCAGATGGAGTTCAACCCAGATAAGTGTGAAGTGGTTCATTTTGGTAGGTCAAATATGATGGCAGAATACGGTGTTAATGGTAAGACTCTTGGCAGTGTGGAAGATCAGAAGGATCTTGGGGTTCGAGTCCATAGGTCGCTCAAAGCAGCTGCGCAGGTTGACTCTGTGGTTAAGAAGGTGTATGGTGTATTCATCAATCGTGGGACTGAGTTTAGGAGCTGAGAGGTAATGTTGCAGCTATATAGGACCCTGGTCAGACCCTATTTGGAGTACTGTGCTCAGTTCTGGTCACCTCACTACAGGAAGGAGGTGGAAACCATAGAAAGAGTGCAGATGAGATTTACAAGGATGTTGCCTAGATTGGGGAGCTTGCCTTATGAGAATAGGTTGAGTGAACTCGGCCTTTTTCCCTTGGAGCGACAGAGGATAAGGTGACCTTATGGAGTTGTATAAGATGATGAGAGGCATTGATCGTGTGGATAGTCAGAGGCTTTTTCCCAGGGCTGAAATGGCAAAGTTTTACTGAGAGGGCACAGTTTTAAGGTGCTTGGTAATAGGTACAGAGTTGTCAGGGGTAAGTTTTTTTACTCAGAGAGTGGTGAGTGTGTGGAATGAGCTGCCAGTGACGGTGGTGGAGGTGGATACGATAGGGTCTTTTAAGACACTCCTGGACAGGTACATGAAGCTAAGAAAAATAGAGGGTTATGGGTAACCCTAGTAATTTCTAAGGTAAGGACATGTTCGGCACAGCTTTGTGGGCCGTAGGGCCTGTATTGTGCTGTAGGTTTTCTATGTTTCTAACATTATTGAGGAGTGGACAACTAGATTCCCTCCAGAAGATCTACTACATTGAATGTATCACCATCTTCAGTGTCCCCAGTGACTCAGTTAGTCACAACATTTGAGGGTTCATCTGAAACCAGATCTGAAAGCAAATTAACCAATATCTGCTATAATTTCACAAGTCCAGAATAATCCTTAACACTGTAAATATTAGGGTAGTAATAATCACTGCCTGATTATCACACCTCTAGTGCTCTTGGAGGAACACAATGCTGATTTCACATGATGTTTACAAAGGTTTAAATGATAAGAGATGTTTGTAGAAATCTGGGTTTAGATTGCCCTGGGACGATCACATGGTGGATTTTAAAGGGATTTATTCCAGTGGATACTGAGCAAATATCTAGTGGGAGATTCCAAATAACATTGGAGCAAGATTATTTTCCATCCAGGATACCAGAGTGTATCAAAGTGACAGAACCCGATATCTGTATGACGAGTTAAGCGCTGGGCCAGCTCAGCTCACTGCTCCCTGCTCCCTGAGGTTTATTCGGCTCTGCACTGAACTGAGGGTCTGTGGACAGACTCTTTCTGTGGGCTTCGGTTCAGAATGCTGTTTGCTTGCACTTACTGTCTGAATGATTTGTTTTTCTCTCTCTGCACATTGGGTGTTTGACAGTCTTTTTTTAAAATAGGTTGTTTTGGATGTCTTTGTTTTGTGGCTGCCTGTAAGGAGATGAAGCTGAGTTAGATCTAACTCAGCTCCAGGTAACCTTGTTCCCTTGTGCGATAAGAAATGAAGGGTTCAAAGTACATTTATTATCAAAGTATGTGAACTTATTTTAACATTAATCTCCAAGTACCCCAAAATCTAATCCTTAATAATGGACTCCAACACTTTCCCAACCACTGAGGTTAGGCTAACTAGCCTATAATCTCCTTTCTTTAGCCTTCCTCCCTTCTTAAAGAGTGGAGTGACATTTGCAATCTTCCAGTCCTTCGGGACCATGTCAGAATCAATGCATCCATTATCTCTTAAGCAATCTCTCTCAGGTCTCTGAAATATAATCCATCTAGTCCAGGTGACTTATCCACCTTAAGACCTTTCAGTCTGCCTAGCACATTTTCCTTTATAATAGCAATGGCACTCACTCCTGCTACCAGGCAATCACAGACCTCTGGCACACTGCTAGTGCCTTCCACAGTGAAGATTGAAGCAAAGAACCCATTAAGTTCATCTGCCATTTCTTTGTCCCCACCATTACTCCCTCACCAACAGCATTTTCCAGTGGTCCAATATCAACTCTCACCTCCCTTTTATTTTTTATATAACTGAAAAAACTTAAGAGTATGCTGCTTTATATTTGCCCTCATATTTAATCTTTTCCCTTCTTATAACTTTTTTAGTTGCCTTTTGTTGGATTTGGAAAGCTTCCCAATCATCTATCCCCATTCACCCATTCACTTTTGCTACCTTATATACCCTTTCCTTACTTTTATGCAGTCCTTAACTTCCTTTGCCAGTCACTGTTGCCTACCCCTGCCATTTGAGAACGTCATCATCTGTGGGACATATCTATCCTGCGCTTTGTGAACTATCCCCAGAAACTTCAGCCACGTCTGCTGTGCCATTGTCCCGCCAATATCCTCCTCCAATCTACATGGCCAAGCTCCCCTCTCATGCCTTTTGTAATTCCCTTTATTCAATTGCGATACATACTGATACATGTGACTTGTGCTTCATCCCTCTAAAATTGCAGTTTGAATTTGATTGTTTTATGATCACTGCCTGCTGAGGGGATCCTTTCCATTAAGCTCCCTAATAAGATCTGGGTTATTACACAACATCCATTCTAAGAATACCTTTCCCTGAGTAAGCTCGAGCACAAACTGCTCTGAAAAGCCATCTCGTAAGCATTCAACAAATCCCCTTTTGTGATCTGACACCAACCTGATTTTTCCAATTCCCTTGCGTATTGAGTATTACAATTGTGTTATTAGCTTTGTCCAGCTCCTTTTGTAATCTCAACCCCACACCTTGGCTACTACTTGGAGGCCTATATATGATTCCCATAATGTTTTTTTTACCCTTGCAGTTTCTTAATTCCACCCACAAAGTTTCAACATTCTCTGACCGTATGTCACCTCTTTCTAACGATGTAATCTCATCTCTTCCCAACAGAGCCACACCACCGCTTATGCCTTCCTGCCAGTCCTTTCGATACAAAGTATGTCCTTTGATGTTACTATGGCCTTCTTTCAGCCACAGCTCCGCGACGTCCACAATGTCGTACCGACCAACCTCTAATTGCATCACGAGTTCATCTGCCTTATTGCAAATGCTATGCTCATTTAAATACAACACCTTCAATCCTGCATTCTTCACCCTCTTCTGAATTTTGCCTCTGTGGTACAACTTAACTCTTTGTTCTTTCTGTTTTTATATCCAGTCATTGGATTGTTCTTCCTTATATTCGTGTTACATTGCTCTATCATACTGGTTCCCATCCCCCTGCCATATTAGATTGAACTACTCCAAACAGCTCTACAATGTTGGCCACAAAAATATTTGTCCCCCTCGGATTCAAGTGCAATCTGTCCCTTTTGTTCAGGTCCCGCCTACCCCAGAAGAGTTTCCCAGTTATCCAGAAATCTGAATCCCTCCCTCTGCTTCAATTCTTCAGCCACACATTTATCTGTCACCTCATTCTATTCCTATCCTCACTGTCATATGGCACAGGCAGCAATCCTGAGATTACTACCCTGGAGGTCCTGCTTCTCAGCTTCCTTCCCAACTCCCTGTATTCTTTTTTTTAAGGACCTCCTCCCTTTTTCCTGCCTATGTCATTGGTACCAATATGTACCACAACTTCTGGTGGCTTACCCTCCTTTTCCAAGTAATATAGATGCATCTAGAAACATCGTGGACCTTGGCACCTGGAGGGCAGATTACCATCCATGTTTCCTTCTCATGTCCACAGAAATGGCTATCTCTCCCCCTGACTTTAGAGTCCCCTTTTACTGCTACCACCTTCTTCAGTTCCCTACCCTTTTGAACTACAGGGCCAGACTCAGTTCCAGAAGCTTCCTCTTTTCCCCACCCCAACAGTACACAAAATGGAGTACATATTGTTGAGGGGGATGGCCACAGGGGTGCTCTCCACTATCTGACGTTCTCCTTCCCCTCTCCTGACAGTCACCCATTTATCAGCAGGTCAGACAGTGTCGGTGGTCAGAGTAACAGACACAAAATGCTGGAAGAACTCAGCAGGTCAGACAGTGTCTATGGTCAGAGTAACACACACAAAATGCTGGAGGAACTCAGCAGGTCAGACGGTGTCTATGGACAGAGTAACACACACAAAATGCTGGAGGAACTCAGCAGGTCAGATGGTGTCTATGGTCAGAGTAACACACACAAAATGCTGGAGGAACTCAGCAAGTCAGGCAGCACCTATGTAGAGGAATCAACAGTTGGCGTTTTGGGACAAAGTCCTTCAACAGGCCCCAAACATTGACTGTTTATTCCTCTCCATAGCTGCTGCCAGCCCTGCCAAGTTCCTCCAGCATTTTGTGTGTGTTTCTCAGCATCTGCAGAATCTCTTGTGTTGGCATTGTTGATGATTAGAGGTGGGGTGTAGGGGTTTTGCTGTCTGCTCACTCGGTAGAACCTATTCTCTGTGTGGCGTTATGGAGCGAGGGACCATCACAGAGGCTGCTGAGCGAACCTCCGGTTGGCTATGGATCAAGAAGTGTGGTCTGTGGACCAGTGCTGCTGGGGCACAAGCTGTGGCCTAATCAATGCTGGTTGGGTCACCTGGGCGAGGGCATCTGATGTTGAAAGACCCAAAACTGCCGACGACCCCAGCTTATGAATTCCAGCCCATCTGAGGATGTATCTCAGCATCCTGAGGCTGAGAGATGGGAGAAAGCTGTCTGACCACCTTGAGTTGCATTACATCACAGCAGATCGAACTCAGCATGTCAGCATGGTTTCTGTAAAGGGAAATCTTGCCTGACAAATCTGTTATTGTTCTTCAAGGAAGTAACAAGCAGGGTGGACAAAGGAGAGGCAATGAATGTGGAAGGGTAGGTAGTGCAGAGAAAGCAATGTGGTTGCAGCAGGACTTAGATAAATTGGAAGAATGGGCAAAAAAGTGGCAGACGGAATACAGTGTTGGGAAATGTATGATAATGCATTTTGGTAAAAGGAACAATAGTGCGGACTATTATCTAAATGGGGAGAAGGTTCAAATATCAGAGGTACAGAGGGACTTGGGAGTCCTCATGCAACACTCCCAAAAGGTTAATTTACAGGTTGAATCTGGTAAAGAAGACAAATGCAATGATGGCATTTATTTCAAGGAGAATATAATATAAAAACAAGGAGATAATACTGAGCCTTTATAAGACACTAGTCAGGCTACACTTAGAATAGAATATTGTCAATAGTTTTGGGCCCCATATCTCAGAAAGGATGTATTGTCATTGGAGACAGTCCAGAGGAAGTTAACAAGGAAGGGTTAACATCTGAGGAACATTTGGCAGCTTTCGGCCTCTACTCACTGGAATTAGAATTGGGGGGGGGGGGGGGGGGATCTCATTGAAACATTCCAAAATGACTAGATTGGATGGATGTGGAGACGATGTTTCCTATGATGGTGGTCATCCAGAACTAGAGGGCCCTTTAGATCAAAGGTAAGGAGGAATTTTATTGAGCCAGAGAGTAGTAAATCTGTGGAATGCTCTGCCACAGACTGCCGTAGAGGCCAAGTCTGTGCATATATTTAAAGTGGAAGTCGATCCTTTCCTGATCGGTCAGGGCATCACAGGATCTGGCGAGAGGGCAGGAGTACAGGGTTGAGTTGGATCTGGGATCAGTCATGATTGAATAATGGAGCAGACTCGATGGGCTGAATGGCCTAATTCTGCTCCTATGTCTTATGAGTTCCTCCAGCATTTTATGTGTATTGCTCTGGCCATTGAGGCTGCCTGACTTGCTGAGTTCCTCCAGCACAGTGTGTGCGTTGTATCAATAATGGTGACTTGACAGAGGTGCACAATATGATAAGAGGCATGGACAACCAAAGACCTTTCTCCCAGGGAGGAAATAGGTAATTCAAGAGAACTTTAATGTGTTTGGGTGTGGGTGGGTGGGGGTCAGAGATAAGCCTTTTTTAAACAGAGTGGTGGGTGCACGTGACGTCCTAGTGGTAGAGGGAGATACAGTAGCGACACTTAAGAGACTCTTGGGGACATAGGTGATAGAAAAATGGAGGGCTATGCAGGAGGGAACAGTGAGACAGATCTTGGAATGGAGGGAATAGTGAGACAGATCTTGGAATGGAGGGAATAGTGAGATAGATCTTGGAGGATGTTAAAGTTCTGCACCACATTGTGGGCTGAAAGGCCCATACTGTTTTCTGTAGGTGGTGGGAGTGCCTCTGCTACTTACCTGTCGCTCCTGCTCCTGCTGTAGCTGCTTCTCCTGCGCAGCCTTCTTGTCTGCTTTAACTGTCGACAAAACAAAAAACAACAAACATCTGTGACAAGTTACCACCCCCAGATAGTACAGTTGTGAGTCATGCCTCTGGCATCCCAACCTGACTCAACCCTGCAGGCTTTGTCACTCCACTAACACCCACCACGGATTAAATGTGATTTGAAGATAGTGGTTATATTTCATTCAGAGTCTGAGATCTGGTACACACCAAAGACACGAGCAGATTTCTAATAGATGAACATTACTTCACTAATTATTTTTTCTTTTTGCATTATTTAGTTAATTTATCATTATATATCTATATAACATTAAATAAAGTGTACACATATACATATATACACACACTGTAAATTATAGTTTTTATTATTCTGTATTGGAATGACCTGCTGCAACACAATAACCAATACACCTACCAACCAGTACATCTTTGGACTGTGGGAGGAAACCAGAGCACTCAGAGGAAACTCATGCAGTCACGGGGAGAATGTACAAACTCATTACAGGCAGCAGTAGCAATGAACCCGGGTCGCTGGTACTATAAAGCATTGCACTATAGGACTCTACATGATCACAGACTCTAAATGGTAACTTGCCCTCTTTGTTCAGAGTCACCCGAATCCCCTTGGCGATATAGGGCAGCTTCCGTGCAGCAATAACACCACAGGGGAGCCCGCAGCCCAGGACACGCGTGCTTACATTGCTTATTCAGTGCCTTCTGCATGCGAAGCTTCAGTTTCTCCTGTGGCGTTAGCTTCGGCTGGAAGAGAAACGTAGTAACATTTACAAGGGGAAACAACGCTTCAGGTTCAGACAGTATTAAACACCGTAGCATCAGCTCGAGGGGAGCCGGAGAGAATTGTGCTCATTTTTTCTTTCTGGAAATGTCTTATTGACACTCAACCAGCTGAGGTGCAGGACAACAGGAGCACGCCGTGGACACTTAAGTCCCGAGATTTCAAGTTAAATTTATAGGCTCACTGTATGCTAGAAGAATGCAAACAAAGGATTTATTACATACAAAACATTCAGAAGCATAGAAAGACAGATTATAGCAGTGTAGACCTTTTGGCCCATGATGTTCCAAGCACCCAGCACTCTCCCTATTTAAAAAACAATTACCTCTGATATCTCCCCAATACTTCCCTCCAATCACCTTAAAATTATGCCCCCTCGTATTAGCCATTTCCACTCTGGGAAGAAGACCCATTCAATCTACGCTTCTTATCTTCTTGTACACCCCTATCAAGTCACCCCTCTACCTGCTCCCCTCCAAAGCCCTAGCTTGCTCAACCTATCCTCACAAGGCATGCTCTCCAATCCAGGCAGCAACTGGACAAATCTCTCCTGAACCCTCTCCAAAGCTTTCACATTCTTGCTATAAACGAGGTGAGCAGAATTGAAAAGAATACTCAAGTGTGGTCCAACTGGGATTTGATAGAGCTGCAATGTTGTTACGAAGATGTATGGTACACTGGTTTTCAATTTTCCACAATCCTAAGAATATGCTATTATTTAGTGCAACAACGTGACAATCGTGTTCCAAGTTACAGCCAGAGAGCAGCGCTGAGGCACAGCGCAGTTGCAACGAGCAGTGTGGAAAACTCCACACACGCAAGTACCAACGATTGCAGCACCAGGTCTGGTCCACCCTTTCAGGCCCAATTGGAAAGGTCATGCACAGGTCGAATCGAGGCGGTGAGCTCCGAGCCCCACAGAGTACCAAAGCGACTGAAACCAAAGTTTGAACAATGGAAAAGGTCAGCAGCGTGTGGGCACTGAGGCTGCTCGGCTCTGCGCTGAACTAAGGGTGTGGGAACTGACCCTCTTTGTGGGCCTCAGAACACTATTTGCTTGTATGTGAGAGGACTGGGCTTCAGATCAGTGTTGTCGGACTGGTATGCTTCACCGGCTGCGGTGACATGGCATCCAGGCTGCAGTTGTGCTGCCCCTGCCCCTAAACGTTTGCTCAGCAGGAGACGGGCTCCAATGTGGTCATCTGTGGATAGATGGCATGAGTACTTTACTTTTACTGCATGATTGCAATACCATTTGTGCTCGCTATCTTTATGTGTGCTTTGTGCTATGTGTGACTGTTGGTACTGTGCTTTGCACCTTGGCCCTGGAGTAATGCACTCTTTTGGCTGTATTCATGTATGGATGAATGACAATTAAACTTGAATTAAATTGAGTTATTGTTTGCATGATTTGGCTTTTTGTCTCTGCGCATTTGGTTTTTTAAAAGTGGGCTCTTTTGTGTTTCTTTGTCTTGTGGCTGCCTGTCTGGAGTCAAATCTCAAAGTTGTATAAATGCATACATACTTAAATAACAACTGTACTTTGAACTTTAAGGATAACACCTAGCCCTTCAGGGAAATTCCAGCTGGACCTATCCCACAGGGGCACAACCACAAGGGTACGGCATATTACAAATGCAAGAGATTCTGCAGATGCTGGAAATAGTGAGCACACAACACACAAATTGCTGGAGGAACTCAGTAAGTCAGGCAGTATATATGGAGGGGCATAAACAGTCGACGTTTCGGGCTGAGACCCTCCATCAGGACTGGAATGGAAGGGGGAAGATGCCAGAATAAGAAGGTGGAAGGAGAGGGGAATAGTATATGCTGGCAGGTGATCGATGAGACTAGGCAGGGTGAAGGTATGTGGGTGGGGAGATGAAGTAAAAAGCTGGGAGGTGATGGGAGGAAGAGGTAATCTGATAGGAAAGGAAAGAGAACCACAGGAGGAAGGGGAGAAAGGGAACCAGAGGGAAGTGATGAGCAGGTGAGATGGGGTGAGAGGGAAGCCAGAATGGGAAATGGGAAAAGAGAGAAGGGAGAGGGGGAGGAATTACCAGAAATTCGAGAGATCGATGGACATGCCCAGCCGGAATATGAGGCATTCAATCCTGATGAAGGATCTCAGCCCGAAATATTTATTCCTCCTCAGCATCCACAAAGGTGTGACATATTTCAAACATAAGAGATTCTGCAGGTGCCGAAAATCCGCTCAGCCTGACCTGCTGAGTTCCGCCAGCATTCCGCACGTGCTGCTACGACATATCTCAGCCCAGAGCAGCCCATCCCACTGGGATCTTGCTGCTGAGCACAAACAGCTCTCTGGGGTTTGGTCACCAAACACCAAAACCTGTTTTGCTTTCTAACCTCTTGGCAACAAAAGCTACCACTGACAGACCTGGATTTGAACACTGGAATATGGGTGTTACAGTGAGGGCACTATGGGTAGGTATAGAGTCAGTGAGCATGGACTGCTCAGATATATTAAATTCACCTCAGCAGGAAGCTAAATGGATTAGAGAGCATGTCTTATGAGAATAAGTTGAGTGAGCTAGGGTTTTTCCCGTAGGAGCAAAAGAGCACGAGAGGCAACTTGATAAAGATGGTAAGAGGCACAGATTGTGTGGACAGTCAGAGACTTCTCCCCACGGCAGAATCGGCCGATACGAGGGAGCATAATTTTAAGGTGATTGAAGGAAAGTAAAGGAGAATGTCAGTGGTATGTTTTTCTTTACAGAGAGTGTGTGGATCACCCTGCCAGAGGTGGTGGTAGAGGCAGATACATTAGGGATATTTAAGAGTCTCTTAGATAAGCACTATGTGGGAGGGAAGGGTTAGATTGATCTTACAGTGACTTAAAAGGTCAGCACAACTTATAGACTGAGGGATCTGTACTGTGCTGTAGTGTCCCATGTTGAGACAGCACAAAATTTTAGTGGCAATGGGGTATTCAGGGTCAGATACCTCTGGGGCTCAGCTCAATACTGTGCATCAAGAATTTGACAACCACACATCGTTCTCTCCTCCACAGATGCAGTGAGTGACAGCTGCATAGGATTCACAAGGCTGGAGAGCTGAGCACAAGCCCCTCTCTAGAATGTAAAAAGAAAGGAACCTGCAGTCGTATCGTTTAGATGCCAGGGAAGTGTAAGTGGTGCTGCAATTTTGGAGGTACAGCAGCTGATTTGCAACTAAGCTCAACTAGCATTGTGCTGTTAGCCAAGTAGCAGTGGAGAACGCCTCCGATTTTCTCCAATAGAGCCACGTGGTCTTTTATATCAATGGGAGAGTGGTTAAGATCATAACACATAGGAGCAGAACTGGGCCATTCGGTCCACTGAGTGTGCTCCACACCACTCCATCATGGCTGATTTATTTTCCTCTCAACCCCATTCTTCTGCCTTCTCCCCAAAACCTTTAACACAAAAACCTATCAACTTCCGCTTTAACTACCCCCAATGACTAGGCCTCTATAGCTATCTGTGGCAATGAATTTCACAGACCCAACACCCTTTTGCTAAAGAAAGTCCTCATCTCTGTTCTACAGCGATGTCCTTGTGTTCTGAGGCTGTCCTCTCTGGTCCTGGATTCTCCTACTATAGGAAGCATCCTATGTCCACTCTATCTAGGCATTCTAATATACTATAAGTTTCAATGAGATTCCCACCCACCCCCATTCTTCTAAATACCAGCAAGTATAGGCCCAGGGCCATTAAAACGCTCCACATAAAGTGCATTAACTCTTTCATCCCCAGGATCACTCTCGTGAACTTCCATGGTTGATAGATTCTTGATTAGTCAGGGCACAAAAGGTTACAGGGAGATGGCAGGAGAATGGGGTTGAGGGGAATTACAAATCAGCCATGATGGAATGGCAGAGCAGACTCCATGGGCTGTGGGGCCTAATTTGCTCCCATGTCTTACGGTCATATCAGACAAACAATCACAGACCTGAAATGTAAACTGTTTTTGTTTCTTTGCACAGCTGCTGCCTGAGCTGACTGTTTCCAGTTTTTTGTGTTATTTATTATACCAACTGCTGGTCGGATGGGCATTTCACATCACTGACATAGCCTTAGCATCCTGATGTTACTTAACCCTGTAGCTATTCAGGAACCCAACCCTTATTCAACACTGCAGTCTGACACGTCAGTCACATTCTCTATTAATGGCATCCAAATCTCCTTCAATACAACATCTGAGCATATTGCAATTACCTCAATACCCAATTCTCTCTGGATGGTTTCTTGGGCACAGTTGAACATTTGTCTATTTAGAGATACAGCACGGTAAGAGGGCCTTGCTCCACAATGAGCCAATGCCACACAATTACACTCAAGTGATCAATTAACATACTGACCTATACATCTCGGGACTGTGGAAGGAAACTGGAGCACCCAGAGGAAACCCATACAATCACAGAGAGAATGTACAGACTCCTTACAGGCAGCAGTGGAAATTCAACCTGGGTCACTAGTGCTGTAATAGTGTTATGCTAACTGAACTACTCTAATATATTTACTCATATCTTGCTCAAGTATCTCTGCATGAAAGACACACAGTAACGGCTTGCTGACTGTACCAAGATCTGCCCAAGAGTAAGTATTAATGATATGGGCAGCTGAACATTTCAAGCAACCTGGGTTCAATCCTGACATCCAGTGATATTGTGCAGAGTTCACATGTTCTCCTAGTGACCGTGCGGATTTCCTGCCATTTGTGGGCGGCATAGTAGGATAGTAGTTAGCAGAAAGTTTTACAGTACCAGTGACCCAGTTTCAATTGCTGCTGCTGCCTGTAAGGACCATGTGATTTCCTCTGGGTGCTCCAGTTTCCTCCCACAGTCCAAGGACCTAGAGTTGGTAGGTTAATTGGTCATTGTAAATTGTCCCGTGATTAGGCTAGGGTTAAACTGGGGGTTTGCTGGGCAGCACAGCTCGAAGGGCCTATTCCATGCTGTATCTCCATAAAATAAATAAACTGGTTACTGCAGATTGCCCCTAGTGTAATGGGTGGCAAAAGAACTAGGTGGAGCTATGGACACAAAAGGGAAATGAAGGAAAAATGGGAGTGATGAGATTGCTAGGAAAGCTGGCATAGGATCACAAATGTGCCGAATGGCCTCCTATGTCACAAGTCAACTTGAGAACATGAATCAGGTTTTCCCCTCTTGATATAGTTGTCACGTGGCAGCGCGTAATAACAGCACCAACCACTGACAGAACACAAGGACTTTTGAGTTTGTACAACTCAGAAGATATTTTTTGTATTGTTTTGTTTAATTTAGAGATACTGCTTGGTAATTAGACCTATGAGTCCATGCTGCTCAATTACACCCATGTGATAGTTTACCTATTAACCCATCTGTATGTCTTTGGAATGTGGGTTTTGTCATCCGTCACCGTCTGTAAGGAGTTTGTACTTTCTCCCCATGACCACTTGGGCTTCCTCCAGATGACACAGTTTCCTCCCACAGCCCAAAGACACACAGGTTAGGGTTAGTGAGTTGTGGCACCGGAAATGTGGCGACACTTGAGGGCTGCCCAGCACAATCCTCGCTGAATTGATTTGACACAAACAGCGTATTTCTCTGTATGTTTCAATGTAAATGCGACAAATAAAGTTAATTTTTATTTTTAAAATCTTCAAAAGTATGGCACTAATTGAAACTTTCAGATTGAGAGAAGCAGCACAGTATCAGGCCTGCATGCCCAAATGATCCAGAGCCATTCTCTGGATCACCAGTCCACCGGTCCTCCAGGTTCAGGGGTTCAACTCAGGGCTAACAACCCTAACTGGTCAAACAAAACTGTTACTGAAAAAGCATTAAAGAATCCTACATCTGAGTGCAACAGTATTCCTGAGTCTCCACTTGACTGACAGTATTGACAACTGACAGGAAGCTACTGACACGATGAAGGAAGCCCCAAACACCACCAGAGATGGAGGACCTTCACTCCTGCCCTAAATGCCAGTGGCGTAATGGGCAACAAGTACAGTAACAAGCACTTCTGGCTCAACAGGCCTGTGCCGCCCAATCACACCCATGTGACCAATTAATCTAAAAGCCTATGTCTTTGGACTGTGGGAGGAAACCCATATAGTCACTGGGAGAACATACAGGCAGTGGTGGGAATTGAACCCAGGTTGCTGGTGCTGTAATAGCATTGCGGTAACTTATTATGCCGCTCGTCATTAAGCCAAATGCCTTATGTTGTGTAAATCTGCCATAATCCACGCATAAATAATGCAAAATCACCAAAAATAAATAGCAACCGGGAATTATTCAGGCAACACTTGTAAAATATTTCTTCTCTTTCACACATTCAGTGACATAAGGGAGAGCAGCGGTTAGCACAATGCTTTATAGTACAGGCGACCCGGGTTCAATTCCCACTGCTGCCTGTAAGGGGTTTGTACGTTCTCCCTATGACTGCATGGGTTTCTCCGGGTGCTCTGGTTTCCTCCCACAGTCCGAAGACGTACTGATTGGTAGGTGAATTGGTCATTGTAAATTGCCCCTGGATTAGGCTAGGATTAAACTGGGGGATTGTTGGGCGGCACAGCTGTAAGGGCCTATTCCGTGCTGTATCTCAATCAATAGTGTAGCTTTGAAATAAAGGATATTTGACATGCATTTTATAAACCTTTTTCAAAGAGCCCTCTAATGATAATCACATGTAACAGCATTGTGACAGTTGACATAGCAAAACGTATTGTGTCCTTGCAAACTACAGAGAGCAGGCAATGGCCAGAGTATGGAAAAACCTGCAGCACATTGAAAAGTTATAACAATTTACCACAAATACATTTGGTGCAACATTTTAGAATTTCAGATTGTCACAGCAAAGACAAAATTTAGCACTTTGAGTTTTTGGCACCGTTTGGAAACACAAAGGACCTTATGAAAGCGGAACGTGTTTAAGGTGCTGCCAAACTCGTGCGCTCTCTGCTGTGTTACCAGTAACACAGCATCAAGGACAATTTCAGGTTAGAAAGCGACTAAAAGTTGCTGAAAGACTACTTGAGGCTGCATAAGTGTTTCTGTGAGGTTTTCAGAAGGGGCTGTGTTTAACGGAGGTGAGATAAAATTCTTACTGACTTTGGCAGCTCCGGACTCTTTACCCACAGGAGTGTCAGACCTGGGAATGAGAAAAAGAGACACACACAGAGGGTCAACTTAACACAATCATAGTATCATCGCTGATGAACCGGTCTCTGAAAACTTACATTCGTTCCTCAACCACACTATTTAGTTGCACACAAGGAGAACAGCCTGGCCCCTGTCACCAAACTGTTCTAACAACTGAATAAAATTTTTTTAATTTTTAAGCAGAGTTGATTAGTTAAATTTAGATACTGACCAATCAGCATACGGAGCTATTTGGCATACAGATACAAAACAGGCAGAACGCAGAAGACTGAGGGAAGATTTGATAGAGGTATACAAAATTAGATAGGAAAGGTATAGATAAGGTAAATGCAAGCAGGCTTTTTCCAGAGACTGTTGGGTGAGACTGCAACTAGAGGTGAAAAGTGAAATGTGTAAGGCAGAGTTTCCCAACCTGGGGCCTAGAGACCCCTTGGTTAACGGTAGGGGTTCATGATATAAAAAGGACTAGGAACTCTTGGTTCACAAGGACCATGAAGGAAAGCTCAGAGGGTGGAGAGAGTGTGGAACAAGCTGCCAGCACAAGTGGCAGATGCGACTTCAACATTTAGAAGTTTAGAAAGGTACACGGATGGCAGGGGTAAGGAAGGCTATGGTCCCAGTGCAGGTCGATGAGAGTAGGCAACTTAAATGATTCAGCACAGAATAGATGGGCTGAAGGGGCTGTTTCTATGCTGTAGTTTTCTATGACTCTATAAGGATTCTAGGGTGTTACTTACTATTGGTCAATTACTAATTCTAAAGTATTATTTGCCTTTAATGTGGAGATTCCATTAAGTATTAATTCCTGGATTACCATTTGGATGATTGATCATGTAAAATAAGGAATTTGAACGTCCACAAAGTCCAATAATACTTCTAGTCCTTTCTAGATCCAGTATTCTAGAACATTAAAAAGTTTTTGACAAGAACAGGCCATTCGGCCCAACAAAACTTCCCAAAGTCCTATTCACATCGTTAGTTTAAATAACTATTGAGTTTAGATTTGAAAATACTCTCACCTACTCAACTAGATAGTTTGCTCCATGTGTCAACAACTCACTGTAAAGGAATGCTCAAAAATTTTAGTTGCCTCTTCATAGAACTCCAGCATATGGGTTAAACATGATTTCCCCTTTCTGAACCCATGCTGGCTTTCTAACATGCTTGTTGGTATCAGCTGCATTTCCATCTCATCCCTCTTTATTGTTTCCATCATCTTATCTACGATATATGTTAAGCGTATACTGGTCTATAGTTACCAGGGTTAGTGCAGTCACACTTGTATACAGGGATGTTAGCCCATTTCCAGTCCTTAGGGATTTCACCAGTCTTCACTGACTTTTGATAAAATACATGGTCAGGGTCTATATATATTGTCTTGCCCTGGAGGTTTATTAACTTTCAGCCTTTTCAGCTGAAGCAAGACTTCACTTTCTAAGAGCTCTAAAATAATTTAAAACAACCTTATTTTTCTCCTCACTAACTGGCATATTGCTAGCATCTTCACAGGTAAATACTTTCTCAAAATATGAGTTAAGAGTTTCTGTTATGTACTTCTCTGCATAATTTAACACCCCACTATTATTCATAATACACTTAACTTCCTCCTTGACTTCTCTTTTACTACTGAAGTATTAAAAACATCTCTTGGGTCAGTCTTAGCATGATGAGCAATATCCTTCTCAACCTGCCTTTTGGCAATCTGAATTTTCCTCTTGACAATTGCTCTCATATTTTCATAAGCCCTATGATTAACATCATTACTAATTTTTCTGTCTTTTCTTCAATAATTTTGTATGTACATTTTTATTCCCGCCCACTTCTTTGTCCTTGACACAAAAAGCCACATGCACCAGCACAGAGGGATGGGGGGGCTGGAAGTGAAGAGGAGGGAGCGAGGGGGCAGAGGTGAAGAGAGGAAGGGAGTGCAGTCATACTTTTTCAGTTTTTCGCCCATGGCAGGTGAAGCAGCCACCTTCCCCAGGCTCTCTTTAACGGGGGACAGAGACTTGCTCTGGCTCTGCGAGCGGCTCAAGCTGTCACTGCTGCTCCGACTGCTGCTACTCCTCCGTCGGCTCAAGCTGTAGCTTCCTCTGCTGCTTCTGCGGTAACGGTCGTCCGAACGCGAGTGACTCCGGGACCTCGGCGGGGGGGGTGGGGAGAGGAAGGAGAGATGCTTTAAGACAGCATCACAGCAGCAGCCAAATACATAGATGATTACAGTGGAAATTGCCCTGAAATCCAATTTCCAATCCAACATAAGCTAATAGTGTTTTGACTGTACACTGTTGAATAGATTTTCATGTACTACATCACTATTTATGTCTACATTAACTACCTACACATACATGGGCAGCATGGTAGCATACCAGTTGGCGTAATGCTATAATAGCACCAGTAACCCAGTTTCATTTCTGCTGCCATCTGTAAGGAGTTTGTATATTCGCCCTGTGACTGTGTGGTTTCATCCGTCAGCTCGTTTCCTTATACATTCCAAAGATGTATGGGTTAGTAGGATGAAATTGGGTGCCATTGGGCCAGAAGGCCGTTATCATGCTGGATCACTAAATAAATAAATAAAATCACTCCGGTGTCATAAATTTCTAAAGCAACACACACAAAATGTTGGAGGAACTCAGCAGGTCAGGCAGTGTCTACAGAAATGAATATATAGTCAACATTTCTGGCCAAGACTCTTCTTCACCACTGAGAAGGGAGAAGGAATGGGTGAAGCTCAGGAGGACGATGGTGCCTAACGGCAACTCCTTTGCTTGCATCTTCAAAAACAGCTCTATTTCCATCTTTAATATCTCTATTTTTCCCTTGCAGAATTCTTTTAAAGACTCTGACCTGGAGTTACACGCCGACTTTGGTTCTTTGCGGGAATGGGACCTGCTCTCGGGTCTCACGACTGGCTGCTAATCAATATACAAAGGACACGGCCCAGAAGACTAGTGCGCCTTCAGGGTTCCGGGATTTTATGGCTCTAGAAGCTTGAGGTCGGTGCCTCCGCAGGAAACTAGTGTGTTGTGGGAGTACACGGAAGATCAAAAGCAGCAAGCTAGCTTCTGCCCAGAGATCTGAGTTGTTTGGGCACAGAGCTCAGAAAAAACGCAACAGACTTTTAACATCGTAAATCAACGAGTTGTTTGTTATGTCTCCACTCTCGCTGTGAAACAGGGACACTTCTTTTTCGTTTATTAGGGAGAGAGAGACAGCCTGTGCTATGTTGAATTACCGGGTGAGCGACTAGACCTTGGGGCACTGCAAGTCTGTGTCTTTACTGATGCTTTGCTGCACACTTGAGCACTCAGTGGGGGGGGGAGGACACCATTGCTTTTTTTTTGCTGGTGGGGTGGGAGGGATCGTTGCTTTGCTGCTGCTTATAGGTGGGGGGGAACTGGGGGGTGAGCTTTGGGGTTTTAACATCTAACTGTCATTCATTCTTTGGGGCATTCCTCTGTTTCTGCGAATGGTTGCAAAGAAAAAGAATTTTAGAATGTATATTATATACATTTCTCTGACATTAAATGTACCCAATTTCCTTCGGGATCAATAAAGTATGTCTGTCTGTCTACCTTTAAAACCTTCAGATTTCAAGTTGAACTCAATCATATTGTGATCACTGGTTCCTAAGGGTTCTTTTACCTTAAGCTCCCTAATCGCCTCCAGTTCATTACACAACACCCAATCCAGTATAGCTGATCCCCTAGTCGGCTCAACAACAAACTGCTCTAAAAAAACCATCTCTTAGCCATTCAACAAACTCACTCTTGAGATCCATTTCTAACCTGATTTTCCCAATCAAACTGCATGTTAATATCACCCATGACTACCATACATTGGCCTTTTGACTCGCCTTTTCTAGTTCCTGTTGTAATCTGTGGTCCACCTCCCAGCCACTGTTGGGAGGCCTGTATATAACTGCCATCAACGTCCTTTTACCCTTGCGGTTTCTTAACTCAACCCACAAGGATTCAACATCTTTCAATCCTATGTCACCTACTGATTTGATGCCATTCTTTACCAGTAGAGCCACACCACCCCCTCTGCCTACCTTCCTATCCCTCCGATATAATGTGTAACCTTGGACATTCAGCTCCCAATTACAACCATCCTTTGGCCACGATTCAGTGATTGCCACAACATTATACCTCAGTGCCTGTAACCTGATCACCGTGGCATTCTCCCAGGAGGTCATCCCCCACAAAAGTATCCAAATCGGTATACTTGTTTTTGAGGGGAATGACCACAGGGGTGCTCTGTTCTAACTGCCTATTTCCATTTCACCTGCTGGTCACCCAGCTACTTGCCTCCTGAACTTCAGGGTGACTACTTCCCTGTAACTTTGATCGATTATCTCCTCACTCTCCAGTACAAGCCAAAGGTCATTCAGTTGCTGCTCCAGATCCTTAGCACGGTCTTCAAGGAGCTCCAGCAGGATGCATTTCATGCAGGTGTAGCTTCCCAGGAGACTCTAGGTCTTCCAGTTCTCCAACACCATAGCCATTTCAATTGTACAGTAACAAGGGGGAAAAAAGATAAAAAGGAAACCTAAACAGACACTTTACACAGAGCTGAAGCCTCCTTTGAGCTAAAGCTGTTGTTTCTACTCTCGTCACTGGCCTACTCCACTTATCCCTTCTGTACTTTTACTTAGTTCGTAGAGCTCTGTTGACACCGCTGATAGGCCCTATACAATGGACAAACGTCCTCGAAGCTCTCTTTTTAAATAATCGCTGCTGACTTCCGAAAAACACCTCTTCTTCGTAGAGCTCTGTTGACTCTGCTGATAGACAGACTGAGCCTCCCCAGTCTCTCCTCCAGAAGAACAGACCCAGCTTCACCCTCCAGGCAGAACAGACCGACCCAAGCCTCCCCAGTCTCTCCTCCAGACAGAACACACAGAGTCTCCCTAGTCTCTCCTTCAGACAGAACAGATCAAGCCAGTCTCTCCTCCGGACATCCAGACTGAACCGACTGACCCGAGCCTCCCCAGTCTCTCCTCCAGACAGAACACACCAAGCCTCGTCTCCCCAGTCTCTCCTCCAGACTGAGCCTCGTCTCCCCAGTCTCTCCTCCAGACAGAACAGACTGAGCCTCATCTCCCCAGTCTCTTCTCCAGACAGAACACACCAAGCCTCGTCTCTACAGTCTCTCCTCCAGACAGAACACACCAAGCCTCGTCTCCCAGTCTCTCCTCCAGACTGAGCCTTGTCTCCCCAGTCTCTCCTCCAGACAGAACACACCAAGCCTCGTCTCCCCAGTCTCTCCTCCAGACAGAAGTATTTCAGAATCTGCTGATCGCCTGAGATTTTTCACACAAAACAGTTGCTAGAGCAGGGGTTCCCTAACTCCTACCATTAACCAAGAAGTCTGTGGACCCCATGTTGGAAACCCCTGCCCTAGTGGTTGGAGAGTGGTGCGACAATCAAAAAACATTCTGTGAGTGGCAGTTCTGTGGGTCAGAGAAGAATGGCCAGACTGGTTCAAGCTGACAGGAAGGTGGCAGTAACTCAAATAACCACGCGTTACAACAGTGGTGTGCAGAAGAGCATTTCTGAATGCACATGTGAAACATGGGCTACAGCAGCAGACCATGAACATACACTCAGTGCCCACTTTATTAGGTAGTGGAGGTATCTAATAATGTGCCCACTGAGTGTAGAAGCATCTCAATATTTATTCTATGAAAAGCCTTGATGACTTCAAATCTTGCTTTCTGTTAACATTAAGTGAATGCTGCAAATGAAAGTTAAGTCCTCTGCTGGTGCAACCAGTGGCTCTGGTACCAGAAGGTTCCATCTACAATGACACTTGCTTCTCAGTTATAATGCAGGAAAGCATTCAAGGTAGACCATCAGTTTAATACCCAACCTAAGTGCCTGTTAACAGCTCAGTAAACAAGGTGATAGTTTCTGGTGAATGTTGCCCTTACAACTAGTTTGCACATCTAAGGTGGTTTGTCTTATTATTACAGACATAAAATTGTTTGAGTTATTACTTATAACTTTGTCTGGTTGCATTTTAGACAGACAGACATACTTTATTGATCCCGAGGGAAACTGGGTAGCCTGACACGGAAACACCAATGTCCATGAACGAGGTGGATACAGCCCAGTCCATCACGGGAAAAGCCCTTCCCACTACTGAGCACATCTACAAGCAGCAATACCACAAGAAAGTAGCATTCATCAAAAGGGTCTTGGCTGAAACGTCGACTATTTATTCATTTCCATAGATGCTGCCTGACCTGCTGAGTTCCTCCAACATTCTTTTATTTTGATCCATCCACGGCATGCTCTCTTTTCACTGCTACCATAAGGAAGGAGGTACAGTACCCTTACGTCCTACATCACCAGCTTCAGGACAGTTATTACCCTACAACCATCAGGCTACTGAACCACTCACCACAATTCTGAACACAACTTACAAACACTTTCAAGGACTCTATAACTCATTTCTCAGTATTAATTATTTATTTTTAATTTTTTTTTTTAAATGTATCTCAGTTTGCTTTCTTTTGCACATTGCTTGTCAGGCTTTATTTGTGGGCATATTTTTTCATTGATTGCATTGTACTTCTTCGTATTTACTGTGAATGCCTGCAAGAAAGTGAATCTCAGGGTAGTAAATGGTGATATATATACACATACACACACTTTGATAATTGGGTTGAGTTCTTCTCCAACCTTGACAATCCGTTTGCAAATGCTTCATCACCATATCAAGAGACATCATCTGTGCACGGTTGATTGTGGTGTGTCCTCTGAACGCTTGGTCTTTACATATTTATCAGCTAATTGGTTGTCATTATGGAAATTCAATTGTGACGCAGGGAGATCCCACCACTGATTAGTAGCGTGGTGAACTCCGTGTGTTCTCTTGAATTTTGCCCACATTGGCGCATACATCGGTCTACATGTCTGTTTACGGAACTGCTCAAGGAAAACTATGCTTCTAGGAATCCTCATGAACACCACGTTTGCTTGTGCCATGACTTTCACTGATGCCCAATCAAATTTATGCCCTCTCCATCCTCATGGGTAGAGACAAGGGAGAGTTGGTCGTTTCACTTTACTGTTGATGTTCAAGGATCCTTGTGGGTTGTTTTTTCCCATTTTGGCCGATGTAATATTTCCTGCAGTCCTCACATTGGATTTTGATAATAAAGTTACCCTGAACTTTACGTCCTTAATTCTTACAAGAAAAAGAATTTAAATTCTATAAAACCCATTGCCTTGAGACTTCAAAACGAGACAAGATCATAGCAAGTAAACCATTATCATTACCATCTCAACACTCTTCCAAAGCTTCCTCTCTGAAAACCCCTCAGTCCCACTTCTTACATAGTGCTGCTTGTTTAATCTTCCCCATCATTTTCCCACCTATTCCCAGTGCAGATCTGTCACCATACCTGGATCTCCTGCCATGACTGCAGGAAGCTGTTCAAAGCTAGCAAGATCACAGTACCCAGATCATAAGGTTAACCCTCTGCCATCGTGGATCAGTGGTGCTTGTTAAATCTGCTCCCATTACTGCTTTAAAGAGATTAGCTTTGTACTGCATGTACACTGAAACATCTAAACACAGAGTGAAATGTGTCATTTGCGTCAACAACCAACACAATCTGAAGGTGTAATGGAGGCAGCCAGCAAGTGTTGCCATGCTTCCAGTGTGAACACAGCATGCCCACAGCTTATTAACCCTAAGCCATACGTCTTTGGAATGTGGGAGGGAAGCAGAGCACATGGAGGTCATGGGGAGAACATACAAACTCCTTACACACAGCTGATCTTACAGCTGTGTGCTGTAAAGTGTAATGCCAACCGTGCAGTTCTATCTGTACCTGGGCAGCAGATGCGGATACCCTACCTGGATCTCCTGCCACGACTGCGGGAGCTGATGTAGCGTGTCCTGTCAGCCGAGCGTGAGTGTGAGCGGGAGCAGTGGCGCCCGTCTCGGGACCCTCCTCTGGTGTAGCGGCCATACGATCGCGAGTAGTGCCTGTTGCGTGAGCGGGACCGGGAGCGGGAGTAGCCCCTCGTCCGCCGGTGCCCGTGGGATCGGTGGCTGCGAGAGCCTGATCGAGACTGTGATGAGGAAGAGGAAGAGGAGCGGCGCCTGAGGAATAGAGAGAAACATAATAAAGTAAAACGATAGTCTGCTGGCACCAAAACTGAATTTGTTGAGGCTTTCGTATGCTGAAACCCACAAAAGCACAATATTACAAACACAAGGAGATCCAGGGAAACAAGAACACTTCGCTTGGGTTTGAAATTGAATTTGGCTTGAGCCAAGATAAGTCAGTGACTTTGTTCACTCCGACACTCCATTGAGAAACTTTTGCTTTCTTGAAGGTGACATTTTTCAGGTCAAGCAAGGTTACATTAAATGGCAGCACATTCTGACACCTCTAGAGGTTCATGAAGATGACAAAGGATTCATGGAAGGTTTTAGATGTGTGGAGCATTGTATCACAGCCAATATTCATCCCCTGAAGCAGGGGTTCTTGACCCGAGGTTCACGAACCTCTTGCTTAATGGTATAAAAAAGGTTGGGAATCGCTGTTGTAAAGACAGAACTGACAATAGATCATCAGTCTGAAATATTAACTATTTATCGCTCCCTGGATGTTTTGACGACACTTTCTGCTTTTATACTGTGGAGAACTCCTTTGCTCTCTTCTGAAGCCATGTCCAGCAGTCTCATGTCCCTGCAATAGGCTCTCAGCTTAACATGATGTCTGTAGGTTAACAGCTTTGACGCTGCAATCATTGGCTGGGTTTCTGTGTGTTCAAACTTGCCCATTTCTACATAACACCATTTGCGGCTCTAATGTAGAACAGCATTCAAGATGCAGCACAAGACTACACCCAATACAGTACCCATATGCAACTCAGACAACACAGTGGCGGTCCCTGGGGAATGTACTCCTTAAACCTAACACATAAAACTGAGGTGTTCGGACTAAGTACCAGAGTAATGTTTCAGCTGCAGGTCTGACTCCTTCAATCTTACATAAAATAAACTATTCCAGAATTAAATCCATTTGATTCATTGCCATGTTTTAGGGACCTTTTTTTTTGAAACTAGCAACACCATCCTTCTAAACCACACTCTCCTGCTTCTCCCCATAACCGTTAATGCCCTGACTAATCAAGAGCTACCAACCTCTGCCTTAAATATACTCAATGATTTAGCCTCCACAGTTGTCTGTGACAAAGTGTTCCACAGATCACTATCTTCTGGCTAAAGAAATTCTGCCTCATCTCTGTTTGAAATTTGCACTCTCAGCAATGAAAACTACCTTCTAACCTTCTGTCCTGAAACCCCTCACTCCAGCTTTGGGCCCATGACCTTACAATTGGAATACCACCCGATGCTTTCTAGAGCACAACAAATCCATCCAGCTGCATGAGACCTCAGTACATGTCAGTACATCTCCCGGTAGGCCTTGTATTGATCCACATCTGTAAACTATTTGTGAGATCTTCCTATTCCCTATGGCAATATTGCTAGGTGCTATCTTCAATGCTTTGATTCTACAGGTAAGCTAGACTTCCATAGTGTACCAGAGAGAGATAGATCAGCTGTTTGATTGGATTCAAATGTCAGTAAGACCAAAGAACTGATTGTGGACTCCAGAAAGGGTAAAGCGAGGGAACACACACCAGTCCTCATAGAGGGATCAGAAGTGGAAAGAGTGAGCAATTTCAAGTTCCTGCAAGTTCTGAGGACATAACCTGGACCCAACATATTGACGCAGCTACAAAGAAGGCACAACAGTGACTTTGAGGAGATTTGGTATATCATCAGTCACTCCCATATTTCTACAGATAAAACTTGGAGAACATTCTAACTGACTGCAGCACCATTTGGTATGGGGAGGGGGGTCTACTGCATGGGATCAAAATAAACTGCACAAACTTGTCAATTTAGTCAGCTCCAGGACTCCGTAGTGTCCAGGATATCTTCAGGTAGCGATGCCTCAAAAAAGTGGCATCCATCATTAAGCACCCCCACCACCCAGGATATGACTTCTTCTCATTGCTGCCATCAGGGAGGAGGTACAGGAGCCTGAGGACACACACTCAGTGATTCAGAAACACCAGGCTCTTAGATAAGCACGTGAATATATAGAGAATCGAGTGTTATTGACCACATGCAGACAGAAGAGATTAGTGTAATTAGGGATCATTAGGTTAATGAATTTGGTACATCTTTATGGGCTGAAATGCCTGTTCCTGTGCGATACTGGTCCATTGAATATTATACCACTTTCATTTACAAGCTTAAAAATCTCAGCTGGATCATCTCAAACTCTGCTTCCAAAGACAACAAGCTCAACTTCCTTATACTTTCCTTTATTACCCGAGCTCTTGAAAAACTTCTTGCACACAATCCTACTAAAGTCACAAATTGCCCCATTTTAATCGTAATGCATATGTTTAAGTAAAACTGTCCACTGCAAGATTTCCCAGTGGTCACTCATTTCAGTTCGACTGCCCATTCCCATTCTATAATGTCTGTTCATGGCCTCCTCTACGGCCACCATGAGGCCAAATGCAGGTTGCAGGAGCACCATTACATATTCTGTCAGGGTAGCCTCCAACCCGATGGCATGCATATCAATTTCTCTAATTTCTAGTAAATTCTCCCTTACCCCTTCTCTGTTTCCATTCCCAATTCTGGACCTTTTCACACCTTCTCTTCTCATCACCTTCATCTGGTGCCCCTCCTCTTTCCCTTTCTCCCATAGTCCACTGTCCTTTCCAATCAGAATCCATCTTCTTCAACCCTTTAGCTCTTCCACCTATCATCTCCCAGCTTATTTCATTCTGCCTCCCCACCCATCCACTCGCCTGGCGTCAGCTATTACCTGCTAGCTTGTACTTCACCCCCTCTCTCTACCTTCTTACTAGACCAAAGATACAGGAGCAGAATTAGTCCATTTCCCTCCTGCCTTCTCCCCATGCCCTGACTAATCAAGAATCTATCAAGCTCTACCTTAAGTCAAGTTCATTGTCATTTAACTATGTACATGTATATAACATATATAACCACATAATGTAAATAGAAACCAGACAACATTTCTCCAAACCAGAGTCTAAAGCACAGAAGAACACATAACATACGATAACTTATAAATATACCAAATGACTTGGCTTCCTCTGCAACCTGTAGTAGGACTTCCACAGATTCACCACTCTCTGGCTAAAGAAATCCCTCAGTTTCTATGTTTCTAGCTCTGTTCTAAAGCCTCTATTCTGAGGCTGTGTCCTCTGGTCTTAGGACTCCCCACTATAGGAAACATCCTCGCCACATCCACTCTATCAAGGCCTTTCATCATTCGATAGGTTTCAATGAGGCCACTCCTCATTCTTCTCAACTCCAGTGAGTATAGGCCCAGAGCCATCAAACACTTATTCTAGATTTTGCCCACTTTGGCCCATAACCTTTCCTCTCCATAGATATTCTCTGACCTGCTGAGTTCCTCCAGCATTAAGATTCCCAGCATCTGCAGAATCTCTTAGGTTTATAAGTTAAACTACAGATTGTCCCATTGCCTCAGAGCGATAGAGGATGAAAGGTGACCTGATAGAGGTGTATAAGATGATGAGAGGCATTGATCATGTGGATAGTCAGAGGCTTTTTCCCCAGGGCTGAAATGGTTATTACGAGTTTTAAGGTGCTTGGAAGTAGGTACAGAGGAGATGTCAGGGGTAAGTTTTTTATGCAGAGAGTGATGGAATGGGCTGCTGGCGACTGTGGTGGAGGCAGCTACAATACGGTCTTTTAAGAGACTCCTGGATAGGTACATGGAGCTTAGAAAAATAGAGGGCTATGGGTAACCCTA
This sequence comes from Hemitrygon akajei, assembly GCF_048418815.1. Taxonomy (NCBI): domain Eukaryota; kingdom Metazoa; phylum Chordata; class Chondrichthyes; order Myliobatiformes; family Dasyatidae; genus Hemitrygon; species Hemitrygon akajei. The sequence continues at coordinate 115,249,976 of NC_133135.1, read as the reverse complement.
GGTAATTTCTAAAGTAAGTACATGTTCGGCACAGCATTGTGGGCCGAAGAGCCTGTACTGTGCTGTAATTTTTCTATGTTTCTATATTTCTTCAAGACACACTCTCCCAAATTAATGATAACATACTGTAAGTTTAAGTCACACTGTAGGTTAAATAACACTGTGTTGTAGGAAACCATCTTTCCCACTGGCCTCTAATCCCGCTCAGATTACCAAACAATCACATCCACTGGGCAGAGAGACTAAAATAGTAAATCCAGGTTTACTGAGACCTCACAATCCATATCATCTCATATGGCTGAGTGGTGCCACTCAATGCCTCCAGGAACTGATCAGACTTCAGAAGGAAACCAGAGGTCCATGAGCCAGTCCTCATAGGAGGATCGGACGTGGACAGGGTTAGCATCTTCAAGTTCCTCAGCATTATTACTTCAGAGGACCTCCCCTGGGCCCAGAACTTAAGTGCAATTATAAAGAACACACAGCTGCGCCTCTATTTCCTTAGAAGTTTACAAAGATTCGGGCATCTAAAGCTTTGACAAACTTCTATAGATGCGTAGTGGAGAGTAAATCAACTGGCTGCATCACAACCTGGTATGGAAACACCAATACCCTTACACAGAAAATCCTGCAAAAAGTGGTTGACACTGCTCAGTTCATCATGGGTAAAACCCTCCCCACCACTGAGCACCTGAAACATTATCGCAGGAAAGCAGCATCCATTATCAGGGTCCCCACCATCCAGGTCATGCGCTCTCCTCGCTGCTGCCATCAGGAAAATGGTACACTTTAGGACTCACACCACCAAGTTCAGTCATTACCATCGGGCTCTTGAACCAAAGCGGATAACTTCACCCAGCTTCACTTGTCCCATCACTGAACTGTTCCCACAACCAATGGACTCACTTTCAAGGATTCTTCATCTCATGTTCTCAATATTTATTACTTATTTATTTATTATCATTATTGTTTCTCACTTTTGTATTTGCAGTTTGTTGTCTTCTGCACTCTGGTTGAATACCCTAGTTGGGCAGTCTTTCATTGACTCTGTTATGATTATTATTCTATAGATTTATAGAACATAGAAAATCTACAACACAATACAGGCCCTTCAGCCCACAATTCAGCCGAACATGTACTTACTTTAGAAGTTACCTAGGGTTACCCATAGCCCTTATTAAGCATGTCCACAAGAAAATGAATCTCAGGGTTCTATATGCTAATATATATGTGCTTTAATAATAAAATTTACTTTGAACTTTATTACAAGGGATTTGAAATTCAATCTGATGGCAACAGTGTTTATCGTTACTGTCATGAAAAAAATAATCCCCTCTGGAGCAGGCTATGGTTATCCAGAGCTGAGTCACCAGCTCTTTCACTGACGTGGGCGCACTTCAGGCTTACAACTGATAATTAGGACATCTCTCCCTCCCTGCCACTTATTTTCCCTGTTCATTGCCATTGCTTGCGTGGCTTAGTACTTGAGTAGACCTGCCCACCTCTGCCTCTATACTCAGTAGCACAGGTCAAAGTGTGTGCTCGACTACTTAACCCCACTCACCCCCATGGACTTGGGGCTCTTCAGCAGACTGGCTTCACTTTTGGTGAAGGCGTGTGTGGCGACTCTGATATACACACCAAACAGACCTACTAATCCCTGCAAAGAGGTGGAACGATCCACACTAGTTTAACACATTATGGAAGGTACAGATTTAATCCCTGTATAGTTCATTCATCATCATATGCCATGTCCTATAATGTGGGCGATCTTGGTCTCATGACCATGATTATTCTTGGCAAATTTTATGGAAGTGGTTTGCCACTGCCTTCTTCTGGGCAATGTATTTACAAGATGAGTGACCCTAGCCATTATCTTCAGAGATTGTCTGCTTGGTGTCAGTGGTCACATAACCAGGAATTGTGATAAACATCAGCTGCTAACATGACCATCCACCACCTGCTCCCAAGGCTTCAAGTGACCCTGATCAGGTCATTAAATAGGTGCTACACTTTGCCCAAGGGTGACCTGCAGACTATCAGAGTGAAGGAGCACCTTACATCTCCTTTGATAGACATATCTCCACCCCACCACCCATTAGTCCATTCGCTTTTCTATATGCCTGTACTTCAGCTCATTTTAAATTTTACACCTCTTTTGGGTCATACAGGTGCACAACACAGACTTGGACAATTAACATTTGAAACCACATTTCTCCGAGACATAATAAAATAGGTTAGTGGTGGACAGTGTAAGCGCAGGTGCTTGAAGGTCAAGGCAGTCTCAGTGGGCTGAAGGGCCTGTTTCGCACTGTATCATTCTATGATTATAGAAGACAGCCTGCCTGACACGCTGAAGTGTTAGAATGGATAGTAGTTTCTTGATGGCTTCTTGGTCATGGTCTCTTTGGGGGCTTTGCTACTGCCTGCAAGGGGGAAAGGAGGTCAGTGCTTTTGCTGGAGCAAGTGGGGGGCGAGGGCTGATGCTTTATGCTGCTACTTGTGCGTGGGAAGGGGAGAGGGAGCTTTGGGGTTGTAACTTTTCTGTCACTCATTCTTTGGGGTTTTTCTGTTTCATGGTTGTCTGCGAAGAATAAGAGTTTCAGGTTGTATACTGTATACGACCATTTAGGACTCAGGCTCCATGTCCCACAGCATCAAGAGGAGGAATACTGCAAATAGGCAACGAATCGTACTGTGGTTAACATGACTGAGCAAAAACATTTCATCCTAATGTTCTATTGTCATTCTTGCTCAGTGGAACAGATTCAATGCGTCATGTTAAGACGTATTCTGGGGTTAGTGTATATAGCAACTACTAGCTTCACCAACAACCAATCTTCAGACATGAGCATGGATTAAATTTAACATGCAGCCTTGAACAAGCATTCCTGAAGCTGTGGTCTGAAGTTGATTACAAACCAGACAATGCTGATTAACCTACATTTTGGGTGTCTGGAGTGTGAGTGCAGAGAAGGAGCTATATGACAACTATGTGTAAATCAAAGGAAGCATTGTAGATACATTATAACTATAGAATTGTCTTGCTTTGATATTTAGCATATAAAAATGTCATGTGCTATTTGATGGGGAGGCCTCTTCCTCCAAGAGTGTCTCAATTTGATGCCTGTTGTGTGTTTTTGTTGAATAGAATACTTCTGTAGCTTCAATGTCTCTCCAGTGACGTTACAACAGACCTATCAAATGGCCTATTTCTGCTCCTATGTCATATGGACATGTGGGTGCAAGAAGCACAAGTGGCACATGGCTTACTACACCAACAGTCCAAGTTCTAGTAACTAGATACCATCACTAGCTCCCTTGGACATTACAAGTCTTCACAGAGTTACACAGCATAAAATCCAGCCCTTCAGCCACTGCACCATCCTTCGAGTACTAATTTACACAGATCCCATTTTGCTTTCTCTTAATTCCCCAAAGATTCAACTATTCACTCTGATATTAGCAGCAATATACAGCGACCAATTAAATCTAGCAACCTACACAGCCCTGGGACGTGGGAGGAAACTGGAGCTCCCATGAGAACCTCATGTGGTCACACAGACAGCAACAGTGTTCAGGATTGCTGAAATGTGAGGCTACAACTAGCTGTGTCACTGAGCTAACTTCGTTTATACTGAACTCTTGACCTTACCTCTATGATGATGATGCCATGTTTGGTATCAATTGCCCTATTCTTCTCAGCTCGTTAGTGCAAACAATCTACACCGCTCAAGAGGTTGCCATTTCTCAGGGCAAGGTTATGCATCATAAAACATAGGTGTAGAATTAGGACATTCAGCTCATCGAGTCCGTTTTGCTATTCAATCGTGGCTGATTTATTTTCCCTCTCAACCCCATTCTTCTTCCTTTTACCTGTAACCATTAGCACCCTAACTAATCAAGAATGTATCAACCTCCACTTCAAATATACCCCATGACTTCGCCTCCACAGCTGTCTGTGGCAATAAATTCAACAGATTCATCACCCTCTGGCAACAAAAATTCTTCATCTCTGTTCAAAAGGAACACCCTTGTATTCTGAAACTGTAACCACTGATCTGAGGCTCGCCCACCGTAGGAAACATTCTCTCCACATCCACTCTATCTATCCCCTTCAATGTTCGACAGGTTTCAATAAGATCGCCCCTCATTCTTCTAATCTCCATTGAGTGCATCAAATGCATCTAATGCTCCTTGGATGTTAACCATTTCATTTCCGAGATCATTCTCATGAGCCTCCTCTGGACCTCTGTTGATGCCAGCACATCTTTTCTTAGATGAAGAGGCCTAAAACTGCTCACAATACTCCAAAAGCAATCTACCAATGCCTTATAAAGCCTCAGCATCAAATCCTTGCTTTTATATTCTAGTGCTCTTGAAATGAATGCCCACAGTGCACTTGCTTTCCTTACCACCGACGCAACCTGCAAGTTGACCTTTAGGGAATCCTGCACTAGGACTCTCAAGTCCCTTTGCACCTCCGATTTCTGAATTCACTCCTTGCTTAGAAAATAGTCTACAGCTTTATTCCTTCTACCAAAGGGCATGACCACACTGCATTCCAACTGCCACTTCTTTGCCCATTCTCCCAATCTGCCTGAACGTTATGAGATGATTGGCTGCAAAAGCTTCACTCTTTGGAAGTCCTGACCTTTCCCTCTAGCAGCAAAATCAGTGGCTTTGGGAATGGAAAAGGAAAGATTTTGAAAATTACCGACCGGGAGGAGCTGGCATGACCTGTGCCAGAGCCCTGCTGCGTGTTGGAGTTCCGATGCCTGCCTACTGGGGCCTTGGCAGAGGTCACCCCAGTCTGCGCCATCGATCCGCCCTCGTCCTCACTGCCGCCAAAGCTTGTGATGTAGGTGATCTTCTCCTCATGGGTAGGCGAGTTCGATCGCGACCGTGACCTCGTCCCTGAGCTGGACTCAGACTGTGACCTACAACATCAGCAAATGTTACTGTACTTAATGCCACAGGACAAATCGTTACATCAGACTATGATCACTCAAGCACTGTGGATAGATCCACAACTGGGAGATTAAGTATAACAGCAGACTGATTTAATTCGAAGAGTTAACTCAATTTCCCAACACTCAGGAGAATCGAGTGGACAGCTAGAGACTTTTTCCTAGGGCAGAAATGGCTAATATGAGAGGGCATTATGTTAAAGTGATTGGAGGAAAGTGTAGGGGGTAGAGAGAGGTAAATCGTAAACACCAGGAAGTCTGCAGTTGTTGGAAATCCAGAGCAACACATACAATATTCTGGAGGAATTCAGCAGGTCAGGCAGCATTTATGGAAGTGAATAGACAGTCAATGTTTTAGCTAAGACCCTTCTTCGGGTCCCGAGTAACCTGAAAAATTGACTACCTATTTATTTCCACAGATGCTGCCTGACCTGCTGAGTTCCTGCAGCATTTTGTGTGTGTTGCGTGAGAGGTAAGTTTTCTTTTACACAAAGAGCAATCGGTGCACGGAATGCACTGGTGGTAGAGGCATATACAGGTTTACAGACCCCTCAGTCGAAGGTAAGGCTTTATGGCATAAAAAAGATTAGGAACCCCTGTAGTGGAGACATTTAAGAGACTCTTAGTCAGGCACATGGATGACAGAAAAATGGGAGGGCTATTTGGGAGGGAAGGGTTAGGTTAATTGTAAGAGTCGGTTAGAACATCAAAAATCACCTGTTCTTCATCATGAAGTCTGAGTAACATTGAGAGGCATGTAGTTACTGTGAAATTGTACTATAGCACAGAACAGTGCATTCCTGATCAAACAGGAGAGGTGTCAAGTGACATCATATGGAAGCAGGCAGTTTGGCCCGTCAGGTCCATTCTAACCATCAAGCACCCATCCACACTAATCCCATTTCATTTCCCCCAACATTGCTTTTAAGGATCTCAGCCTAAAACATTGATTGTTTATTCATTTCTATAGATGCTTCCTGATCTGTTGAGTTTCTCTACCATTTTGTATATGTCACCTATCACCTGTAGATATTTGGAACATTTAGATTGAGAGGAGACTTGCTAGAGGTATATAAAATTATAGGGTAACTACAAACAGTTTTTTTTTCCACTGAGGTTGGGTAGGACTACAACTAGAGGTCTTGGGTTAAGGGTGAAAGGTGAAATGTTAAGGGGAACATGGGGGGGACTTATTCACTCAAGAGGGTGGCGCAAGTGTGGAACAAGCTGCCAGCAAAAGTAGTGCTTGCAGGTTCAACTTCAACATTAAAGATTGAAGTTTGGATAAGTGGGGAGAGCATGGAAGGCTATGGTTCAGGCACAGATCAGGACGAGGCAGAGTAATAGTTTCACAGGGACTGGATGGACTGAAGGGCCTGTTCCTTGCTCTATGACTTAAAAACTGACACAAACAACTCTTCGTTTTCATTCTCCTCTTGCCACCAAAACACCCAGCCCATTTCTACACAATATTCATTTTAAATTGTTATAATGAGAAGCACTACATGGAACAGAGTTTCAGTGTTCTGATCCGCACGTCAAACCGTGTAATGTAATTACCTTTTATATGGGTCATAAGTTGGGCTGTCTCTCCTAGCGTAACTGAAACAGAAAAGACAGCATATTAAATACTGACTCTGAAACACATTGACGACCTCTACCCCATCCCCAGTCTCCCTTTAGCTGTCAGACCCTGCCACTGTACAAAATTCAAAAGTAAATTTAATATCAAAACTGTACTATGTACCAGGGAGATGATCTCTACCAAAAGTGGTGTAAGGCACATCTTTCCTCCGCTAACCTGCAGGTCACCCTTGGGCAAGGTGGAAAAACCTGCTTAGCCCCCCCGATCAGGGTCACGTGAAGCTAAGGGAGCAGGTGGTGGATGGTCGTATGAGCAGCCGGTGCATATCACAAGTCCTGGTTATGTGACCACTGACACCAGGCAGACAGTCTCTGAAGAGTACTGATAATGGCTGGGGTCACCCGCCTTGTAAAGACACTGCCCAGAAGAAGGGAATGGCAAACCACTTCTGTAGAAAAAATTGCCAAGACTAACCATGGTCATGAAAAGACCAAGATTGGCCACATCATACGATAAGACATATAACAATCAAACAATACTAGATAATACTTTGAAATTCATTTTCTTGCAGGCACTTACAGAAAAATAAAGACATAAATTAGAATTTATGAAAACCATAAATAACAAAGACAAATAACAACCAATCAGCAAAAAATAAAAAAAAGTAATTAAGTAATAATGAGAACATGAGTTGCGGAGTCCTTGAAAGTGAGACAATCTGTAGGTTATGGAATCAATTCACTGTTGAGGTTAGTAAAATTATCCACACTAGTTCAGAAGTCAGATGGTTAAGGGGTAATAACTGTTCCTGAAACTGGTGGTGTGAGACCTGAGGCTCCTGTACCTCCTGCACGATGGTAGTAGCGAAAAGGGAGCATGGCCTGGATGATGGGACCTTGATGATGGATGCTGCTTTCTTGTGGCAGCACTCCTTGTAAATGTACTTAATGGTGGGAGAGCTAGTGATGAGATTTAAGATATCATAAGGTATAGGAGCAGAATTAGGGTTCAAGATGTAGATCAGAGACTTGAATAGGCTGATGTGCATGATGTAACACTGATGATTCAGACCATGTGTGGAGTATTGTGAACAGTTTTGGGCCCCTTATCTAAGAAAGGATGTGCTGGCATTGGAGAAGGTTCTAAGGAAGCTCAGAAGAATTATCTCAGGAGTGAAAGGTTTCTTATGAGGAGTGTTTGATGGCTCTAGGCCTGTACTCACTACAGCTTAGAATGAGAGGTGATCTCATTTAAATCTATCTTGGCCTTTCAATATTTGATAAGAGTGGACATGGAGAGGATTTTTCAATTAATGGGAGGATCTAGGACCAGAGCACACAGCCTAAGAATACAGGAACGTCCCATCAGAACATGGATGAGGAGGAGTTCCTTTACCCAGAGGGTGGTGAATCCACTGAATTCATTGGCACAAAAGTAATTCGAAGTCAGGCCATTGGGTATATTTAAGGGAGAGGTTGATAAGTTCTTCAGTAGTACGGATGTCAAAGCTTATGGGAAGAAAGCAGGAGGATGGATTTGAGAGGGAAAATAAGTCATCCATGATTGAATGGTGGAGTAGACTTGGTGGGCTGAATGGCCTAATCCTCCTTCTATGGCTTTATAATCAGAGACGTGAAACTGAGGCCCACAACTCCCCTCTCAGTTGAGAGGGAAAGGTCCCAACACAGCATCAGCCGTGACCACCTGGCTATTCACAGGCAGTTGCATACAGCAAATTGAGATGCACAAGTTAGGCTGTCATATTCCATGGAGCACAAAAGCACTTGATTGCATCTGTGACATAGAGCTCCTCACAGTAGGTGTTGTAGAAATTAAAGGAGTTTCCTTAACCTGATATTGTGTCTACAGAGAGAGTCAAGACCTATGTTGGGATGACACAGTGACCTAACCTGCTGACAGAAAGGAATCTAGCAGAAGGAAGTAGCAGGGAATGCCCAGGGCAACAGTAGTTTTCAGAAATGAAGAGCAAAGTAGGAATTTTAACAGTGAAGAAATTCAACAGTACAGCATCACCCTGACAAAGAGTGGTCAAGATTAAGGAAGTGTTTTAAAACCATAGATGGCAAAGGGCTGAGTTGGAACACATGTACCTGGGTGGGCTGATTTTTCTCCCCTTCAAGCGCTTCTCTCTGAATTCTCTCCGCTGGCGACGAGACCTTCGTCCCTGCAAAGAACACACAGCAAAGTAATTAAACCTGTTCCGAGCCTGATACTGGCAGCCATGGTGATGCACATTGAGGATGCTCCTGGCCTGGTATGGAAATACCAATGCCCTTGAATGGAAGATCCTAGAAAAACTTGTGGATATGGCCCAGTTCACCACAGGTAAAGCCTGCCCTATCATGAGCACATCTACATGAATCGCTGTTGCAGGAAAGCAGTGTCCAACATCGGGGAACCCCACTACCCAGGACATGGTTTCTTTTTGCTGCTGCCATCAGGAAAAAGGTACAGGAACTTCAGGACTCACACCACTGGGCTCAAGAACAGCTATTACCCCTCAACCATCAGGCTCTAGAGCCAAAGGGGATAACTTCACTCAACTTAAATTGGAATGTTCCTACAACCAATGGACTCACTTTCAAAGACACTTCATTTCATGTTCTCGATATTTATTGCTTATTTATTATTTCTTTCTTTTTGTATTTACACAGCTTGGTGTCTTCTGCATTCTGGTTGAACACCCAAGTTCAGCAGCCTTTCATTGATTCTCCTATGGGTCTCATATGCCGGCAGGAAAATGAACCTCAGGGATGCATATGGTAACGTACATAAACTTTGATAATCAATTCATTTTGCACTTTGGACAGTCCTCATTAGATAGAACAGAATGTATAATAATAGGTATACAGGATGGGTGGGACTACAATCAGAGGTCATGGCTTAAGGGTGAAAGGTGAGAAGTTTAAAGAGAACATGAGGGGAAACTTCTTCACAGAGGGTTTTGAGAGTGTGGAACGAGCTGCCAGCACAAGTGGTCCATACAAGTTCAATTTCAACATCCAAGAGAGGTTTGGATAGGGACGTGGATATTAGGCATATGGAGGGCTATGGTCCCGGTGCAGATAGATGGGACTAGACAGTTTAAATGGTTTTCGGCATGGACTATCTGGGCCAAGGGGTCTGTTTCTGAGCTGTACTCCTCTATGAAGAGAGCTGGGAGAAAAAGCCTGTGCTGCGTGTGACTGTAGCTTTGAAGGCCTCTGGATCAAGGTCTCTATGGGGTGTTTCTGCTGTTGCTTGCATGTTGGGGGTGTGGTCAGTGCTTCTGCTGGCACGGATGGGGGGAGGGAGGTCAATGCTCTTACTGCTGCTTACGTGGAGAGGGATGGGTGCCACTGGGCTTGGGGTGTTTCTATCATTCATTCGATGGGGTTTCTTTGTTTCTTGGATGTTGGTGAAGAGCACAAATTTCAGGTTATATACTGTATACAACAACAGGGGAGATTCGGCATGACATCAAGAACTTTGATGTGTAGTGGAGAGTGTATTGACTGGCTACATCACACCTTGGTATGGGAACACCAATGTCTTTGAATAGAAAATCCTATAAAAGGTAGTGGATTCAGCCCTGTACATCACGGGTAAAGCCCTCCCAACCACTGAGAATATCTACATGAAACGCTGTCTTAGGAAAGCAGCATCCATCATCAAAGATTCTCACCACCCAGGCCATGCTCTTTTTTCACTGCTGCAATGAGGCAGAAGGCACAAGGTTCTCAACACCAGGTTCAAGAACAGTTATTATCCTTCAACCATTGCTTATACTCACTGGAATTTAGAAGGTTGAGGGGGGATCTTATTGAAACGTATAAAATTCTAAAGAGATTGGACAGGCTAGATGCAGGAAGATTGTTTCCAATGTTGGGGAAGTCCAGAATGAGGGGTCACAGTTTAAGGATAAAGGGGAAGCCTTTTAGGACCGAGATGAGGAAAAACTTCTTCACACAGAGAGTGGTGAATCTGTGGAATTCTCTGCCACAGGAGACAGTTGAGGCCGGTTCATTGGCTATATTTAAGAGGAAGTCAGTTATGGCCCTTGTGGCTAAAGTGATCGGGGGTATGGAGAGAAAGCAGGTACAGGGTTTTGAGTTGGATGATCAGCCATGATCATACTGAATGGCAGTGCAGGCTCGAAGGGTCGAATGGCCTACTCCTGCACCTATTTTCTAAGTTTCTATTAGGCTCTTGAACAAAAGGGGAAAACTACACTCATCTATTGAGATGTTCCCACAACCAATGATCTCACTTTAAGAACTCTTTATCTTGTTATTTCATGCTCTCATTATTTATTGCTATTCATTTATATTTGCATTTGTAGTTTGCTGTCTTCTATGCACTACTTGATCTTTCACTGATCCTGTTGCAGTTACTATTCTATAGATTTGCTGAGTATTCCCTCAGGAAAATAAATCTCAAGGTTGTTTGTGGTGATGTACATGTACTGATAAAAAAAAGTTACTTTTGATTTTATATACATTCTTTGATATTAAATGAACCACTGATGAACGAATATCCCTACCGAGTACATCGCCTTCTCTTCCTCCAGGGCTTTGGCATGTTTTATTGCCTCTACTTCTTCTTTGTCTTTCCGAAGCATCCTTCCAATAGAAATAAAGACCGGTTATACCACCCATCAACAGACCCTCAACCTACCCTCTACACAATGGAGATCACGAAGAAGCTACTAGTAATTCCTTGTTCCTTGTACTGGATGTCCACCAGGGTGGCTAAGGAATTTGATAGTGGAACACCTATCCATCCCCTCCAATGCCCAATATTGGGAGTCAATTAATTGTAAAGGTTAGGTAATAAAATGCCTCTCTTCAGAAGGCTTTGACTATGATAGGACAAGTGGTTCCCATGACCAATGGGCTCATTTTCAAGTACTCCTCATCTCATGTTCTCAATATTTAATGCTTGAAGAAGAATGCCCTTAACTCCTGGTGGAGTCACCAGGGCGCCGTCATGACAGGCTTTTTGCACCGATCTTATTGGTGATTGCTCATCATGTGGCGTTTCTGTAGCATTCTCCAGTTTTTTGTTACGAGGTCGAGTTGCTAGCTCGATGCTCAACACAGTACGAATGGAAAGCGTGCAAGGGAGCCAGCTGGATTCGAACTTAGGAGTCCAGCGCTGATGCCACTATGCCACCAGCCTAGTTGGTAATTATTAATATTATTATTTCTTTCTTTTCCTATTTGCACGGTTTGTTGTCTTCAGCACTCTGAACACGAAGTCGGCGGTCTTTCGTTGATTCTGTTATGGTTATTATTATATAGATTTGAGTATGCCCACAAGAAAATGAACTTGTGTTGTAAATAACTTTGATAATAATTTACTTTAAACTTAGAAGCTACCTTCTTCCACCCAATGAGCTCTCTTCCTCCACAATCAACCAAGTGACTCCACCGGGAAGTATGATGGGGAGTGTAGAATGTTCTACATATATGCAAGCTCTTTCTTGCCCAAGTCCAAAAGGAAAGTGTACCCTTCATAGGTCCCACCATCATCTATCACTGGAGGACCAACTCAGAACATAAGAATGAACCAGAAACCATTTCTCCTCTGACTGACTTGGAACCACACAAGATACTGCATATCCACCAATCAACAGAAATGTTTTAGTGAATTCTACAAACAAACTCAGCGGGTCAGGCAGCATCTGTGCAGGGAAATGGACAGACGACATTTTGTGCTGAGACCCTTCATCTGAATGGAAAGATAAAGCAGAGATAGCGGGTATAGAGTTGTGGGGATGGGGATGAGCAAAAACTAGAAGGTGATAGGTGAATCCAGTTGAGGAAAGGTGATAAGCTGATGGAGGAGGGGAGGGTAGGAATAGTGTCTGAGGCTGGGAGTAGATGGGTAGCGGCTACAAAGGGTTGCAGGTGAAGGAATCAGATAGGAAAGGAAGGTGAAGCATGGAACCAAATGGAGAGTTGGGAAGTGCAGTTGGAAATACGTGAGTAATGGGCTGATGGGGGGAAATCGGGTGGGTCGATCAGGAGAGAGAGAAAAGGGAAAAGCTCGCCTCACCTGACAAAGTCGCCTTCAGACATCCCGTAAGTGGTAGCAAGTTTGTTCAGCTCCAAGGTCTGTTCAGTGTTTAATTCATCTACGTCCACTTCAACATCTGAAAGGCAAGACTTAAACATTCAGAAACCTCCAAGTGTTAATCAATTAAGTTAGCAGCCAACAATTCTGTTTCATTTCCAGAAAAGCATACAGATCACCATACATTCTGACACCCATGATTCTTTCCAATCATTTCTATGTAAAAAGAACATTCACATTGTCAAAACACCTCATTGAATATTGAAAGGCCTAGATAGAGTAGATGTAGAGAGGATGTTTACAATAGTAGGGGAATCCAGGACCAGAAGACACAGCCTCAGAATACAAGGACATCCCTTTAGAGCAGAGATGAGGAGAAATTTCTCCAGTCATAAGGTGGTGAATCAGTGGAATTCAGCGGCACCGACGCCTGTGGAGGCCAAGTCATTAGGATATTTAAAGCAGAGATTGATAGGTTCTTGATTAGTAAGGACATCAAAGGTTATGGGGAGAAGGCAGGAGACTGGGGTTGAGAGGGATAGTATATCAGTCATGATCGGACGATAGAGCAGACTCGATGGGCTGAATTCTGTTCCTATTACTAAAAGTCATAGAGAGATACAGCACAGAAACAGGCTTTTTGGCCCATCTAGTCCATGCCAAACCATTTAAACTGCCTACTCCCATCGACCTGTACTCGAACCATAGACGTCCATACCCCTCCCATCCGTGTACGTATCTAAACTTATATTAAACGTTGAAGTCGAGCTCACATGCACCACTTGCGCTGGCAGCTCATTCCACACTCTCACTATCCTCTGAGTGAAGAAGGTTCCCCTTATGTTCCCCTTAAACTTTTCACCTTTCACCCTTAACCTATAAATCTCGCATTGTAGACCCACCTGACCTTGATGGAAGAAGCCTGCTTGCATTTACCTTATCTATACTCCTCATAATTCTGTATATTTATTGCGGGTCTTTTGAATAAAACAGAACTTGGGCCATCTCTACATGTATCTGTAAGAATCTGAATTCAGAGTTCAGAAGGTGGTCTCATGAGATCACATTGGTCTATTCTATAAGGAGTTTAGAAGAATAAAAAACAACAATTGAAAAGGGCTAAACTCTATGATTATAGGAGCAGAATTAGGCCATTTGGCCAATCAATTCAGCTTCGCCATTTTTTCATGGATGATCCATTTTTTCTCTCTGCCCCAATCTCCAGCCACCCTACTCTTGAGGCCTCTGGTTGTAGTCTCACCTTTTGAAAATGTCCTCAATGGAGGTGACATCCATTGTGAAGGACCCTCACTGCTCAGGGAATGCCCTCTTCTCCTTACAACCATCCGGGAGGCAGTATTTGAAAAACTGCAGTTCTCTCTCTCAAACATGACCAAAATGGAAAATCTTTAATTTTGTTCAATTACAAAAGTGTTTCGGTGACCGTAAAGCAGTCTGGGATGTGTTTAAAGGGATGTGAATGGTGCTACATAAATGCAATTCTGGCTTTCAAATTGCCTTCTGAGATTCCCTAAACAACGAAACTTCAAAACCTACCAATGTAACTTACCCTAAAGCAATAATCTTGGCTCAGCTTATTGACATCACATGATATTTGATAAAATTAAATGGAACACATGCTTCACCTTGAAACTCATTGTAGGTTAATTAGCAACTCAGCACTCATGTTTATGGTACAGATGCTCTGTTACTGCAAAGTGCTTCTGAGGCTTTCCATCTTAATGATTAACCAGAGTAACACACACAAAATGCTGGAGGAACTTAGCAGCGTCTATGGAGAGGAACTGAGAGTCCATGTTTCAGACCCAGACCCTTCAATGGGCCTGGAAAGAAAAGTGCAAGAAGTCAAAATAAGAAAGTGGGGGGAAGGAAAAGAGTTCAGCCAGCAAATGATGGGTGAAACCAGGTGAGTGACAATTTAGGAGAGGCATACACAACATGTATTTCAGGTTCCAGCTCAAAGGAGCAGCTCACCTTTTCGTACTACCAGGCTCAAGGACAGATACTAACTCACTGTTACTTTTTTCTCGGCGGTACAGTCGCAGGAGGAGGAGGAGGCCTCACACAGATCTGGGAGCAAGAGTGTGGAGTTTTCATGGGATTTTTCCTCTCATCAGCCTACAGTCAAGGACCAATAAAAGTAAGGCAAGGACAAGCAGTGTGACCACTGTTGGAGTAGACCAGAGTGAGTGGCGAGGCTTTGGCTTATTAAACTTCAGTGAGAACAGGCTTGGACCAGCTAAGTATCTAATGAGTTTCTCCTTTTTCTTCATCAGTTAGTGCATAGTTAGAGCAGTGAGAATGGCTGTGTCGTGTTCTTTGTGTGAGATAGAAACATAGAAAATATACAGCACAATACAGGCCCTTCAGCCCACAAAGCTGTGCTGAACATGTCCCTACCTTAGAACTACCTAGGCTTTACCCATAGCCCTCTATTTTTCTAAGCTCCATGTAGCCATCCAAGAGTCTCTTAAAAGACCCTATTGTTCCCGCCTCCATCACCGCAGCCGGCAGCCCATTCCACACACTCACCACTCTCTGTGTAAAAAACTTACCCATGACATCTCCGTACCTACTTCCAAGCACCTTAAAACTGTGCCCTCTCATGTTAGCTATTTCAGCCCTGGGGAAAAGCCTCTGACTATCCACACTATCAATGCCTCTCATTATCTTGTACACCTCTATCAGGTCACCTCTCATTCTCCATCGCTCCAAGGAGAAAAGGCCAAGTTCACTCAACCTATTCTCATAAGGAATGCTCCTCAATCGAGGCAACATCCTTGTAAATCTCCTCTGCACCCTTTCTATGGTTTCCACATCCTTCCTGTAGCGAGGCGACCAAATTGAACACAGTACTCCAAGTGGGGTCAGACTAGGGTCCTATAGAGCTGCAACACTACCTCAATCCCATGATTGATAAAGGCCAATGCACCATATGCCTTCTTAACCACAGAGTCAACCTGGTAGCAGCTTTGAGTGCCCTATGGACTCGGATCCCAAGATCCCTCTGATCCTCCACACTGCCAAGAGTCTTACCATTAATGCTATATTCTGCCATCATATTTAACCTACCAAAATGAACGACCTCACAATATCTGGGTTGAACTCCATCTGCCACTTCTCAGCCCAGTTTTGCACCCCATCAATGCCCCACTGTAACCTCTGACAGCCCTCCACACTATCCACAACATCCCCAACCTTTGTGTCATCAGCAAATTTACTAACCCATCCCCCCACTTACTCATCCAAGTCATTTATAAAAATCACAAAAAGTAGGGGTCCCAGAACAGATCCCTGAGGCACTCCACTGGTCACCGGCCTCCATGCAGAATATGACCCGTCTACAACCACTCTTTGCCTTCTGTGGGCAAGCCAGTTCTGGATCCACAAAGCAATGTCCCCTTGGATCCCATGCCTCCTTACTTTCTCAATAAGCTTTGCATGGGATACCTTATCAAATGCCTTGCTGAAATCCATATACACTACATCTACTGCTCTACCTTCATCAATGTGTTTAGCCACATCCTCAAATAATTCAATCAGGCTTGTAAGGCACGACCTGCCTTTGACAAAACCATGCTGACTATTCCTAATCATATTATGCCTCTCCAAATGTTCATAAATCCTGCCTCTCAGGATCTTCTCCATCAACTTACCAATCACTGAAGTAAGACTCACTGGTTATAATTTCCTGGGCTATCCCTACTCCCTTTTTTGAATAAGGAAACAAAATCTGCAACCCTCCAATCCTCCGGAACCTCTCCCATCCTCATTGATGATGCAATGATGCCAGAGACTCAGCAATCTCCTCCCCCGCTTTCCACAGTAGCCTGGGATACATCCCGTCTGATCCCAGTAACTTATCCAACTTGATGCTTTCCAAAAGCTTCAGCACATCCTCTTCCTTAATATCTACATGCTCAAGCTTTTCAGTCCACTGCAAGTCATCCCTACAATCGCCAAGATCCTTTTTCGTAGTGAATACTGAAGCAAAATATTCATTAAGTACCTCCGCTATTTCTCCTGGTTCCATACACACTTTTCCACTGTCACACTCGATTAGTCCTATTCTCTCAGGTCTTATCCTTTTGCTCTTCACATGGGTTTTCCTTAATCCTGTCTGCCAAGGCCATCTCATGGCCCCTTCTGGATCTCCTAATTTCATTCTTAAACTCCTTCCTGCTAGCTGTATAATCTTCTAGATTCCTATCACTACCTAGTTTTTTGAACCTTTCGTAAGCTCTTCTTTTCTTCTTGACTAGATTTACAACAGCTGTGGAAATTCTGGACACCCTTCAGACTTTCCGTAAAACTACATCTACACCAGGTGCACTGAGCTGCAGCTTCTCAAAGTAAGTGTTAAGCAACTGCAGCTCCAAGTCAATGACCTTCGGATCATAAGGGAAACTGAGGAGTTGATAGATAGAAGTTACTGAGAGGCAGTCACCGCTAAGTTGCAAGAGGCAGGTAAATGGATGACTTTCAGGAGAGGGAAGGGAAATAGCCAGCCAGTGCAGAGTACCCCTGTGGCCTTTCCCCTCAATAATAAGTACACCATTTTGGATACTGTTGAGGGAGATGACCTAACAAAGGTGGGGGAAGCCGCAGCAATTGGGTCTCTGACACTGAGCCTCGTACAGTGGCTCAGAAGGGAGGGGGAAGAAGAAGAATGCAGTAGTTACAGGGGATTCCGTAATTAGAGGAACAGACACGATATTTTGTGCACGCAGATGATAGAGTCAACGGATCGTAAGTTGCCTCTCGGGTGTCAAGGCAAGGGACGTCTTGGATCAGGTCCACATCATTCTAAAGGGAGATGGTGAGCAACCAGAAATTTTGGTACATATCGGCACCAATTACTTAAGCAGGAAAGACGAGGAGGTCCTGATGAGGGATTTAAGGCAGCTAGGTAGAAAGCTGAAAAGCAGAACTGCCAGGGTAGTAATCTCTGGATTGCTGCCTGTGGCATGTGCCAGTGATGGTAAGAACAAGATGATCTGGCAGATGAATGTGTGGCTGAGGAACTGCTGCAGGGATCAGGGGTTCAGATTTCTGGATCATTGTGATCCCTTCTGGGAAAGATATGATCTATACAGAAGTGATAAGTTACAACTGTACATGAGTGGGACTAATATCCTTGCAGGCTAGAGCTGTTGGAGAGGGTTTAAACTAATTTGGCACAGGAATGAAATAGGCCTGTTGATTTACAAGTGAAGGCAGTGTGTAGTAAGACTGTCAGGAAGGACAGTAAGATGATGGGGCAAAATTGCAGACAGTGGGATGAGTTCTAGAGTAAAAAGGGGACAAAATCGAAAAAGGTGACACGTACAGGACTGAAGATGTTATATTTGAATGCACACAGTATACAGAATAAGGTAGATGATTTTGTAGCGCAGTTAGAACTTGGCAGACAGGACATTGTGGGCATCACTGAATTGTGGCTGAAAAAATATTACAGTTGGGAGCTTAACATCCAAGGATATACAGTGTATCGAAAGGGGTTGGTGTGGTTTTGTTGCCAAAAAATGAAATCAAATCATTAGAAAGAAGTGACATAGGATTGGATGGTGTTGAATCGTTGTGGGTTGGGCTAAAAAGACCTTGATAGGAGTTATATACAGACCTCCAAACAGTAGCCAGAATGTGGGCTACAAATTACAACTGGAAATAGAAAAGGCATGTCAAAAGGGCAATGTTATAATAGTTAAGGGGAATTTCAATATGCAGGTAGATTGGGGAAAATCAGGTTGGTGCTGGATCCCAAGAGAGAGAATTTGTAGAATGTCTACAAGATGGCTTTTTAGAGCAGCTTGTGGCTGAGCCCACTAGAGGATCAGCTATTCTGGACTGGGTATTGTGTAATGCATTTGGGTGTTGTTTAATGCATTAACCCTAACCCTAATGAAACAGATTTGATTAGGGAGCTTATGGTAAAGGAACCCTGAGGAGACAGTGATCATAATATGATAGGAGTTTACCCTGCAGCTTCAGAGGGTGACGCTAAAGTCAGTTTTACAGTAGAGTAAAGGGCAAGAGAGAGGAGTTGCCCAGAATTGATTGGAAAAGAACACCAACAGGGATGACGGCAGAGCAGCAATGGTTGGAATTTCTGGGAGCAATTCGGAAGGCGCAGGATAGATACATCCCAAAGAAGTAGTATTCTAAAGGCAGGATGACACAAACATGGTTGATAAGGGTAGTCAAAGGCAACATAAAAGCAAAAGAGAAGACATATAATAGAGCAAAAATTAGTAAGAAGTCAACCAACAGAGGGCAACTAAAAAAGTCATAAAGAGGAAAATGATGAAATAGAAAGGTAAGCTAGCCAATAATTTCAAAGAGGATACCAAAAGTTTTTCAGATACATACAGAGTAAAAGAGAGGAGAGAGTAAATATTGGACTGAAGGAAAATTACACTGGGGATGTAATATTGGGGTGACAAGGAAATGGAGAATGAAATTATTAAGTATTTTGCATCAGTCTTCTCTATCAGAAGGGCTTTGACAAAGTGCTACACATGAGGCAGCTGAATAAGATAAGAGCCCATGGTATTACTGGAAAGATTCTAGCACGGATAAAGCAGTGGCTGACTGGCAGGAGGCAAAGAGTGGGAATAAAGGGCCACCGAAATGAGTCGTGTTCCACAGGGGTCTGTGTCGGGACCACTTCTTTTTACATTATACATTAATAATTTGGATGATGGAATTGATGACATTGTGGCCAATTGTGCGGAAATACAAAGATACGTGAAGGGGCAGGTAGTGTTGAGGAAGCAGGCAGACTGCAGAAGGACTTAGACAGATTAGGAGAATAGGCAAAGAAGTAGCAGATGGAATACAGTGCTGGGAAGTGTATGGTCATGCACTTTGGTAGAAGGAATAAAAGCATGACTATTTTCTAAACAGGGACAAAATTCAAAAATCCTGGGTGCAAAGGAACTTACAAGTCCTCGTGCAGAACTCCCTAAAGATTAATTTGCAGGGTGAGTTGGCAGTGGGAAGGCAAATGCTATGTTAGTATTCATTTTGAGCAGACTAGAATATAAGAGCAAGGATGTAATGCTGAGATTTTTCAAAGCTCTGGTGAGTATCGTGAGCATTTTCGGGCCTGTATTTAGGAAAGGATGTGCCGACATTGGAGAGAGTTCAGAAGAGGTTCGGGAGAATGAATTCAAGAATGAAAGACTTATTGTATGAGTGATTGAAGGCTCCGGGCCTTTACTTGTTGAATTTAGAAGAATGAGTGGGGAATCTCATTGAAACGTATTGAATAATGAAAGGCCTGGTTAGAGTGGATGCAGAGAGGATGTTTCCTGTGGTGGAAGAGTCTAGGACCAGAGGGCAAAGCCTCAGAATAGAGGGACATCTATTTAGTAAGGAGATGAGGAATTTCTTTCGATAGACGGTGGTGAATCTGTGGAATTCGTTCCCACAGGCGGCTGTGAAGGTCAGGTCATTGGGTGTACTTAAGGCAGAGTTTGATAGGTTCTTGATTGGTCAGGGTGTGAAAGGTTATGGGGAGAAAGCAGCAGAATTGGTTGAGGGGGAAATGGATTAGCCTTGATGAAATGGCAGAGCTGACTCGATGGGCTGAATGGCCCAACTCTGTTCCAATGTCTTATGGTCTTATCAGACTCTTATACAGTAAGACAGTCCAGAACACTTCTAGTGCAAATAGCTAGTTGCATTGTAATACCCCCCTATTTAAAAGACTGTCTACACTTTTCACTCTCAGTAAAGCAACCAGCATAATTAAATACCACACCCACCCCAGACATTCTACCAGGCTCAAGGACAGATTCAACCCCGCTGTTATCAATCTCTGGAATGAACCTCTTGTAAGAGAAGATGGACTCTTGGCCTCACAATCGACCTTGCAATGATCTTGCAGTTTATCGCTTACCTGCACTGCACTTGTTCAGTAGCTCTTACACTTTATTCTGCATTGTTACCGTTTGACCTTGTTCTACATCACTGCACTGTGTAATGACTTGATCTGTATGAACAAGCATTTCACTGTATCACTGTACATGTGGTCATAATAAACCAATAGCATTGATAATTCCAAATCACTTCTGCACAAACCACTGCGACTCAGGTACAAATGGAAATTAATACCAATATCAATTTCCCAGTCCTCCAAGAAAACCATAACTTGACTTTGGGTCTGGAGGCTTGCATGCCTCAATGACCCAGGCAGCTATGTTAGCTGGAGTCAGGAGTTTATGCTTTGGTTCTTAGTAGGGTCACCCATGCCAAACTGGTCAAAGGGTGGAGACCAGACTAAGAGTGGCCCACCAGTCCTCCAGATTCGAGGGTTTAGCTCAGGGCTAACAACCTTGACTGGTCAAACAAAACTGTTAGAACATAAGAGTATAGAAATCTACAGTACATTACAGGCCCTTTGGCCCACAATGTCATGCTGACTATGTAACCTACTCTAGAAACTGCCTAGAATTTCCCTAGCACATAGTCTTCTATTTTCCTAAGCTCCATGTACCCATCTAAGAGTCTCTTAAAAGACCCTATTGTATCCACCTCTACCACCGTCGCTGGCAGTGCTTAACACTCTGTGTGAAAAACTTAACTCTGACATCCCCCTTGTACCTACTTCCAAGCATCTTAAAACTATGCCCCCTCATGTTAGCCACTTCACTCCTGGGAGAAAGCCTCTGGCTATCCACATGATCAATGCCTCTCAATCATCTTATACACCTCTTCAGGTCACCACTCATCCTCCATTGCTCCAAGGAGAAAAGGTCAAGTTCACTCAACCTATTCTCAAAAGACATGCTCTCCAATCCAGGCAACATCCTTGTAAATCTCCTCCGCATTCCCTCTCTAGTATCCACATCCTTCCTGTAGTGAGGTGACCAGAACTGAACACAGTACAGTCGGCCCTCCTTATCCGTGGATTCCGCATGCGTGGATTCAACCAACCGCGGAACGAGAAAACCCGGAAGTTCTATCTCCAACACTCGTTGTTTGAGCATGTACAGACTATTTTCTCTTGTCATTATTCCCTAAACAATACAGTATAACAACTATTTACATAGCATTTACATTGTATTAAGTATTATAAGTAATCTAGAAATGACTTAAAAGTACAGGCAGTCCCTGGGTTATGAATGAGCTCCATTCCTGAGTCCGTCTTTAAGTCAGATTTGAAGTCGGAACAGGTGCATCCGGTATTATTTGGCGTCAGTTAGTCAAATGTTTTTCTTAGTATATAGTACATATTTTACCTTTCTATGCATATAAAACTCTTAAGAAACATACGTATTTCAATAATTAAACCACTGCATTGCTTAGTAATAATTGTAGCTTTCATTGGGCAGGGCCTTTCAAAATGCTCCATTAAAATTGTTCCAATCATTGACCGACTGTAGCCTAACGCTTTTCCAATGACTGATGGCGTTTCACCTCTTTCCGATCGCTTTATTACTTCCACCTTATTTTCAATCACGATCGTGATTATTTTCGTGAACAGAAACATCGCAGATTCAGAGCTAGCCGGGTCCTAATGTCCACCACTCTGAACATGTTAAATAAAGTCCAGGTTCCACTAGGTCCTAAAGACCACCGCACTACTTCAGGTTAAATAAGGGACTTGAGCATCCGCGATTTCTGGTATCCGCAGGGGGTCTCGGAACCAATCCCCCGTGGATAAGGAGGGCCGACTGTACTCTAAGTGGGGTCTAACCAAGGTCTTATGTAGCTTTACCATTACCTCAAGGAACATGAACTCAATCCCATGGTTCATGAAGGCCATCACACCATATATCTTTTTAACAACACTGTCAACCTGCGCACCAGGTCCGAGTGTCCTATGGACACCAACCTAAGATCTTGCTGATCCTCCACACTGCCAAGAGTTTACCATTTATATTCTGTCTTCAAATTTGACCTACCAAAATGAACCACTTCACACTTATCTGGGTTGAACTCCACCTGCCACTTCTCAGCCCAGTTCTGCATCTTATCAATGTCTCGCTGTAACCTCTGACAACCCTCCACTATCCACAACACCCCCAACTTTTGTTATCAGCAAACTTATTAATTCACCCTTCTACTTCCTCATTCAGGTCATTTATAAAAATCACAAAGAGCAGGAGTCCCAGAACAGATTCCTGTGGAACACCACTGGTCAACCTCCATGTTGAGTATAAACCATCTACAGGTCTTCAGCCTCCTCCCTAAATCCTTAAACTTACTGTGCAGGACCTCTACCCCTCTTCTGTCTATGTCATCGGTACCACAACTTCTGGCTGCTCACCCTCCCCTTCGAGGATATTCTGTAACTGCTCAGAGACATCCTGGACCCTAGCACCCAGGAGGCAACACACTATCCTGGCATCTCTTTTGCTGCCACAAAATCTCCTATATGTCCTCTTTAATTATCGTCCCATATGACTAATGCTCCGCCTGACCGCATCCTACCCTTCTGAAACTCAGAGCCGATCACAGTGCTATTGGTCAGGCTGCTGCTGCCTTGCCCAGATAGGTCACCCCCCTCAGCAGTATCCAAAAGGGTAAACCTGTTACTCAGGGGAACAGCCACAGGGGAATCCTGCACTGGCTTCTTTCTCCCTTGACCTATCTTGGTGTTCACCCATCTACTCCCTGAATTCTCCACTCAGGGTGCAACCACCCACTCAAAAGTTTTACCTATCAATTGCTCTTCCTCCCGGATAATCCTTAGTTCGTTCAACTCCAACTCCAGCTCCTTAATGCGGTCTTTCAAGAGCTGGAGTTGGCTGTACTTCCTGCAAGTGTAGTCATCAGGGACACCATCATTCCCACATCCTACAGGAGGAGCATTCTATTGCCATATCTGCCATCCTGCCTGCGCTGTACAATGGGCAAACAAGACCAAATCAGCAATAACGAAAGGGAAAACTACCCTTCCAACCTGTTTCTTTTGGCCTCAGCCTCTTCTCGTCGAAGCCTCGAGTCAAAGCCTGACCCTCCTACTCTCACCTCTGGCCTACTCCCACAATGGCCGTTCTGCTCTTGCCACTGATTGGGCCTCCTGAATGTCTGAATACCCGTGAATCTCTGCTTTTATATGAGCTTCGCTGACCTGTGGGTAACCTCGTCCAAGTTCTCTGCTCCCACTAATGATTGGGCCTCCGGAAACTATTACAGAAACAACAATGAAGAATCTTTCTACATGAGTACAATGGCATTCCTGAGTCTCCACACAGGACTTGCGTGACTGATAGTGGTGAAAATCAAGATGAAGCTACTGACATGATGAAGGAAGCCCTGAACACCAGCAGAGATTGAAGGTCTTCATTGCTGCCCTAAACGCCAATGGCATAACCGACAGACCACTACCACAACAACAACAACAATTTCCGTGGGCATTTACTTCACAACTTTATTAACTTTCTCAGTCTTAATCTCTCTGGAAGCCAAATGTTTAACCACAGGAAAACCCTCAGGTTAAGAATGCAACATTTGTTGTTATGCATTAACCAACCCTGTGAATAATTTCTGCTGCTACCTAACTTATTCCCTTTCAGTTTAAACATTCAACAGCACCCCCTGCTGTTCCAGCCAGCGAGCTTCCCCTTGCACAGCTCAACACCCAAATTACTGGAAGGACTCTGCAGGTCATGCAGCATTCATGAAGAGGAATAAACAGTCGATGTTTACGGTCTTGGCCCAAAACCTTGACTGTTTACTCCTCTCCACAGATGTTGCCAGACCTGCTGAGTTCCTTCAGCATTTTGTGAGGGTGTTGCTCTGGATTTCCGGCATCTGCAGAATCTCCTGTGTATAATTTACAGCTCACCTATGTCTGGTATCTCTTCATCAGAATCACTCTTCTCATCTGAGTCATCCTCGTAGTCTTCATCTTTCTCCTCTGCCTTCTCATCTGTAGTTACTGAGCAGTCATCGTAAGTGTAGCCAATCGATGCTTTCTTCTCTGCTAACCTGTTGGGGACAAGGTGGATAAGTGGCTAGCAGGTCATTCAATGGGAAAAATTCCTACGCTGATCAACATATCTGCGCAATAACGCAAAAGTAAATCATTATTTGCAGAGGGTGCCACAGTAGAGTAGCAGTTAGCAAAATGCTATTACAGCACCAGTGATTCATGTTCAAGTCCTGCCATTGTCCTATAATGAGTTTGAATTTTCTCCTCATGACCACGTGGGTTTACTCAACAAAGCTGTACAGTTAGGGGCTGTTCTAGTGCTTTATCAATAAAAAATAGACCAAGCAGTCATTCTTTGCAGTACCCAGGAATTTGGGCATTCTCTCTGGCTTCTATTGCAAGGAGTATGGAGGGGAGTTTTGATGCAACTACACAGGGCAAGGGTGGGACCTCAGCTAATGTAGTGTGTGCAGTTTGATGTACTGTGTACTGTGCCCATCTTTAAGAAGGGATAGAATTACAATGGAGACAGTGCAGGGACCATTGATTAGACTGAATTCTGGGATCCAGAGTTTGTCTTATATGGATTATTTGATATGTTCACTGGAAAATGGAAAAACGAAGGGTGATCTTATTGAAACATACAAGATTTTGACAGGGGAATACAGACAGGATACTTCCCACAGTGGAAGATTAATTGCAGAAACTATAGAGGTGTCAGGTAAGAGGTATAGATCAAGTGGAAAGCCAAAGACTTTTTCCCAGAGTGGAAATGGATAATATGAGGGGACAGAATTTTAAGGTGATTGGAGGAAAGTACAGAGGCAAGTCAGAGGTTATTTTTAAAAACACAGAGTGGTTAGTGTGTGGAACATCCTGCCAGGGGTGATGTTAGGAGCAGATACATTATGGGCATTAAAATGGAGGGCTATGTAGGAGGGGAGTATCATATTTGGCACATCGTGAGCCAAAAAGCCTATACTATGCTGTGTTGTTCTGTGTTCTAGAAATGGTGACTGCCCTTCTCAGATGGAAGTAAGGATGAATTTCTTCTTTCAAAGAACTGTAAATCTCTACTCCAGATATAAGTGAACAGTCATTGAATATATGTAAGGCAGAGGCTGAGAGCTTACATCAAAATGGATTAAAGATTTATTTGTCACATGTACATTGAAAGATAGTGAAATACATTGTTAGTGTCAAATCAAATCAGCAAGGATTGCACTGGGCAACTTATGAATGCTTCCACAGTTCTGGCACCAACATAGCATGCCCATAACTTACTAACTCCAACCCGTGCATCTTTAGAATGTGGGAGGAAACCAGAGCACCCGGAGGAAAACCATGCAGCCACGGGGAGAACCTACAATCTCCTTACAGACAGCAATGGGAACTGAACCTCGATCGCTGGGGCTCTAATACCTTAATGATAACTGCTACACTACCGTGAAGTCAAGGAGAATGGGTAGAAAGCAGCTAAGTGACATTGAGGCCAAAATTGGTTTAGGTGCTATTTTACTAAGTGGCCAACAGGGTCGAAGGCTGGATGATGTGTCCTACTCTTGGCTCTCAAGTCCTTAAAAGTTGCATTTCATTGTTACTCACTCCGCATAAAATCAGCTTAAATATCATAGTATCAGCTCACATTTATTATTTATTTATAGAACAACACAGATCACGGCCTTCCAGCCCAAAGAGCAGCACGCCTGGAAACTCACCTCTATAACCGTAGCCTAATCATCGGACAGTTTGCGACGACCAATTGAACTACTAACCAGTACATCTCTGGACTGTGGGAGGGAACCAGAGTACTCGGAGAAAACCCACAATGTCACGGGGAGAGCGTTCAAACTCCTTACAGGCAGCAATGTCAGGAACTGAACCCTGGACGTAACCACTAGGCTAATGTGCCACCCTGATGAAGAACCGTCAGCCCAAATGAACAGACGAGTGTGTAGTGAATTCTGTGGATCAGAAGTTTATTACCACTCGCACATGTTTTGCAGCAGCAGTACAGTGTAATACATAGTATAATTTATGTATTTATATACATAATATACATACTGTATAATACCACAAGCAAGTCTGCAGATGCTGGAAATCAAAAACAACATACACAAAATGCTGAAGAAACTCAGCAAGTCAGGCAGCACCTATGGAAAAAAAGTAAACAGTTGCCATTTCGGGCCAAGACCTTTCTTCTGGACTGAGAAGGAAGCGGGGAAGACACCAAAATAAAAAGGTGGAGGGAGGGGAAGGAGGCTGGCTGGAAGGTGATAGGTGAAGGTCAGGGGGCAGTGGGCATTTGTTCACCAGAAGGAGAAATCGATATTCATGCCATCAGAGGCTACCCAGGTGGAATACAAGATGTAAATATATAAGCTGCATAATATAATAAGACAGTATATTATAATGCATTTTATGTAAAGCACCATAATGCTGCCACAGAACAATAAATTCCACACTATAGGTCAGTGATAATAATCTAATCACAAACAAGAGAAAATCCAGATGCTGCAAAGCCATGCAACACACACAGAATGCTGGAAGAACTCAGCAGGCCCGGCAGCATCTATGGAAAAGAGTACAGTCTACATTTCCGGCCAAAATCCTTCGGTAGGACTGCAGAAAACTGCCAAACACCTGTTCACTGTCCACCAGAAAAAGCAGGATTTTCCAGTGGCCACCCATTTTAATTTCACATCCCATTATGATATGGCTGTCCATGGCTTCCTCCACTGCATTGATGAGACCACATGTTGGAAGAACAACACCTTATATTTCATCCGGGTAGTCTCCAACCTGATGGCATGAACATTGATTCTCAAACTTCCAGTAAAGTCCCCACCACCACCAGCCCCATACCATTCCCCATCCCCTTTTCCCGCTCACCTTATCTCTTTGCCCACCCATCACCTCCTTCCGGTGCTCCTTCCCCCTTCCCTTTCTTCCATGGCCTTCTGTCCTCTTCTATCAGACTTCCCCTTCTCTAGTCCTGTATCTCTTTCACCAATCAATTCCCAACTCTTTACTTCATTCCTCCCCCCCCCCCTTCAGGTTTCAACGGTTACCTTGTGTTCCCCACCCCCCAACCTTGTAACTCTACTCCTCAGCTTTTTTCCTCCAGTCCTGCTGCAGGGTCTCAGCCTGAAATATCAACTGTACTCTTTTCCATAGATGCTGCCTGGCCTGCTGAGTTCCTCCAGCATTTTGAGTGTGTTGCTCAGTGCTCAGTGCTCTTTTGGAAGAGGACAGTGAGGCTTTGAGAAGAAGTGCGGCGGCGGCCATTTTCAAATTGCTTCTCAGATCGGAGTTCTGAGAGGCGGGACTGTGCAGGCGCGTGAAGGAGGCCTGGGAAGGAGGGAAGATATAAAAAGGAGAGAAGGAGTGAGGTAGTTCTCTTTTGGAAGAGGACAGCGAGGCTTTGAGAAGAAGTGCGGCGGCGGCCATTTTCAAATTGCTTCTCAGATCGGAGGTCTGAGAGGCGGGACTGCGCAGGCGCGTGAAGGAGGCCTGGGAAGGAGGGAAGATATAAAAAGGAGAGAAGGAGTGAGGTAGTTCTCTTTTGGAAGAGGACAGCGAGGCTTTGAGAAGAAGTGCGGCGGCGGCCATTTTCAAATTGCTTCTCAGATCGGAGTTCTGAGAGGCGGGACTGTGCAGGCGCGTGAAGGAGGCCTGGGAAGGAGGGAAGATATAAAAAGAACGCAGCCTTAAGCAGTGGGCAGCTTTGTTTGCGGGCAGCGGAGTGAGCCGGGAGCAGAGTGTAGGGCTTGGGCTCAGAGGGCTTAGGCGGAAGAGGGCACAGTAGGCTTATCTTTTAGTTCTCCTTGTTATTTTCAGTTATTCGGGAAGTATGAGTGTGGGGGCAGCTTGTTGTTCTCGGTGTCGGATGTGGGAGGTCCTGGAGTCTCCGAGCCTCCCGGATGTCCACATCTGCGCCAGGTGTGTCGAACTGCAGCTCCTGAGGGACCGAGTTAGGGAACTGGAGCTGCAGCTCGATGACCTTCGCCTGGTCAGGGAGAGTGAGGAGGTGATAGAGAGGAGTTACAGGCAGGTGGTCACTCCGGGGCCACGGGAGGCAGATAGGTGGGTCACGGTCAGGAAGGGGAAGGGGCAGGTACTAGAGAGTACCCCAGTGGCTGTACCCCTTGACAATAAATACTCATGTTTGAGTACTGCTGGGGGGGGGACAGCCTACCTGGAGGAAGTGACAGTGGCCGGGCCTCCGGCACAGAGGACGGCCCTGTAGCTCAGAAGGGTAGGGATAGAAGAAAGAGGACCATAGTAATAGGGGACTCGATAGTCAGGGGTTCAGACAGGCGGTTCTGTGGAGGTGATCGGGAGTCCCGGATGGTAGTTTGCCTCCCTGGTGCCAGGGTCTGGGACGTTTCTGATCGTGTCCAAGATATCCTGAAGTGGGAGGGTGAGGAGCCAGAGGTCGTGGTACATGTAGGTACCAATGACATAGGTAGGAAAGGGGAAGAGGTCCTGAAACGAGAGTATAGGGAGTTAGGAAGGCAGTTAAGAAGAAGGACCGCAAAGGTAGTAATCTCGGGATTACTGCCTGTGCCACGCGACAGTGAGAGTAGGAATGGAATTAGGTGGAGGATGAATGCGTGGTTGAGGGATTGGAGCAGGGGGCAGGGATTCAAGTTTCTGGATCATTGGGACCTCTTCTGGGGCAGGCGTGACCTGTTCAAGAAGGACGGGTTACACTTGAATCCTGGGGGGACCAATATCCTAGCGGGGAGGTTTGCTAGGGCTACAGGGCAGACTTTAAACTAGTAAGATGGGGGGGCGGAAATCAATTTGAGGAAACTATGGGAGAGGAGGTTAGTTCACCAGTAGAGCAAGTAAGTAGACAGTGTGTGAGGGAGGAAAGGCAGGTGATGGAGAAGGGATGTGCTCAGCCCGAAGTTGTAGGGGAGAAGAAAGAAAAGGATAATAAATTTGAAAGCATTGCTAGGAATGAAAAGAGAGGAGGAGGTGGAGAGTATCTTAAATGTATCTATTTTAATGCTAGGAGCATTGTAAGAAAGGTGGATGAGCTTAAAGTGTGGATTGATACCTGGAATTATGATGTTGTAGCTATTAGTGAAACATGGTTGCAGGAAGGGTGTGATTGGCAACTAAATATTCCTGGATTTAGTTGCTTCAGGTGTGATAGAGTAGGAGGGGCCAGAGGAGGAGGTGTTGCATTGCTTGTCCGAGAAAATCTTATGGCGGTGCTTTGGAAGGATAGATTACAGAGCTCCTCTAGGGAGGTTATTTGGGTGGAATTGAGGAATGGGAAAGGTGTAGTAACACTGATAGGAGTGTATTATAGGCCACCTAATGGGGAGCGTGAGTTGAAAGAGCAAATGTGTAAGGAGATAGCAGATATTTGTAGTAAACACAAGGTGGTGATTGTGGGAGATTTTAATTTTCCACACATAGATTGGGAAGCTCATTCTGTAAAAGGGCTGGATGGTTTAGAGTTTGTGAAATGTGTGCAGGATAGTTTTTTGCAACAATACATAGAAGTACCGACTAGAGATGGGGCAGTGTTGGATCTCCTGTTAGGGAATGCGATAGGTTAGCTGACAGATGTATGTGTTGGGGAGCACTTCGGGTCCAGTGATCACAATAGCATTAGCTTCAATATAATTATGGAGAAGGACAGGACTGGACCTAGAGTTGAGATTTTTGATTGGAGAAAGGCTATCTTTGAGGAGATGCGCAGGGATTTAGAGAGAGTGGATTGGGTCAAGTTGTTTTATGGGAAGGATGTAATAGAGAAATGGAGGTCATTTAAGGGTGAAATTATGAGGGTACAGAATCTTTATGTTCCTGTTCGGTTGAAAGGAAAGGTTAAAGGTTTGAAAGCGCCATGGTTTTCAAGGGATATTAGAAACTTGGTTCGAAAAAAGAGGGATGTCTACAATAGATATAGGCAGCATGGAGTAAAGGAATTGCTCGAGGAATATAAAGAATGTAAAAGGAAACTTAAGAAAGAGATTAGAAAAGCTAAAAGAAGTTACGAGTTTGGTTTGGCAAATAAGGTGGAAGTAAATCTGAAAGGCTTCTACAGTTATATTAAAAGCAAGAGGATAGTGAGGGATAAAATTGGTCCCTTAGAGAATCAGGGTGGTCAGCTATGTGTGGAGCCGAGGGAGATGGGAGAGATTTTGAACGATTTCTTCTCTTCGGTATTCACTAAGGAGAAGGATATTGAATGGTGTAAGGTGTGGGAAACAAGTAAGAAAGTTATGGAACCTATGACAATTAAAGAGGTGGCAGTACTGGCGCTTTTAAGAAATTTAAAAGTGGATAAATCTCCGGGTCCTGACAGGATATTCCCCAGGACCTTGAGGGAAGTTTGTGTAGATAGCAGGACCTCTGACGGAGATCTTTCAGATGTCATTAGAAACGGGGATTGTGCCGGAGGATTGGCATATTGCTCATGTGGTTCCATTGTTTAAAAAGGGTTCTAGAAGTAAGCCTGGCAATTATAGACCTGTCAGTTTGACATCAGTGGTGGGTAAATTAATGGAAAGTATTCTTAGAGATAGTATTTATAATTATCTGGATAGACAGGATCTGATTAGGAGTAGCCAGCATGGATTTGTGCGTGGAAGGTCATGTTTGACAAACCTTATTGAATTTTTTGAAGTAGTTACGAGGAATGTTGACGAGGGTAAGGCAGTGGATGTAGTCTATATGGACTTCAGCAAGGCCTTTGACAAAGTTCCACATGGAAGGTTAGTTAAGAAGGTTCAGTCGTTAGGTATTAATGCTGGAGTAATAAAATGGATTCAACAGTGGCTAGATGGGAGATGCCAGAGGTAGTGGTGGATAATTGTTTATCGGGATGGAGGCCGGTGACTAGCGGGGTGCCTCAGGGATCTGTTTTGGGCCCAATGTTGTTTGTAATATACATAAATGATCTGGATGATGGGGTGGTAAATTGGATTAGTAAGTATGCTGATGATACTAAGGTAGGAGGTGTTGTGGATAATGAGGTGGGTTTTCAAAGCTTGCTGGGAGATTTATGCCGGTTAGAAGAATGGGCTGAACGTTGGCAGATGGAGTTTAATGCTGAGAAGTGTGAGGTTCTACATTTTGGCAGGAATAATCCAAATAGAACATACAGGGTAAATGGTAGGGCATTGAGGAATGCAGTGGAACAGAGAGATCTAGGAATAACAGTGCATAGTTCCCTGAAGGTGGAGTCTCATGTAGATAGGGTGGTGAAGAAGGCTTTTGGAACGCTGGCCTTTATAAATCAGAGCATTGAGTACAGAAGTTGGGATGTAATGTTAAAATTGTACAAGGCATTGGTAAGGCCAAATTTGGAATATTGTGTACAGTTCTGGTCACCGAATTATAGGAAAGATATCAATAAATTAGAGAGAGTGCAGAGACGATTTACTAGGACGTTACCTGGGTTTCAGCACTTAAGTTACAGAGAAAGGTTGAACAAGTTAGGTCTCTATTCATTGGAGCGTAGAAGGTTGAGGGGGGATTTGATCGAGGTATTTAAAATGTTGAGAGGGATAGATAGAGTTGACGTGAATAAGCTGTTTCCATTGAGAGTAGGGGAGATTCAAACGAGAGGACATGATTTGAGAGTTAGGGGGCAAAAGTTTAAGGGAAACACGAGGGGGTATTTCTTTACTCAGAGAGTGATAGCTGTGTGGAATGAGCTTCCTGTAGAAGTAGTAGAGGCCAGTTCAGTTGTGTCATTTAAGGTAAAATTGGATAGGTATATGGACAGGAAAGGAGTGGAGGGTTATGGGCTGAGTGCGGGTAGGTGGGACTAGGTGAGATTAAGAGTTCGGCACGGACTAGGAGGGCCGGAATGGCCTGTTTCCGTGCTGTGATTGTTATATGGTTATATAATAAACCTGATTCTGAAAAAAATACTGCAAGCTACATTAAGAACTATACATCTAGAGAGAGGAAAATAATGAGGCAATGTTCATGGATCCTTCAGAAATCTGAATGCAAAGAAGAAGCCATTTTGAAAACATTGAATGTAATTGCAGAATTTCTAAGAGATGAAACATGAAAATACATACATGGAAGATTTCATAAAATCTGAATCTTCAACAGCTGTCCTTAGTGAATGGTTTAAGATTTGCAGATTTCACTTCATCTGGAAGACTGAAAGACTTTATGATCCCGGACGATTCAATTCAACATAAGCAATGATGCAGAAGGTATCACTCTCTAGAATTGTGTGATTTTAGGGGGACAGGGTGGATTATTTTGTTACCGAGTCTACTCTAACAGGAGCAATTCACTCTAGGCCTGTAGTCACTGGCGTTTAGAATGGAGGGGAAATCTAGGACCAGAGGGCACAGCCTCAGAACAAAAGGACAACCCTACAAAACAGATGGGGAAGAATCTCTTTAGCCAGAGGATGGTGAATCGGTGTAATTTGTTGCCACAGACTGCTGTGCAGGCCAAGTCATTAGGTATAGAATTCACTACACACTCGTCTGTTCATTTGGGCTGACGGTTCTTCATCAGGGTGGCACATTAGCCTAGTGGTTACATCCAGGGTTCAGTTCCTGACATTGCTGCCTGTAAGGAGTTTGAACGTTCTCCCCTTGACAGTGTGGGTTTTGTCCGAGTGCTCCAGTTCCCTCCCACAGTCCAGAGATGTACTGGTTAGTAGTTAAATTGGTCATCGCAAACTGTCCGACGATTAGGCCACGGTTTGGGCTGGAAGGGCCTGATCTGTGTTGTTCTATAAATAAATATAAACGTGAGCTGATACTATGATAGTTAAGCTGATTTTATGCAGAGTGAGTAACAATGAAATGCAACTTTTAAGGACTTGAGAGCCAAGAGTTATTAGTAAGGGCATCAAAGGTTATGAGAAGAAGGCAGAAGGAGTGGTGTTGAGAGAGATAATAAATCAGTATGACAGAATGATGAAACAGAGTAGATGGGCTGAATGGCCTAATTTGTTCCTATGTCTATTGATTTTATGGCCTTATTGTCAATGTAATGGAGGGCCAGGAACTCAAAATGAGCTGAGAATCAGACAGAAATTAATTATCAACGTTACGGAATTTTTACCAATATAGCTACTATGAATGCATGCAAGAAAATGAATCTCAGGGTAACATATGGTGACATATACATATTGATAACAAATTAATTTTGAACTTTGAATATTTTCTCCCACAATTTTTAAACACTTCCTCTGTTGACGACTCAGCCTTGCAGAGGCTAACACTTGCAACAAGGAGAGACCACAAGCTAGTAATGTGGGGTGAGATGGGGTAACAGCTGGGCACTCTAACAACCCTCAGCAGGTAACAGAGGTAGAAGCAGTGCACACGATTTCCCTTCACCCTCCCACCCACCCCTCTAGCCCCTACTCACAAAGGGTATTAAGGGCGCACTCAGTACAAATCTGGTCCACTTGGTCACTATGGTACCAGAGGGGACCAGGGAACATCAAAAAAAGACAATGCATAGTTATTTTGTGTTCTACCCTCCCTCCCCCTGGATCTTGCACATACTTCTTCTTCTCATCTTCATTAGGCTTCTGCATGCCTCCGTACAGCTCGTCGATGTAGATCTGGTATAGGCATTGCTCCTCAGCAACTGGAATGCAAAGGAAAAAGTGAGTGTCAGGAGACTGGTGGCCACACAGAAGATAACCCACTGGGCCCAGAGGTGACCGCCAGGGTAATCTCTATCACCTCTGGCTCTAACCACCATGCGGCTGGAGGTTATTATCATTATTATTGAGATACAGTGCAGAATAGGCCCTTACGGCCGCGCCACACACCAATCCCCAATTTAACTCTAGCCTAATCACTGGACAACTTATGATGACCAATTAACCTACTAACCTGTGGGAGGAACCCACAAGGTTGCGGAAAGAACATACAGACTCCTTATAGGCAGCGATAGGAATTGGACCCCAGTTGCTGGTACTGTGCTAACCACTACATTACTGTGTTGTCCCACTGAAGTGAGAAAGATCAGCCAGGTGACTTCCATAAACAAGGGAGGCAACTTGAGAGGGGTGTACAAGATGATAACAGGCATACATAAAGTGGACAGCCAGAGATCTCTTCCCCAGGGTGGAAATCGCTATTACATTAGGGCTTCATTTTAAGGTGACTGGAGGGAGGTATAACAGCTGCCAAAGGTTAAGCTTCTTTCTCCCCCACACAGAATGGTGAGATGCACTGCCAGGGCTGCTGGTAGAGTCAGATACATTAGGGACATTTAAGAAATTCTTAGATAGGCACATGAATGGTGTAAAAATGGAGGGCTATGTAGAAGGGAAGGGTTAGATTGATCTTAAGAGTAGGTTAAAAGTTCAACACAATATTGTGGACCAAAGGGCATCTACTGTGTTCTCTAATCAAATGGCACTTTGGTAGAAGGAATTAAAGCACAGACTACTTTCTAAACAGGAAGAAAATACAAAAAATCGAGTGCAAAGGAATTTTGGAGTCCTTGTGCAGGATTCCCTAAAGGTTCATCTGCAGGTAGGATCGGTGGTGAGGAAAGTGAATGCAATATTGCATTCATTTCGAGAAGACTAGAATATTAAAGCAAGGATGTAATGCTGAGTCATTGGTGAATCCTCACTTGGAGTATTGTAAGCAGTTTTGAAAGGATATGCTGACATTGGTCTTTATTTAGGTCTTTATTCTTTGGAGCGTAGAAGGTTGGGGGGGACCTGATAGAGGTACTTAAAATTATGAGGGGGATAGATAGAGTTGGTGTGGATAGGCTTTTTCATTGAGAGTAGGGGAGATTCAAACAAGAGGACATGAGTTGAGAGTTAGGGGGCAAAAGTTAGGGGTAACACGAGGGGGAATTTCTTTACTCAGAGAGTGGTAGCTGTGTGGAATGAGCTTCCAGTAGAAGTGGTAGAAGCAGGTTTGATACTGTCATTTAAAGTAAAATTGTATAGGTATATGGACAGGAAAGGAATAGAGGGTTATGGGCTGAGTGCAGGTCGGTGGGACTAGGTGAGAGTAAGCATTCGGCATGGATTAGAAGGGCTGAGATGGCCTGTTGCCGTGCTGTAACTGTTATATGGTTATTGGAGAAGGTTCAGAGGAGGTTCACGAGTTTGATTCCAGGAATGAAAGGCTTATCATACGAGCAGTGATTGAAAGCTCTGGGTCTTTACTCGCTGGAATTGAGAAGAATGAAGGGGAACCTCATTGAAATCTACCTTATTTTGAAAGGCCTAGATAAGAGTGGATGTGAAGACAGTGTTTCTTTTGGTGGTGAGTCTAGGACCAGAGGGCACAGCCAAAGAATAGAAGAACGTCCATTTAGAACAGAGGTAAAGAGGAATTTCTTTAGCCAGAGGGTGGTGAATCTGTGGAATTCACTGCCATTGGTGGCTGTGGACACCAAATCACTCGGTGTATTTAAAGAGGAAGTTGAAATGCTCTTGATTAGTCAGGGAGTAAAAGGTTATGGCGAGAAGGCAGAAGAATGGGGTTGAGAAGGAAATGGATCAGCTGTAATGAAATAGCTGAGACACTCGATATGCCAAATGGCCCAATTCTTCTCCTATGTCTTATGGTCTAGTTTCTAAAATTAAAAGCCAGGCACTCAAAACAAGAGAGATCACTGCCTTCACAAAACCATTGTAGGCACAATACAGCAGCAGAGTGCTTTTCTCCCAATTTTCACTCTTTGTCTCCTACAAAATCAGCCAATTGCTGAATTCAGTACACATGAAAAAGTGGAAAAGGTGCAGGAAGGACGATTTACAAAGATAAGGGAGTAAACTATGTGAAACAGGCCAAGTCCTTGTTAGGTCAAATGCAATCAACTCACTGAGCTATTGGAAAAAAAACCTATTAAGAATTCAGCAAAAAAAACTAGTGAGTCAGATGCTTCAACACTTACTGCCTGCAAAATCGTTCTGAACCAAACCTCGGTATCGCTCATAATTACATTTCCGTTCATCGTTGTCATGTTCTGGGGAGCTGGAAACAGGAAAATAAAGGTTGGTCGCATGTTCTAAATAAGGAAATGCAGACTGAAATTCTGGAAGGCATTTGCATCAGTTAGAGTCACAGGAGCCAACAAGACTGTTGACAAGACGAAGTCCTGGAAGGTGGAATTCAGCTGGATTGCTTTCCTTCGGCTGGCCCAGACACAGTAGGCCGAATGTGCCAAAAATTCCAACACGTGTTTGTTCATCAAACTGTGAAAATTGTTTCATTAATAGCTTTATTTGTCTTTACAGCTCTACAAATAAACTCATACAAATAACTGGTTGAACTGCTAGATGCTATTTACTTTCACACTTTGAATGTGTATAAATGATTACCTTGTATTTGGTGAATAATTTCTATTTAAAGATTTAAAACAAGTGCTTGAAATACCTCCAAGTTCCTTCAGATAAAAGCATCAATTTCTTCAGAAGATAATTCCTTAAAATACTTAACTGCTGCCTATTTTAGAAATTGTCCTGAAAAGGGTCTTAACCCAAAACATCCACTGTTTATTCCCCTTCATAGATGCTGCCTTACCTGCTGAACCCTCCAACATTTGGTGTGTGTTGCTTAGATATCACCTGGATTCATTATGTTTGCACCTCAAACTCTCAGGCTGAAATGTCGACTATTTCTATCCATACAAGCTGTTTGACCTGTTGAGTTACCCTAGCATTGTGTGTGTGCTTCTCTGCATCACTGTGTTGTGCACATGGCACTCCTCGATGTGTTGCGTATCTTGTCACTCCACACAAGATAAATCCTCACCCTGTTGATTAAACAGCATTTTCTGATGAGGTCACTTTTAGTGGGCAGGATGCTTGTGTTTTCCCTAAGGCAGGGGACTCCTCAGCTAATGGTAGGCACAATCCTTTCACTGTGTTAGTTGTTATCATAAAAGACACACTCTTCGATATGCTTCGATGTATGTGGGACAATTAAAGCCAATATTTAATCTTTTAAGGTTACAGGGGAAATTAGTGGGTGAGTGGAATAGCTCTGAACTAACACAGATGGCCTGCAATGGGCTCTGTAAACATAGAGCACTACAGCACAGAAACAGACCCTTTGGCCCATCTAGTCCATGCTGAACTATTATACTGTCTAGTCCCATCAACCCGTACCTGAACCATAGACCTCCATAACCTTTGCATCTTTACACTTACTCAAATTTTTCTTGAATATTGAAATTGAACCTGTATCCACTTCTACTGGCAGTTTGTTCCACACCACCACTCTCTAAGTTCTCCCTCAGGTTACCCTTAAATATTTCACCTTTCAACCTTATCCTACAACCTCTAGTTCTAGTCTCACCCAATTTTCATGGGAAAAGTCTGCTTGCGTTTTCTTTTACCGCCATCTGTACTGCTCATAATTTTGTATACCTCTATCAAATATCCCCTCATTCGCCTATGCTCCAGGGAATAGTCCTAACCTCTTCACCCTTTCCCTATAATTCAGGTCTTCAAGGCCCAGCAACATCTTTGTAAATTTTCTGTGTTCTTTCAATCTGACTGATATCTTTCTTGTAGGTGGGCAAGCAGATCTGCACAATACTTCAAATCTGGCCTCACTAACATTTTATACAACTTCAATATAACATCCAACTCCTCTTCGTAATACAAAGGCCCATGTGCCAAAAACTTCTTTATGACCCTATCTATCAATGACAGTACTTTCAAGGGATATACAAATCCCTCCGTCGCACACTCCTCTCGTGCTACTCTTAAAGTCAGTCTCTTAGAACTGTTCCATCACAATGAGAAGCCCTCTTCCCCAAGCTACTGAACTCCACTTCAACGAAGTGTCATCAGCCAAGACAACAGAGTCACTGCAAACAGCTCCCTTTCAACATGTAGACTGTCCTCCATCACACATTCACTTTCTGGCTGGAGTAACAAGACAGCAAGCGAAAGTAGCAGCATCTGGCTCAACATCTCCCAACCCTCCACCCTCTGATTATAATATTGCAGCTCTTCTAAAGAAACTAAATCAGCTCAGCTTCGTTCACTTTTGGGTCCTATCCAGCCACTGTGTTTGTGTAACTAACCACTGTGGAGAGATCGTGAATGTGCACTACTCCACATTAGTAGAGATGGTCAGCAGCGTTAAATTCCTGGGATGGCACCAGTGAACAATGCTAACACGATCAACATCTTCAAGATGGTCCATGAAACTGCTTCTTTCACTTTTTCTTTCAAATGTGGTACTAGGACTGTTGTGGAGTCTGTGATCTACAGTTTGATGGTGTTTCTTTCGGGGCCAATTGAATGATCTAGCGCTTTGCTGTCTCCAAGAGGGTGCTAGGAGACGAGCAGCCTTCTAAAGGCAGAGAAACTTGCAGGTGGGGCACGAACACATGTTCAACTCCATTTCTTGCCGATTAATGCGGCAAGGAAGATTGAAAACATCAGGGTGACTGCAGAAGGCGAGCAAGTGTTCAGTGCCATCTACTAGCCTCTTGCTCACTGCTGCCAGAGAAGGTGTTTGCATGTGATGGTCACTCTCCCTCTCTCTCACTTGCTGTTCCTGAAGGAAAGTCTCCCTCTCCCTCTCCCTCTCCCCCCCAATGCTGTCAGAGGACGGCGCTGGAGCAAGGTTTTGTCAACGAGGTTTGTGGATTGGACTGTAATTCACATTATGACGTGTTTTCTGGTTGCTCCTTTTTCTGGCGCTATTTTTGGGTGATTTCGAATCGGGGCAGCCTGCAGATATTGAACACTGAGCTGAACAGAATATGGATTCTTTTGTTTTTGCGTTTTATAGTCTGCGTTTTTGCCTGACTAGTTGCATCATGTTCGCAATGGCAATTCAAAAGCGCAAGAACGTAAGACGTTGCAGAGGGAAGCAGCAGCGCCACAGGCACATCCCTCCCTATCATGGGTAGTATCTCAGGAGGCAATGCCTCAAGAAGGCAACATCTATCATCAAAAATCCCCACTGTTCTGTCCATGCCACCTTTACACAGATACCATCAGGCAGGAGGTATAGAAGCTTGAAGTTCCACACCAGCAGGTTCAAGAGCTTTCCTCAATAATACAATTCTTGAACCAGCCAGCACAACTCCAATCACAACACAACAGATTCTGCAGATGCTGGAAAACTTGAGCAACATACAGAAAATGTTGGAGGAACTCACCAGGTCAGGCAGAGTCTCTGGAAGTGCAAAAGAGTCACAGTTTTGGGTCGAGACCCTTCATCAGGACTGAACTCAAATCACAAAAAATTAGCAAAATGCTATGAACACCTAGATCACTAAAATTGACTATGCTTTTTCAAAATTCTAATTGTGTTATTTTTGTAAAAAACATGTTGTTCAATTTATGTTTTTCATGTGAATGCTGTTTATATAATACTATGCATCTGTAATACTGCTGCAAAGAGGGCCTTTTCACTGCAACTGTGCATAGATGTACTTGTGCAGATGACAATATGGC
The DNA here is from genome assembly GCF_048418815.1 of Hemitrygon akajei. NCBI lineage: Eukaryota > Metazoa > Chordata > Chondrichthyes > Myliobatiformes > Dasyatidae > Hemitrygon > Hemitrygon akajei. Next base: position 115,210,017 of record NC_133135.1, on the reverse strand, counting down.
ATAAGGAGGGTATAGGCACAGTACAGGTCGATGGGGGTAGGCAACTTAAATAGCTCAGATGGGCCAAAAGGCCTGTTTTTGTAATGTACTTTTAATCCTACCTTGGAGTTCTTGGTCTGTAGCCTTTCTATTTTTCTGTATTTCCTAATATAACAGAAGGAAGCCATCCTAACTCAACTCCCTCTTAAATTTTACGTTGCCCACACTTCAGAATCAGAATCAGGTTTATCATCACCTGCATGTGACATGAAATTTGTTAACTTAGTAGCAGCAGCTTAATGCAATACATAATATAGAAGGAAAAAATATAATACTACGCAAATCTTATTCAGTATACTTTAAACAGTATACGTAAATTGAATAGGTTAAAAATAGTGCAAAAAAACAGGGACTCTATATATTAAAAAAGTGAGGTAGTGTCCAAGGGTTCAATGTCCATTTAGGAATCAGATGGCAGAGGGGAAGAAGCTTTTCCTGAATCGCTGAGTGTGTGCCTTTAGGCTTCTGTATCTCCTACCTGATGGTAACAGTGAGGAAAGGGCATGCTCTGGGTGCTGGAGGTACTGACCTCTACCTGGCCAAAGCACAGCGACAACTCGCTGATACCTCCTCTTATTTACCCCTCGATCATGACCCCACTAAGGAGCACCAGGCCACTGTCTCCCACACCATCACCAACCTTATCAGCTCTGGGGATCTCCCATCCACTGCCACCAACCTCATAATTCCCACACTCCGCACTTCCCGTTTCCACCTCCTACCCAAGATCCACAAACCTGCCTGTCCAGGTAGATCTATTGTCTCAGCTTGCTCCTGCCCCACTGAACTAATTTCTGCATACCTTGACACTGTCTTATCCCCCCTTGTTCAATCTCTTCCCACCTATGTTTGTGACACTTCTCATGCTTTGAATTTTTTCAGTGATTTTAAGTTCCCTGGCCCCCACTGCCTTATTTTCACCATGGACGTCCAGTCCCTATATACCTCCATCCCCCACCAGGAAGGTCTCAAAGCTCTCTGCTTCTTTTTGGATTCCAGACCTAACCAATTCCCCTCTACCACCACTCTCCTCCGTCTAACGGAAGTAGTTCTTACTCTCAATAATTTCTCTTTTGGCTCCTCCCACTTTCTCCAAACCAAAGGTGTAGTCATGGGCACCCGCATGGGTCCCAGCTATATCTGCCTTTTTGTTGGCTTTGTGGAACAGTCCATGTTCCAAGCCTATATGGATATTCGTCCCCCTCTCTTCTTTTGCTACATCGACGACTGCATTGGCGCTGCCTCCTGCACACATGCTGAGCTCATTCACTTCATTAACTTTGCCTCCAACTTTCACCCTGCCCTCAAATTTACCTGGTCCATTTCCAACACCTCCCTACCCTTTCTTGATCTTTCTGTCTGTCTCTGGAGGCAGCTTATCTACTGATATCTACTATAAGCCCACTGACTCTCACAGCTACCTGGACTATTCCTCTTCCCACCCTGTCTCTTGCAAAAATGCCATCCCCTTTTCGCAATTCCTCCGTCTCCGCCGCATCTGCTCTCAGGATGAGGCTTTTCATTCCAGGATGAAGGAGATGTCTTCCTTTTTTAAACAAAGGGCCACCATCAACTCTGCTCTCAAACGCATCTCTCCCATTTCCCGCACATCTGCCCTCACCCCATCCGCCCACCACCCCACTCGGGATAGTGTTCCCCTTGTGCTCACCTACCACCCCACCAGCCTCTAGGTCCAACGTATAATTCTCCGTAACTTCCGTCACCTCCAACTGGATCCCACTACCAAGCACGTCTTTCCCTCCCCCCCCCTCTTTCTGCTTTCCACAGGGATCGCTCCCTACGCGACTCCCTTGTCCACTTGTCCCCTCCATCCCTTCCCACCGATCTCCCTCCTGGCACTTATCCTAGTAAGCGGAACAAGTGCCACACCTGCCCTTACAGTTCCTGCCTCACCACCATTCAGGGCCCCAGACAGTCCTTCCAGATGAGGTGACACTTCACCTGTGAGTCGGCTGGTGTGGTATACTGCGTCCGGTGCTCCCGGTGTGGCCTTTTATATATTGTTGAGACCCGACGCAGACTGGGAGACCGTTTCACTGAACACCTATGCTCCGTCTGCCAGAGAATGCGGGATCTCCCAGTGGCCACACATTTTAATTCCACGTCCCATTCCCATTCTGATATGTCTATCCATGGCCTCCTCTACTGTCAAGATGAAGCCACATTCAGGTTGGAGGAACAACACCTTATATACCGTCTGGGTAACCTCCAACCTGATGGCATGAACATTGACTTCTCTAACTTCCGTTAATGCCCCTCCTCCCTTTCTTACCCCATCCCTGATTTATTTATTCCCCCCCCCACTTTTTGTTCTCGCTCTGCCCATCACTCTGCCTGTTCTCCATCTCCCTCTGGTGCTCCCCTCCCCCTTTCTTTCTCCCTAGGCCTCCCGTCCCATGATCCTTTCCCTTCTCCAGCTCTGTATCCCTTTTGCCAATTACCTTTCCAACTCTGAGCTTCACCTCACCCTCTCTGGTCTTCTCCTATCATTTTGCATTTCCCCCTCCCCCTCCTACTTTCAAATCTCTTACTATCTTTTCTTTCGGTTACTCCTGACGAAGGGTCTCAGCCCGAAACGTTGACAGTGCTTCTTCCTATAGATGCTGCCTGGCCTGCTGTGTTCCACCAGCATTTTATGTGTGTTGCTTAATAATGAACGCTGTCTTTCTGTGACTCCGCTCCTTGAAGATGCCCTGGGTACTTTGTAGGCTAGTACCCAAGAGGAAGCTGACTAAATTTACAACCCTCTGCAGCTTCTTTCAGTCCTGTGCAGTACCCCCTCCATACCAGACAGTGATGCAGCCTGTCAGAATGCTCTCCATGGTACATCTATAGAAGTTTTTGAGTGTATTTGTTGACATACCAAATCTCTTCAAACTCCTAATAAAATATAGCAGCTGTCTTGCCTTCTTTGTAACTACATCAAAGTGTTGGGAACAGGTTAGATCCTCAGAGATCTTGACACCCAAGAACTTGAAACTGCTTACGCAGCTGTGGACATTCAGCACATCTACAAGGAGCACTGCTGCAAGAAAGCAGCATTCATCATTATGGGCATCCCCATCATCAAATCCATGCCCTCCTCTCGCTACTACCATCACGCAGGAGATACGTGAGCCTTAGGTCCCACACCACCAGGTTCAGGAACAGTTATTACCCTACAACCATCAGGCTTCTGAACCAGTGTGGATAACTTCACACAACACTGAACTGATTCCACAACCTAGGGAATCACTCTTAAGGAATCAACAACTCACGTCCTTAATATTATTGATTTATTTGTTTGTTTTTATTTGCCCAGTTTGTCTTATTTGCACATTGGCTGTTTGGTTGTATATGGCGATGTATATGTACTTTGATCATGCGAGGGTGATTGATAAGCTCATGGCCTAAAGGAGGAGTCAATTTTAGAAAACCTAGCACATTTATTTTTCCTACATTTACACACTTAGTCCAGCGGTCGTGGAGCATTCGGATCCCTTCTTTGTAGAAGTCTGTGTCTTGGACCTCCAGAAGTGGTCCACAGCAGTTTGATAAAGCAGTTGAACTGCATGTAACGAGAGCTGTATAACTCATCTTCTACCTTAGGCCACAAACTTATCAATCACCCCAGCTGTGGACCACCTGGAGGTCCAAGACACTCTTGTTACATGCACGTGAAGTTCAACTCTTTGAGTGATAATGCAGAAAGTTTGAAGTTAATAACTCATCTTCTTCTATCTTAAGCCGCAAACTTATCAATCATGCCTGCTGTGGACCACTTCTACAAAGGAGGAATCCGTATGCTCCACAACCGCTGGACTAAGTGTGTACATGTAGGAGGAGACTATGTTGAAAAATAAATGTGCTAGGTTTTCTAAAACTGACTCCTCCTACCTTAGGCCATGAACTTATCAATCACTCCTCGTAAATTTACCATAAGATATAGGAGCAGAATTAGGCCAGTTAGCCCATTGAGTCTGCTCTGCCATTTCATCATGGCTGATCCATTTTCTATCTTAGCCCCAATCACTTTCCTTCCTCCTGTATCCTTTCATGTCCTGACCAATCAAAAATCTATCAACCTCTGCCTTAAATAAGCATAAAGACTTGGCTTCCACAGCCACCTGTGCCAACAATTTCCACAGATTCACCACTCTCTAGCAAAAGAAGTTCCTCCTCATCATTTTAAAAGGGCAGCCCGCTATTCTCAGTCTGTGTCTTCTGGTCTTACTCTCCAACTACAGGAAACATCCATTATCTAAATCACTAACATACAACGTAAAAAAAAATTGATCCCAACACAGACCCCTATGGAACACCACTATTCACTGGCAGCCAACCAGAAAAGGCTCTGGTTCAGGTGATTTATCTACCTTCCGATCTTTCAGTTTCCCCAAGAACCTTCTCTCTAGTAATGGTAACGCCATACACTTCATGACCCATGACACCTGGAACTTCCACCATACTGCTAGTGTCTTTCACTGTGAAGAATGATGCAAAATACTTATTCAGTTTGTCTGTCATTTCCTTGTCTCCGGTTACTACCTCTCCAGCATCATTTTCCAGCAGTCCAATATCTGCTCTCGCCACTCTTTTACGCTTTATGTATCTGAAGAAACTTTCGGTATCCTCTATAATATTATTGGCTAGCTTACTTTCATATTCCATCTTTACCTTCTTAATGATGTTTTTAGTTGCCTTCTGTTGGTATTTAAAAACTTCCCAATCCTCTAACTTCCCATTAAAGTTTGCTCTATTATATGTCCTCTCTATGGCATTTATGTCGATTTTAACTTCCCTTGCTAGCCATGGTTGTTTCATCTTGCCCTTAAATACTTTTTCCTTTAGGATGTGCCTTCTGAATTGCTTTCAGTAATTCTGGCCATTGCTGCTCTGCCATCATCCCTGCCAGTGTTCTTTTCCAATCAATTCTGGCCAACTCCTCTTTCAGGCCTCTGTAATTCCATTTACTACACCGATACATCTGACTTTAGGTTCTCCTTCTCAAATTCTGAACTTCGGACTTTGACTTGGGAGAAAACCCCCACCCCACCATCAGTCACTATCCATTGTTATCGGTTACGGAGGACTTGTTGTAGGGTTTAGAGGCTTACGTGCCTCTGTGATCCAGAGAGCTATGTTGGCTGGAGTCAGGGCTTTATGCTTTGGGTCACGCATGCCAAACAGGTCAAAAGGTAGAGACTAAACAGGGAGTGATCCACCAGTCCTTCAGGTTCGGGGGTTCAGTTGACGGCTAACAATCCTGACTGGTAAAATAAAGCCGTTACGGAAGCAGTAATGAAGAATCCTTCTACATCAGAGTGTGATGGTATTGCTGAGTCTCCACACGGGACTTGTATGACTGAGAGTAGTGAAAACTGAGAGGAAGCTATTGGCACGATGAAGGAAGCCCTGAACACCACTAAAGAGGGAGGACCTTCACTGCTGCCCTAAACACCAGCAGCATAACAGGCAATAGGAATGGAGGATGATCTACAACTCCCACCCTGTCATCAGCCACAACCCATTGCTATCATTTATGGAGAATACTCACAGAGCACTTAGGAAAGGTGGAGTATACTCGGGAATATAATCCAGATGTGCACGGACATCGAATCGATCGATCATGTTGTTTGTGTCGCCTTGCCACGGCATCCTAGGAAAATGAAGTAAGCCAATATTCAGTGAGACTGAAAGCCAAAAGGGAATCAGTCAGTGATGGGCTAAATCACCAAGGGTAACCTGCAGGCTAGCAGAGCAAAGGAGTGCCTTACAGCTCCTGGACAGCTTCCATCCACTGTTAATCCCACCAAAAACAAAGAAACAGCAATGTACTTCCAATACTGTATAACTTGATAATGGTAATGTTGATAAGGAAATTATAGAATTGCTAGCGGCGGCCAATATTGCCCATGTCATATGATACAGAGAACAATACAGCACAGTACAGGCCATTCAGCCCACAATGTTGTCGACCCTTAAACACTGCCTCCCACATAACCCTCCACCTTAAATTCCCCCATATACCTGTCTAGCAGTCTCTTAAATTTCACTAGTGTATCTGCCTCCACCACTGAGGAAGTGCATTCCACACACCAACCACTCTGAGTAAAAAACCTTCCTCTAATATTCCCCTTGAACTTTCCTCCCCTTACCTTAAAGTCATGTCCTCTTGTATTGAGCAGTGGTGCCCTGGGGAAGAGGCGCTGGCTGTCCACTCTATCTATTCCGCTTAATATCTTGTATACTTCTATCATGTATCCTCTCATCCTACTTCTCTCCAGAGAGTAAAGCCCTAGCTCCCTTAATCTCTGATCACAATGCATACTCTCTAAACCAGGCAGCATCCTGGTAAATCTCCTCTGTACCCTTTCCAATGCTTCCACATCCTTCCTATAGTGAGGCGACCAGAACTGGACACAGTACTCCAAGTGTGGCCTAACCAGAGTTTTATAGAACTGCATCATTACCCCACAACTCTTAAACTCTATCCCTCGACTTATGAAAGCTAACACTCCATAAGCTTTCTTAACTACCCTATCTACCTGTGAGGCAACTTTCAGGGATCTGTGGACATGTACCCCCAGATCCCTCTGCTCCTCCACACTCCCAAGTATCCTGCCATTTACTTTGTACTCTGTCTTGGAGTTTGTCCTTCCAAAGTGTACCACCTCACACTTCTCCAGGTTGAACTCCATCTGCCACTTCTCAGCCCACTTCTGCATCCTATCAATGTCTCTCTGCAATCTTTGACAATCCTCTACACTATCTACAACACCACCAACCTTTGTGTCATCTGCAAACTTACCAACCCACCCTTCTATCCCCACATCCAGGTCATTAATAAAAATCACAGAAAGTAGAGGTCCCAGAACCAATCCTTGTGGGACACCAGGAGTCACAACCCTCCAATCCGAATGTACTCCCTCCACCATGACCCTCTGCTTTCTGCAGGCAGGCCAATTCTGAATCCACCTGGCCAAATTTCCCTGGATCCCATACCTTCTGACTTTCTGAATAAGCCTACTGTGTGGTACCTTGTCAAATGCCTTACTAAAATTCATGTAGATCACATCCATTGCACTACCCTCATCTATATGCCTGGTCACCTCCTCAAAGAACTCTATCAGGCTTGTTAGGCATGATCTGCCCTTCACAAAGCCATGCTGACTGTCCCTGATCAGACCATGATTCTCCAAATGCCCATAGATTCTATCTCTTTTCCAACAGCTTTCCCACCACAGACGTAAGGCTCACTGGTCTATAGTTACCAGGACTATCCCTACTACCTTTTTTGAACAAGGGGACAACATTCACCTCCCTCCAATCCTCCAGTACCATTCCCGTGGACAACAAGGACATAAAGATCCTAGCCAGAGGCTCAGCAATCTCTTCCCTCGCCTCATGGAGCAGCCTGGGGAATATTCCGTCAGGCCCCGGGGACTTATCCATCCTAATGTATTTTAACAACTCCAACACCTCTTTTCCCTTAATATCAACATGCTCCAGAACATCAACCTCACTCATATTGTCCTCACCGTCATCAAGTTCACTCTCATTGGTGAATACCGAAGAGAAGTATTCATTGAAGACCTTGCTCACTTCCACAGCTTCCAGGCACATCTTCCCATCTTTATCTCTAATCGGTCCTATCTTCACTCCTGTTAACCTTTCGTTCTTCACATAACTGAAGAATGCCTTGGGGTTTTCCTTTACCCTACTCGTCAAGGCCTCATGCCCCCTTCTTGCTCTTCTCAGCCCCTTCTTCAGCTCCTTTCTTGCTACCCTATATTCCTCAATAGACTCATCTGATCCTTGCTTCCTAAACCTCACGTATGCTGCCTTCTTCCATCTGATTAGATTCTCCACCTCACGTCACCCATGGTTCCTTAAACCTACCATTCCTTACCTTCCTCACCGGGACAAATTTATCCCAAACATCCTGCAAGAGATCCCTAAAGATCGACCAAATGTTCATAGTACATTTCCCTGCAAAAACATCATCCCAATTCATACCCGCAAGTTCTATCCTTATAGCCTCATAATTTGCCCTTCCCCAATTAAAATTTTTCCTGTCCTTTCTGATTCTATCCTTTTCCATGATAATGTTAAAGGTCAGGGAGCGGTGGTCACTGTCCCCCAGATGCTCACCCACTGAGATCTGTGACCTGACCCAGTTCGTTACCTAATACTGGATCTAGTATCTCATCATTCCCCCTAGTTGGCCTGTCAACATACTGTGACAGGAATCCTTCCTGGACGCACTTAACAAACTCTGCCCCATCTAAACCATTGGAACTAATCAGGTGCCAATCAATATTAGGGAAGTTAAAGTCACCCATGATAACAACCCTGTTATTTTTGCACCTTTCCAAAATCTGCCTCCCAATCTGCTCCTCGGTATCTCTGCTGCTACCAGAGGGCCTATAGAATACTCCTAATAGAGTAACTGCTCCCTTCCTGTTCCTGACTTCTACCCATACTGACTCAAAAGAGGATCCTGCTACATTACCCACCCTTTCTGTAGCTGTAATAGTACCCCTGACCACCCCTCCTCCCCTTTCCCCCCCTCTCTATCCCTTTTAAAGCACTGAAATCCAGGAATATTGAGAATCCATTCCTGCCCTAGTGCCAGCCAAATCTCTGTAATGGCCACTACATCATAATTCCAAGTATGTATCCAAGCTCTCAGTTCATCACCTTTGTTCCTGATGCTTCTTGCATTTAAGTACACACGTTTTAGCCCTTCTACCTTACTACCTTTACACCCTTTATTCTGTTTCCCTTTCCTCAAAGCCTCTTTATATGCTAGATCTAGCTTTACTCCATGCACTATACTTGCAGTTCTCGCATGACCTTTATCCTCCTCCACCTCACTATCTGCTCTAATACTCTGGTTCCCGTCCCCCTGCAAATCTAGTTTAAACCCCCCTGGGCAGCACTAGCAAACTTTCCCGCAAGGATGTTAGTCCCCCTCCAGTTCAGGTGCAACCCATCCCGTCGGAACAGGTCCCACCTTCCCTGGAACAAGGCCCAATTGTTCAGAAACATGAAGCCCTTCCTCCTGCACCAACTCCTTAGCCACGTATTTAGCTGCATTATCTTCCTATTTCTCACCTCACTAGCACGTGGCACAGGTAGCAATCCTGAGATTGCAACCCTGGAGGTCTTGTCCTTCAACTTTGCACCTAACTCCCTAAATTTTCTTTGCAGAACCTCCTCCTTCTTCCTATCCCCGTCATTGGTCCATACATGGACCACGACATCTGGCTGCTCACCCTCCCTCTTGAGAATACTGAGAACTCGATCCTAGATATCGCGGACCCTCTCACTAAGGAGGCCACAGACCATCCGGGATTCTCGATCTCTTCCACAGAACCTCCTATCTGTCCCCCTATTGAATCCCCTATCACTACTGCTCTCCTCTTTTCCCTCCTTCCCTTCTGAGCTGAGGGTCCAGTCTTTGTGCCAGAGATGCAACCACTGCAACTTGTCCCTGGTAGGTCGTCCCCACCAACAGTATCCAAAACGGTATACTTATTGTTGATGGAAACAGCCACGGGGTGCTCTGCTCTTTCTGTCTACTCCCCTTCCCTTTCCTGACAGTCACCCAGCTACCTGTCTCCTGATGCTCCTGACTATCTCCCTGTAACTCCTGTCTATTTCTGTCTCTGCCTCCCGAATGATCCGAAGTTCATCCAGCTCCAGCTCCAGTTCCCTAACACGGTTTGTCAGGAGCTGCAGCTGGATGCACCTTTTGCAGGTGTAGTCATCAGGGACAATTTTGCTCGCCCTGACTTCCCACATACAGCAAACGGAGCACTCAACTGCCCTAACTGCTGCCTCCATAACCTACTCCTAAGCTAATTAGATTAATTAAAGGAGCTTACCCGGCCTTACCTGACCTGGAGCAAGCTCGTCCTCAGCCTCTCGAGCCAAGCCTTCCTACTCTGTCTCCCATTACTCCATTGCCCGCTCCTACAACACCTGCTCCGTTAATCTGCTCGCTTTTTAAATTCTCCCGCTGCCTCACCGGCTGACTTTCATGCGCTTGCGCAGTCATGCCCTGTTCAAACTGCCGAAGAAATGACCGTCTCTTCTCAATCTGCTCGCTTTTTAAACTCTCCCGCTGCCTCACGGGCCGACTTTTACGCGCTTGCGCAGTCGTACCCCGTTCAAACTGCCAAAGAAAAAAAAGGCACACAATATTCTAATGAGCTAGAACAATAAGACTGTAACATACAGGAGCAGAATTAGGCCACTTGGACCAATGAACCATTTTGACATGGCTGATCCATTTTCCCTCTCAGCACCAATCTCCTGCCTTCTCCCCCATATCCCTTCATGCCCTGACTAATCAACAGTCTATCAACCTTTATCTTAAATATACCTAGTAACTTGGCCTCCACAGCCATCTGAGGCAACAAAATTCCACAGATTCACCACTCTCTGGCTAAAGAAATTACTCCTCATCTCCATTCTAAAAGGATGCCCTGCTATTCAGAAGGTGTGTCTTCCGGTCTTAGACTCTCCCACCCTAGGAAACATATTCTCCACATCCACTCTATCGAAGCCATTCAACATTCGATAGGTTTCAATGAGGTCCCCGCCCCCCTCATTCTTCTGAATTCCAGTGAGTAAAGGCCCAGAGCCACCGAACACTCTTCATATAATAAGCCTTCCAATCCCGGAATCATTTTCGTGAACCTCCTTCGAACCCTCTCCAATGTCAGCACATCCTTCCTTAGATAAGGGACCCAAAACTGCTCACAATACTCCAAGTGAGGCCTCACCGGTGCTTTATAAAAGTCTGAACATTACATCCCTGCTTTTAAACTGATCCATCGCTCTTTAAGGAAGGAATTAAACACTTATGGGAGTAGAGAGGGGAGTCCATCAAATTCACACTGGACATAAATCATCTCCATGTCTGTGATTCCAACTGCAATGCACTTAACCCTTAACTGCACTACCCCAGTCATTCTCTCTTCTCCCCTCTCCCATCAAGCAGGAAGTATAAAGTTTTGAGAGCACATATCATCAGACACAAGGACAGCTTCTATCCCAACTTACATGTTGAGGGGGCTTTCTGCAGCAAGTGCCACAGCAGAGTCCAGGTGGATCTTACAAGCTCGACCGTGAACCTGCAGGAACTGCGCTGGGTCTTTCTTCTGTAATCCAAAATACCATTTACAAGACAATAGTTAACCATGCACCGAAAAATTATTAATCTATAGAAGTTTCTATTTTAAAGTACACACAAAACAGTGAAGGTTACAACAAGCTCACAATCTTCTCATAGTACTCTCTGCGCCGCTCTGCTCGCTTCTTGTAGTCAACCATCATCCCACGCAGCTTGCGCTCATGTTTCCGCGCTTCGTGCCACATCCTGATCCTGAACAAGAGGCAAGGGCTACAAGCCTGAAAAGGAAGGTTGCAATTATAACCCTGCATCACTGTCAAGTACAGCATGCATTACAAAAGCATCTTTAACACTGGTCAGTATGGACAAATTGGACCAAAGGGCCTGATTCGGTGCTGCATAACTCAATCTGATCATCAGAAATCAAATCTGACACCAAGAGATACAGAAACATCACAACAGATGACTAGAAGTCTAGTCAAGTGAAATTGCCTAGATTTTTGGGTGATTTTTTCCATGCTATGTACATTATTTACACTATCACAAGGCTGGAAATTCAGAGGACACGCCTCATCTCCTTACTCATCAGAGTCAGGGTGACCCAGATCAGTCGGTCCTGGGAAGAAAGGGGCTTGTTACTATTTCGGAGGACCTGTCCTGGACCCAACATGCAAGTGCAATTACAAAGAAAGCACGTCAGCAGCTCCACTTCCTTAGAAGTTTGCAAAGATTCGGCATGACATCTAAAACTTTGACAAACTTCTACAGATGTGCAATGGGGAGTATACTGACTGGCTGCATTACAGCCTCACATAGAAATACAAATGCCCTTGAATGGAAAATCCTACAAGTAGTAGTGGATATGGCCTACTCCATCACGGATAAAGCCCTCCCCAACCATTGAGTTCATCTACATGAAAAGCTGTCACAGGAAAGCTGCATCCTTCATCAGGGACCCCACCACCCAGGACATGCTTTCTTCTCACTGCTGCCATCAGATAAAAAGTACAAAAGTCTCAGGACTCACACCAACAGGTTCAGGAACAGTTACTACCCCTCAACCGTCAGGCTCGTGAACAAAAGGGGATAACCTCACTCAACTTCACTTGCCCCATCATTGAAATGTTCCCACAACCTATGTACTCAATTTCAAGGATTCTTTATCTCAATTTCTCAGTAATTATTGCTTATTTATTATTATTATTTCTTTCCTTTTGCATTTGCAGTTTGTTATACTTTGCACACTGGTTGGTGCGGTCTTTCATGATTGTTATTCTATTATGGAATTATTGAATGGCAACAAAATGACCTAATTCTACTCCTATGTCTTATGGACTTTGACAATGTGCTGCACATGAGGCTGCTTAGCAAGATAAGAGCCCATGGAATTACAAGAAAGTTACTAGCATGGGTGCAGCATTGACTGATCAGCAGAAAACAGAAAGTGGGAATAAAGGGATCCTATTCTGGCTGGCTGCCGGTTACCAGTGGAGTTCCACAGGGGTCGGTGTTGGGACCGCTGCTTTTTACAATGTATGTCAATGATTTGGACTAATGGATCTGTGGCTAAATTTGCCGATTATACAAAGATACGTGGAGGAGTGGGTAGTGTTGAGGAAACAGAGAGCCTGCAGAAAGACTTAGATAGTTTAGGGGAATGGGCTAAGAAGTGGCAAATGAAATACAATGTTGGGAAGTGTATGGTCATGTGCTTTGGTGGAAGAAATAAATGGGCAGGCTATTATTTAGATAGGGAGAGAATTCAAAATTCAGTGATGGGAGTCCCTTAGGAGTCTCTCTGCAGGATACCCTAAAGGTTAACCTCCAGGTTGAGTCAGTGGTGAAGAAGGCAAATGCAATGTTGGCATTCATTTCTAGAGGTACAGAATATAAGAGAAGGGATGTGATGTTGAAGTTCTGTAAGGCACTCGTGAGATCACATTTGAAATATTGTGTGACGTTTTGAGCTCCTTATTTTTGAAAGAATATACTGACGTTGGAGAGAGTTCAGAGAAGATTCACGAGAATGATTCCAGGAATGAAAGGGTTACCGTATGAGGAACATCTGGCAGCTCTTGGCTGTATTCCCTGGAGTTCAGGAGAATGAGGGGGGGATCTCATGGAAACATACCGAATGTTAAAAGGCCTGAACAAATTAGATTTGGCAAAGTTATTTCCCATGGTAGAGGAATCTAGGACAAGAGGGCACGACTTCAGGATTGAAGGATGTCCATTTAAACTGAGCTGTGGAGAAATTACTTTAGTCAGAGGATGATAAATATGTGGAACTTGTTGCCACGAGCAACTGTGGAGGCCAAGTCATTGGGTGTATTAAATGCAGAGATAGATGTTATGGGGAGAAGGCAGGGGAGTGGGGATGACTGGAAGAATTGGATCAGCCCATGATTGAATGGTGGAGCAGACGTGATGAGCCGAATGGCCCTTCTGCTCCTATATCTTATGGTATTAACCTGATTTTCCCAGTGTACCTGCATAGTGAAGTCCCTCATGACCATTGTAACATTGCCTTTCTTACATTTTATATCCCCTGTTGTAATCTGTTGGCTATTATTTGAAAGCCTACAAAAGGGCAAAAGTCTTAGCTACACAGAACATAGAAAATTACAGCACATTACAGGCCCTTTGGCCCACAATGTTGTGCCGACCATGTAACCTACTCTAGAAACTGCCTAGAATTTCCCTAGCACATAACCTATTTTTCTAAGCTCCATTTACCTATCTAAGAGGGTCTTAACACCCTATTGTATCCAAATGTAAAAAAAAATTCTGAAGTGAAGCCGTTTCCAAAAATAATGAAATTAAAAGTTCCTAAATATCAAAAAATTACTATAAAGAGCAGTAAACACTAAAAAACTAAATCAAATCAATATTTGGTGTGATCAAAACTGTGTCAATTCCCTTGGGTACACTACCTTGCAGGTTTCTAAGAAAATCAGCTAGTAGGTTGATCCAAGCATCTTGGAGTACTTGCCACAGTTCTTCTGCAGACTTTGGCTGTCTCCTTATTTCTTTATCTCTGGGAATCCCAGAGAGCCTCAATGATGTTGAGATCACGGCTCTGTGGAAGCCATACCATCTGAAACCACCTAAAAAATTTAGGGTGCCTACGACTTTTGCATGGTACTGCGTATAACTGTTTTTTTCACCCTTGCAGTTTCTTAACTCTACCCACAAGGATTCTACATCTTCTGACCCTACATTGCTTCTCACTAAGCACTTGATTCCATTTTTTACCAACAGAGCAACTCCACTCCCTCTGCCTATCTATCTGTCTATTAAATACAATGTGTATCCTTGGATGTTACAATGGGGTAGTTATTCCTAAGGTGCAGAACACAGGTAATTGGGTGACCCTTAGGAGGGGAAAAGATGATAGGCAGCCAGTGCAGGTTACCCCTGTAGCCATTCCCCTCTATAACAGGTATATCGCTTTGGATACTAATGGAGGGTATGACCTAGCAGAGGAATGCCATAGCAGTCAGGTCTCTAGCACTGAGTATGGCTCTGTGGCTCAGAAGAGAAGGTGGGGGGGAGAAGAGGTGAGCTGCAGCAACAGGGGATTCAGTGGTTAGGGGAACAGGCAGGAGGTTCTATGGATGAAAGCAAGATTTTCAGATGGTATGTTGCCTCCTGGGTGCCAGGGTTAGATACATCGCAGATCAAGTATGAAGGATGCGTAAGTGGGAGGGTGAGTGGCCAGAGGTTCAGTTCCAAGTTGGTTACAATAACATGGGTAGGATGGGTGGTGAAGTCTTGCAGAGTGAATTCAGGTAGTTAGATGCCAAGTTAAATGGCAGGACTTTCAGGGTTGTGATCTCAGGATTGATACCCGTGCCACATGCTAGAGAGGTTAGAATTAGGAAGATCATACAGTTTTAACACGTGGCTAAGGAATTGGTGCAGGAGCTAGAAATTTAGATTTTTGGATCATTGTACTCTCTTCCAGTGGAGGTTGGACCTGTACAGAAGAGATGGTTTGCACTTAAACTAGAGAAGGACTAATATATCCTAGTGTGAAAGTTTGCTCGTGCTGCACTGGGGACTGGGGGGGTGGGGGAGACTTAAACTAGAGTTGCAGGAAGATGGGAACCAGAGTGCCAGAACAGTTAATGGAGTGGTTTTGAAGGCAGATGCTGGTAAGACTTCAGAGAATTAAAAGGCTGAGCATGGTGCGACTAGTGTCCTGACCTGAATATCGGCAGATGAGCTCAAGGCATGGATCAACACCTGGAATTATGACATTGTAGGCAATAGTGAGACTTGTTTGCAGGAGAAGCATGACTGGCAGCTCAATATTCCGGGGGTCCATTGTGGGAGGGAAGAGAGGTGGGCATTACTAGGCAGGGAAAATATCACAACAGTGTTCAATCAGGACAGACTGCAGAGCTCGCCTAGTGAGGCTATACGGTAGAACTGAGGTACAAGAAAAGGATAACCACATTAATGAGATTTTATAGACCATCCAACAATCCACTGGATTTAGAAGAGTAGGTGATTTTAACTCCCACACTGTTAAAGGACTGGATGGTGTAGAGTTTGTCAATGTATAGAGATCCCAAGTAGACAGGAGAGTCATACTAAATCTCTTATTAGGGAATGAGACAGGGCAGGCGCCAGAAGTTTGTGTAGGGGAACACTTTGCATCTAATGATCCTAATGCCATTACTTTCAAGACAAATATGGAGTATAGGACTGGTCCTTGAGTTGAAATCCTGAATTGGAGAAAGGCCAGTTTGGATGGTATCAGAAAGGATCTGTTAAGTGATAATTAGGACAGGTTCTATGTTATGCTCCCAAATATGATCTTCTTTCAGCCACAACTTGGTGATGTCCACAATGCTATACCTGCCAATTTCTATCTGCACTAAAGGGTTCATCTAGCAATCATATACCTAATCCTGTATTCACCACCCATCTTCTCAATCTTCACATGATGCCTGAAGTTAATTTATTTTTTTCTAAACTTTCACTGACTCTCTTTCTCTTGACTGCTGGGTGCCAATATCTCTGAAGATCTAATCTGGACCTGACATAGCAACTGGCTGCATCACCATCTGGTACGGGGATGGGGGGGTACTCCTGCACAGGATCAAAATAAGCCGCAAAGAGTTGTAAATTTAGTCATCTTCATCAAGGACTCTACAACTCATTTTCTCAATACTATTCATTTTATTATTGAGACAATTTGTCTCATTTTCTACATTGGTTGCTTGTCAGATTTATTTATCGATAGATTTTCATAAATTCTATTGAATTTCTTTATTTTTCTGTAAATGCCTACAATAAAATTAATCTCCAGGTAGTAGAGGTGACATATATGTACTTGACAGTAACAGACTTTTTATTTTCTCCATTCCAATGAGAACAACCCCAGCTAACTAGAGATTCCCCATATCCAGTGTCACAGTAAATGTCTTCTGCACTCTCTCTCGAGCAGGGGTTCCCAACCTGGGATCCACAGATCCCTTGGCTCATGGTAGGGGTCCATGAAATAAAAAAGGTCGGGAACTCCTGCTCTTAAGCATTGAGATCCAGAAATGAATACAGTGGATCACTGTGGCCAAAATTTTACATGGAATATAATCTTTAAAAATGACTATGCTTCAGAAGTACTTCGGTGGATGTCAAGAACCCTGAGACTTCCCGTCCTGGACTCCCAAGTCATCACTCTTATCGCTGGGTTGCAAACCCCAGCCCATTCTCACGCATTCTCCTCAGCAATCCCTTTTCATTCCCTCCACTCACTTCAGAGACCTTAACTTTCCTCCATTTCTCAGACTTCTTATTACTGAGTCCTACTGCTACTCCACCACTTTCCCGAGTTTCCCAGCCCTTCTTCTTCCCAACCTTTCTCAAACTTCTTATTCCTGAGTCGTCCTACTTCTTCACCCCATTTCCAAGTTTCCCAACGCTTCTCTTCTACTTTCACCATCCCCAGTTTTCCAGTCCTCCCCGTTCCACTGTTTCCCAACATCCCCCTGACTAGTATTGCCCCTAATTCCCCAGTCATTCACTTCACCCCCCAAACCTATCCATATATTTCTGTTTCTTTCCCATCTCCACTCTTCACAGACTGTTCACCAACCCTCCTGTCATTTCTCAGCTCATCAACTTCAATCCACTCTACGACTTCCACAACTTCCTGTATCCCAGCCTTGTTCTGTTCCCTCCCCTTCCTATATTCCAGTCTGCACTTGCCATCTAATTTTCTCATCTCTCCTCTTCATCCATCACCCTCCTACAGTAGCCCCATGCCTCAGAAACCCGTTTCTTATCATTTCATTCACCTGACCTCACTCCACCCAATGACAGACTCGATTGCCCAGTTCCCTGAATACCCCACGACCAAAATGACCCCATTCATTATCCAGAGACCTCAATCCCTTACTCCTCCAGTCACCCCACCCGTTTCTAATCACCTCATTCACCGTAACACTCACTCTGCCTAACAGCCGAGTGATCCTGCCTCCACGTCCAGTCCCTGATTACCCCAACACGACTGACCTTATTCATTACCCAGAGAACTCAATCCCCAGCTCTTCCACTCCCCACTCCTCAGAGGACCTCCCCACTTTTCTAAACACCCCATTCACTGCTATCCCACTCCCCAATGGCCCAGTAGCCTCCATTTCCCAAATATTTCCCCTGTTACCCGCCCCTTCAGGGCCCAAGGCCCTTCCCCGCGAACCCTTCTCCCGCCGCCCCAACGCAACCAGCTTCAGTCCCCGCTGCTCAGAGGGGAGCGAAGGGGAGCACCGCTCGCCCTGACCCGCTCCGTTGCCGCGATATCTTCGCCCCAACTACCTTCAGCAGATTCCACCTCGCTCTTCACTCCGCCATCTTAGTCTCCCCCTTCGGGTTGCGGCCCCGAAAATATTCCCCCGACCATTTCCGCCCCCGGTTAAGCCACTTCTGCCCCGCTCCCATCCGACAGAGGAAATCTTCCCCCTTGCATTTTTCTCGCTAGCACAAGTTCCAGAGCAAAATGATAGAGGACGTTTTACAAACACGAGAAAATTTGCAGATGTTGGAAATCCAATCAACGCACATAAAATGGTGGAGGAACTCAGCAGTACAGGCAGCATATATGGAAAAGAGTAAACGGTTGATGTTTCAGGCCGAGACCCTTCATCGGGATGTTTTTCATTCTTACAGTCCTGAAGGCAGGAGTCCCTACCAAAAAAAAAGCTAACAATTCAAAAAGGTTCAAAGTTTCATTTATTATCAACGTATACAGCTGAAATTCGTCTTCTCCAGACAGCCACGAAACCAAGAAAGAAAATAATTCATTTCCTCCTGATTATGCTCGACCTGCTGCGTTCTTCCAGCACACTGAGTGTTGTTCCAGATTCCCGCATCTGAAGTCTCTCATCTGGCAGTGGTATATTTCTATATCACGGGAATTACAATAAAAGTGCAATTATTGTTGTGACCTGTTTGAGGACAGCAAACTCACTTTAACAAAACTTCTGATAAATTGTGGACTGATGTTGGCTGAGGGCTAAGTATTTGAGAGGACATCTACAAGGAGCACTGCCACATCCACCATCAAAGTTCAATGTAAATTTTATTATCAAAGTGTATATATATCTGTCACCATATACAACACTGAGATTCACTTTCCTGTGGCCATACTCAGGAATGACCCCTAAATTTCAAACCATGGCGGTAGAGTAGCCTCATGTCCCACACCACCAGGTTCAGGAACAGTTATTACCCCACAACCATCAGGCTCCTGAACCAGTGTGGATAACTTCACTCACCACAATAAGCCTCAGGTCCCACCCCACCAGGTTCAGGAACAGTTATTACCCCACAACCATCAGGCTCCTGAACCAGTGTGGATAACTTCACTCACCACAATGAGCCTCATGTCCCACACCACCAGGTTCAGGAACGGTTATTACCCCACAACCATCAGGCTCCTGAACCAGTGTGGATAACTTCACTCACCACAATAAGCCTCAGGTCCCACCCCACCAGGTTCAGGAACAGTTATTACCCCACAACCATCAGGCTCCTGAACCAGTGTGGATAACTTCACTCACCACAATAAGCCTCAGGTCCCACCCCACCAGGTTCAGGAACAGTTATTACCCTGAATCCATGTCTGCCTTAAAAATGGACTTCCAAGGCTCTGAGGCAATCTCTTTGCCCCTCCCCACAATAAAATACTGTAACAATAACAATCCCCGACCTTCCCCCACACAGTCAAATGCAGCAACACTAATAAACCCGGTCAGCACTCCCTCAGCAGTAAAATACAGAAACAATAACAATCTCCATCCCCCTCCCCCACAGTAAAGTACAGTAACAATAACAATCCCCGTCCCCTCCCTCAGAGTACAATACAGTAACAATAACAATCCCCTTCCCCTCCCCAGAGAAAAATACAGTAACAATAACAATCCCCGTCCCCTCCACCTCAGTAAAATACAGTAACATTAACAATCTCCGTCCCCTCCCCACAATAAAATACTGTAACAATAACAATCCCGACCTTCCCCCACACAGTCAAAT
Organism: Hemitrygon akajei; assembly: GCF_048418815.1. Lineage (NCBI taxonomy): Eukaryota > Metazoa > Chordata > Chondrichthyes > Myliobatiformes > Dasyatidae > Hemitrygon > Hemitrygon akajei. The sequence goes on along the minus strand of NC_133135.1, from coordinate 115,190,291 downwards.
GCAGCAACACTAATAAACCCGGTCAGCACCCCCTCAGCAGTAAAATACAGAAACAATAACAATCTCCGTCCCTGTCCCCCACAGTAAAGTACAGTAACAATAACAATCCCCGTCCCCTCCCCCAGAGTACAATACAGTAACAATAACAATCCCCGTCCCCTCCCTCAGAGTACAATACAGTAACAATAACAATCCCCTTCCCCTCCCCAGAGAAAAATGCAGTAACAATAACAATCCCCGTCCCCTCCCCAGAGAAAAATACAGTAACAATAACAATCCCCGTCCCCTCCACCTCAGTAAAATACAGTAACAGTAACAATCTCCGTCCCCTCCCCAGAGTAAAATACAGTAACAGTAACAATCTCCGTCCCCTCCCCCAGAGTAAAATACAGTAACAATAACAATCCCCATCCCCTCCCTTGAGTAAAATACAGTAACAATAACAATCCCCGTCCCCTCCCTCAGAGTAAAATACAGTTTCAATAACAATCCCCTTCCCCTCCCCAGAGAAAAATACAGTAACAATAACAATCCCCGTCCCCTCCCCAGAGTACAATACAGTAACAATAACAATCCCCGTCCCCTCCCTCAGAGTACAATACAGTAACAATAACAATCACCGTCTCCCTCCTCCACAATAAACATAATCGCTGACTGTCTGGCCTCCATAGAGTCTCTCACTATCCACATCCAAACGCTGTCGTCTTCGAGGCCTTCGCAGAAGAGGTTTACCAGGATGCTGCCTGGTTCAGAGGGCATGTGCCATCACGAGAGGCTGGATAAACTTGGGTTGCTTATCTCTGGAGCGCCGAACTATGAGGGCAGATCTGATCAGGATCCTCTTCAGTTTGCGTATAAGGAGAAGGTGGGAGTGGAGGATGCTATCACGTATTTGCTGCACAAATCACTCTCTCACCTAGAGGGGGTCAGTTGTGCAATGAGGATTACATTCCTTGACTTCTCTAGTGCCTTTAACACCATCCAGCCCAAGATCTTAAGGCACAAACTAACGGAGATGGGAGTAGACTCTCACATGGTGGATTGGATAGTGGATTACTTGACAGATAGACCTCAGTATGTGCGGTTGGGAGACTGTAGGTCTGACACGGTGGTCAGCAGCACAGGGGCGCCGCAGGGAACCGTACTCTCTCCGGTCCTGTTCACCCTGTACACATCAGACTTCGAATATAACTCGGAGTCCTGCCATGTGCAGAAGTTCGCTGATGACACGGCCATAGTGGGGTGTGTCAGGAATGGACAGGAGGAGGAGTATAGGAAACTGATACAGGACTTTGTGATATGGTGCAACTCAAACTACCTGCGTCTCAATATCACCAAGACCAAGGAGATGGTGGTGGACTTTAGGAGATCTAGGCCTCATATGGAGCCAGTGATCATTAATGGAGAATGTGTGGAGTAGGTTAAGACCTACAAGTATCTGGGAGTACAGTTAGACGAGAAGCTAGACTGGACTGCCAACACAGATGCCTTGTGCAGGAAGGCACAGAGTCGACTGTACTTCCTAAGAAGGTTGGCGTCATTCAATGTCTGTAGTGAGATGCTGAAGATGTTCTATAGGTCAGTTGTGGAGAGCGCCCTCTTCTTTGTGGTGGCGTGTTGGGGAGGAAGCATTAAGAAGAGGGACGCCTCACGTCTTAATAAGCTGGTAAGGAAGGCGGGCTCTGTCGTGGGCAAAGTACTGGAGAGTTTAACATCGGTAGCTGAGCGAAGGGCACTGAGTAGGCTACGGTCAATTATGGATAACTCTGAACATCCTCTACATAGCACCATCCAGAGACAGAGAAGCAGTTTCAGCGACAGGTTACTATCGATGCAATGCTCCTCAGACAGGATGAAGAGGTCAATACTCCCCAATGCCATTAGGCTTTACAATTCTACCGCCAGGACTTAAGAACTTTTTAAAAGCTATTATTAATGCTTTTTGAGATAGTGATTTAGATGTATATCATATTTTTTACTGAGTTAAGTATTGTATGTAATTAGTTTTGCTACAACAAGTGTATGGGACATTGGAAAAAAGTTGAATTTCCCCATGGGGATGAATAAAGTATCTATCTATCTATTTATCTAGAGGTTTCCAAGAAATAAGAGAGGCATAGATAGAGAGGACAGAGAGTGTCTGTTTCCCAGGGTAGAAATGTCGAATACGAGAAAACATGCTTTGAAGTTGAGAGGGGGTAGGTTCGAGGGGGATGTGAGGGTGAAGTTTTTTACTCAGAGAGTGGTGAATGTTTGGTATGCACTGCCTGGTCTGGTTGTAGAGGCAAATACAGTGGAGGTGTTTAAGTTATGTGGATGCAAGCAAGATGGAGGGGTATGGATATCGTGTAGGTTAGTGTTTGTGTGTTTTTGATTTCCTTTTCAGCTGGCTCAGCGCAACACTGTGGGCAGAGGAGCTCATTCCTTTCCTGTACTCTTCTATGTTCTGTGTTTGGATTGTATTTGAAAAGAGCAGTCGGTTTTCATTTGCTGTGCTGAGGTAGGAGTGGATAGAACAAGGGGAACATCACTAACAGGTGAAAACAAACTGGTTAATCAGAGGAGTTCGAACTACATTATGTTTCTCCTCCAATTTGTTGTTAATGACTCTTGCAAATTAAACATAGATCTTCTACAAAGTGGTCACCAATTCTCCAAGGAGACCACCTTGCCAGTTCTGAATACAGTACACTAAACTGGAAACGGTGCAGGTGAGCTGACTCACTGGAAGGTCCCTAGATGCTGGAAAGGAGAGGTTTAGGGAAAAGTGCCATAATTTGGGGAGTTGTTTGGTCAGGATCAAGGCAGCACTGCTGAATGGGAAGGGAGGGGAATATCAAAAGTTCCAAGGTTCATCTTATTGTCAAAATATGCATGTAGAATACAATGCACTCTGATATTCATCATCTCCAGATAGACATGAAATACAGAAAAACCACAGCCATCGTTGAAAATAAAGTGATCAGCCTGCCCCAAAACGAAAAAAAAACAAAAACTCACAAACCTCAACCACCCCACCCCAACTCTTCCTCACACAAAACACTAACAGATCGCCCACAAGGAAAATGGCAGTTAGAACATCAAACCTCAAACCAACCCCCCCTACAGTCCAATAATCACATAAATCATAGAATTTTGAGAAACGACTTCCTGCCATCATTGGGGAGAGATACCACTCGAACACAATGAATATGTTTCTGTGGTGGAGTCTTGCTGGGCCTGCACGTTGTGAAGGAAAATCCATTGAGTGCAGCTGCTGGTGAGATTTAAGTTGAAGGCCAAGGAAATTCTTCTTCATTCCTTGAATTTAGTCATTTATTTAGCAAGGCAGCATGGTGTAGGTCTTTCCAGGCCCTTGAGCAGCGCTGCCCCAGTAACCCTTGACCATCCCAATTAACCCGAACCTATTCACGGGACAATTATCCAACCCAGTATGTCTCTGGATTGTTAAGGAAACCAGAGCCCCCAGCATTCCATGGGAGGACGTACAGTGGCTCCTTTCAGACGATGACAGCAATTGAACTCTGAACTCCGACACCCTGAGTTGAAATAGCGTCGTACTAACTGCTACGCTACAGTAGTGCCCAGGTTGTTCTTTGTCTCTCCAGAGGAGACGAGTTGTGGTACCTGATAAAAACATGACAGTATCCACTGGGTTAGAAGAACATCAAGGCCCAGAATAAGATTCAGAATCAGTTTATCATCACTAACACTTTTATTTTAGAGAATCAACACAGTAACAGGCCCTTCTGGTCCAATGAGCCTGCACCACCCGATTACACCCATGTGACCTACTAACTTACTAAGCCGTAAGTCTTTGGAGTGTGGGAGGAAAATGGAGGATCCAGAGGTCATGGTGAGAATGTACAGACAGCGGCAGGCTTGAACTTGGGTCAGTAGCACTGTAATAGTGTTACATGGACCACTATCGTAACATGATGCCTGCATTTGTGAAATGTTCTTGTTTTGTTGCAGGAGTACTGTGGAAGACATAAAAATTACTATTAGTAACAAAAATAAATAAATAATGCAGAAAAGGAATAATGAGTTAGTGTTCAGAATTACGCATTATCACAAGAGGCTGGATAAACAGGTTGTTTTCTCTGGAGTGCTAGAGGCTGAGGGGAGATCTGGTAGAAGTTTATATAAGATTATGAGAGGCAGATCGCATGGGCAGAGGGTATCTGTTTCCCAGGGTTGATATGTCTAATACCAGAGGACATGCATTGAAGGTCAAGTCAAGTCAAGTCAACTTTTATTGTCATTTCGACCATAACTGCTGGTACAGTGCATAGTAAAAATGAGACAACGTTTTTCAGGACCATGGTGTTACATGACACAGTACAAAAACTAGACTGAACTACATAATAAAAAAAACAGAGAAAGCTATTCTAGACTACATACCTACACTGGACTGCATAAAGTGCACAAAAACAGTGCAGGCATTACAGTAAATAATAAACAGGACAGTAGGGCAAGGTGTCAGTCCAGGCTTCGGGTATTGAGGAGTCTGATAGCTTGGGGGAAGAAACTGTTACATAGTCTGGTCGTGAGAGCCCAAATGCTTCGGAGCCTTTTCCCAGACGGCAGGAGGGAGAAGAGATTGTATGAGGGGTGCACGGGGTCCTTCATAATGCTGTTTGCTTTGCGGATGCAGCGTGTAGTGTAAATGTCCGTGATGGCGGGAAGAGAGACCCCGATGATCTTCTCAGCTGACCTCACTATCCGCTGCAGGGTCTTGCGATCCGAGATGGTGCAATTTCTGAACCAGGCAGTGATGCAGTTGCTCAGAATGCTCTCAATACAACCTCTGTAGAATGTGATGAGGATGGGGGGTGGAAAATGGACTTCCCTCAGCCTTCGCAGAAAGTAGAGATGCTGCTGGGCTTTCTTTGCTATGGAGCTGGTGTTGAGGGACCAGGTGAGATTCTCCGCCAGGTGAACACCAAGAAATTTGGTGCAGTTTACAAACTCTACCGAGGAGCCGTCGATGTTCAGCGGGGAGTGGTCGCTCCGTGCCCTCCTGAAGTCAACAACCATCTCTTTTGTTTTGTTCACATGTGAACTCCTGGACCAGTTTTCGATAGCCTGGATGGGCCGGAGAGGAATTTTCCAGATTTTTTCTCCTCAGTTGGCAACTCGGTTTTTGTTCCCCCGGGTGATCACATGGGTTTGGGCGGGATGAATAATAAAATAAAATGGGCGGCATGGTGCCCTGTTGGTTGGCACTGTTGCCTTGTGGGATTCGGTGAAAACTAGAGTTAAGATTGGATCAGCCATGATCTTGTTGAATGGCGGAGCAGGCTTGAGGGGCCGATTGGCCTACTCCTGCTCCTATCTCTTATGTTCTTATGTTATTAAGAGACAGGTTGTTGGCTCTGCACCAGTCCGTTAGCCGCTGCACCTCCTCTCTGTAAGCTGACTTGTCGTTCTTGCTGATGAGACCCATCACGGTGGTGTCATCGGCGAACTTGATGATGTGGTTTGAGCTGTGTGTTGCAGCACAGTCGTGGGTCAGCAGAGTGAACAGCAGTGGACTGAGCACACAGCCCTGGGGAACCCCGTGCTCAGTGTGATGGTGTTGGAGATGCTGCTCCCGATCTGGACTGACTGAGGTCTCCCAGTCAGGAAGTCTAGGATCCAGTTGCAGAGGGAGGTGTTCAGGCCCAGTAGGCTCAGCTTTCCAATCAGTTTCTGAGGGATGATTGTGTTGAATGCTGAACTAAAGTCTATGAACAGCATCTGAACATATGTGTCTTTTTTGTCCGGGTGGGTTAGAGCCAGGTGGAGGGTGGTGGCAATGGCGTCATCTGTTGAGTGGTTGGGACGGTACGCAAACTGCAGGGGGTCCAGTGAGGGGGGCGGCAGGGTCTTGATATGCCTCATGACGAGCCTCTCGAAACACTTCATGATGATGGATGTGAGTGCAATGGGACGGTAGTCATTTAGGCAGGACACTGAAGACTTCTTTGGCATGGGGACGATGGTGACGGCCTTGAAGCACGTTGGAATGGTGGCACTGCTCAGGGAGATGTTGAAAATGTCAGTGAGAACATCTGCTAGCTGGTCTGCACATCCTCTGAGCACTCTACCAGGGATGTTGTCTGGTCCAGCAGCCTTCCGTGGGTTGACCCTGCACAGGGTTCTTCTCACATCGGCCACGGAGAGACACAGCACCTGGTCATTCGTAGGAGGGGTGGACTTCCTCGCCGCCACGTTATTTTCCACCTCAAACCGGGCGTAGAAGTTATTCAGCGCATTTGGGAGGGAGGCATCACCTGCACAGCCAGGTGATGTTGTCTTGTAATTGGTGATGTCCTGGATGCCCTTCCACATGCGCTGCGTGTCACCACTGTCCTGGAAGTGACTGTGGATTAGCTGGGCGTGTGCACGCTTTGCCTCTCTGATGGCTCGGGACAGTTTGGCCCTTGCTGTTGTTAGAGCTGCCTTGTCACCTGCTCTGAAGGCGGAGTCGCGGGACCTCAGCAGCGCATGCACCTCTGTGGTTATCCATGGCTTCTGGTTGGCTTCTGGAAGGTGAGAGGGGAGGTAGGTTCAAGGGGGATGTGAGGGGTAAGTTTTTTACTCAGAGAGTGGTGGATGCCTGGAATGCGCTGCCTGGTACGGTGGTAGAGGCAAATATATTAGAGGCTTTTAAGGGGCATTTGGATCAGTACATGGATGTGAGGAAGATGGAGGGATATGGACATGGAGTAGGGAGGAGGGATTAATGTTTGGGTGTTCCGATTTGCTTTTTAGCTGGTTTGGCTCAACACTATTCCCATGGTGTACTCTTCAATGTTCTATGATGCTGGGTGTGGAGGTGTGGGGGAAATAGCTATCCTCAAAATATTCAGTGTAGCACTTCAGGCTCCCGTACCTCCTCTCTGACGGTGGATGGAAAATGTTTCAAAGGCGTCCACAGAGAATACAAGGCAGTTGGAGGAAATGAGAGAATGGAATGGAGTGATCCTTACAGAAGGAAGGGTTCCTTACAGGCAGTAAAGTCATTATGTGTCCTTACATACTGCTGGCGTTTAGGGCCATCTCTGCCGGTATTCATTTTGTCAGTAGCTTCCTCTCGGTTTTCACCACTGTCAGTCATACAAATCCCAGGTGGAGACTCAGGAATACTGTCACATGCATCTTGAAGATTCTTCTTTGCTGTTTTTATAACAGTTTTGTTTGACCAGTCACAGTTGTTAGTCCTGAGCTGAACCTCCCAAACCCGGAGGATGAGTGGACCACTCTTAATCTGTCCTCTAGACTTTAAGCTGTATAATATGGGTGGCCCTACGAAGAGCCAAAGTAAAAAGCCCTGATTCCAGTCAACATAGCTTTCTGGGTCATTGAGGCATCAAGCCTCGAAACCACAACACAGTTGTGGTCCTCTTGGAGGACCAAGGGGTCTTATCTTGTAGGAATCTGTGCGTGGCTAAAGGAGTTTTGAGGCTAACCTATCTCTTGAGATGGAGGTAGAAAGAGGAGGAAAGACTCTTGGGGAATTGAGGGCAGGGATAAATGTCAGAAAAAGCGATGACGTTTTTCAGTTGTCTGTGACTGCAGGAAGCAGGAGCAATGTACCCAAAAAAGATTTAATGCATTATTAGATTGATATAATATACCAGATAAAGATTTGGGAAAGTGGGTAAAAATTCCACATATCCCAGAGTAAGACAGGCACCCACAAGTTTCCACGGCAACAACTTTTGATCTGGACCTAAAACATGAACTAATTTTGACAGGATGCTGAGCTGGGTGGAGAAGTGGCAGATGGAGTACAATCCAGAATAGTGTGACGTGATTCACTTTGCAAGGTCAAACCTGAAAGCAGATTACAGGTTTAATGGCAGGATTCTTAGCAGTGGGAGTAACAAAGGAATCTTGAGGTGCACATCCATAGACCCCTCAAAATTGCTGCATAGGAGAGTATAGTGATTTGTGATGGATATTCGCTTCCAAGGCCTCTTGCTCATGTTTGCTAAGCTTGTTTTTTAAACACAACAGCTGCCACTTGTAAGATCACAAACAGTTTTAGGTAAATATCCAACTAATATTTCTTCTGGAGTCATAGAAAAGTACAGCACAGAAACAGGCCATTCAGCCTATCTAGTCCATGCCAAACCATTTAAACTGTCTACTCCCATCGACCTGCACCGGAACCATAACCTCCATATCCCCACCATCCATGCACCTATCCAAACTTCTCTTAAACTTTGAAATTGAGCTCACATGCACCACTTATGCTGGGAGCTCATTCCACACTCTCATCGCCCTCTGACTAAAGATGTTTCCCCTCATGTCATGTTCCCCTTAAACTTTTCACCTTTAATCCTTAACCCATGACCTCTGGTTGTAGTCCCACCAAACCTCAGTGGAAAAAGCTTGCTTGCATTTACCCTATCTATACCCCTAATAATTTTGTATACTATCAAATCTCCCTTCAATTTTCTACATTCCAAGGAATAAAGCCCTAACCTATTCTATCGTTCCTTTAATGCAGGTCCTCCAGACCCAGCAACATCCTTGTACTCTTTCATCCTTATTTACATCTTTCCTGTAGAGAGGCAACCAAAACTGCGCACTCTACTCCAAATTAGTCTTCACCAATGTCTTATACAACTTCAACATAACACCCCAATTCCTGTAATCAATACTTTGATTTCTGAAGGCCAATGTGCCAAAAGTTTTCTTTTTGGCCTTATCTACCTAGTGATGAAACTATTATGGTGAATTATGGACCTGTATTCCCAGATCGCTTTTTCCTACACACCCCCAGTGCCCTACTGTTCACTGTGTAAGACCTAACCTAGTTTATCCTACCTAAGTGTAAAACCTTGCACTTTTCAGTATTAAAGTCCATCCACCATTTTTTAGCCATGACAAACTTCATCGCTGTTCACTGCTCCTCTGATCTTGGTGTCACACTCAAATTTGCTGATCCAGTTAATCACATTATCAAACAGATCATTGATATAGATGACAAACAACAACAGACTCAGCACCAATTCCTGCAGCACTCCACTAGTCACAGGCCTCCAGTTAGAGAGGCAACCATCTACTACCACTCTCTGGCTTCTCCCACAAAGCCAATGTCCAATCCAATTTTCTATATCTTGAATGCCAAACAACTGAACCTTCTTGACAAACCTACCATGCAGGACCTTGTCAAATGCCTTGCTAAAGTCCATGTAGATAACATTCACTGCCTTGCCTTCATTATCTTTCCTGGTAACTTCCTTGAAAAACTCTGTAAGTTTAACGAATAAACTCTTCTTGGGTTTCCAGCCTCATACAGGTATCAATTGTAACTGACATTTTGATGACAAACTCCGTGATCCTCATCACGGATGATACCTGGTCACGTCTAGTCCAGTGGTATTTATACCCCTCTGGAACATCCTTCTCGTAAGGCTAGTCCTCATCCAATCAGGTTTCTGTTCTCCCTCCTTGGTTACAATCATATTCCGGTGCTTCACTAGATATGTTCTCCAGTCTGTCATGACTGAGCAATGCTGTAATATTTTCCCTGACCAGTAACACCACTCCTTTAATCCCTCCTGCTCTGTCCCATCTAAAACAACAGAATCCCAGAATATTGGACTGCCAGTTGTGCCTCTCCAGCAAATGTCTCACTAATGTCTAAATGCCATAATTCCAAGTGTTGATCCATGCCCTGAGCTCACCTGTCTTTTCTATGATACTTCTTGCATTGAAATATATGCAGCTCAGGACAATAGTCACACCATGCTCAACCTTTTGATTCTCTAAGGTCTTAGCAGCATCTACCTCCACAACCATTCCACTAACTGTTCCAGCACTCTGGTCCCCATTATCCTGAAATTCTAGTTTAAACCACCAACCTCTCCTCCCTCCCCCCATGCAACTTGATTAACTTTCACTCTAGGGTATTAGTCCCTCTCCATTTTAAGTGCAAACATCCCTTCTGTACAGGTCCAACCTTCCCTGGAAGAAAAGAGCCCAATCTAAATCCCTCCCTCCTGCACCAACTTCTTGGCTATGTGTTAAACTGCATGATCCTCCTAATTCTGGCCTCACTAGCACGTGGCATGGGTAGCAATCCTGAGATCACAACCCTGGAAGTCCAGCCTTTTAACTTAGCAATCAATTTCTTGAATTCACTTTGCAGAACCTTGACACTCTTCCTACATATGTCATTGGTACATACATGGACCACAATCTCTGGCTGTTTACCCTCCCACTTAAGAATGCTGAGGACTTGATCTGAGATGTCCTGGACCCTGGCACTGGGACAGTGAGGTTAAAAACACAGATTAGCTCTGTTATAGCTCAGACTTGCTGGCTCATAGCATGAGTCCAAGCAAAGAGTGCAGTAAAAAACAATGGATTATTTAGTTAGGTTTGTTTAAAAACAGACAAGCTGACTAAGTTGTTTAGTTCAAGGAACATTGCAGTTCAGATGGATGGTATCATTTAGTATATCAAATAACTGATGTATTTATAATTGAAAGGTTTATGTACTCAAGGAAGTTAGCTTTACGATTTTAATTGTCTGTAAGCTGGTAACTGTTTCTCTAAAGGGAATTTTAGACCATTTGTGTAAAAAGGTATCTGTGGAAATAGGTGTTTGTTCACCAAAGTGCCAGAAAAACAGTATGAATGTACAGAGCAGTGCAGGGTAATTAGGAATGGTTAGGGAACAAGAAGAAACATGAGGTAAACTAGAATCCATTCCTTTTGCTTCAGTTTCTGTGACAGATGACTCGTATTTCTGCATCTTTGGCATGTCTTTTTATAGGAATTGTACTGTGTTTTCAAAATCCTTTGTATTTTAGAAATGGTTTGTAATTTAGAAGTGCTTAAGGTAGAAATTTTCTGTGAGTTTCAAGTGTGTTCTAATTATGTTGTTTAGGTTTATATATATATCATTGAAAATAAATGAACTGTTTTAAACTACTTTGTTAGCTGGATGTATCTTCCACATGAATAGTGGGTATTGGCAGCTAAGCTCACATGAAGAAAAAACAGGAATGTAATCTATGAAGATTGGGTAGTTACAGTATAACACCATTTAGGGAGAGCACTTGTGGCTATTTATGTCCAATTGGGCTTAAGGTCTTTGGGTTTAGATTTTCATGGTTAGAAAACCAAATACCAGGTTAAGAAGGAGTATGATGTGTTGGCCTTCATTGGGCAGGAGTTTGTGAGCTAATGTCGCAACTCTTTAAAAGTCTGGTTAGACCACATTTGGATAATTGTATTCAGTTCTGGTCACCATATTATAGGAAGAATGTGGAAGCTTTATGGAGGTTGCAGAGGAGATTTACCGGCATGATGCCTGGATTGATGAGCATGCCTTATACAGATAGGTTGATCAAGCTAGGACGTATCTCTTTGGAGAGAAGCAGGATGAGAAGTAACTTGATAGAGGTGTATAAGATGATAAGATGTTCGAGTAGATAGCTGGAGACTTCTTCCCAGAGAGAAATGGCTGAAACAAAGGGGGCATAATATTAATCTGATTGGAGGAAAGTATAGGGAAGGGGGATGTCAGGGGTAGTTTTTTTTAACAGAGTGGTGGGTGCATAGAACACATTGCTAGGATACATCAGAGACATACAAGAGATTCTTAGATGAAAGAAAGATGGAAGTTTATGTGGGAGGGAACAATTATATTGATTTTTGAGTAGTTTAAAAGTTTAACACGACATAGAACATAGAAAACTACAGCACATTACAGGCCCTTCGGCCCACAATGTTGTGCTGACCATGTAGCCTACTCTAGAAACTGCCTAGAATTTACCTCCCACACAAACCTCTGTTTTTCTAAGCTCTATATACCTAGCTAAGAGTCTCTTAAAAGTATCCACCTCCATCACCGTTGCTGGCAGTGCATTCCATGCACCCTCCACTCTGTGTGAAAAAAAAACTTAGCTCTGACATCCCTCCCGTACCTACTTCCAAGCACATTTAAACTATGTCCCCTCGTTTTAGCCATTTCAGCCCTGGGAAAAAGCCTTTGACTATCCACATGATCAATGCCTCTCATCATCTTATACACCTCTATCAGGTCACCTCTCATCCTCCATCGCTCCAAGGAGAAAAGGCCAAGTTCACTCAATGTATTCTCATAAGGCATGCTCTCGAATCCAGGCATCCTTGTAAAATCTGCTCTGCACTCTCTCTATAGTATCCATATTGGGGAGCAACACACAACATTGTGGGCTGAAGGCCCTGTACAATGCTGTAATGATCTATAAACTTTCTTTCTCCACAGATGCTGCCTGACCTCCTGATTGTTCTGGCATTTTCTGTTATTTCAGATTAACTGCATATGTACTTTATAAAAATTTTTTTCACGAGTTTCTGGGTCTTGTTGCAAAACCGAATGTTTGAAAAACTATTGCTTGGGAAGCAGGTGGATCACTCTGCTGTTCAATGGGATCATTAGACATGTGGACGCAGGGATACAGAGAAAATAGTGTATTCCACTTTTAAAGATGTATCTAAGTACCACATAATCTTCTATGTCCAAATAGGTAGTGAAGACTTAGATTTAAATATAATAACCAAGATTCTTGCCTTCATCAGTCAGAGTTTTGAGCATATGAATTGGAGATTGTATTACAGTTGTAGGGTAGAGATACACCACTACCAAAGCAGGTGTTCCTTCCCTCTGCTAGGCTGCAGATCACCCTTGGGCAAGGTGTAGCACCTGCTTAACACCCTCCTCCCCCCCCTCCCCCGATCAAGGTCACGTGAAGCCATGGGCACAGTTGGTGCATACAACTGATGCCAGGCTGACAATCTCTGAAGAGTATAGACAATGGCTGGGGTCACCCATCTTGTAAAGCCACTGTCCAGAAGGCGGCAATGGCAAACCACTTCAATAGAAAAATTTACCAAGAACAATAATGGTCGTGGAAAGACCATGATCGCCCAAGTCATTCGACACGGCACATAATGATGTTGAAACTGTCAGTTGTACAAGATCTTGGCAAAGCCGGAATTGGTCTATTGTGGTGAATTTTTCTTACCTTGTTATAGTAAAGATGTAATTAAGCTGGCAGGGGATAAGAGATTTACAAGAATTTTGCCAAGACAAGATGGCCTGAGTTACAGGGAAAGATGGGAAGGCTCTAGCCTTCATTATTGCTTGGCGTGTAGGAGATTATGGCATGATCTTATTGAAGTGCATAAAATTATGAGGTGCCTAGACAGGGTGAACATTAATTGTCTGTTTCTGAGGGAAAGGGAACCCATAACTAAAGGGTATAGGCTTCTGGCGAGTGGGAGAGGTTTAAAGAGAACCCAAGGGGCAACTTCTTTACACAGGGTATGATGGGTATATGGTCTGCCAGAAGTTGTTGGGGAAGGTGCCGTCTTATATGACATGGGTGATCTGTGCATGTGCGCTCGTTTACTCCCACATGCCAAAGATGTATGGTTTAGATTGTTACCTGTGGACATGCTACATCATCGCAGCAGCAAGTGTGGCGATACTTGCAGGCCGCTCCTTGGCACAGGAATTGTCAAACGTGAGGTAACAAAGACAGGGAAGTGGGATTCAGCAGCTGCTGTGTTGGGCAACATCACCAAGGTGGAAATGTTGTGTGTGTGTGTGTGTGTGTGTAGTGGGAAGTAGTGAGCTTGGGGCTGGTTGTAGGGAGGATCCAAATATGTGGAATGCATTGGTCATGATCTCTCAAGAATCACTTGATTCTGGCATGGTCCAGGACGACTGGAAGATTGCAAATGTCACTCCACTCTTTAAGAAGGGAGGAAGGCAAAACAAATTATAGCTTAACCTCAGTGGTTGGGGAAGTATTGAAATCTATTTTAAAGGATTAGGTTTCAGGGTACTTGGAGATCAGCATGGTTTCTGTAAAGGGAAATCTTGCCTGACAACTACCAAGCAGGGTGGACAAAGGAGGCAGTGGATTTCCTGAAGGCATTTGATAAGGTGCTGCACATGAATCTGCTTAACAAGATAAAATCTTATGGTGTTACAGGAATGATACTGGCATGGATAGATGAATGGCTGACAGCCAGCGGGAATAAAGGGGGCCTTTTCTGCTTCACTGCCAGTGACTAGTGGTGTTCCTCAGTGGTCAGTATTGGGATTGCTACTTTTTACATTGTCAATGATTTGGATAATGGAATTGATGGCTTTGTGGCAAAGTTTGTGGATGATATGAAGGTAGGTGAAGGGGGAGCTAGTGCTGAGGAAGCAATGCAAATACAGCAGGACTAGACAATTTGGAAGAATGGGCAGATGGAATAGTGTTTGGAAATGTACAATAATGCACTTTGGTAAATAGGGAAGTTCATACATCAGAGGTGTTAGAGGGACTTATGAGTCCTTGTGCAAAGTTCCCAGAAGGTTAATTTACAGATTGAGTCTGTAATAAAGAAGGCAAATGAAATGTTGGCATTTATTTCAAGGGAAATAGAATATAAAAACAAGGAGACAATTTTGAGGCTTTATACGACACTAACCAGGCTGCATTTAAGAGTATTGATTTTGCGCCCCATATCTTAGAAAGGATTTACTGTCATTGGAGAGTCCAGAGGAGGTTCATGAGGGTGATTCCAGGAATGAAGGGGCTAACATAAGAGGAGTGTTTGGCAGCTTTGGGCCTGTACTCACTGGAATTTAGAATGCATAGGGATCTCATTGAAAGCGACTGAATGTTGAAAGGACTAGATATGTTGGATGTGGAGAGGATGTTTCCTATGGAAGGGGTATCCAGAACTAGAGGGCACCTCCTCCAAATTGAAGGGCAACCTTTTAGAACAGAGGTAAGGAGGAATTTTTAAGCCAGAGTAGTGAATCTGTGGAAAGCTCTGCCACAGACTGCAGTGGAGGTCAAGTCCGTGGGCATATTTAAGGCAGAAGTTGATAGCTTCCTGATCGGTCAGGGCATCAAAGGATATGGTGAGAAGGCAGGTGTATGGAGTTGAGAGCAGGATCTGGGATCAGCCATGATTGACCGGAGGAGCAGACTCAATGGTCTGAATGACCTAATTCTGCTCCTGTGTCTTATATGGTTACATTTTATCACTAAATTCTTGTGAATGCCTGGAAAAGGATCACCAGAGATAACTGCATCTCAGACAACTCCAAAAGGAAAGAACACAGCCAGGAAGAGCAATGATAAACTGACTGGGATAGGGCACTGAGAGAAACATGCCTGAAGTGGTGTCTGTGAATCAGAATCAGGTTTATTATCACTGACATATTTCAGAAAATGTGTTGTTTTGTGGCAGCAGTACAATGGTATACATAAAGAAAATTACTGTAAGTTACAAGGAGTATAAAAAAGAGGAAGATAGCGAGGTAGTGTTCATGGACTGTTGAGAAATATGACGGCAGAACGGAATAAGCTGTTCTTAAAACGCTGAGTGAGTGTCTTCAGGCTTCTTTTCTCCTCCCTGATTGTAGCAATGAGAAGAGGGCATGTCCTGGATGGTAAGGATTTTTAATGATGGATGCTGCTTTTTGAGGTTCAGCTTTTGATGGTAGGGAAGCTAGTGCCCATGATAGAGCTGGCTCCATCATGTCAGCCAGTTCGATCACCGAATTCCCAGCCCGCAATGCACACAGTGGAAGAGCAGCACAGCAAAATGACTCCATTTAACTTAAAGAATTTTTTTAATTGTAATTATTACCCAAGATTCTGAATAAATCCAAAGATGCTTAAAACTCACATAATTCCATTAGGTTCATCTCAGAGACCTAGAGGGGCCCAGTGGAGGGTACATCCACTTCAACAGACCAATCAAGTGGCTTGTATAAGTGTAGGTACTTGAGGAGGCATCAACATGGACAGATTGTGGGTGGAGATGCATGCTCTGTCACCCACAGGTACATGGACAAAAAGCAAAAACTCCAGGTGAACCCCCACACTTCCACGGTGCACTCTAGTAAAGGATTCCAAACAACACAGCATACTGGCAGTTCCTATGAGCTGATTAAAGAAATACAAGGCGTATAATCTCTCTGGAAAATAATAACCATTGTGATAGTCTTCAGGTTGACAGGAAGATGTGGCACAGGTTGGTCTGAGTAACTGTCCGTCTTTACAGTCAGTGGGTTAGGCTTAGTTACGACGACAGCTGTGGTGACTTTAAATACCAGTGTTGTGGTCAGGGAGCTTCAGATAGGAAGCAAAGGAAATGATATGGTTGAGAGTTAGGTATGGACCGAAAAAGAAAAAGGGGTTGTGAGGGGTGAGGGAGAGAGTGGGACTGAGAGTGGGGGGGGGGAGGGGGGGGGGAAGGTGGAGATGGCGAGGTGATTGGGGGGGGGGGGGGGGGAAGAGGGAGTTAGAGAGAGAGGCAGACAGACAGTGAGACAGAGAGGGAGCCAGAGACATAGAGTGCAGTGATAAGCTCAGTGGGGACAGGAAGGATCCCACCAGAACCTTTGAAATGAACCCATGGCAATGAGAAGCTGCATAAAAGGTGGGAGGTAGTGAAGGCACAAGAGAAAGTAAATCAGCCAGTAGACATCAGTGTGGGGAAGAATTTTAGCCTGGCTCCCAGTGTTAGTATTAGTGTCAACTCTTGAACAGATTAACTGGCCCAGGATTGGCTGAGATTCTCAGTAGTCACCTGTGGAATCACAAATTCCTCCATTTACTTTGGTACTCTACAACATTTACAGGCAGATTGCACTAAGTTTCCACAGCACTGAAAATCTTTCACCTGTGTCCAAGTACTGCTGGAAACAGGAAATCCTCCATGTACTTAAATTGCATCAGGTGTGGAGCAGGTTTTTGTAGGGACCAACCAGGGTTAGTATGAGGCAATGAGGGGTCAGTACACAAGGACGGAGTTGGTGCTGGCTTTGTCCAGAGTACAGTGCTGGGTCAAGCAGTGGGGAACCAAGCTGATATGTTCTGAACCCACAGGTAGTAGTGTTGCAGCTGATGCATTCTCCATCCAGAAAGGCCACCTCAAGTAATCCTTAAAACCATAACAATTGCTTAATAAAGTAGAATCAGGAATCACCAGTTGGTTTCCCTGCTATCTCCACCAATCAGCCTCTGCATTGTGTGTTTCAGTGGGGAAAATGGTACTCATCCCTCTCTGATCACATTGCCAGTTATAAATGGCAATGTGCCATGTCCCAGTTCATCCTCAAGATCCTGTCCCTGTTCCCTTCTGTGGAATCAGACATCTGGCTCACTGTGATCACTGCAAACATGCTTTTTTGCCCCCGGTTCCTCCCTTCCTCTGACAAAGGTGGTGAAACCTTTTGGCATTCAGTTGTCTGACCAGAGACTCTGCTTGGGTGTGTGGGATGGGAGGCATCTAACCCAGGACTCAGTACAAGTCCAATGTTGAGAGCCATGGCCAATTTTTCTCAGCTCTACTGGGAAGTCCATTGCTGACCTAGATGAGTGCAAGTTACTCTTGGGGGGGGGGGGGGAATGTGATGGTTTCTTGACCCAGCATGGCTCAGTAGAAAATAATATTGTCACTCCTTTCCTGCCCCGAATCAGAAGGTTGTCATTAGTTTCCAATACCACTACCATCTTCTCAAGGGTAGATGGAAAACATAATGTTGCGTTCTAATCCCACCACCACATTCTCAAGGGTAATAGAAGGTGCTCCACAAATACTAGCTCCACCAGTGATTCCCAAATCCAGCTTAAGCATAATTAAAAAAAAATCAACATGGATCCAAACACATCCACTAATCTCACTGCATAGTCCGCAAATAAATTAGCTCATATTAAAACTAAAAGCCCTTTGGGTAATTTAGAGACAAGTAAATGGTTTCAGAAGTATTCACCTTCATACACATAGCCTCGAAGGGGTGCAATTGGAATGCTGCTGAACAACAGTTGCGAATAAATGTACCCTTATTGTGAGGAAGATCCCAAACTCATTACATTGACAGTGTGTCTGGGATTGAGGCCACTACACTCGTTTTAATTGCTCTGAGCAGAAATGTAAACCAAAGCTAAATCTGTCACTGTAGTGTATTATTTCTCAGAAGGGCTGTCCCTGCTGTTGGGCCCATTGTATCTACCCATTTATTTCAGACATCGATCCTAGATGCCTTCATAACAACATGTTATGAAGAGGATTTGGTGCTCCAGCAGATGTTTAACCTGCAATGGAGGACGTTCAGTGCTGAGTTTTTAAAATGAGAGCAAGACCCACTGAAATCAGAAAGTAGTACAGTAATCAGAGCCTGGATCTGGCAGAGAGTTTGTTGCCAGGATGCAAAACTCACTCCTTCCCCAGACTGCTGCAGTGCCTGGACAGTGTCAAGTAACATCTTTGTGTCAGCCACACCATTCCTCAAGTGTGTGAATCAGTCAAAAAAAAAAGGGGGGGAGGGAGGGGAAGAAAAACAATTCACAATTATTACAAGACCTCAAGAGGAGTACATAACAGGGAAAAAATAGAATCAGACTTTAAGCAGCCCTGTGACACAAGTTAACACGTACCTCTATACATAGTGTTATGCTATATGCAGATTCTCTGCATTTAAAGGCTAGAAAGTCACAGCATCAGTTTATACATGTCCAAGTGTAACCTGCATGCAGTTATGCTCATTGCATGGCATTTATTGCACTTTTTAAGAAGACCTCGGGAGTCGAGCACTCAGATGACAGGGTAGATGACTCCACCGGTTTCATTTGGGATCAGTCAGATACAACTCTTGGAGCAACAACCCACTGCTCACATTGCAGGCTGACTTTGTAGATGCACTAGTAAGAAACGAGGATGTGCTTGCATGTGTTAAGTTCTCCTCTCTCCACTACCATCCTGAGACCATCTCCAATTAGTCATACACGTGGATCGCATGCCGATTCATACCAATGACTGCACATTGCGACTTACACAGCTCATAGAAAAGTCATCTGTATTGGTCTGTCTGTAACTTTGCACTGTCCATCATGTGGTTTCAGCTTGGTCTGTGTCCACTTGCAACATGCATGTGTTCCTATTTGTCACGATTCTTATGCAAGTCTTGGAGAAGATGCCGAGTTCTGGTAGGATCTAGGCTGGTGCATCATTGTTTGCTTGTAAGTCAGAGAGATCAACCATCACAAGAATTTTAAAAACAGCCTGCATATCCATAGCTGGGGTCAGGAGTTGGCAAATGACGGTCCGTATACACCCTGAGCTGCAACTGAGGTTGTGAAGTGTGCCTGGGTAACACATACACGTTGCTCAGCATGCTAGGGTCAGCTTGTCTTCTCTAAATCACAAGCCTATCTCCCATGTGAGTCAAGCAAACGTGCACTCACGCACACACATACATACACACCTATATAAACTTTAGACTTGGACAATAACACACAAAAGGAAAGCCTTAATGAATTAATGTTGATATGACAGCCTGAATTGAAGCATTAATTTCTCTACAAAACACACTAGTTTCTATTCCATTAGAGTTAGATGTATTATTAATCTTTCCTTATTGCCATTTTTATGACTATAAATCTTTCCTGCATAAGGAACAGAGTGTAACACAATGAGCGTAAACACTACATCTTCACCGAGGTAGAACTGGGAGCAAATATCCTGCTCCTGACCCAGTCTAGTCCCTGTGGTACCGAATAGAGCCTTAATTCTTTGCAAAATACACCTGTCACAGACAAGGCAACCAGTTTCCATCTGACCCCCTGCAGCTTTTCCACATGGAAATTTCTTCAATTGAAAAGAGTAGGCTTAAGTTGAAATTGATTTTAAATGGCGGTAAATTAATACTGAGGTAATGTGACACTGCAGCTAAAGCTGGGTAAAATAACTCTAGTTTATATCAAAGAAGCTAATCTTTATTTTCCCTAAACATCGCATGAGATAGAGGGAATGAATCATCAATAATTTGATCTATCTTATCAATATCACACATTACTTTTGTTTGTTACTCTGTACCACAAAGCAATCCTTCCAGGAATCAGTGTAGAAAGAAATCGATGGTAGTTCTATAGTGTACCCGGAGATAGTATACGGAAATGTCAAAGCTTACAGATCCTTGTGATTTCTCTTTCAGCCAGGCTAAAATACAGACCATTCTTCTCAATAGACAGGTCATTGCAAGGGATACTGCATAAGCTTGAAGCCATGTGCCTTATTTGACACATCAGGGAACCAAAAAATGACATTAAAAAGCAAAAATGTTTGGTACCTGATATTGAAAGCAAAATCTAAAACGATGGACAGAAATGGTTTAATACTTATAATGACTGCTCTACGAAGGAGTCAGTCCAGAGATTTGTTGACAGATGTGTGGTGGTTTCCCGGCACATTCTAGACACCAGAGATTTCAAGATAAGTTTTCTGCCTGATTGGAAAGGCAGCACTACAAAGGCGGCATTGTCAGCTGCCTAGTGGACAGCTTGCAGCAGGAAGAACGGAACTACGCAGTGGCTTTGGCTTTGAGCAATCATCAATTTTGGTTGATGTGATGTTTAAAATAAGCAGTGCTTGTGCCAGGAAAATCAGACAGAGCAAGGGAGGTTCCCAAAGTATTAGTCTAATCCATTACCAGGGTGCAATCTTAGTCTTAAATGATACTGTCTGATGAAACGAAAACAGCTTTTGTGTAAATTTGACTGATTGCGAGAGTACAATCATTATTTTTCCACACTTAAAACAAAAAATCACTAGGCATTTTTGGCAACCGAGTCAAGAATCATGATTAAAGTGATTTCAATCACTTTCAGCCTCCTGTTCCCTGAAAATTTGACAAAAAAATGCAGAAATCCACATGGAATGACTGACTTAAAATAAGGGTTAGGACAATCACCAGAAAAGAAAGGATTTGCATGTGTTTGGTGTCTTTATGGGCACAGGACTCCACAAAGTTCAATCCAGACAATAACTTGTGACGTGCGATTGTTATCATAAAGAAAGGGAGATTGCAGCCAATTTGCACGCAGCTAGCTCCCACATTCAATACAACAGCAAAGCAGTGATCTGTTTTGTAGTGATTCTGACTAGTGTCACTGACCAAACTCATTAACCTTCAAATAGTTATTCTCCAGTTGCCTGTATGTCACGGAGATAATTGATAACCATGTACAGCTATCTACGTGGTTTATAATGAGATCGCTCCCAGCAGGTACAAATCTCAGTGCAAACACACTCCTAAATGAAGATCCTAGTGTTCAAGCTGCCAATGCCTTGCACGATCCACTTCCTCAAAACATTAAACCAACATCAATAAAGACCAAACTAAATAGCTTCTAAAGGAGAAAGCCTCATGAGTGAGATATACCATAAAGAGTACCTGGGCTTAAAATTCCCTTTACTAGTGCAATGTTTTCATCCCCACCATCCACAAACAAATAGTGTCAATAACACAGAGATAGACACAGTGGAGACAAGTCAGTATTGGGAAGGGGGAACAGGCCTCCTGAATATTGGTCCTACCTCTTGCTAGGACTAATGTCAATAGTGGAAACAGGGAAATGCAGTTCACTGGCTAAACCAAGCCTTGTTACAATATAATGTAATACATTTACAATATAATGTAGAAAATCTATAGTGCAAGGGGTTGACTCATTCAGATTCTAGACAATGACACTTCTTATGTCAGTAGAGCTTTATCCCAGTGAGGAGGAACCACCCTTCCACTGGACTGCGCACTGCAAGCCAACCTCTTTTCCCCTGGGTGGCACGTCTTTGGTACCGACTCCAACCAAAATAAAACCAGGTCACTAGGAACTCATTCCCTGCAGGAGGGACGGAATGGACCATTGCTGCAGGCGATGAGTGACACAGGTTGATGGTGGGCAGTCTGACACCATGAGAGAGGCAGTGAGGAGAAGTCTGAGAGAAAAATCTTTTTTTTTGTTTTTTTTTGAGGAGGAGGAGGATTGGAGAGTAGGTGGGTGGGGGAACTGCACAGGCATCTTCAAGGTCAGCTTCAGTACATCCAGCAGGACCCAAAGGACACTGTCGAAGAAGACAAAACAAATAGTTAATTTGTTTAGAGATACAGCACAGTAACAGGCCCTTCTGACCCAATGAGCTCGCACCACCCAATTACGCCCTTGTGACCAAATAAACTACTCATTGGAATGCTGGAGGAAGGGAGAGAACATATAAACTTCATACACACAGTGGCAGAATTGAACCCAGATCACTGGTTCTGTAACAGTTTTATGCTAATTGCTATGCTAGATAAAAGTCAAAAGCTACTATGGATGTGAAGCAATGGGCTAATAGCACGGAATTTAAAAACTGGTACGTTGGGATTTGGGTGCTGGAGTGGAGATACATCTCTACCAAAGGAGGTGTAAGGTGCTCCTTCCCTCTGTTAGCCTGCAGATCACCCTTGGGCAAAGTGTAGCACCTGATTAGCCTCCCCGATCAGGGTCACGAAGAGCCATGCGAGCAGGGGGTGGAGAGTCATATAAGCGGCTCATTCTATCACAAGTTCTGGTTTTGTGACCACTGACACCAGACAATCTCTGGAGTATTGATAATGACTGGGGTTCTCCATCTTGTTAAGACACTGCCCCAGAAGGCAATGACAAACAACTTCTGTAGAAAAATTTGCCAAGAACAATCATGGTCATAGACATGGCACATAATGATGATGACAATGTTGGCATAGGATTCAGATTAATTTATTGCTATCAACACCAGGGTGCAGTGAAAATTCTTGCTTGCATGAGGCTCACAGTGCACAGGGCAATAATAAATATTAAAGATGGCGCCAGTAACTGGCGACTCTACGCGTGCTCTGCTGAGCAAACTGCCCTCTACAATATCCTATACCCGAGAAACCCTTCTAAACCTCCAAGTTGCTACATCTAGCAAGATCAACAACACCCTGGCGAAGTTACTGACCCAGCTGGAGATCATCGACGTGCCAGAATTGCTTCAACTCCAGACCGTATCTGGACCCGATCGTCGAGGCCTGGTCTGAGGTTCACCACGTTCCCGGAGACCTGCAGCCTGCTACTGTGTTGAAGCGCCTGGAGACATGGCCCATTCCGACCAGCACCTCTCTGAAGCAAACGAGCACACAGAAGTGATGTCGGAAACCTCAAGATACCCCAGACGCTTCCCTGGAGCGAGCACCGTACAGCCTCGTTGGTGGCTATCCACAGCTGCCGGAAGTGAGGCATCTGCCGCTGAGCTCGGAAATCGAGCCCGGGGCTCGGCTGGAGAGAAGGCCTCCGCAACCGTGACACAGTTCAGGGACTTGTTTCAGCCGGCAGCCCGGCCCTCCAGGATTAAGTGTCGGCTTCGGGGCCCGACCCGATCCACAGCCTGGGCCCCTGACAGTTAGAAGTGGCAGCGGAGCCTCCCCTGTCACTCGGCCCGACCTGGAGCACCCGACGACGTGACCCGCCGATCGATCCCCGTGGGACGTGTCCAACCTCAAAGAGCTGTCAACAACACACTGCATCGATGGAAATCTGGAAAGATGCACAAATTACCGAGGAAGCGTGGGAAAAGAGTTGGGCTGCTGGTCAGATTGAAGCGGAAGGGCTTTAGGATCCCTCTGCCCACCATCCTACTAGCTAATATGCAAGCCATAGAGAACAAGGTAGATGATCTTAAAGAGAGACTCGCCTACTGCAGGGAGATGCAGAACTGCTGTGTATTCTGTTTCACAGAGACCTGGCTCTTCCCTGCCACCCCCGACTGTGCCATCCGACCAGAGGGATTTTCGATCCATCGGATGGACCGCACTGCATCTTCGGGCAAGACGAAGGGAGGTGGTGTCTGCCTACTGATCAATACTGTGTGGTGCTCGGACACAGTGGCACTGACAAGCTCCTGCAGTCCGGACCTGGAACATCTGTCGGTAAAGTGTCGTCCTTATTATCTGCCACAGGAATTCACCTCGGTCATACTGACAGCGATCTACATTCCCCCCCAGGCAGACGTGGAGTGTGCTGTGAATACACTGTATACCAACATCAGTGAACTTGAGACCAGGTATCCGGAGGCTTTGCTCATTACAGCTGGGGACTTTAACCAGGCCAACCTCAGAAAAGCGCTGCCAAAGTTATACCAACATGTCTCCTGCTCCATTAGAGGCCTGAATATACTTGACCACTGCTACATAGCAGTCAAGGATGCCTACCGTTCCGTCCAACGACCTCACTTCGGGAAATCGGACCATCAGGCCATACTCCTCCTCCCGGCTTGCAGACAGAAACTGAAGCGGGAGGTCACGGTGTCAAAAGTGGTGTCGCGTTGGACAGAGGAAACGGATGAGGTCCTCTGTGACCTCTTTGAATCGGTGGACTGGTTAGTATTCAAGGACTCAGCAGCTAACCTCGATGAGTATGCCTCAGCTGTCATGGACTTTATCTGGAAATGGACTGCTTGTCTCGCAAGACGATCCGGGTATTCCCTAACCAGAAGCCTTGGATGAATTATGAGGTCCAGTCCCTTTTGAAGGCTAGAGCTGCGGCTTTTAGGTCCGGGGATACCAGTCACTACATGGAATCCAGGCGTGAACTCCAGAAACCCATTAAGGGCGCCAAGAGGCAATATTGAGCCAAGTTGGAAGCCCAGGCTAACCAGAGGGATGCCAGTAGACTATAGCAGGGTCTAAATGAGATCACTGGGCGCAAAGGCTGGGGATATCAATAGCTGTAGCACTTCTCTTCCTGACAAACTTAAATTATTCTACGCAAGATTCGAACAGAAGAGGAGCGTCCCATACCCTCTGGATGAACCGGACCTGGTGGCATCAAGATTCATCTTCACCGAGGAATACGTTAGAAGAGCCTTCCTGAAGATAAATCCAAGGAAGGCGACGGGCCCAGATGGCGTCCCGGGACGGGTTCTCCGGGCCTGTGCAAGCGAGCTAGCTGGAGTGTTTGCTGACATCTTCAACTGCTCCCTGCTTCAGTCTAAGATCCCCTCGTGTTTTAAGAAGGCAATGATAATCCCAGTGCCGAAGAAAAGCAAGGTGGCATGCCTGAATGACTACCGACCTGTGGCTCGAACATCAATTGCTATGAAGTGCTTCGAGCGATTGGTTATGGCACACATCAACCATAACCTACCGGTCAACCTCGACGCTTTGCAATTCACCTACCAGAGCAACAGGTCAACGGCAGATGCCATCTCTCTGGCACTACATTCCTCCTTAGAATACCTGGAGCATAAAGACGCATATGTAAGGCACCTTTTCATTGACTACAGCTCTGCCTTTAATACCATCATTCCAAATAAACTGATTCCTAAGCTCCGGAACCTGGGTCTTAGCACTCAGATCTGCAGCTGGATCTTCAACTTCCTCACAGACAGGACCCAGGCTGTAAAGATAGGGGACAAGCTCTCCTCTACAATCACTCTGAGCACCGGTGCCCCTTCAAGGCTGTGTACTCAGCCCCCTGCTGTACTCACTGTACACCCATGATTGTGTAGCCAAGTTTCCATCAAACTCAATATATAAGTTTGCTGATGACACCACAATTGTAGGCCGCATCTTGGGTAATGATGAGTCTGAGCACAGAGAGGAAATTAAGAACCTGGTGGCATGGTGCGAAGACAATAACCTATCCCTCAACGTCAAGCAAGACAAAGGAATTGGTTGTTGACTTCAGAAGGAGTAGCGGACCGCATGACCCCATCTACATCGGTGGTGCGCAGGTGGAACAGGTCAAAGGCTTTAAGTTCCTCGGGGTGAATATCACAAATGACCTGACTTGGTCTAACCAAGCAGAGTCCGCTGCCAAGAAGGCCCACCAGCGCCTTTACTTCCTGAGAAAGCTGAAGAAATTTGGCCTGTCCCCTAAAACCCTCACTAATTTTTATAGGTGCACCGTAGAAAGCATTCTTCTAGTGTGTATCACAACCTGGTATGGAAGTTGTCCTGTCCAAGACCGGAAGAAGCTGCAGAAGATCGTGAACCTAGCCCAGCACATCACACAAACCAATCTTCCATCCTTGGACTCACTTTACACCACACGCTGTCGGAGCAGTGCTGCCAGGATAATCAAGGATAAGTCCCACCCAGCCAACACACTTTTTGTCCCACTTCCCTCCGGGAGAAGGTTCAGGAGCATGAAGATACGTACGGCCACATTTGGGAACAGCTTCTTTCCAACTGTGATAAGACTGCTGAACGGATCCTGACCCGGATCTGGGCCGTACCTTCCAAATATCTGGACCTGACTTGCACTACCTTACTTTCCCTTTTCTATTTTCTAATTATGATTTATAATTTAAATTTTTATTATATTTACTTCGATTTGTACTTCAGGGAGCATGAAGCGCAGAAACAAATATCACTGTGATGATTGTATGCTCTAGTATCAATTGTTTGGTGACAATAAAGTATTTGTATTTGTACAGCAGAGTGGTGGAAAGTTCATAGTGCAGTCGGAAGCAGTGCAAAAAGAAATGCTGGTATGACAATAATAGAATGACCAAGAGCTGGAGTACCTGACAGTACCACTGGAAAGGGAATGTGAAGGAGTTGATTGGTTTGGAAGTCCACAGTAAGACATTGTAGCAGATGCAGGCCACTTGGCCCATTGTCTACTCACTATTCCATTGCTGCCGATTTGTTTTCTCTCTCAACCTCATTCTCCTGCCTTCTCCCTTTAACCTTTGACACCCTTGCTAATGAAGAATGTATCAACATCCACTTTTAATATATGCAATGACTTGGCCTCCACAGTCATCTGGGACAATGAATTTCACAGATTCATTACTCTCCGGCAAAAAAAAATTCCTCCCCATCTGTTCTGTAGAGTTGTCCTTTTGTTCCAAGGCTGTACCCTCTGGTCCTAAATTCTCGCACTATTGAAAACTCCCCAAAATGCTGGAAGAACTCAGGTTAGGCAGCATCTATGGACATTTCAGGCCAAGACCCTTCTTCAGGACCCTCCATGTTCACTCTTTCCCAGCCTTTCGACATCTGGTAGGTTTCTTTGGGATCACCGAACCTCCTCCTCATTCTTATCTAGTGCAGACTGAGGTTCATTAGATATGGGGCCCAAACTGTTCACAATTTGATAGCAGTGCAGAAGAAACTATTCCTGAATCTGATTGTTTAGGCTTTCAAGATTCTGTATCTTCTTCCAGAAGACAGAGGAGAGAAAAGAGAATGCTCAGGTTGGCAAGTATCCAGTCTTCCTGAACCAACACATAGTGGGGATGGACTGGATGGAAGGAAGCAAAAAGCTTGTGACAAACCAGGCAGTGTTTGCCACTCGTCTTATCGGGCAGGATAAAAGAAATTTGAATACTGTAAATGGTTTAAAATTGGCAAATAACTGAGAATGACCACCGCCTCATGTTGAAAAGTTAGTGACAAAATCTCTTTGCTTAAAAGATTCTCCGAAAGGAAGGTCAGAACTTGTTTCTATATGTAAAAGGCTGTTGAAACATTTCCTGCAAGACAGAGCAGATGAGGCAGAGATCTTTTGACTGTTTAAGGAAATAAGTAAATACAGGGAAAACTTACAAGCATGTTGCCAGGTCTGGAGGATCTGAGTTATAAGGAAAGATGAATAGTGTAGAAGAATGTAGAAGACTGAGAGTTGACAGGGGTATACCAAATTATGAGGGGTATAGATAGAGTAAATGCAAGTAGGCTTTTTCCAGCAACACACACAGAATGCTGGTGGAACGCAGCAAGCCAGGCAGCATTTATAGGAATAAGCACTGTCGACGTTTCGGGCTGAGACCCTTCGTCAGGACTAACTGAAAGATGGTAAGAAATTTGAAAATAGGGAGGGGGAAATGTGAAATGATAGGAGAAGACCGGAGTGGGTGGGGTGAAGCTAAGAGCTGGAAAGGTGATTGGCAAAAGGGATACAGAGCTGGAGAAGGGAAAGGGCGGGAGGCCTCAGGAGAAAGAAAGGGGGAGGGGAACACCAGAGGGAGATGGAGAACAGGCAAAGAGTGATTGTGAGAGGGACTGGGGGCGGGGGGAGAGAGGAATAATAAATAAATAAATAAGGGATGGGGTAAGAAGGGGAGGAGGGGCATTAACGGAAGTTAGAGAAATCAATGTTCATGCCATCAGGTTGGAGGCTACCCAGACGGTATATAAGGTGTTGCTCCTCCAACCTGAGTGTGGCTTCATCTTGACAGTAGAGAAGGCCATATCAGAATGGGAATGGGATGCGGAATTAAAATTCACTGAGGTTGGGTGGGACTACAACCTGAGCTCATGGGTTAAGGGGTGTATGTGTGTATGTGTACACCCTAACTTCTGGCGGAGTCGTCATGACAAGCTTTTTTGCACCAATCTTTTTGGTGATTGTTCATCGTATGGCGTGTCTTCGGCATCTGAAACCTGGCGGAGCCAATCTCTCCAGGTTTTTTTTTACGAGGTCGAGATACTGGCTTGACACTCGACTCAGGCACGGATGGAGAGCATGCAAGGGAGCTGGCCGGATTCGAACTCGGGACCTCTTGCCCTGAAGTCCAGCGCTTATGCCACTACACCACCAGAATGAGCTGCTAGCTCAAGTTGTGCATGCAAACTTGATTTCAACATTTAAGCAAAATTCAGATAGGTACATGGAGGGCTTTGGTCCTGGTGCAGGTTGATGGGAGTTGCAGTTTAAATGGCTTGGCACGGACTAGATGGGCTCAAGGGCTGCTTTCTGTGCTGTACTTTTCTATGACTCTAAAGTGTAGACGTTATAATTTCATTGCTCACAGAATGCAGACATCATTGGCAAGCCCAGAATTTATTGTACATGGCTAACTGCCTTTGAACTAGGACTATGTGTGAGTGCAGAAACAAGACTAATGAATATACCCTGCCAACACCGAGGTCTTGTTACTAGGACAGTGAGCTGTTTATTGTGTACCTGTGTTGAACGCTATATGAAATTTGAATTATATTTTACAAAGCTATTTGTGGTTATATTTTGTTTATTGTGCTATGTGTGATAAATGTATTCTCAGTGCATCTTGGTCTGGAGGAATGCTGTTTCATTTGATTGTATATAAGTAGAGGTCAGTTGATGATAAACTTAAAATATATCATTGAGGGCCTGGAGTCAAGCACAGGTCAGATCAAACAAGACTGACAGGTGTTGTTCAATTGAGAAATTAGCCACCTATTGTTGGGAGAAGCTGTTGTAGTTTTTTCCCTCCTCTTTCCCGAGTTTTAGTTTGTTTGCTGCAAGTCCAGTCATGTGATTCATCTTCGGCTAACAGAGTTTTCAATATCTTTTTTAAAAATCAGAAATGGGAAACCTCCTTACCAGCTCAACTTCACGATGTTTCACGGCAGGTTTCCTGGCTTGCTTCCAGCAATAACTTCTCCAATTCCTTTTCAGTTTTAGGACTTGTAAACTCTTTAAAAAAAAAACAATCATATCTATTAACAGAGGGAAAGAACAAAGTAATGAAAAAGACAACTGGATTTTAGAGTATTAAGAAGCTTGCAATGGTTCAGTTGATAAAAGTCCCATATTCTAAACAGGATATCAAAGCAATAGATACAGATACAGGAAATCAAAGCAACACCCACAAAATGCTGGAGGAACTCAGCAGGTCAGACAGTGTCTATGGACAGAGTAACACACACAAAATGCTGGAGGAACTCAGCAGGTCAGGCAGCAGGCATGGAAAAGAGTAAACAGTTGACGTTCTGGCCGAGACCCTTCATATGGACCCATATTCTACTTTAGCCCTGTTAACTGTCCTGGATGGTGGTGGGCTCATGAAACTAACCTTTGCACAGTGTGGAGTGCAGAAAGATCAACCATTTCTATTAATTGAGTGAGGATTGCATAGTTGGAAGGAACAGTGGGAGAATATTAGCAAGAAAGCATGCTGAAGTCCAGATTTCCCATTGTATAAGAGGACGAAAATAGACAATAAGATTCCTCATTACTGCTTTGCCATTTAATACCTCATTTTTTCCTCATTCCATATTTATTTCTTCATTATAACTTCACCATTTAAAACCAAGGCTGACACACATCAATTTTCCACGTCATATTCTCTGATCCCCTACATGCTTTGTCGTAGCGTCACAGAAACAGGCCCTTCGGCCCATTCATTCCAAGCCAAACTGTTATTCTGCCTAGTCTTATTGTAGCTCCAATGACTTCTGTTCATTCCTGACCTCTGCCTGTGTGGAGTTTGCATGTTTCCCCTGTCCACTCAGGCTCCCCCCTCCCCCTGAGGTGCTCTAGTTTCCTCAGGTGCTCAAAAGACGTGAGAGTTGGTAGGTTAATTCATCATCATCATTATGTGCCAAGTCGTAAGACATGGGCGAACATGGTTAATGACCATGACTTTTCTTAGCAAATTTTTCTACAGAAATGGTTTGCCATTGCCTTCTTCTGGACAGTGGCTTTACAAGACAAGTGATCCCCGCCATTTTCGATACTCCTCAAATAATTTCTGCCTGGTGTCAGTGGTTGCATAACCAGTACTTGTGATATGCACCAACTGCTCATACGACCATCTGCCAACTACTCCAATGGCATCGCATGACACTGACTGGGTGGGGGGGTGGGTGGGGTTGGAGGGGCTAAGCAGGTGCTTACACCTTGCCCAAGGGTGACCTGCAGGCTAGCAAGGGAAGGAGTGTCTTATACCTCCTTTGGAAGAGACATATCTCCACTCAGGTAGATTAACTGGCAGCTGTAAGTTGCTCAAGGTGTAGGTGAGAGGTAGAATCTGCAGGGAGCCAATGAGAATGTGGGGATGAGTTTTTTAAAAAATGGGACTGATGTTGTATTATTAGTTGTTGATGGTCAGTGCTATCTTGGTAGGCTTAAAGGCATGTTTCTTTTTTGTATGTATCTATGGATTAGAGTACATAGTGGTCCATAGGGTGGTGGGTAGAGATATGTCTCTACCAAAGAAGGTGTAAGGCGCTCCTTCCCTCTGCTAGCCTGGGCAAGGTGTACCACCTGCTTAGCCCTGATCAGGGTAATGTGAAGCCATGGGAGCAGGTGGTGGATGGTCGTCTGAGCAGCTGGTGCACATCACAAGTCCAGGTTATGCAACCACTGACACCAGGCAGACAAACTCTGAAGAGTATCGCTAATGGCTGTGGTCATATGTCTTGTAAAGACACTGCCCAGAAGGTGGCAATGGCAAACCACTTTGGTAGAAAAAATTTGGAAGCAACAGTCTTTGTCATACGACACAGCATATAACGAACAAATGATGATACCATGAAAGGTAGCACAGGGTGCAGAATGATGTAGAAGGAACAACACCCATTCAACCATATTACTGATAAATCCAAGGAAATCAGGTCCTGATTTGACTGAGCTGTCGTATTACAGTGTCGTGACTAACACACAGAAGCGGGAGCTGGAAAAGCATCAAATGACTAACTGCAGACTCAACTACTATAATCACTCACCCAAAGTCAACATTTTGAATATAGTTAGGCAGATCTACAGAACTACACACTTACAATGGTAGCATATCTCAACTAGCAGAAACCTCCTGGATGTTTAATACTAATGTCTGTTCCACAAGTACAAACTCCAGACGCCCAAGATACACCCCTTTTGTTATTGTATTGAGGATGGGCTCATGAATTTACAACTGATTCGTATAAATTTTATATACACATTATGAGGGGTACAATTAAGATAAACAGCAAGCAGGCTTTTTCTTCCGAGGTGGGGTGAGACTAGAACTAGATGTTATGAGTTAAAGGAGATAGGTAAAAGATTTGAGGGGAACATGAAGGTGGTGACGGTGTGGAACGAGTTGCCAGCAAAAGTGGTGGATGTGGGTTTGATTTCAACATTTAAAAGAATTTTGGATAAGTACATGGATGGGAATAATAATAATAATAACAACAACATATTTATGGAGCAATTTTTCATACAGTTGTTCAATTTAATCAGAGAATGTTTACAGTATACAACTTGAAATTCATACTCTTCACAGACATCCATGAAACAAAGAGAAAATAAAATGAAGAATAAATAACAGAAAATGTTAGAGCCCCACAGCTGCAAAAACCTCATGATGATGTAATACCAAGTGCTTTACAATGGGATTAATTGCAAACATGAAAATAAAAGATAAAAAATATGTTAGTTAAAAGTAAGGTTAAATAAATAGGTTAAATAAATAAGTTTTGAGCTGGCGTTTGAAAGAGTCAACCGAGTCTGCACCCCTTATAGTTTTAGTATTGAGTTCCACAGTTTAGGAATGTGGTTCAAAAAAAAAGCTGACCTGCCAATTATCTTTTGGGGGAGATTGTTTAAATTTAAAAGCCTGGCAAAAGAAGACCTGAGAGTGCGAGCAGGATTAAAAATCGAAAGTGATTCTGTACTCTGGATCCAGACCATTGAGAACAAGGCTTTAAAAAACAAGTTTAAACAAATTTCATGACATATGTCGATGATATTAAACCTGATTTTGATTCTGACAAAAGAGAATTTTAAAATCAATTCTAAAAGCCAATGTAGCATAGCTAGGAAGGGAGTGAAATGCTTCCTCATCCTGGTTTCATTTAAAAGTCTAGGAGCAACGTTCTGAATGAGTTGAACTTTGTCAAGAGATTGCTTTGGAAGGCCAGTAAAAAATGCATTGCAGTAACCTAGTCTATGCAATCATTTGATGGGAGGGGTATGGAGAACTATGGTCCACGTGCAGGTCGATGGGTCTAGGCAGAATAATAGAACAACACAGACTAGATGGACCAAATGCCCACTTTTGTACTGTAGTATTCTATGACTCTATAAAGCAGAAGGTTAATAGACAAAAAAGATCTGTCCTGCAATGTGCTTTAAGTGACAGGGATACACCCTTAACAATGAGTTAATAGCAGGAACATTCAGCTACTGTCTTCCTCTATGTAGTTTCAATAGGATTGACAATATCCAACATCCAATTTCTAGTTTCACTAGCCACAAAGAATCAGTTGGAAGTTAAGTTCCAAGGTCCTGGCCTTCATGTATGGTTTGGCTACTAAGCCCAGTGGAACCATTTCTACTGACAGGAGAAGGGGCAAAGATAGGTTACTGGTGCCATAAAACCAGTTGTTTCGGGCAGATTGAGCTTGTCAGCCATGGTTGGCGGCTTATCTAGGAGAAGGAAAAATCTGGAGCTGGAGTTCCTAAGGCAGTCCTACATTGAGTTCAACGTTGACTAGCAACTCCTGTGAAGCTGCTGGTGCTAAATTGTATTAGTCTCTGCCGTTCCTTTGGGTTCATCTGCATGGAGAAGGGGAGAATGCTACATGGACAACAGCTTGCTCTTCATATCATACTACCCGATTCTGTATCATATAGACAGCTGGTACGTAACATCCATGGTTGACTGCAACTAACAGAGACCTTAGTAGAAAGTTAAATTGTGTACAGGTTTTAATTTCCCGAAGACTGGTTCTCAGAGTCAGAATCAGGTTTAATATTACCGCCATATGTCATGAAATTTGTTATACTTGTGGCAGCAGTACAATGCAATACATGATAAATATAGAAAAAAATTGAATTAAAGTATATACCTGCAAATGTATATTAAATAGTTATGTTAAAATAAGTAGTGCAAAAAGCAGAAATAAATTCTAAAAAAGTGAGGTAGAGTTTATGGGTTCAATGTCCATTTAGAAACTGGATGGCAGAGGGACAGAAACTCTTCCTGAATCGTTGAGTGTGTGTCTTCAGGCTTCTGTACCTCCTTCCTGATGGTAACAAAGAAAAGAGGACATATTCTAGGTGAAGGGGGTCCTTAATGATGGACACCACTTTCTTGAGGCATCACTCCTTGAAGATGTCCTGGATTCTACTGAGGTTAGTGCCCACAATGGAGCTGACTAATTTTCCAACTCTCTGCACTGGGTAGTAGCCCCGCCCTGCCCCACCCCACTGCATATCAGCCAGTGATACAGCCTGTCAGAATGCTCTTGCATGGTACATCTGTACCTTGAGTTTTAGGTAACAAACCAAATCTCCTCAAACTCCTAAAGAAATACCGCTGCTGTCTTGCCTTCTTTACAGCTGCATCGATATGCTGCGATCAGAGATGTTGACAACCAGGAACTTGAAATTGCTCACTCTCTTCACTTCTGATCTCTCTGAGGACTGGTGCGTGTTCCCTCGTCTTACCCTTTCTATTATCTTTCCCTTGTGTAGTTTCAATAGGACATCCAACAATCAATGACTAGTTTCACTAACCATAAAGTATTAGTTGGAAGTTAAATTCCAACTGTTGGTATTCATGCCTGGCTTAGCTACTCAGCCCAGTGGAGCCATTTCTACTGACAGGAGAAGGGGCAAAGGCGGGTTACTGGCACCTTAAAATAAGTTGCTTCAGACAGATGCGGCTTATCAGCCATGGTTGGTAGCTCATCTAGCAGAAGGAAAACTGATCTCAAGCCTCCACTTCCTTGTAGCCATACCCACTCATGAGGAAGGCTTTGGGAGTAAACTCAGAGGGAAAAGTCTGGAGCTGGAGTCCTTTAGGCCGTCCCACATTGAGTTCAATGCTGACTGGAAACTCCTGCAATGCCGTTGGTGCAAAACTGTATCGGTCTCTGCCATTCCTTTGGGTTCATCAGCTGCATGGAGAGAGGGAGTTTGCTACATGGGCAACAGCTTGCTCTCCATATTGTACTGCCCTGGTTTGTGCATCACATAGACAGCTGGGATGCAACATCTATGGTCAATCCTGTGGCCTCAGCAGGAAGCAAAGGTTTTATTTGTTGGTTCTCATTTTAGTTCATCCATAGTTATGTTACCTATAATGTCATAACTCCAGACTCATAACCAAAACCTCAACAGTGGAGCTGGCAGATAGTGATGACACATCACAACCGCAGTGAGAGGTCCCAGTCATCTTGCATTCCGTGTCATTGGACGCTGACCCCGATCTGTTGAGGACTGCCCATGCATCAGCCTCCCCATGTTAAGTAGTCACGCAGACATTCTTCATTAAGGGTATCCACCCTCCAACCATGATTTGTGGATTCACTACAGCCACCTGAGGACCCACCAACAGATGGCCTCAGGCAATGCTCCCTCTAATTTGTAATAACCAGTGTACGCAAAAATATTGTGCTGTGTAATTTTTTGCCCAGTGACAAACAACACGAATTTGTAAATGGAAGTAAATTTGAAGCTATTCAAAGGATAATAAACTACCAAGTCCAGTTTGTTGTTCACTGTTTAAGAGAAATAAAATTAACTGTAAATAAGAACTTTGATCTCCTCTGGATTTGAGTATCCCCTCATTCATCTGCACTCTGACAAAACATACATAGCAAGTCTGTAGCGGGTAATGAAGGATTTTCTCATTGGAGCTTTTGCACACTGTCCATATGTGATTTGCTTGCTAAGTTACGCTTTAAAAAGTCAAGTTTTTAAGCACTGCTCCACTTCTTCCTACTTGCAAATTCTCCAGCAACTTTTGCATCGTGACAATACATGCAGGTAACACCAGTTTCTGTATTGTACATAAATATTTTTTGTAGCTGCACATTCTTGACCTCTACTGTTTCAATAAGCCATTCTGCTTCATCCCCCTTGCTTCTTTGGAATTTGACAGTGAATCAATAATTTATTCAATAAAAACAGTATAAATAAGCCAGTTCTATAATATGCTCACAAATCATTGCAAACTCCATGCTGTCAATACCTTCCACATGAGAAACTGGAAAAAGAAATGTGATTGTGTACGATAATGAAATATACTTAACATACCAACGAGGTACAGGGTGACAGCCTTTTGGGCACTAGTTGCAAAAGATGTGTGCGTGCACACACCTTAAGAGGGAACAATGTCCTCAGGAGAACATCATCCTTGACTTGTGATTGCCTCACCCTCAACTATTTTTCTTTTGGCTCCTCCCACTTTCTCCAGACTTAAGGGGTAGCCATGGGCACCCACATGGGCCCCAGCTACGTCTACCTCTTCATTGGCTACATAGAACAGTCTAAGTTCAAAACTTTCCCCGGTAATACTCCCCAACTCTTCCTCTGCTATATTGGTGACTGCATGGGTACTGCACCCATGCTGAGCTCGTCAATTTCATCAACTTTGCCTCCAACTTCCACCCTGGCCTTAAATTCACTTGGTCCATTTCTGAGACCTCCCTACTCTTTCACAATCTCTGTCTCCACTGTCAACTGTCATCTTTTATAAACCTACAGATTCCCACGGTTATCTTGACTATACCTCTTCCCACTTTATCTCCAGTAAAAATGCTATTTCCTTTTCTCAGTTCCTTCGCATCCTCCATATCTATTCCCAGGATGAAGCTTTTTATTCTAGGTAATCAGATACATCCTTCTTCAAAGAATGGAGTTTCTCTCCCTCCACTATTAAAGCTACCCTCATCCACATCACCTCCATTTCCCATACATCCGTGCTCACCCCATCTTCCCACCACCTTAACAGTGAGAGTTCCTCTTTTCCTTACCTACTACCCCACATGCCTCCGCATCCAACGCATTATCCTCCGCAACGTCTGCCATCTCCAAAGGGATCCTACCACTAAGCATATTTTTACCTCAACCCTCACCTCTGCTTTCTGCAGGGATTGCTCCCTCTGTGAGTTCCTTGTCCATTAGTCCCTCCCTACATGCAGCCGAAGTGCTAGACCTGCCCATACACCACTTCCCTCCCCTCCATTCAGGACCCCGGGCGGTCCTTCCAGGTGAGGCAACACTTCATCTGCAAATCCGCTGAGGTTGTCTGCTGTATCTAGTGCTCACAATGTGGCTTCCTCTATATTGGTGCGACCCGTCGTAAACTGGGTGACCACTTCATCAAGCACCTCTGCACCATCCACCACAAGTGGGAACTTCTGACAGCCAAACATTTCAATTGCAATTCCCATTCCTGTTTCGACACGTCAGTCCATGGCCTCCTCTAGTGCCAAGGTAAGGCCACCCTCAAGGTGGAGGAGCAACACCTTATCTTTCGTCTGAGAGCTTCCAACCTGATGGCACAAATATCAATTTCTCCTTCCTGTAAACAAATCCCCCCCCTCCTCTATTCCTTTTACATCTTCTCACCTGCTCATTACTTCCCCCGGGTCCCCTCTTCCTTCCCTTTTTCCTCTGGTTCACTCTCCTCTCCCATCAGATTCCTTCTCCTCCAGTCTGCGGCTTTTCCCCACTCTGATGACTTCATATAACATATAACAATCACAGCTCGGAAACAGGCCATCTCGGCCCTCCTAGTCCGTGCCGAACTCTTAATCTCACCTAGTCCCACCTACCCGCACTCAGCCCATAACCCTCCACTCCTTTCCTGTCCATATACCTATCCAATTTTACCTTAAATGACACAACTGAACTGGCCTCTACTACTTCTACAGGAAGCTCATTCCACACAGCTATCACTCTTTGAGTAAAGAAATACCCCCTCGTGTTTCCCTTAAACTTTTGCCCCCTAACTCTCAAATCATGTCCTCTCGTTTGAATCTCCCCTACTCTCAATGGAAACAGCCTATTCACGTCAACTCTATCTATCCCTCTCAACATTTTAAATACCTCAATCAAATCCCCCCTCAACCTTCTACGCTCCAATGAATAGAGACCTAACTTGTTCAACCTTTCTCTGTAACTTAAGTGCTGAAACCCAGGTAACATCCTAGTAAATCGTCTCTGCACTCTCTCTAATTTATTGATATCTTTCCTATAATTCGGTGACCAGAACTGTACACAATATTCCAAATTTGGCCTTACCAATGCCTTGTACAATTTTAACATTACATCCCAACTTCTGTACTCAATGCTCTGATTTATAAAGGCCAGCGTTCCAAAAGCCGCCTTCACCACCCTATCTACATGAGACTCCACCTTCAGGGAACTATGCACTGTTATTCCTAGATCTCTCTGTTCCACTGCATTCCTCAATGCCCTACCATTTACCCTGTATGTTCTATTTGGATTATTCCTGCCAAAATGTAGAACCTCACACTTCTCAGCATTAAACTCCATCTGCCAACGTTCAGTCCATTCTTCTAACTGGCATAAATCTCCCTGCAAGCTTTGAAAACCCACCTCATTATCCACAACACCTCCTACCTTAGTATCATCAGCATACTTACTAATCCAATTTACCACCCCATCATCCAGATCATTTATGTATATTACAAACAACATTGGGCCCAAAACAGATCCCTGAGGCACCCCGCTAGTCACCGGCCTCCATCCCGATAAACAATTATCCACCACTACTCTCTGGCATCTCCCATCTAGCCACTGTTGAATCCATTTTATTACTCCAGCATTAATACCTAACGACTAAACCTTCTTAACTAACCTTCCATGTGGAACTTTGTCAAAGGCCTTGCTGAAGTCCATACAGACTACATCCACTGCTTTACCCTCGTCAACATTCCTCGTAACTTCTCCAAAAAATTCAATAAGGTTTGTCAAACATGACCTTCCACGCACAAATCCATGCTGGCTACTCCTAATCAGATCCTGTCTATCCAGATAATTATAAATACTATCTCTAAGAATACTTTCCATTAATTTACCCACCACTGATGTCAAACTGACAGGTCTATAATTGCTAGGCTTACTTCTAGAACCCTTTTTAAACAATGGAACCACATGAGCACTATGCCAATCCTCCGGCACAATCCCCGTTTCTAATGACATCTGAAAGATCTCCGTCAGAGCTCCTGCTATCTCTACACAAACTTCCCTCAAGGTCCTGGGGAATATCCTGTCAGGACCCGGAGATTTATCCACTTTTAAATTTTTTTAAAGCGCCAGTACTTCCACCTCTTTAATTGTCCTAGGTTCCATAACTTCCTTACTTGTTTCCCACACCTTACACAATTCAATATCCTTCTCCTTAGTGAATACCGAAGAGAAGAAATCGTTCAAAATCTCTCCCATCTCCCTCGGCTCCACACATAGCTGACCACCCTGATTCTCTAAGGGACCAATTTTATCCCTCACTATCCTCTTGCTTTTAATATAACTGTAGAAACCTTTCGGATTTACTTCCACCTTATTTGCCAAACCAAACTCGTATCTTCTTTTAGCTTTTCTAATCTCTTTCTTAAGATTCCTTTTACATTCTTTATATTCCTCGAGCAATTCCTTTACTCCATGCTGCCTATATCTATTGTAGACATCCCTCTTTTTCCGAACCAAGTTTCTAATATCCCATGAAAACCATGGCGCTTTCAAACCTTTAACCTTTCCTTTCAACCTAACAGGAACATAAAGATTCTGTACCCTCATAATTTCACCCTTAAATTACTTCCATTTCTCTATTACATCCTTCCCATAAAACAACTTGACCCAATCCACTCTCTCTAAATCCCTTTGCATCTCCTATCATCTATCACCTTCCAGCTTGCCTCCTTCTCCTTCCTCCCTGCACAACTTTTTATTCTGGCATCTTCCCCCTTCCTTCTCAGTCCTATAGAAGGGTCTCACTGTCGACTGTTTATTTCTCTCCATAGATGCTGCTTGACCTGCTGAGTTTCTCCAGCATTTTGTGTTTGTGTTGTTTGGATTTCCAGCATCTGTTTATGCATTACTACTACACAGACCGAGAATGATCCTTAACAAGAATATAACCCTTACCTTGCTCGATGTGGCAGCTCAACGCTTTGTCATCCTTCCCTGTTGCTAACACTGCTAATTCAGGCAGTCTATGAACAAGGTCGGCTTTGAATCCATTTGGTAAGGTGCCCCCATGCATCACACGATCACAGTCTTTAGCACAGACTGTCTCAAAGTCATGCCCAGTGTACTCTGCTGGCTTTTCCTGATTCGGCAGGCTCCTGGATGGGTCACTTCTTTCAGAGACTGGGGCTGGAACTGTGTCAGCTGTTGTAGTGTTTGAAACTGAACCAGGACGAGGCTCCAAGGGGGATTCTGCCTCATTATCTGTGATCCTGTTCTTTTTGCTCTGTAGTGCTTCTTCTCCCCACTGTGCATCACGATTGCTGGGGTCCTCCGGTGGGCTTTCTACTCTGGTCACCACAAAGACTTTGTGTCCTCTCCCTGGGCTGGATACAAGCCTCTCATTGTTTCGTGATGGGACCTCTACTGGCGGGCTGACAGCGACTGGGCTTTCAGACTTTAATTCGGTGGTATCTGGCGGGTTACCAACTATGGCTGGGCTGTCCACACCATCGGCCTTGGAGCCCATGATAGTCTCCTTCCCAGAAGGCATTTCTGAAGCAGCCTGCTGTTCTTCAGAGTTAAGTGGCTTGATCAGACCAGTCTGTGGCACCGATTCATCTAGCTCAGTCAAATTACATTCCACGGAAAGGGTAGAAACCCTCGATTTACCAGCACCGTTCAAGTGCTCAGTGTCCTCAGTCATGGTCGGAACACTTCCCTGGGCTCCTCCATTTCCTGATTCCTCACCCCTTGTGCAGGTTTGGATATTCTGCAACTCATCTGTCTTATCGCACAGAGTCACAGTGATCTCCGGCATTGAGGCAGACTGCCGCATCTTCTGTTCTGTCTCTTCCTTTTCCTTTGCAAGAATGAAATTCCTTTTGCAACCATTTTGGATCTCGGTGAGCAGGGCCTTTTGTGTTTCAATGAAGCTCTTTACCTGAGGAGAGAAATGGGAGAGCTCTGTCAGTACCTCCAATTGAACTCTGTCTTTTTGTGTGTTTCCTCCTCGCTGTCAGTCTGTGGTTTTGTATTGCCATGTGCTCCTGTCTCCGCTCCTGCTCTGCTCCGGTCCCTGTATTACCGAGTACTCCATCTCTCATCTGTTTCTCATTACTACCTGTATTGCCGTTCCTGTGTCTCATTGTGCTCCACCCATCAGCTGCCTCTCTGTTTATTGCTCAGTGTATTTTAGTCCTGTGTTTTCACCTGTTTGTTGCCAGATTATATAACCATATAACAATTACAGCACGGAAACAGGCCATCTCGGCCCTTCTAGTCCGTGCCGAATGCTTACTCTCAGCTAGTCCCACTGACCCGCACTCAGCCCATAACCCTCCATTCCTTTCCTGTCCATATACCTATCCAATTTTAATTTAAATGACAATACCGAACCTGCCTCTACCACTTCTACTGGAAGCTCGTTCCACACAGCTACCACTCTCTGAGTAAAGAAATTCCCCCTCGTGTTACCCTTAAACTTTTGCCCCCTAACTCTCAACTCATGTCCTCTTGTTTGAATCTCCCCTGCTCTCAATGGAAAAAGCTTATCCACGTCAACTCCATCTATCCCCCTCATAATTTTAAATACCTCTATCAAATTCCCCCTCAACCTTCTACGCTCCAAAGAATAAAGACCTAACTTGTTCAATCTTTCCCTGTAACTTAGGTGCTGAAACCCAGGTAACATTCTCGTAAATCTTCTCTGTACTCTCTCTATTTTGTTGACATCTTTCCTATAATTCGGCAACCAGAACTGTACACAATACTCCAAATTCAGCCTTACCAATACCTTGTACAATTTTAACATTACATCCCAACTCCTAAACTCAATGCTCTGATTTATGAAGGCTAACATACCAAAAGCTTTCTTCACCGCCCTATCCACATGAGATTCCACCTTCAGGGAACTATGCACCATTATTCCTAGATCACTCTGTTCTACTGCATTCTTCAATGCCCTACCATTTACTATGTATGTCCTATTTGGATTATTCCTACCAAAATGTAGCACCTCACACTTATCAGCATTAAACTCCATCTGCCATCGTTCAGCCCACTCTTCTAACTGGCCTAATTCTCTCTGCAAGCTTTGAAAACCTACTTCATTATCCACAACGCCACCTACCTTAGTATCATCTGCATACTTACTAATCCACTTTACCACCCCATCATCCAGATCATTAATGTATATGACAAACAACATTGGACCCAGTACAGATCCCCGAGGCACACCTCTAGTCACCGGCCTCCAACCTGATAAACAGTTATCCACCACTACTCTCTGGCATCTCCCATCCTGCCACTGTTGAATCCATTTTACTACTTCAATATTAATATCTAATGATTGAACCTTCCTAACTAACCTTCCGTGCAGAACCTTGTCAAAGGCCTTACTGAAGTCCATATAGACAACATCCACTGCTTTAGCCTCGTCAACCTTCCTCGTAACCTCTTCAAAAAATTCAATAAGATTTGTCAAACATGACCTTCCATGCACAAATCCATGTTGACTGCTCCTAATCAGACCCTGTCCATCCAGATAATTACTGTCCATTAATTTATCTATCACTGACATCAAACTGACAGGCCTATAACTGCTAGGTTTACACTTAGAACCCTTTTTAAACAATGGAACCACATGAGCAATATGCCAATCCTCCGGCACCATCCCTGTTTCTAATGACATTTGAAATATTTCTGTCAGAGCCTCTGCTATTTCTACACTAACTTCCCTCAAGGTCCTAGGGAATATCCTGTCAGGACCCAGAGATTTATCCACTTTTATATTCCTTAAAAGCGCCAGTACTTCCTCTTTAATCTTCATAGTTTCCATAACTTCCCTACTTGTTTCCCTTACCTTACACAATTCAATATCCTTCTCCTTAGTGAATACCGAAGAAAATAAATTGTTCAAAATCTCCCCCATCTCTTTTGGCTCCGCACATAGCTGTCCACTTTGATTCTCTAAGGGACCAATTTTATCCCTCACTATCCTTTTGCTATTAATATAACTGTAGAAACCCTTTGGATTTATTTTTACCTTACTTGCCAAAGCAACCTCGTATCTGCTTTTAGCCTTTCTAATTTCTTTCTTAAGATTCTTGTTACATTCTTTATATTCCTCGAGCACCTCATTTACTCCATGCTGCCTATATTTATTGTAGATATCTCTCTTTTTTCTAACCAAGTTTCCAATATTCCTTGAAAACCATGGCTCTCTCAAGCTTTTAACCTTTCCTTTCAACTTAACAGAAGCATAAAGATTCTGTAACCTCAAAATTTCACCTTTAAATGACCTCCATTTCTCTATTACATCCTTCCCATAAAACAAATTGTCCCAATCCACTCCTTCTAAATCTTTTTGCATCTCCTCAAAGTTAGCCTTTCTCCAATCAAAAATCTCAACCCTGGGTCCAGTCCTATCCTTCTCCATAATTATATTGAAACTAATGGCATTGTAATCACTGGACCCGAAGAGCTCCCCAACACATACCTCCATCACCTGACCTATTTCATTCCCTAACAGAAAATCCAATACTGCCCTTCTGTAGTTGGTACCTTTATGTATTGCTGCAAAAAACTATCCTGCACACATTTTACAAACTCCAAACCATCCATCTCTTTTACAGTATGGGCTTCCCTGTCTGTGTGGAAAACTAAAATCTCCCACAATCACAACCCTGTGCTTACTACAAATATCTGCTATCTCCTTGCAAATTTGCTTCTCCAATTCTCGCTCCCCATTAGATGGTCTATGATACACCCCTATAAGTGTTACTACACCTTTCCCATTCCTCAATTCCACCCAAATAGCCTCCCTAGATGAGCCCTCTAATGTATCCTGCCAGAGCACCGCTGTAATATTTTCTCTGACAAGCAACGCAACACCTCCCCCTCTTGTCCCTCCGATTCTATCACACTTGAAGCAATGAAATCCAGGAATATTTAGTTGCCAATTGCACCTCTCCTCCAACCATGTTTCACTAATAGCTACAACATTATATTTCCAGGTATCAATCCATGCTCTAAGCCCATCCACCTTTCTTACAATGCTCCTAGCATTAAAATAAATGCATTAAAGAAATTCTTCACCTCTTCCTCTCTGTTTATCTCTAACAGTACAAAGAACTTTACTGTCTTCTTTTTCTTCCTTCTCCTATACATCTGTTCCTACGCTCTGGTTCCCCTTCCCCCTCATATCTAGTTTAAATCCACTGGAGCCTCTCTAGCAAACCTAACTGCAAGAATATTTGTCCCCCTCCAGTTCAGATGTAAACTGTCCTGCCAGAACAGGTCCCACCTTCCCTGGAAAACTGCCAATTATCTATAAGTCTGAAGCCTCCCTCCTGCATCATATCTTCAGCCACGTGTTGATCTGCATTATCTTACTATTTCTAAACCCACCTGCACGTGGCACTGGTAGCAATCCTGAGATTGCTATCCTGGAGGTCCTGTCCTTTAACTTGGCACCTAGCTCCCTAAACTCACCTTTCAGGACCTCCTCACTCTTCCTACCCAAGTAATTGGTCCCTACATGGACCATGACTTCCGGCTGCTCACCCTCCCTTTTGAGAATACTGAGAACTCGATCTGAGATATCACGGACCCTGGCACCAGGGAGGCAACAGACCATCTGGGATTCTCGATCTCTTCCACAGAACCTCCTATCTGTCCGCCTAACTATCGAATCCCCTATCACTACTGCTCTCCTCTTTTCCCTCCTTCCCTTCTGAGCTGAGG
This sequence comes from Hemitrygon akajei, assembly GCF_048418815.1. NCBI lineage: Eukaryota > Metazoa > Chordata > Chondrichthyes > Myliobatiformes > Dasyatidae > Hemitrygon > Hemitrygon akajei. Next base: position 115,146,054 of record NC_133135.1, on the reverse strand, counting down.
GTCCAGTCTCAGTCTCAGTGTGCCAGTGAATTTTCCTGAGCCTTCCCAGCATTTGTATCTGTACTCTGTCCATTTGAATATCGACTCTGCATGTTTCCCAATTCTGGTTTTTGGATTTCTCTCTTTTTGATCTCTGCCTGAACTTTGACGCCAACTTTGTTTGCACCTCAGGATTTGTTACTCAATTAATATCAGTGTGTGCACAGTACTGGGTCTGTGATTGGATCCGCAATCAGATCCCTGTTCCAGCATCCTAACAAGCTATCAGTTACAGAACTGGCCTGTTGTATTATATTTCATAGTTACTTTATAATGACAGGTTAATGGGCGCCTCCCTAAAAGGAGGTCACATGCACAAACAGATGAAAGATTCAGCGTGTTTCAGCTACATGAGGTGAAGTCACAGGAAAGCAGCATCCATCATCAGGGAATGCCACCATCCACTACATGCTCTCTTCTCGCTGCTGCCATCGGGAAGAAAGGACAGGAGCCACAGGACTCACACCACAAGGTTCAGAACAGTTACTAATCCTCAACCATCAGGTTCATGAACCAAAGGGAATAACTTCACTTGCCCTAACATTGAAACGTTCCAACAACCTATGGACTCTTCATCACGTTCTCGATATTTATTGCTTATTTATTCATAATTATTATTATTTCTTTATTTTTGTATTTGCAGTTTGTTGTCTTTTGCACACCAGTTGAATGCCCAAGTTGCTGTTTTTCACTGATTCTGTTATAGTTATTATACTATTATTTATTTATTGAGCATGCCTACAAGAAAATGAATGTCAGGTGTATATGGCGACATATGTGTACGTTGATAGCAAATTTACTTTCGAACTTTGAAATGTTTCAAGCTTGAGGCTTTAGGTTGAAGTGCTTCAACTTATTTTGGAGCTCCAGTGGCCACATAGAACACTGCACAGTATAGGCCCTTCCGCCTATGACATTGTGCCAACCTTTTAACCGACTCTAAGATCAATCTAACCCTTCCCTTCTATACAGCCCTCCATATTTCTATCATCCACATGCCTGTGTAAGAGTTTCTTAAATGTCCCTAATGTCCTCAAAACCATCATGCCTGGCAAAGCATTCTACGTCCAAAGTAAATTTATTATCAAAATATGCATACTATGTACAACTTTGAGATTCATCTTCTTGCAGGCAGCCACAAAATAAAGAAACACAATAGAATCCATGAAACCTCTACCCCCCACACACATAACAGAGAGACAAATATGCAATGTGTGAAAAAAAGGACAAATTGTGCAAACAATAAAGAAATAAGTAGATCAAACACAGAACATGAACTGCAGAGTACCCGAAAGTGAGTCCATAGCCATGGAACCAGTTCAGAGTCTGATGGCTGCAAGGCAACAACTGTTCCTGAACCTGGCAGCCCCCATATACTCAGCACTCTAAAAACCCTAGGTCTGACATGCCCCCCATACCCTTCTTGAATCATGTTAAAATTATGCCTCTCCCCTCCTTGTATTAGCCATTTCTGCCCTGGTAAGAAAAGTCTCTGGCTTACCAGGTGCTGCCTAGATTCAAAGCATATCTTATGAGGAAAGGTTGAGTGAGCCAGGACATTTTGCTTTGGAGTGAAGGAAGATGAGAGGCAAACCCTCTTCTCATGTCTTTTTCTTTTCTTTTCCATGGTGGCTGGAATCCTGTTGGAGTCCGAGATCTACAGCTGCACTCAAACAAAGTTCTTCACAGGCAGTGGGTTCTCACTCTCGGAACTAGCTGAGCGGCATCTCCTGGAGCAGCCGGGAAGTCATGCGCCCTCAGGGTGTGGCCCTGTGGATGACCCAATTTCTCACTGGTCTTGCCAACTGAAGTGATGCGGGAGATTGAATCATCAAGATAGTAGGCAGTATGCACAGCTATCAAAAGAAGACCCGTGCACTCGAGAGATGGTGAGTGAAAGGCTGTAGGTTCTCAAGTTGAGAGAACTTGGAGAAGCGACACGGCAGACTGTAACATTGAAAGAGTGAGCTGTTGGTCTCCCCACTCACTGTTGCAGCAGCAATATCTCTTTCTCCTTCATGGGAGAGAGGGGGGAGTGGAGGGAGGGAGGGGGGAGAGATGGGGTCAGAGAGAGAGACAAAGTAAGCACGTCTGAGGTGTCAAAGTGTTGGGGTGGTCAGTAGTTTTTAATGGATTTTAGATCATGGTCTGGGGGCTTTGATATTGCTTTCATGATGGAGCAAGTAAGGGGAGTGGGAGGGTGGAGGGTTGATGCTTTTGTTGCTGCTTGTGCATCAGGGGAAAGGGGGAGTTTGGGGTTCCAATGTTTTCTGTCATTTATTCTTGGGGGTTTCTTTCTCTGTTTCGTGTATGTCTGCAAAGTATGATAATTTCAGGTTGCATAGTATATACATTTTCTTATTCTAAATTGAACCATTGAACCTGCTAAAGTTGTACAAAATTATAAGGGGCACAGATAGAGTGCCCTTCTCCCAGGATGGCCTTGGCCAATATCAGAGGACATCCGTTTAACATGGAAGGTTTCGTGGAGATGTCAGAGGCTGGTTTATTACATACAGAGTGGTACGTGTCTGAAATGCACTGCTGTGGGGTGGTGGAGAAACTGACAGATTTGGGATGTTTAGGAGACTGTTAGATAGGCATATGGGTGAAAGGAAAATGGAGGATTCTGGTCCATGTAGGAGGGAAGGGTTAGATTGATTGCAGAGTAGGTTAAAGGGTCGGCACAACACTGTGAGCCAAAGGATATGGACTATGCTATACATTTCAATATTCTATATATTATGATAAAATATTTGAGTGTGTTCAGGTTGGTACAGCTCATAATTAAGCCATTCAGCCAAGTGTCTGTTATGCCATACCATCATGGCTGATTTATTATCCCTTTCAATCCCATTATGCTGCCTCCTCCCCATAGCATTAATCAAGAATCAAGCCCTGCTTTAAATATACCCAAAAAACTTGGTCTCTACAGGCACCTGTGTCAATGAATTCCACAGATTGACTACCCTCTGGCTAAAGAAATTCCTCCTCATCTCTGTTCTAAAGGGATGTCCTTGTATTCTGAGGCTGTACCCTCTGGTCTTACACTCCCTCACTATAGGAAACATCCTCCTCACACCCATTCTATCCAGACTTTTCAACATACGATAGATTTCAATGAGATCCCCCCTTACTCAGGCCCAGAGCAATCAAGCTCTGATAGTTGATTATTAATTGGAAATGGAAAGTTGATTGATTCTGTAAGAAGAGGTATTAAGGACTATAGAACCAGGGCAGATATTGGCACCAAAGTACCCAAGCCCTCCTCACCATTGAGCATATCTACATGAAACACTGTAGCAGGAAAGCAGCAGCCATCATCAGAGATCCCCAGCACCCAGACCATGCTCTCTTCTCATTGCTGCCATCAGGAAGAAGGCACAGGAGCCTCAGGACACACACCACCAGTTTCAGGAACAGTTATTACACCTCAACCATCAGGCTCTTGAACAGAGGGGATAACATCACTCAATTTCACTTGCCCCATCACTAAAATATTCCCACCATCAATGGACTCACTTTCAAAATACTTATTGCTTAGTTATTTATTATCTTTCTTTCTTTCTTTTCATATTTGCACAATTTTTTCATCTTTTGCACTCTGTTTTGAACATCCAAGTTACTGTGGTCTTTCATTGATTCTATTATTGTTATAATTCCATTATAGATTTATTGAGTTTGTCCGTTAGAAAATGAACCTCAGGATTGTATATGGTGACATACATGTACTTTGATAATAATTTACTTTGAACTATGAGCTAAATGAATGGCAGGGAAGGCTTGAGGCATTAAATGGCTTCTTGCTCCCCAGTGCACTTTATTGTGTCCTGTCTCACATCTTCACCAAGGTCTCTCATGACAAAGCAAGTAGAATATCGAGCTGACCCTGTGCACTTGTGAATGCATTTTGGGCAGTCACACTCAGTCCACCCAAGATCTCATATGTAGACACCCTCTCCTGTAAAGCTCACATGCATCTCTACTCATGAATAGCTTTCTTTAACAACTACAATTCCGTTTCTACTGTACACCATCAAACATTCAATGTGTGTTGCCATACAAAGCATTCTTGTATCTGCACCCTGTAATTCAAACAGAAAAATCTAGGGAAAAAGATTTAAAAAAAGCTATAGTCAACCACGCAAAACTTGAGATCTGGAAAAGACCAACTAGCCTATTAAGGCAGCTCCACTTCTCAGTAGCCAGCAGTCATGATTACACTCAATGGCCACTTTATTAGGTACACTTATATATTTGCTCATTAATGCATATATTTAATATTTAATCAGCCAATCATGTGGCAACAACTCAATGCATATAGAGGTTCAGTTGTTGTTCAGACCAAACATAAGAATGGGGAAGAAATGAGATGCAAGTGACTTTGACCATGGAATAATTATTGGTGCCAGAAGGGGTGGTTTGAGTGTCTTTAAACCTGTTGATCTCATGGGATTTTCATGCACAATGATCTGCAGAGTTCACAGAAAATGGTGTAAAAAATTTAAAAATCCAATAAACAGCAGTTCTGTGGGCAAAAATAAAGTCAGAGGAGAATAGCCAGACCAATCCATTGAATTGAATTGACTTCATTATTTACATCCTTCAATCATGAGTAAAGATCTTTATGTTACGTTGCCATCTAAATGTGCAATTTATAGTAATTTGTAGTAAATAGTCTGTACAACAGGACAGTCATAATATCATAAAGATACAATTGTATCAGCATGAATTAATCAGTCTGATGGCCTGGTGGAAGAAGCTGTCCCAGAGTCTGTTGGTCCTGACTTTTATGCTGCAGTATCATTTCCCGGTTGGTAGCAGCTGGAACTAATGTATGGTTGGGATGACTCAGGTCCAAATGATCCGCCGGGCCCTTTTTACACACCTGTCTTTGTAAATGACCTGAATAGTGGGAAGTTCACATCTACAGATACGCTGGGCTGTCCACATCACTTTCTGCAGAGATCTGCGATTGAGGGAAGTACAGTTCCCATACAAGCAGTGATGCAGCCAGTCAGGATGCTCTCAATTGTGACCCTATAGAAAGTTCTTAGGAATTGGGGGCTCATACCAAATTGCTTCAACCATGTGAGGTGAAAGAGGCACTGTTATGCTTTTTTCACCACACAGTCGGTATGTACAGACCACGTGGGATTCTTGGTGATGTGTATGTTGAGGAACTTAAAGCTGTTCACCCTCTTGACCCCAGATCCATTGATGTCAATAGGGGTTAGCCTGTTTCCATTCTTCCTGTAGTCCACAACCAGATCCTTTGTTTTTGCAACATTGAGGGACAGGTTGTTTTCTTGACACCACTGTGTCAGGATGATGACGACTTCTATAGACTGCCTCATTATTATTTAAAATTATGCCAATCAATGTAGTATCATCAGCAAATTTACTTAGCAGATTGGAGCTGTGGGTGGTGACACAGTCATGGGTACACAGAGAGTAAAGGAGGGGGCTTAGTACACAGCTCTGAGGGGCACCTGTGTTGAGGGTCAGAGAGGTGGAGGTGAGGGACTCCACTCTTACTACCTGCTGGCGATCTGACAGGAAGTCCAGGATCCAGCTACACGAGGGCAGGGTGAAGGACGAGTCTCTGAGCTTTTTGTCAAGCCTGGAGGGAATTATGGTTTTGAATGCTGTAGTCCAAAAACAGCATTCTCACATAAGCATCCTTCTCCAGATATGCAAGGACAGTACGTAGAGCTGTGGCTACTATTGCATCAACTGTCGATCAGTTGTGTAAGTAGGCGAATTGTAGGGGGTTCCAGTGTGGGTGGTAGCATGCTGCAGATGTAGTCATTGATCAGCCTCTCAAAGCAATTGCTCATAGATGTGTTAGCTTGGTCTTTTTAGGTACAGGGACAATGGTGGATGCTTTGAAGCAGGAGGGCACTCTACACTGGGAGAGGGAGAGATTAAAAATGTATGCCAGTTGTGCAGCGCACATCCTGAGTACCTGCTCTGGGATGCCATCCAGTCCCACAGCCTTACAACTGTCCTCTCATTGGAAACACCTGCGTACTTCAGCTTCAGAGACAACCAAGGTGCAGGTAGTTTCAGCAACTCTCCTTGGGGGCTCAATGTTGGTGATTTAAAAACAAGTGTTAAAAAGATTTAGCTCATCTGGGAGAGAGGCAGTGATGTTGGAAACACCACTGCATTTAGCTTTGAAGTCTGCGATGGTGTGCAGACGTTGCCATAAGCTGTATTTGTTGTTGGTGAAGAGTTGTGTCTGGATCTTGTCCCTGTATTGTCGTTTTGCTGCCTTGATGACTTTGTGCAGATTGTAGCTGCACTTCTTGAGTTCCTGCTGATAACTGGCAATGCAAGCTCTGTGTCACGCAGTTAGGGCTGCTCACATGGAACTGCTGATCCAGGGTTTCAGGCTTGGATAGACCCTGACCGACTTTTGGGGGACAATATCCTCGATGCACTTCCGGATGAAGCTCGTGACCCCTTTCATGAACTCACAGACTTCCTCATCATGAGAGACATTCCAGCTGACATAATCAAAGCAGTAATGCAGCATGGAGACCAATTGGTTGGACCAATAGTGGACGATTTTGTTTCAGCTTCTGCCTGTCCACAGAAGCAAGATGAAGGAGGGATCTGATTTCCCGAACAGTGAGCGGCGGAATGCTTTGTAAGCATTGTGGAAGGGAGGGTAGCAGTGGTCGTATGCTATCTCTCCCTGTGTTCACCTGGATGTATTGATAAAACTTTGGACAGACTTTAGACAGTGATGCTTTAGTAAAGTCACCAGCGACGATGAAGGCAGCCTCATCATCAATCCAAGCTGATAGGAAGGTGACATAATTCAAATAACCATGTGTATAACAGTGGTGTGCAGATAAGCATCTCTGAACTTCTGAAGACACATGTCAAACCTTGAAGTGGATGGGTTACTGTCGTGGAAGACCAGGAGTATGCAGTACCTAAGGCAGCCACTGAGTGTATATTCTGTCTTGCTTCCACCCACCATTATCCCATGGCAATGTAGCCTTCTTGTAACTGAAATAAGTAGGAATGAAGCAGGAATTGATGGCTCAATCACATTTAAGATCTTTGTGAAATGTAGGAAGAGAAGGTAGAGCAGTAAATTCCAAATCTGGGATTCTGGAAAGGAATGTGAGATTTAAGAGATTATTTGATTTGTAAAAACACTAACCGTTTCTTTCTTGGGTTCCCGGTCCAGGTCAAGCCTCAGCAGTGAATGGTTGACCTTGAGAGCTAGCGAGAGAGCCATGAGCCCACCAGTCTTGATCTCATTCTCACGTAGATCCAGGCGGAGGAGACGGGGGCTGTCAGCAATGAACTCCGCCACAGCCACAGCACCTGAGAGAAAGACCATGGCATTGTATCTGTTTGCTCCCCAGCATATGCACATTAGTGGCAAGGCCAGCACTTATCGCCCATCCTCACTTCCCTTGAAAACAAGGTAGCAAACCACCTTGGTCATAAAGTCATACAGCATGACTTTGGCACAATACTTGACTTTCTTGTACCTACATAGTCCTTTGCACAAGGCAGCCCCAGAATGATGCCAGGTAAGCATTCATTCATTATGTGCGGTGTTGCATGATGTAGGTAATCATGGTCTAGACCAGGGGTGTCAAACTCATTTTAGGTCACGGGCCGGATTGAGCAAAATGCAGCTTCATGCGGGCCGGATCAGTCGGACGCGTGCGAACGCAGCTTTCGTTGCCTCCATTTTTTTCAGCCTGCTCTCATGTGTCTCAGTCTCTGCTATAACTACAAAGTGTTTCACTTTACAAATTCCGTTTCTTATGAAGAAGACTGCCGAGCAAGACTGCCGAATAAACACTAAAAACCCTGAAAACCTGGTACCTGAATAAACTCAGCATTAGCCATATCATACGCCATAGGCGCTTCGATTACTGGGGCCAGCTTTGGCCCGCGGGCCTTGAGTTTGACATATATGGTCTAGACTATGATTGTTCTTAGCAAATATTTCTACAGAAGTGATTTGCCATTGCTTTCTTCCGGGCAGTGTCTTTACAAGATGGGTGACCCCCCCCCCAGCCACTAACAATACTCTTCAGAACTTGTCGGCCTGGCATCAGTGGGAATTAGATTCATTAACAATGAATCCTGAACCAAACTTCACATGCCCCATCATTGAAATGCTCCCACGACCTATGTACTCACTTTCAAGAACTCCTCTGCTATTGTTTGAGATATTTGGTGCTCATTTATTTATTATTATTCTTTCTTTTTACATTTACACACTAGTAGAACACCCTAGTTGGTGCCGTCTTTCACTGATTCTATAATGGTTACTATTCTTTTTTCCTGAAAACCAGTGTGGAATGGCCCTTCTGGCCCTTCGAGCTGTGCTGCCCAGCAACCACCGATTTAATCCTAGCCTAACCACAGGACAATGTATAACAACCAATTAACCTAACAACTGGTATCCCTTTGGACTGTGGGAGGAAACCGGAGAACCCTGAGGAAGCACACACAGTCATGGGGAGAATGTACAAACTCCTAACAGGCAGCAGGTGGGAACTGAACCCAGGTCGCCAAGGCTGTAAAGCATCGGGATAACCACTGTGGTACCATGCTGTTATAGATTTATTGAAATTGCCTGCAAGAAAATGGATCGCAAGGCTGCATATGCGACGTATATGTACTTCAATAATAAATTTACCTCGAACTTTTGGCAATGAAAGTTACAAAAAGCTGGATCGCAAAAGAGAAAATGTTAACCAGAGACTCACTGGTGAGTTCTGCAGGATAGAATTTACCTAAGCAACTAAATGGACAATGACAAAGTTATCATTGTGAAGTAAAGGCTCTATCACATTCTGGATAAATTCCATGATATACAGTTGACCAATTAAACAAACCATCATCAAGAGATCCCCACCATATAGGCCAGGCTCTTTTCTCGCTGCTGCCACCAGGAAGAAGGTACAAGGGCCTCAGGTCTCGCAGCAGGAGGTTCAAGAACAGTTACCACCCCTCAACCATCACACTCTTGATCAAGAGGGAATAACTACATTTGCCCCTTCCATTGAGATGTTCCCACAACCAATGATCTTATTTTAAGGACTTTTCATCTTATAATCTCATGTTCTTGTTATTTATTGCTATTTATTTATATTTGCATCTGCAGAGTTTGTTGCTATCTGCATTCTGGTTGATCTTCCTTTGATCCTGTTTATTTACTATTCTATAGATATGTGGAGTATGCTCAAAGGAAATCACGGGGTTGTATACATACTTCGATAATAAATGCACGCAGGCTTTTTTTCACTGAGGTTGGGTGGGACTACAATAAGAGGTCATGGCTCAAGGATGGAAGATTAAAATTTTAAGAGGAACATAAGGGCTCTTAGGGTTGTATATATGTACTTTGATAATAAAAATTACTTTTGCGCTTTGAACTTTTAACATGCAGTTAACTTCACCCTCTTCTAATTCTTACAATTATTCTATTGGGCACATGGATGACTATGGTGAGGGAAAGGTTAGATTGATCTTAGAATAGGTGCCTATATGGTGTTGTACTGGTTCACAGATGTCTGCCAGCTTTACTAAGTGGGTAGGTCGAGAAGTATTTTGGAAGAATATCTGAAAAACACCCAACCCAGAACTGGCATTCCCCAAGTGGGTTTAATTACAAGGTGCTCTAAAAAGCCATCTCCTAGGCGTTCTACAAATACCTCTCAGGATGTAGCACCAACCTGATTTTCCGAAATCTATCTGCATGCTGAAATACCCATGACTATTGCCCCATAGCCTTCTTCACATTGTAATTTGTAGGCTACTGTTCGGAGACCTGTATATACACCAGTGAGTGAGTGGGCCAGAGAAGGAGTTTTGAGGCTTTGACTCGAGAGGCTTCGATGAGAAGAGGCGGAGGACGAGCTTGCTCGCAGTTAAGACTTTACAATGCCTTCTGAGATGGTGATGTGCCTCTCTGTGAGATGTGGCAGTCTTGGGGGAACTCCCCTCTCCCGCAGAGTCACATCTGCCAGAAGGGCATGCGGCTGGGCGATATGGAAGACCGTGTGAGGAATTTGGAACAGCAGCTGGATGACCTTCGACTCGTAAGGGAGAATGAGGCAGTCACAGATGAGAGCTACAGGGAGATAGTCACACCTAGGCTGCCAGAACCAGGTTGTTGGGTGACAGTCAGAGGGGGGAAAGTGAAGGTGAGTAGACGGGTAGTGCAAAGCACCCCTGTAGCCATTCCCCTGAATAGTAAGTATACTGTCCTGGATACTGTTGGCAGGGACGACCGACCAGGGGTGAGCCATGGTGGCAGAGCCTCTGGCACTGAGTCTGACCCTGTGGTGCAGAAGGGTGAGACAGAGAAGAGGAGAGCTGTTGTTTTTGGGGACTCTATAGTCAGGGGAGCAGACAGGAGATTTTGTGGACGTGAGAAGGTCACCGCATGGTTTGTTGCCTCCCGGGTGCCAGGGTCCGGGATGTCCTCGACCAGGTGCACGACATCCTGGTATGAGAGTGAAAGCGACCAGAAGTCGTGATACATGTTGGTACCAATGACATAGGCAGGAAGAGGGATGAGGTCCTGAAGTGTGAGTTTCGGGAACTAGGCAGAAGGCTGAAGAACAGGACCTCAAGGGTGGCATTCTCAGGATTGCTACCAGTGCTACGGGAAAGTGATGGTAAGAATTGGAGGAGATGGCAGTTGAATGTGTGGCTGAGGAGTTGGTGCAGGGGGCAGGGTTTTAGATTTTTGGATCATTGGGATCTCTTTTGGGGAAGGTAGGACCTGTACAGGTTGGATGGGTTGAACCTGAACTTGAGGGGGAGCAATATCCTTGCAGGTAGGTTTGCTAGCATGGTTCGGGAGGGTTTAAGCTAATTTGCAAGGGGGATGGGACCCGGAGTGATAGAGCAATGGAAGAAGTGCATGGAGTAAAGCCAGATCTAACATATAGAGAGGCTTTGAGGAAAGAGAAGCAGAATAAAGGGCGTAAGGGTAGTAAGGTAGAAGGGCTAAAGTGCATGTACTTCAATGCAAGAAACATCAGGAACAAAGGTGATGAACTGAGAGCTTGGATACATACATGAAATTATGATGTTGTGGTCAATTACAGAGACTTGGCTCGCACCAGGGCAGGAATGGATTCTCAAATATTCCTGGATTTCAGTGCTTTAAATGGGATAGAGAGGGGGGAAAAGGGGAGGAGGGGTGGCATTACTGGTCAGGGATACTATTACAGCTACGGAAAGGGTGGGTAATGTAGCAGGATCCTCTTTTGAGTCAGTATGGGTGAAGTCAGGAACAGAAAGGGAGCAGTTACTCTATTGGGAGTATTCTATAGGCCCCCTGGTAGCAGCAGAGATACCGAGGAACAGATGGGGAAGCATATTTTGGAAAGGTGCAAAAATAACAGGGTTGTTATCATGGGTGACTTTAACTTCCCTAATATTGATTAGCACCTGATTAGTTCCAATGGTTTAGATGGGACAGAGTTTGTTAAGTGTGTCCAGGATGGATTCCTGTCACAGTACGTTGACAGGCTGACTAGGGGGAATACCATACTAGGTCTAGTATTAGGTAATGAACCAGGTCAAGTCACAGATCTCTCAGTGGGTCTGGGGGTCTTACAGATCTGACAGACAGATCTCACAGATCTGGGGGACAGTGACCACCACTCCATGGCCTTTAGCATTATCATGGAAAAGGATAGAATCAGAGAGGACAGGAACATTTTTAATTGGGGAAGGTAAAATTATGAGGTTATAAGGCTAGAACTTGCGGGTGTGAACTGGGATGATGATTTTGCAGGTAAATGTACTATGGACATGCGGTCAATGTTTAGGGATCCTTAGGGATAAATTTGTCACGGTGAGGAAGATAAAGAATGGTAGGGTGAAGGAACCATGGGTGACAAGTGAGGTGGAAAATCTAGTCAGGTGGAAGGCAGCAGCATACATGAGGTTTAGGAAGCAAGGATCAGATGGGTCTGTTGAGGAATATAGGGTAGCAAGAAAGGAGCTTAAGAAGGGGCTGAGGAGAGCAAGAAGGGGGCATGAGAAGGCCTTGGCGAGTAGGGTAAAGGAAAACCCCAAGGCATTCTTCAATCATGTAAAGAACAAAAGAATGACAGGAGTGAAGGTAGGACGGATTAGAGATAAAGGTGGGAAGATGTGCCTGGAGGCTGTGGAAGTGAGCAAGGTCCTCAATGAATACTTCTCTTTGGTATTCACCACTGACAGGGAACTTGATGACGGTGAGGACAATATGAGTGAGGTTGATATTCTGGAGCATGCTGATATTAAGGGAGAAGAGATGTTGGAGTTGTTAAAATACATTAGGACGGATAAGTCCCTGGGGCCTGACGGAATATTCCCCAGGCTGCTCCATGAGGTGAGAGAAGAGATCGCTGAGCCTCTGGCTAGGATCTTTATGTCCTCGTTGTCCACAGGAAAGGTACCGGAGGATTGGAGGGAGGCGAATGTTGTTCAAAAAAGGGTAGTAGGGATAGTCCGAGTAATTATAGACCAGTGAGCCTTACGTCTGTGGTGGGAAAGCTGTTGGAAAAGATACTTATAGGATCTATGGGCATTTGGAGAATCATGGTCTGATCAGGGACAGTCAGCATGGATTTGTGAAAGGCAGATCATGTCTAACAAAGTCCTGATGAAGGGTCTCAGCCCGAAACGTTGACTGTTTGTTTCCACGGATGCTGCCTGACCTGCTGAGTTCCTCCAGCGTGTTTGTTCGTGTCTAACAAGTCTGAGCAGGTGACCAGGCATATAGATGAGGGTAGTGCAGTGGATGTGATCTACATGGATTTTAGTAAAGCATTTGACAAGGTTCCACATGGTAGGCTTATTCAGAAAGCATGGGATCCAGGGAAGTTTGGCCAGGCGGATTCAGAATTGGCCTGCCTGCAGAAAGCAGAGGGTCGTGGTGGAGGGAGTGCATTTGGATTGGAGGGTTGTGACTAGTGGTGTCCCACAAGGATTGGTTCTGGTACCTCTACTTTTCGTGATTTTTATTAACAACCTGGATGTGGGGGTAGAAGGGTGGGTTGGCAAGTTTGCAGACGACACAAAGATTGGTGGTGTTGTGGATAGTGTAGAGGATTGTCGAAGATTGCAGAAAGACATTGATAGGATGCAGAAGTGGGCTGAGAAGTGGCAGATGGAGTTCAACCCAGAGAAGTGTGAGGTGGTACACTTTGGAAGGACAAACTCCAAGGCAGAGTACAAAGTAAATGGCAGGATACTTGGTAGTGTTGAGGAGCAGAGGGATCTGGGGGTACATGTCCACAGATTCCTGAAAGTTGCCTCACAGGTAGATAGGGTAGTTAAGAAAGCTTATGGGGTGTTAGCTTTCATAAGTTGAAGGATAGAGTTTAAGAGTCATGAAGTAATGATGCAGCTCTATAAAACTTTGGTTAGGCCACATGGAGTACTGTGTCCAGTTCTGGTCACCTCACTATAGGGAGGATGTGGAAGCATTGGAAAGGGTACAGAGGAGATTTACCAGGATGCTGCCTGGTTTAGAGAGTATGCATTATGATCAGAGATTAAGGGAGCTAGGGCTTTACTCTTTGGAGAGAAGGAGGATGAAAAGAGACATGTTAGAGGTATACGAGATATTAAGAGGAATAGATATAGAGTGGACATTCAGCATCTCTGCCCCAGGACGCCACTGCTCAATACAAGAGGACATGACTTTAAGGTGAGGGGTGGGAAGTTCAAGGGGGATATTAGAGGAAGGTTTTTTTACTCATGGAGAGTGGTTGGTGCGTGGAATGCATTGCCTGATACAGTGGTGGAGGCAGATACACTAGTGAAATTTAAAAGACTACTAGACAGGTATATGGAGGAATTTCAGGTGTGGGGGTTATATGGGAGGCAGGGTTTAAGGGCTGGCACAATATTGTGGGCTGAAGGGCCTGTACTGCGCTGTATATTCTATGTTCTTATAATTCCCATCAATGTCTTTTTACCCTTGCAGTTTCTTAACTTCAGCCACAAGGATTCTACATCTTCTGATCCTATGTCACCTCTTTTTACGATTCCAGTTTTCACCAACGTTGCTACCACCACCACCACCTCTGCCTACTTGGCTGTCTTTGGATGTTAAGCTTCCAAATTATGACCATCTTTCAGCCACGACTCAGCGATGCCCACAACATCATACCTGCCAATCTTTAATTGCACTACAACCTCATCTAACTTATTCCATATACTGTCCGCATTCAAGTACAACACCTTCAGTCCTGCATTCATCACCTTTTTCGATTTTGGCCCCCCATTACACTTTAACTTATCTCACTGACTGCAATTTTGCCCTATCATCTGCCTATCCTTCCTCACAGTCTCTATGTACTGTTATGACCCCAGCCCCCTCCTTTGTGAGAATCGCAAGAGCCCTAGTGAAGGGGGTGTCAATGACCCAAGAGAAGAGAAAGATACGTGCGGTGTCCCTCGTTTCACGGCGAGGCAAAAGCTGGCGACTGTGGTCATTGTCTCGTGGAGACACCTTTGCGAATTGGGAACTGTACTACGTGTATACCCTCAGGGCAACGTGGGTGGAGAGACGGAGAGAGATTGCATCATCCCAACCTGATTGACATCTGAGACCCCGTGAGTTCAGATAAAAGAGGGGTTGTAAAGACGGCCCCCCAGACGCACCAGAAGACACGCTAGAAATCCTGTGACAGCGTTTAATAGCGACAGCCGGTGGGGGGGTTCGTGTGCATCTTTTCCTTGCCTGGGATTGGCGACCTCACCACGGAAGAACGGCTTAGCTACGGGAGAGGCCACAAGTGAGCGGCCATTCCCCAACGAGACTCCGACGGATCGAACTCATAAAGGTTGGAAAAACCCGCCGGGTAACTGTTCCATGCAATCTCTATCTCTCTCTCTCTAACAAAGTGCACCACCGCGACACCCCAAAAGACGGCAGCTGATGGAACTGCAGTGACCGCAAGAGACTTTTAGATATACATTGGACAATATATATATATTACCCCTAGACAACGATAGAGCTTATTTCTTATTGATTATTACTATACCTGCGCTTTAGATTGAGTATTGACGACGTATGTTATCTGAATGTTTGTATTAACCTTACTTTTGTGCCCCTTTATAAATAAAAACGTTTAAAAATGGTACCATCAGACTTCAGTGGACCTCTCTATCTTTGCTGGTAAGTGATCCAGTTACGGGATACGTAACAGTACACTGCATTGACTTGAATACTTACTGCCCTGTCCTCAGCCCTATCACTTTGGTTCCCACTCCCTCTGCAAAATTAAATGCTCCCCAATAGCTCTAGCAAACGTGCTTGCAAGGATATTGAAGCAACACACACAAAACGCTGGTGGAACACAGCAGGCCAGGCAGGCAGAAGCACAGTCAACGTTTCGGGCCAAGACCCTTCGTCAGGACTAACTGAAAGGAAAGATAGTAAGAGATTTGGATTCCAGACCTAACCAATTCCCCTCTACCACCACTCTCTTCCGTCTAGTGAAATTAGTTCTTAGTCTCAATAATTTCTCCTTTGGCTCCTCCCACTTTCTCCAAACCAAAGGTGTAGCCATGGGCACCCGCATGGGCCCCAGCTATGCCTGCCTTTTTGTTGGCTTTGTGGAACAGTCCATGTTCCAAGCCTATACGGGTAACCGGCCTCCTCTTTTCCTTCGCTACATCGACGACTGCATTGGCGCTGCCTCCTGCACACATGCTGAGCTTGTTGACTTCATTAACTTTGCCTCCAACTTTCACCCTGCCCTCAAATTTACCTGGTCCATTTCCTCCCTCCCCTTTCTGTCTCCATCTCTGGAGACGGCTTATCTACTGATATCTACTATAAGCCTACAGACTCTCACAGCTACCTGGACTATTCCTCTTCCCACCCTGTCTGTTGCAAAAATGCCATCCCCTTTTCACAATTCCTCCGTTTCTGCCACATCTGCTCTCAGGATGGGGCTTTTCATTCCAGGACGAAGGAGATGTCTTCCTTTTTAAAACAAAGGGGCTTCCCTTCTTCCACCATCAACTCTGCTCTCAAACACATCTCTCCCATTTCCCACACATCTGCCCTCAACCCATCTGCCCGCCACCCCACTAGGGATAGGGTTCCCCTTGTCCTCACCTACCACCCCACCAGCCTCCGAGTCCAACATTTCTCTGTAACTTCCGCCACCTCCAACGGGATCCCACTACCAAGCACATCTTTCCCTCCCCCCCTTTCTGTTTTCCGCAGGGATCACTCCTTACGCGACTCCCTTGTCCATTCATCCCCCGCAACCCTTCCCACCAATCTCTCTCCTGTCACTTATCCTTGTAAGTGGAACAAGTGCTACACCTGCCTTTACACTTCCTCTCTCACCACCATTCAGGGCCCCAGACAGTCCTTCCAGGTGGGGTGACACTTCACCTGTGAGTCGGCTGGTGTGGTATACTGCGTCCGGTGCTTCCTGTGTGGCCTTTTATATATTGGTGAGACCCGACACAGACTGGGAGACCGTTTCGCTGAACACCTACGCTCTGTCCGCCAGAGAAAGCAGGATCTCCCAGTGGCCACACATTTCAATTCCACATCCCATTCCAATTCTGATATATCTATCCATGGCCTCCTCTACTGTCAAGATGAAGCAACACTCATGTTGGAGGAGCAACACCTTATATTCCGTCTGGGTAGCCTCCAACCTGACGGCATGAACATTGACTTCTCTTACTTTTGTTAATACGCCTCCTCCCCTTCTTACCCCATCCCTGATATATTTAGTCTTTTTCCCCCCTCCTCTTTTTTTTCCCTCTCTCTGCCTATCACTTTGCCTGTTCTCCATCTCCCTCTGGTGCCCCCCCCCCTTTCTTTCTCCCTAGGCCTCCTGTCCCATGATCCTCTCCCTTCTCCAGCTCTGTATCCTTTTTGCCAATCACCTTTCCAGCTCTCAGCTTCACCCCACCCCCTCCTGTCCTCTCCTATCATTTTGCATTTCCCCCTCCCCTCCTACTTTCAAATCTCTTTCCTTTCAGTTAGTTCTGACGAAGGGTCTCGGCCCAAAACATCAACTGTGCTTCTTTCTATAGATGCTGCCTGGCCTGCTGTGTTCCACCAGCATTTTGTGTGTGTTGCTTGAATTTCCAGCATCTGCAGATTTCCTCGTGTTTGCAAGGATATTGGTTCCCTTTGGGTTTAGGTGTAACCCATCCCTTTGTATAGGTCATACCTTTCCCAGAAGAGATCCCAATGATCCAGAAATCTGAAACCCTGTCCCCTGCACCAATTACTCAGCCACACATTCATCTGCCAGATCATCTTATTCTTACACTGACCGGTGTGTGGCACAGGCAGCAATCCAGAGATTACCACCCTGGTGGTCTTGCTTTTCTGCTTTCTACTCAAGTTCCTACATTCTCTCTTCAGGACCTCCTCCCTTTTCCTATCTATGTCACTGGTACCAATATGTACTATGACTTCTGGGTGTTAACACCCTTCCTTTAGAATGCTTTAGACCTGACCAGATACATCCCTGACTCTGGCACTTGGGAAGCAACACACCATCTGGGTGCCTCTTTCATGTCCACCGGATCTGCTGTCTCCTCTTCGAATTATGGAATCCCCTTATCACTACTGCAGAAAGATGAGAAAATCTGCAGTCGCTGGAAATCAGAACAACACACACAAAATGCTAGAGGAACTCAGCAGGCCAGGCAGCATCTATGGAAAAGAGTCCTGATGAAGGGTCTCGGCCTGAAACATCGACTGTTTACTCTTTTCCATAGACGCTGCCTGGCCTGCTGAGTTCCTCCAGAACTTTGTGTGTGTCATTACTGGAGTCCTCTTCCCCTCCGCTCCCCCCCCCCCCCATGCTTCTGAGCCACAGAGAGAGAGGCAATGTCAGAGATCATGTTGTAGCAGCTTCCCCCGGTAGGTCGTTCCCCCCACCAACAATATCCAAAGCAGTGTACTTATTATTGAGGGGAATGGCCACAGGGGCACTCTGCACTGACTGATTCCACCAAGGTGCACCACTGAACACCACAGAAGATCCTTGTGGCTGTATCTATCTTTACTATCTCTATTTTTCCCTTTCAGGGTTCTTTTGAAGACCCTGACCTAGAGTTACACACTGACTTCGATTCTTTGTGGGAATGGGTCCCGCTCTCGGGGTCTCACGACTGGCCGCTATTTGATATAGCGAGGACGCGGCCAAGAAGATTAGCGCACCTTCAGGCTTCCAGGATTTTGTGGCTCTGGAGTTGGGCAGACTCAAGGTCGGTACCGTCGCCTGATATGTCGCAGGAGTACAGGGAAGATCGAAAGCAGCAAGCTGGCTGCTGGTTGTGTGCCAAAAGACCCGAGTTCTTTGGGCACAGAGCTCAGAAAAAGTGACGCAACAGACTTTTAACATTGTAAATCAGCGAGTTGTTTGTTATGTCTCCCCTCTCGCTGTGAAACAGGGACACCTCGTTTTCCCTTATAAGGGAGAAAGAGAGCCTGTGGTATGTCCAATAGTAGTCTTTGAGGTACTGCAAGTCTGTGTCTTTACTGATGCTTTGCTGCACGCTTGAGTGTTTGGTGGCAGGCACCGATGCATTTTTTGCTAGTGGGGGGGGGGGGGGGGGGGTTGTTGTTTTGCTGCTGTTTATGCGTGGGTGGGGGAAGCTTTGGGGTTCAAACACTTAACTGTCATTCATTCTTTGGGGCACTTTTTGTGGATGGTTGTGAAGAAAAAGAATTTCAGGATGTATATTGTATACATTTCTCTGACATTAAACGTACCTTTGAAACCTTTGAAGACTCTACAACTCCTCCTCAAGTATATAAGTATATGGTTTCAATGCACATCTGTATTTAGTACTATTACTTTTTAATGCCACATTTTGTATCCTATTTTGTACCTCAATGCTTACATTTCATATTTTAAAGTATATATTTTTGACTAAGCAACTTTGCAACAATAATTTCCTTCAGGATAAATAAAGTTTTATCTTATCCTATTTCATTCCCTTCCCCTCTCCTAACAATCATCCAGGTCCTGCCTCCTTAGGGGTGATTACCTCCCTGCAAGCTCCTATCTGTCACCTCCTCATTCTCCCTTTTGAGCTGAAGGTCATCAAGCTGCCTCTCCAGTTCCTTAACACGGTCTCTGAAGAGCTGCAGCTCGGTGCCACTGGTGCAGATGTGGATATCGCTTGAGCGAACCCTAACGCAAGTGATATTTTGGCCCAGAATGTCACCGGATTCTATGATCCGGGAGAGCATCAGCCCTGAGCTCAATGCTATCCTAACCAGATAGCACTTCAACTGCAACCTCAGTTCCTTTTCTATAGTAAAGGAGCTCCAGCAAAAACGCAGAACAGAGCACATTACTGGCCCTTTGGCCCACAATGCTGTATCGACCATTTACTTACTCCAAGATCAATCTAACCCTTCCTTCCTACAGAGCCCTCAATTTTTCTATCATCCATGTGCCTATCTAAAGAGTTTTTTTTAAAAACTGTCCCTAACGTATCTGCCTCTAGCAGCATCCCTGGCAGGACGTTCCATGCACTCACCAGTCATGGTGTGCAAAAAAAATTCAGCTCTGATATCCCCCAGGTACTTTCCTCCAGTCACCTTAAAATTCTTATGCCCCCTGGAGCTTCCCTTTAAATCTCTTTAAGTTAATGTGGACAGGACTCTAGAGGCGGCCTGTCTTGGGGTTGTGATTGTAAGTGGGTGGGTGGATGGCAGGAAGGGATAGACACGTTTTGATCATTTGCTGTTGCTGTTGTTATACCAAAGACTGAAGATTGGGAGACTGGAAGTCAAGACCCAATGGCCAAAGCCCTGGGCCTTTGAGTCCACTAGGGAAGTCGGAGGTCCGATATCTGTGAGTCCACATGTCCAATAGAGTTTTGGCTCAGGAGCAGTGCATGCTGGGGTTAATGGACTGTGTGATGGACAAGTGGGTGGGTGGATGGCAGGGAGGAAAGGGGGCTTGCTTTGCTGTTGTACTGCTGAACAATCTGGATATGTTATGTTGACAATGAAATGTATGGCATCCCCCAGCACCTCCTTAGGTTGTGTTGGTTGTTAATGCAAATGATGCATTTCACTCTGTTTCAATGTACATGTGATAAGTGAATCTGGCACTAAAACACGAATCAGAAAATCTAGGACAATCCTGTACATCAGCCATCATCAACTTACCCATCAAATTACTTCACCAGAAATTAGACCTTCAGATATAGGAGCAGAATTAGGCCATTTGGCCCACTGAGCCTGCATCACCATTTCATCATGGCTGATCCATTTCACTCACAGTTCCAATCTCCTGCTTCCTCCTCATATCCCTTCATGCCCTGAGTAATTAAGAACCAATCAACCTCTGCCCTAAATATACCCAATGACTCAGCCTCCACAGCAATGAATTCCACAGATTCACCATCCTCTGGCCATAGATATTCCTCCTCAGCTCCATCCTAAAAGGATGCCCTTCTATTCTGAGACTGCGTCCTCTGGTCTTAAACCCTCCCACCAAAGGAATTGACCTTAAACCGCTGAATCTGATGTAAGTAATCACTGACCTAATTTTCCAGTCACGTGTATGATCAGGCTGTCCCTTGGCACATACCTTCACAGGTGAGCTTTGTAGACGCCAATCCTAATCGCAGAACTGATCGGTTTGCAATCAGCCCATCTTTTAATTTATGCACGCCCTCATTCCCTATAGCATTGTGACCGAGATTTAACGTCTCCAAACTCAACGTGTAGGGCTGAAGGAGAAGAGGAAGGAAAAAGAATCTGTTCAAATTTAACAAATCAGATTGTTGACATTACAAAGAAAACATTTCCTATCAGGAGTTAATTAAAAGTACAGAAAATAGCCTGAAATTCAGTCATTCAATGAAAGCTTACTGGTATTAACATGAACATAGAATGTTACAGCAGACCCTTCAGTCCACAATGTTGTGCTAATCTTTTAACCTGTTTTATGATTAATCTAACCAATCCTTCCTACATAGCCCTCCATTTTTTTCTTTCATCAATGTACTTATCTGAGCATCACTTAAATGTCCCTTTTGTACCTGCTACCACTCTTTGCAGGGCAATCCACACAACCTCCACTCACTGTGTAAAAATACTCATCACTGACAACAGTCCTATACTTTCCTCCAATCATCTTAAAATTATGCCATTAGATTATCCCCTTCAAGAGGACCACAACGGTATTGTGGTTTGTGTGCTTCAATGATCCAGAGAGCTATGTTGGCTGGAGTCAGGGCTTTATGCTTTGGCTCTTAGTAGGGTAACCCATGCCAAACAGGTTAAAGGGTAGAGGGAAGACTAAGAGTGGACCACTGGTCCTCCAGGTTCAGGAGGTCAGCTCAGGTCTAACAACCCTGACTGGTCAAACAAAATTGTTATGGAAACAGCAATGAAGAATCCTACATCTGTGGGCGATGGTATTCCTGAGTCTCCACACGGCACTTGCGTGACTGACAGTAAACCAAGAGGAAGCTACTGACATGGAAGCCGTGACCACCACCAGAGATGGAGAACTTTCATTGCTGCCCTAAACCTCAATGGCTTAATGGGCAAATTAATAATTTAGATTAGCCACAACATCCAGATCATGCCTTCTTCTCATTGCTACCATCAGCAAGGACATACAAAAGCCTGCAGGCACACATTCAGAGATTCAGGAACAGCTTCTTCCCATCTGCCATCCATTTGCTGAATGGACATTGAATCCGTGAACACTACCCCATTACTTTTTTAAAATTTCTATTTTTGCACTAATTACTTTACTATATACATACACAAACATAAATGTATACATATATACATATACATACACACATCAATTCAGTTTTTCCCCCTATTATCATGTACTGCAATGTACTGCTGCTGTAATTCCAACAAATTTCACTATATATGCTGGTGATATTAAAATCTATTCTGACTCTGCTGCGGGGCATCCTTTAGATGGTACACACTGCTGTCACTACTCTATGAAGGTGGTGGACTGAGTGAATGATGGGGTGCCTAGCAAGCACGCTGCAAGGTCTTGTATGGCATCGAGCTTCTTGCGTATACTTGATGCTGCTCTCACCCAGTCAAAGATTGTAAAAGCTTTCTTGAAGTTCACATTGATATTATAAATACAAGGAAGTCTGCAGACGCTGGAAGCCCAGAGGAACACACACAAAATGGTGGAGGAACTCAGGAGGTCAGACAGCATCTATGAAAATGAGTCGATATTTCTTCAGTAATGAGAAGGAAGGGGGAGGATGCCAGAATAAAAAGATGGGAAGAGGTGAAGGAGGATGGCTGGAAGGTGAAAGGTGAAGCCAGGTGTGTAGGAAAGGTCACGGGCTGGAGAAGAAGGAATATGATGAGAGGAGAGTGGACCATGGGAGAAAGGGAAGGAGAAAGGGCACCAGGGGAGGTGATAGGCAGATGAGGAGAGGTAAAAGTTCAGAGTGGAGAATAGAGGAAGAAAGAAATGGGGAGGGAGAAAAAAAAATGATATTCACGCCATCAGGTTGGAGGCGACCTAGATAAGGTGTTGCTCCTCCACCCTGATGGTAGATTCTTCTTGGCACAAGAGTTGGTCACAGACTGGTTTAATATTAAATAGGGCAATTACATCTCAAGTTGGGGGGACCTGGAGAAGCGATGTGGAATATTGTAACATCAGAATTGCTGGTCTCTGCTCTCGTTGTGATAGGAGTGACATCTCCCTTGCTGGAGAGAGAGCGCCTGTATGAGATTCCAAAGAGCTGGGTTATGGACTGTAGTTTTGATGGATCAAGGGGGATTTTGCTGTTGTTTGCATGGTGGTGGGGATGGGGTCGGTACTTCTGCTGGCGCGAGTGGGGGGAGGGAGGTTGATGCTTTTATGGAGGTAGGGAGCTTCAGGGCTTTGATGTTCTATCATTCATTCTACGGGGTCTTGTTTTGTGAATGTCTGTGAAGAGTACAAATTTCAGGTTGTATACTGTATACAGTAAAGGAACCGAAATGAAATAACAGGAAGTCAAAGTCATGGCCATAATATGCCCACAGTGGTGTACGGTTTACTCAATGCAAGGACAGATAACAGTGAAGGGATATAGTTTACAGTGTTAGTCATTTAACTTACCAGGGCAGCTGCCATATAGGTCATTCCATTGTGGGTTAACTGATTGTTCCACAAAACCAATGTAACCAGACCCTGTCTCTGCTCCTTCAACCCATCAGATATGTACGCCAAACCTGGAAATAAAGTATAGTGCAGTCAAACTACGCTGATTTTTATTCACCTTTGGTTTTTCCCTTTATTGCTGAAAACAAGTTTATTTTTGTGCATATGCTTTCCAGGCCAATCTTTGGGGCCAAATCCAAATGGCCAATATATAATGCACTGCAACACATGCAAAATGCTCCTGGAACTCAGCAGGCCACACAAAATCTATGGAAAAGAGTCGATAGTCAATGTTTCAGACAGACCCTTAATCAGGACGGGTCATATAATGCTCTGGTAATTTTAATCACAAGAAGGTGTCTAAGTAGCCGAAGGTAATCTACGTAAATGCACTTTGCATCAGAGCTAAATGAGGAATAGAGATAAATAGGAGCTGTGAACTCCTGCCTGGCCCAGAGACACACCATATCCAGCACGTCACTCGCCGTAACTTCCACCATCTCCAACGGGATGCTACCACTAAGCAGATCTTTCCCTTCCCTCTGAACCCGCTTTCTGTAAGGATCGATTTCTATGTGACTCCCTTGTCTCTCCTCACTGATTTCCCTCCTCAAAGTTTAAAGTAAATTTATTATCAAAGCGCATATATGTCAACATATACAACCCTTAGATACATTTTCCTGTGGGCATTCAGTTGCCTCTATGTTTCCTCTCTCATCACCCTTCAGGGCCCTAAACAGAGTTTCCAGGTGGGACACCACTTCACTTGCAGGTCATCTATTGTACCTGGTGGTCCCAGTGTGTCCTCCTCTACATCAGTGAGATCTGATGTAGATTTGGGGGGAAAGGAACAGCTTTGTCGGGGATCTTCACTCTGCTTGCCACAAAAGACAGGATCACCCGATGGCCACCCATTTCAATTCTGACATATGTCTTTGGCCTCCTCTGCCACGAGGAGGCCAAAGTCAAGCTGCAGGGGCAACAAATCATACAGTATTCAATCTGGGTAGCCTCCAATCTAACCTCTAACTTCAAGTAATTTCTCCCCCTCCCTCCTTCTCCCTTTTTCTTTACCCCATTTTGGTTCCCCACCTCATCTCCTCGCTTCTCCTCACCTGCCCTCTTCCTTTCCTTTCTTCTTGGTCCACTCTCCTCTCTTGTCAAATATTTTCTTTTTCACCCCTTTACCATTTCCACCTGTCACCTTCCAGCTTCTTACTTATTCTCCTCTCCCCACCCACAAACTTTCCCCTTCACCTGGGTTTCACCTTTGCCAGATTATACACTTTCTCATTCTCCTACCTTGAATCCAAAAAAAAGTAGCAGGGGCCACTTCCCATGAATAAATTTGTACAAGTGCAGCGCCTCTTCTTCCTTAGGAGTTTGCAAAGACTCGGGATGACCTCTAAATTACAAACTTCTCTGGTTGTGTCGTGGCGTGTATATTGACTGGCTACATCATGCCCTGGTAATGGAAACACTGTCTTTGAATGGAAAATCCTACAAAAAGTAGTGGATTCAGCCCAGTCCATCATCAAGGACCCCTACCACCCAGGATGTGCTTACTTCTTGCTGCTGCCATCAGCACGGTACAGGGGCCTCAGGACTTGCACCACCAGGTTTGGGAACAGTTATTACCCCGAACCATCCGGCTCCTCAACCAAAGGGGATAACTTCACTTGGCCCATCAATGAAATATTCCCACAACCAATGGACTCACTTTCAAGGACTTTTCATCTCATGTTCTCAATATTTATTATCTGTTTATTTATTTATTTATTTCTGCCTGCCTTCTTTTTGTCCTTGCACAGTTTGTTGTCCTTTGTACTCTGGTGCAGTCTTTCATTGTTTCCATTACAATTATTATTCTATTATGGATATATTGAGTGTGCCTGCAAGATGATGAATCTCAGGGTTGTATATGGTGACATACATGTACTTTGATAATAAATTTAATTCGAACTTTGAAGCTCTACAAATGTTCCCATGCTATTTCATGGAGGCTCTTCCTTTCAATCCAATATACTACTGGGAAAAGGACTTTGGACAGACAGAGCACCTCCTGTGCAATTATCTTCTGGCAGCCCATTGGTTACATCATAAACCTACATTGCAACATTGTGTATCTGGCCATTTTATTCGGTACATCGGTACATCTGTACACCTGCTCGTTAATGCAAATATCTAATCAGCCAATCATGTGACAGCAACTTGATGCACATAGACATGCAGACATGCTCATGAGGTTCAGTTATCATTCCAACCAAATATTAGAACGGGGAAGAAATGGGATCTAAGTGACTTTGACTGTGGAATGATTGTTGGTGCCAGACAGGGTGGTTTGAGTATCTCAGAAATTGCTGATATCCTGGGATTTTCACACACAGCAGCCTCTAGGGTTTACAGAGAATCGTGTGAAAACAAAAAAAAAGCCAGTGAGTGGCAGTTCTGTGGGTGAAAACACCTCATTAATGAGAGATCAAAGGAGAATGGCCAGACTGGTCAAGCTGACTAGGAAGGTGACAGTAACTGAAACAACCACACATTACAAAAGTGGTGTGCAGAAGAGCATCTCTGAATGCACAACACATTGAACCTTGAAGTGGATGGGCTACAGCAGCAGACGACCACAGACACATACTCAGTGGCCACTTTATTAGCTATAGGAGTGGCCATTGACTGTACCAAGAGACTCAGCGCTGTCCAGAGATCAAGGTGCGACACACAATCTGTGCTGCATACCCGAGTCCAGAATGTGATTGTTGCGCAGATCCATTAGCTGGATGGTGCAGTTGAACTTCAGCAGATTCCCCAGCTGAGCCGCGTCCTGGAGTCCATTCAGCTTGTTGTCCGCCAGGAAGAGCTCTCGCAGCGTCATATTCATCTTCAGGGCAGTTGCTGTTAGGAGGAAGAGCAGGCACATCGTGAAATAGTGGGAGAGTCTAAGACCGGAGGGCACAGCCTCAGAATACGAGGACGACCCTTTAGAACAGAGATGAGGAAGAATTCCTTTAGCCAGAGGTTGGTGATCCTGTGGAAGTTATTGTCACAGAAGGCTGTGGAGGCCAAGTCATGGGGTACATTTAAAGAGCTTTTTAGGTTTCTGATAGTAAGGCTTCAAAGCTTACAGGGAGAAGAGGGGTAGTAAATCAGTCATGCTCAAATGGTGGAGCAGACTTGATGGACTGAATGGCTTAATTCTGCTCCCATGTCTTACGTAGTATTCATATACCAATGGTGCTCTGCCTCATGACAGGCTCATTTCACTGATCTGCCTTTTGAATCAAAGTATCCAGACTTAACTTTCTAGGTACCTGCTTTTTGCATGCAGAGTTTATTCACAGAACAAAGAAAAGTACAGCACAATATGGGCCCTTCAGGCCACAATACTGTGCCAACCCTTTACCTACTCTAAGAATGAACTAATCCTTCCCCATTTTTCTATCATCCAGGTCCCTATCTAAGAATTTCTTAAATGTCCCTAATGTATCTGCCTCTGTCACCATCCCTGGCAGGGCGTTCCATGCACCCACCACTCTGCGTAAAGAAACTTACCTCTGATATCTCCCCCTATACTTTCCTCCAATCACCATAAAGTTATGCTCTATCATAATAGCCATTTCCATCCTGGGAAAAGGTCTCTGGCTGCTCACTCAATTTATGCCTCTTATCATCTTGTACATCTCTATCAAGTCACCTCTCATCCTCCTTCACTCCAAAGGGAACAGCCCTATCCTCTTAAGCCATTCTCTCTTAATCCAGGTGACATCTTGATAAATCCCTGCAACCCCTCTATCTTATTCAGCTATTACCTCAGTTTATCTTTTCTTCTTTAAAACACAGGAGGTCAGAGCCCCACTTCTGTTATGACCCGTGGCTAGATTTGGCATCTTACCCAGGAGCATGAGCGGTCGGCCGGATAAACTGGCATTCTCCAAATGAAGCACTACAAGGCTGCTGCTGATCCGCAACGCGCGAGCTACAAAAGGCGCGGAGTGATCGAGCAGCGGTGTGTTCCTCGCATCCAGGTACTGCAGGCAGCTGGTCTGTAACAGGGAAGAGCAGGATATCAACAAAAAGGAATTTTTGCATGTTGGCAGGCGGGCTGCCATCTCATGATAAGTACAGTGGTATTGATCAGTCACACAGTAGGTTTCAGGTACCTGCAGATAAATCCTACATGCAAACTGAAGATGAACACAACCATTTTCCATTCGGTTCCAGCTTTATGGGCTACGCAACTAAGAACTAGTATTGTGAGCAGGTTTGAGGAGCCTCATATCTTAAAAGGGGTGTGTTGGCATTGGTCAAGGTCCAGAAGATTAGCTTTATTTGTCATATATACATCGAAACATACAGTGAAATGTGTCATTTATGCTAACAACCAACAAAGTCCGAGGATCTGCTGGGGGCAGCCCACAATTCCAGCACCAACATAGCATGCTCACAACTCATTAACCTTAATCTTTACGTCTGTGTGTCTTTGGAATGAGGGAGGAAACTGGGGCATCCAGAGAAAACAGTCAATCATGGACTCCTTACAGAAGTGGTGGGAATTGAACCTTGATCACAATTTTTGGCACTGTAAGGCATTATGCTAACTGCTACGCGAATGATCCTGGGAATGGAACAGTTAATGTATGAGGAGCATTTGATGGCCCTGGGCCTGTACTCACTGGAGTTTACAAGAATAAGGTGGGGGGGCATCTCATTCAAACCTACTGAACACTGAAAGGGCAGATAGAACAGCCATGGAGAGGATGTTTCAAATAGTTGGAGTCTAGGACTAGAGGGCACAGCCTCAGAATAAAAGGATGTTCCTTTAAAACAGAGGTGAGGAGGAATTTTTTTAGCCAGAGTGGTGAATCTGTGGAATTCATTGCAACAAAGTCATTGGATACATTTAAAGCAGAGGTTGACACAGAGGTTAATTAGTAAGGGTGTCAAAGGTTACAGGGAGAATGGGCTTGAGAGGAAAATAAGTCAGCCATGATGGAATGATGGAATGGATGTGTTGGGCCAAATGGCCTAATACTGCTCCAATGTATTATTGTGAACCACAGTGGACAATAAACTTATCAAATAAGGTATGGAGGGAGAATTCAAGGGTTTAATGTTGAATCCTTTTCCAAAGAGGATTTCTAATTTACAGAATGTGGTTGCCATTGGATTGGATTTACTGACCAGCCCAAGTTACCCCTGAAATGAGTGGTCAGCAGGTAATGCTGCTGAGCTCCAGCTCCAGCTCCAGCAGCCAGGGTTCGATCCTGATCTTTGGTGCTGTTTGTGCTCTCCCTGTAACTGTGTGCATTTCCTCCCAATCCCAAAGGTGTGCTGGCTTGAAGGTTACCAGGTTATTGTGTAGGTGAGTGACAGGAAATTTGGCATGGACATGCACAAGAGAATAGGTTACAGGGAAATAAGTGGGATAGCTCCACTTTTACAGTCCAAATGAAAGATCTTGACCTGAAACAATAGGTGACTCATTTCCCTTCACAGATGCTACCTGGCTCATGAGTCCCTTTAACAGTTCATTTTATTTTGCTTTTGGTCTTAGTTACCGAATCAGTTGGCACTGGCTGACTAGTCTCAGTACTGTACGTTTGGCAGCAGAGCACTACGTGGAAACTTGAGCCAGAGATTGGTGTGGTCTGGACATCAAATGCCCACACACCTCTAATGTTTGAACACTGTGTTGATAAGTTATAAGTCACGAGGTTGGCATTGATCCGTAGAGAAAAGTTTTACGTTTCAGTTCTATAAAGTTATTTCATATTTTCAGCATCCTTTCTGAGAATACCATAAATTTGCAAAAGACGTGGATGTTCAATTAATTCCTTCTTGTAGGCCCCGATAAAATCTCCACAGAGCACAGTGGTTATGTGAAGCCAGGTCCAGTGTCCAGTGTCCAGTGTCCAGGTCCAGTGTCAGAAGCACTGGGGCTTCCAGGCAGAGGGAAAGGAAACAGGTAAATTAGCAAATCATAAACACGAGGTAGTCTACAGATGCTAAAAATCTAGAGTAACGCACACAAAATACTGGAGGAGCTCAGCAGGCCAGACAGCATCTATGGAAATGAATAAACAGTTGACGTTTTGGGCCAAGACCCTTCATCAAAACTGGAAGGGGGGGTGGGTAAGATGCAAGAAAAACTATGGTGGTGGGAGGGGGGTGGGAACCAAGCTGGCAGGTGATCAGTGAGACCAGGTGATGGGGAATGTGGATGAACTGAGAAGCTGTGAAGCGATGGGTGGAAAAAGCTTCTTCCCCTTTCCTTTCCAGTCTTGGCCTGAAATATCGAATCTTTATTCCTCTCCATAGACGCTGCCTGACCTGCTGAGTTCCTCCAGCATTTTGTGTGTGTTGCTCAGGTGAATTAGCAAGTAGCCCACAGAACCAAAGAAGTGAGGAGTTGTCCCTACCTTCCTCATCATGTGAGCTGCAGCCTGCCAGCCTCGTGTCCCGATGTGCTTATTGAAAGAGATATTCAACTGGGTGGCCGACTCATAGTACTCTATCATATCAAACAACGCCGACGCCCCCTATAGAAATACACAGTAGAACGGTACTTGGAAACTGCGAAATATATTTTAAACAAATTTGTTAAAAAGCTGGCAGGTTATTCCGACATTGGGACCCTCATTCCATATTTTAGAATTATACACACACATACACACTCTCTAATGTACATAGAAGAGAACAGGCATAGGCATTGCTGGAAACCACCGCTTTTTAAAAAATAATACATTTTATAAGATTTGTACTTTTTTCTGACAAACTCATGTAGTTTTCACACTGGAAGAAAGCTGTATAGCAGCTAAACTAACAGTTTATCACCTTTCTCATTTTTCACTGGTTAGGTATTAGCACATTACCCACGTGAACTACTGAACTTCCAGCCATCACCCAGGTCTCATCACACATGAAGCGCCAGTAGTGTTATTTTTAACTTGTATTGTAAATGCACCTTATGCTAAATATCAATATTCTGGAATATATATTTATTAATTTATTTATGGGAATATTACTCTATGTGTTGTGTGGGAGAAGACAGGAGATTCTGGCTGAGAGGGAATATGGACCAGCCATCATGAAACAGCAGAGGAGACTTGATGGGGCAAATGGCCTAATTTCTGTTCTTATAGCTCATTGGTCTTATATGTACTGCGTTATGCACCTTGGTCCAGAGGAACACTGTTTCATTTGACTGTATAGGTGTGTACAGTTGAATGACAATAAACCTGAATTTGAACTTGACAGAGTTAACTTTGGCTTGATTATTCTTCTGTGTAGGCCCTCTGGGATTTTTAGTTACCTCAATGATATGATGCCCACACAAGTTGTGACTGAGACCAGTATTGTAAGGGTTAATGGAAGATCGTGCACAGGTTGACAGTGAGCTTTTGAGGGCTCCTCAGCACATGGGCCATCATGTCCAGGACCCAATAATTCCCACGATGCATCTGTCCAGCTGGAGTCAGAGGACAGAGCACAAGTGAGCCACAAAGTTTATGAAGAGAAGGGCTTTATTCATGTGCCAGCTAACCAAGCAGGAGGGCATCAAAAAGGGCAACTGACACAAACAACAGTGAGCCACACATTGTTTAGATTGGCATTAACATAAATGTGTTCAGTACTGTTCAAAACTCATTATTATATATTTTTTTGTATGTAGCTGGGGTGCCTAAGACTTTTGCACAGTGCTGTAGTAATTTTATGTATTGCACTGTACTGCTGTCGCAAATAATTTCATGACCCATGTGAGCAATGATAAACCTGATTCTGATATGGGTGGACTGAGAACGGGAAAGCAGGCAGGGAGAAGGGAAATCATAGAACATAGAAATTTACAGCAAATTACAGGCTTTTCGGCCCACAATGTTGTGCCAACCATGTAACCTACTCTAGTGACTGCCTAAAGCATAGTCCTCTATTTTTCTAAGCACATGTACCTATCTAAGAGGCACTTAAAAGACCCTATTGTATCCACTTCCACCACCGCCATGCGCTGTGCAAAAAAATTACCCGATGTCCCCTTAGTACCAACTTCCAAGCACCTTAAAACTATGCCCACTCATGTGAGCCATTTCAGCCCTGGGAAAAAGCCTCTGGCCATCTACATGATCAATGCCCCTCATCATCTTATAACACCTCTATCAGGTCACCTCTCATTGTCCATCACTCTAAGGAGAAAAGGCCAAATACACTCAACTTATTCTCATAAGGTATGCCCTCCATTCCAGGCAACATCCTTGTAAATCTCTTCTGCATTCTCTCTATAGTATCCACATCCTTCCTGTAGTGAGGTGACCAGAACTGAACACAGTATTCCAAGTGGGGGCTGACTAAGGTCTTATATAGCCGTAACATTACCTCACGGCTCTTGAGCTCAATCCCATGGTTGATGAATGACAACACAACACTGTCAACCTGCGCAGTAGCTTTGAGTGTCCTATCAACAAGGACCCCAAGATCTCTCAGATCCTCCACACTATCGACAGTCTTACCATGTGTATTATATTTTGTCTCCAAATTGGACCTACCAAAGTGAACCACTTCACACTCATCTGGGTTGAACTCGATCTGCCACTTCTAAGCCCAGTTCTGCATCTTATCGATGTCCCGCTGTCTGACAACCCTCCAGACTATCCATAACACCCCCAACCTTTGTGTCATCAGCAAACTTACCAACCCACCCTTCTACTTCTTCATCCAGGTAAATCATGGTTGGGAAAAGGGAAAGGGAGAGGGGAGGGAGCGGGAAGCACCAGAGAGACAATGGCACTCTTTCTTGCCACCTGTCCCATGGTGCTCCAACATCCTTTGCTCCCACCAGATTTACAAACTCACTTGCTGCTCCACATTGACATTACTGTGCAAGTCTTAGGCACCCTAGATACTGTATCTACATGTGCCTAAGTAGTGCATATTGGATGAAATGTGGCCATAAATCCACATTAATACAGTGGTACTAACAAATCAGGAAAAATGATAGCAAGATGGAAAATGAAAACTAAGAATTGACAATGACAGAGGTCTATATATCTATAAAAGTATTAAAATAGCTCACATCTTCGTCCAGGTTGGTTGCCTCCAAATCCACTAGTTTGAACTGAACCCGTTTGAAAACCTCTTCCAAGGCCTCTGAAGCTTTGTAGTCCAGTTTCTCACCTGAAAAGAAAAAAAAAACTACTTTTGAATGAACTCAAGGGTTTAAATAAACCGACAGGTTCTCTGGTGCTCTGTTCTGGTGCTAGTCTCATTAAGCGTGACATAATGGTTTCAATTTTTAAAAAAATCACCAACAGACTCCTTAGCTGCCTTTAAGTCCACTTTTGAATTTGCTTTCTCAATGATACATTACGATAGTATCACAGACCTAAATTTCCCCGGGCAAGTCTGTACAAAGGATTGTGATGACTGCTGAGAAGATCATTGGGGTCTTTCTTCCACCTATCTGAGATATTTATCTGGAGTGCTGTGTACACAGGGCCCTTATCACTGTTAATGATCCCTGCCATCGTCCAAAAACCTCTTTGACCCCTTACCATCAGGCAGGAGGTACCGTAGCAATAGGACAAGAACTGTTAGGACGGGAAACAGCTTCTTCCCCCAGACCGTGAGACTACAGAACTCCCTGCCACTACACAGGTCTCATCATGTATTAAGTGCAAATAGCGTTAAGCTTTTTAACTTAAAGTTACACTTAAAATATAAATTTATAATTTTTAATCTTGCATCTTAAATACACCTTATTATTTGTTGATTTATTTGTGGTAATATTTTTTAACGTGTTGTGTACCTTCGCCTAAAGGAACATTGTTTCATTTGGTTGTATTCGCATATATGGCTGCATTTCAAAAAACTGAACTTCGACTTCAACTTTACCAATACTTCTTGCCTCAATTGCATACAGTAAGCACCAACAGACTATTTGAATG
This sequence comes from Hemitrygon akajei, assembly GCF_048418815.1. NCBI lineage: Eukaryota > Metazoa > Chordata > Chondrichthyes > Myliobatiformes > Dasyatidae > Hemitrygon > Hemitrygon akajei. The sequence continues at coordinate 115,112,915 of NC_133135.1, read as the reverse complement.
AGGCACAGTACACAATGCTGCCCATCAGTGTGTTGCTGCCACTCAATAACACCAGGGCAAGGAGTCCTCGGCAATTCTCTCTTTCCGCCAACCCCTGGGCACCATGGCCAAATTTTTGTCTTCTCAACAGCTGCCCTCCTTGAAGGTCTGCCAGTTCCAGGCGCTGCTCATTTCTATTGATGTTAGCTGTAACATGGCATTCCTTTTACGTAGTGTATCTTAAACTAACTTCCAGTGTTACACTGAAAATCAAAAGCCTGACAGGATGAAAATTTACACCACAGTTATGCCAAGCATACCAAACTGAAGGAAAAAGCTCATTCTCTAATACAGTGCTTTTTAATTCATTATAAAACAATCTTGCGGCATACATTCCCACAACTTGCTTTTAGAGTAGACATTTTTACCATAAGGAGTAACAACAACAATCCGTTATCCTACAAAGGATTGTGAGCACTGCTGAAATCAGAGATACACAGTGAATTAGAATTGTCAGTTATCCATCCTATCCATCCCACAATCTCTTTGATCCCTGACCATCGAGCATACATAGCACAGTAGCATCACAGCTAGCGCAACAATTTACAGTGCCAACTGCAAGGTCGGGTTTTGACATCCATCACCGTCTGTAAGGAGTTTGTACTTTCTCCCCATGACCACTTGGGCTTTCTCCAGATGACACAGTTTCCTCCAACAGTCCAAAGATACACAGGTTATGGCTAGTGAGTTGTGGCACTGGAAATGTGGCAACACGCAAGGGTTGCCCAGCACAATCATTGCTGATTTGATTTAACACAAACCATGTATTTCTCTGTATGTTTCAATGTACATGACATATAAAGTTAACCTTTATTTTTAAAATCTTCAAAGGTATGGCATTAATCGAAACTTCTAGAAAAAGCATGATAACAGGCCTCCAAAAGAACCACAACGTTGTCCTAGGGTTTGGAGGCTTGCATGCCTCAATGACCCAGAGAGCTTATGTTTGCTGGAGTTGGGCTTTTATGCTTTGGTTCTTGGGAAGGCCATCCATGCCAAACAGGTCAAAGGGTAGAGGCCAGTTGAAGAGTGGTCCACCGGTCCTCCAAGTTCAGGGGTTGAGCTCAGAGCTAACAATCCTGACTGGTAAAATAAAGTTGTTATGGAAACGGCAATGAAGAATCCTTCTACATCTGTATGCAATGGTATTCCCGAGTCTCCACCTGGGACTTGTGTGACTGACAGTAGTGAAAACCAAGAGGAACACCACCAGGGATGGAGGACATTCATTGCTGCCCTAAACGCAAGTAACTAAAATACCTGTTTGCCCATTATAACACTTCTGAAATTTAACATGTATAAAATGTTAGTTTCCAAAAGTTTGGACTATAGAAATTTGTGTTAAAATAAGTACAGCAGACTCCAGTTAATTGGGCCATCAGTTAAATGGGGCAGCCATTTATTAGGGACATTTCTTAAAAAAACAATTGAGAAATTGAGAAAATAAACAGATTCATTTATTTGGGACACTATGCCTCTTAATTGGGACAGGAGACTTTTGCCAAACAGTTTCTAACTAGCGCCAGTCACGAGCATTTGTGGGTCATTAGACACTACACCATGTCTGGAGAAAAAGGTCATGTGTGCTTGTGCTATGTTACCTATTTGGCCTGACTGAAATGATTCAAAAGGCAGTGATTTTATCATTTTATTTTGACTTGAAAGAATTTCAGACTGTTGCCAAGACGCCACTGAAAGATTTGACACCAGCTGGAGAAACTGCACTACTGGAATAAATTAAAAGCCATCCAACTAACACCACTCATCATCAATTGGCAGAGAACAACTGGAGTGTCAAAATCTACAGTTGGACGCTTGATACATCATCAAAATAAACTGCAGGAAGAATAGTGATAACGTCACGGACAACAGGGAATATCCCAAAAACAGAATTATGACAGTAAGGATCCAGGTATTAAAGAGGCCCTCAATCAATGTTTTTTTTGTAACTGGATAAGGGGTGTGTGTGTGCGTGTGCGTGTGCGTGTGCGTGCGTGCACTAATGTAAAAAAAACAAGTCAGAGAAGCTAGCTAAGAAGCTGGCCACGAAGATTTCACAGCCACAGATGATTGGTTGTCTCAATAGCAATGTAGGCAATTCAAAGAAAGCTCATGGTGAGAAAAATAGTGCTAATACTCTAAGTACAGAAACATGGTAATCTAGAAAAACTTCCCAACTTGCTTCAAAAATTGTGCAGATGATCGTTACAATCCCGATGAAACACACATTTTATTTTATTATTGTGCCACACCAAATGGCACACTCGGCCACAAATATGCAACATTAACAGATTCAAAGAAAGCAACGGCTCACATAATGGATGAAGTTGGGGTGGAGATTAAGAGGAATGATGGCGCCTAATGGCAAACCCTTTGCATCTTCGCAAACAGTTCTATTTCTACCTTTATTATCTTTATTTTTCCCTTCCAGGGTTGTTTTGAAGACCCTGACCTGGGGTCACACGCAGGCTTTGGTTCTTTGTGGGAATGGGACCCATTCTCAGGGTTCCATGACTGGCCACTATTCGACATGCCAAGGGTCTGGCCTGAGAATCTCGATCGTGTTTGGAAGCCTAAGATCTCAGGGCTCCGGAGACGGGTGGATTGAGGGTCAGCGTCACGTCAGGGAGGCCTGAAAATCTTTTGCTGTGGGCACGAAGACCCAAGGTCTTTGTGATCTTCGGACACAGAGCTCGAAAAAAACTGATGAAACGGACTTTTAAAATCGTAAACCAGCGAGTTGTTATGTTTCATGCTCACTATGAAACTGGGGGACACCTCCCTCTCGCTTGCCGGGGAGAGAGAGAACCTGTGGATTGTCGAATTTGGATGAAATGCGAAGCTTTTGGGGTAACTGCAAGGTCTGTGTCTTTGCTATCACTTAGCACAGGCTTGGGCTCAGTGATTGTACCGATACACGTTTATTTTTGCTGCTGGGGGGATTTTGGGGTTCTCATGTTTAACTGTCGTTCATTCTTTCAAGCACTTATCTGTTTTCGTGGATGTTTTGAGAAGAAAAAGCATTTCAGGATGTATATTGTACAGTCGGCCCTCCTTATCCACGAGGGATTGGTTCCGAGACCCCTTGCGGATACCAAAATTCGCAGATGCTCAAGTCCCTTATTCAACCTGTCTCAATGCGGTGGATCTTAGGACCCAGCGGAACCCCAGACCTTATTTAACCTGTCCCAGTGCGGTGGACATTAGGACCCATCGGCAGAGATCTGAATCCACAGTGTTTCTGTTTATGAAAATAATCACGATCACGATTGAAAATAAAGTGGAAATAATACAGCGATCGGAAAGAGGTGAAACACCATCGGTCATTGGAAAAGCATTAGGCTACAGTCGGTCAACGATCGGAACAATTTTAATGGATAAAGTGAGAAAGGCTGTGCCCCGATGAAAGCTACAATTATTACTAAGCAACGCAGTGGTTTAATTATTGGGTTTTGGGGGTTTGGGTTTTTGATCCTCACATCAACCCAGCACGGTGGAGAGCGCACTCGGTAGCGGTCTGTCACTGGATCGAACTCAGGAAGAAGTTCCTGAGCCTGGCGCTGGAACAATGTTCTTAAGTGTTTTATATGCATAGAAAGGTAAAATATATACTATATACTAAGACAAACGTTTGACTAACTGTTGCTAAATAATACTGGATGTACCTGTTCCGATTTACTGAGTAAGAGAACTTCTGATTTTTTTTCGATCCCGATCCACGATAACCCAAGCACATCCTCCCGTATACTTTAAATCATCTCTAGATTACTTATAATACCTAATACAATGTAAATGCTATGTAAAATAGTTGTTATACTGCATTGTTTAGGGAATAATGACAAGAAAAAAAAATCTGTACATGCTCAAACAACAAGTGCTGGAAGAGCACTTCTGGGTTTTTGTGATTCGCGGTTGGTTGAATTTGCGCATGTGGAATTCGTGGATAAGGAGGGCCGACTGAATACATTTCTCTGACGTTAAACTTGACCTTTGATTCTCTGCACCAGGCGTCTGTGCTGAAGTTGTTCATTTACAGTCAATCCAAAAGAAAGTACCAGTGTAGACCGGATGCATTTTTCGTTTGGTAACGATTAGGAATCAAAACACAGTTTCATAGTACTGTAGTGGCATTGCGGGTTCTAATTTGTTCTGTCATTCTTTTCTTACATAATTTTTTTTTAACTCATTTAAGTGGTAGTTTGTCTTTCTTATACCTTTTAAGTATTTCCATAGAACTTTGGCTAATTGGGGTGGCCACTTAATTGGGCCAAAATGTACTGATCTTGATGTGTCCCAATTAACTGGAACCATCCTATATGCTAACTTCTGTTTGAGAAGTTTGTAACGCAGCTGCAAGAAGCTAACTTTCATGGCCTATATGTCCTGTGTGTATGTCTATCACAATAAACTATCTTGAGAACTGTAAATCTGTGATCTCTTATTCTCTGATGAGGATCCCATCAGAAGGCAACCATCAAAGAGCAGCAAATTAGAAGAGATTCTGCAGATGTTGGAAATCTTGAGCAACCCATGCAAAATGCTGAAGAAACTCTGCAAGTCCGGCAGCATCTATGGAGGGAAATAAACAGTCGACACTTCGGGAAGAGATGCTACCTGACCTGCTGAGTTCCTCCAGTTGTCTAAGAACAGCTTCAAAGTACTTCTTCAGATCTACATCAGAATATTACTGCTTGTTCGTCATGTGCTATGTCGTATGGCATGGGTGAACACTGTCTTTCCATAAACATGTTCGTTCTTGTTAAGTTTTTCTACAGAAGTGGTTTGCCATCGCCGCCTTCTAGGCAGTGTCTTTATAAGACGGGTGATCCCCCAGCCATTATCAATACTCTTCAGAGATTGCCTGGTGTCAGTGGTCACATAACCAGGACTTGGTGATATGCACATATGACCATTCACCACCTGCTCCCATGGCTTCACGTGACCCTGATCAGCGAGGTGGGGGCTAAGCAGGTGCTACACCTTGCCCAAGGGTGACCTGCAGGCTAGCAGAGGGAAGGAGTGCATTACACCTCCTTTGATAAAGCCTTATCTCCACCCTGCCACCCAAAATATTGCTGCAACTCTCAAATCTCCATAACATTCTGCTCAGAGACATCTACCCTATTATCAAATGAGAATTTGCAATGATAATAATAAGTATGCACCTTACCTTTTAGATCCAAGCAGTCCAGCCTCTGTGATAAGTGTTTAAATTCCTACAAACAGGAAACACGAAAATTACATTTCTGCAAAAACAAACCAATACACATTTATGTAGCACCTGCTGGAGTTGTTTGGGGGGGGGGAAGAAGATAAGCTAGGAGTTGGACAAAAGCTTGGTCAGAGGGAGGCTGCTAGAGTGCAGTAAAGGCACATTGGCAGGGATGTTTAGGGAGAGAAATGTTCTCCTAGACCACTCATTTCAAACTATTCTGCAGGGGCGGCATGGCAGCAAAGCAGTCAGCACAATGCTTTACATTACCTGCAACCCGGGTTCAATTCCCGCTGCTGCCTGTAATGAATTAGTACAGTCCCCTACGTGACCCTGTATGTTTCCTCTGGATGCTCTGGTTTCCTCCCACAGACCAAAGATGTACCGGTTGGTAGGTTAATTGGACATTGTAAATTGTCCTGAGATTGGGCTAGGATTAAATTGGGGGTTGCTGGTTGGCATAGCTCAAAGAGCTAGGAGGGCCCATTGTGCTGTATCTCAATAAATAAATACATATTTTTGAACAAGTCATTCACCTCTCCAAGTCACATAAACAATGATGATGGTAGACTTTTGCACAAAACAAATAAATGCATTGAAAGATTATTTTCTCCTTTGCTAACATCATGATATTTACATTTTTGATTTAATCAAGGTCTGCAGCTGTCGACACAGTGCTAAATTGACTAACTCAGTGGCTGAGGCCGTGGCCATCAGCTTCTCACCTTGCTTTATCTGCCTCGGCAGATTGTAGTTTTGGACTCACTCCTTCGAACTTGACGGTTTGATGTTTAATGTTTTGTATGTTACTTATTTGGTTTTTTTGCTATGTGCGTAATTTGTTCTTTTCTCCCGCATGTCTGATAGTCTTGTGTGGGGTTTTCTTTAAATGGGTTCTACAATGTCTATTTTGTGGCTGCCTGCAAGACTAATCTCAAAGTTGTATATTGTATTATTTTGATAATAAATGTACTTTGAACATTGAATTTTTTTTTATTTAGAGAGAGTACAACGCAAAACAGCTCCTTCCAGCCCAATGAGCCGTACTGCCCAGCAACTCACCTATTTAACCCTAAGCCTAATCAATGACCAATTTACCTACTAACTGGTACATCTTTGGACTGTGGAAGGAAATTGGAGCACCCGGAGGAAACACGTGCATTCATGGTGGAAGACGTACAAGTTCCTTACAGGGTGGTGTTGGAATTGAACACTGAACTCCAACACCCCAAGCTGTAATAGCATTGCACTAACACTATGTGGCACCACTCCTGAAGAGTTCACACAGTAAATTATGTACTTGTTAAATATAGTCACTGTTGACAAGAAAAAGTGATCATCAGTTCCTTGCAAAGGTCCTGCAAATAACTATGAATTTTTCGGTTTTAGTGATGTCTGAATAATAACATGGTGCCTCTAAGACTCTGGGGAAAAAAGTCTTCAGTTTAATACCTTGCTCAAACGATGATGACCATAATAGCATACTGTCAAAGCATCCTAGATGATCAGTTTGTGTCTCAAGAGTGAGACTCTGTACTGCAATCTGCTGACTTAGGTTGAGTAACACACTATTTAGCTGGCTCTTAAAGTTTAAATGATGAAATTGAACTAGAACTAAACTAGAATCCAAACACTGCTGAAATTTGTCCGAAAACTAATAACATTTTCAAAACATTGTGTCATAATGTGAATGTAAAGCTGTAGCTCCTCCTGCTGAGAAGGAAAATACCATCAACGATGCTTGGATGAATTTTTAAGTTTGCAGATGACATGAAGGTTGATGGGGCTGTGGATAGTGTTGCAGGTTACAATGGGACATTACAGGAGAGAGAGCTGACCTGAGGAGAGGCAGATAGAGTTCAATACAGAAAGGACTGAAGTGATTAGCAGTGTATCACAGGGGTCTGCTGCTGGACCCCTGCTCATTGTGATTTTTTTTTGTTAATAAATGACTTTTTTGTTAATAAATGATTTATTTGTTAATAAATGAAGGGTGGGTTAGTAAGTTTGCAAATGATGTGAAGATTGGTAGAGTTGTGGATAGTGTAGAAGGTGTTGTAGGTTACAACAGGAAATTGTAACCTCGGCCTCAGAAAAGGTACGTCCATTTAGACCAAAGATGAGGAGGAATTTCTTTAGCCAGAGGGTGGTGAATCTGTGGAATTCATTGTGAAGGACAACTGTGGAGACCACATTATTCAGTATATTTAAAGCAGAAGTTGATAAGTTCTTGATTTGTCAGTGCATCAAAGGTTACAAACACAGGAGAATGGTGTTGAGAGGGACAATAAAACAGCCAGGATGGTTGGCGAAGAAGACTTGATGGGCTGAATGGCTTAATTCTGCTGCTATGTCTTATAGACATTGACGGAATGCAAAGCTGGGCTGAGATGTAGTAGGTGGAGTTTAACCCAGAGAAGTGTGAAGTGATTCACTTTTGGAAGATTGAAAGAATACAGGGTTAATGGCAGGATTCTTAGAAGTATGGAGCAACAGAGGAAAGTTGCCGCACAAGTTGATAGAGTGGTTAAGAAGGCACATCATGGGTTGTCCTTCATTAGTCAGGAGATTGAGTTCAAGAGCTGCAAGGTAATGTTGCAGCTCTGTAAAACCCTGGTTAGACCAGACTTGGAATAGTGTGTTGAATTCTGGTCATCTCATTACAGGAAGGATGAAGCTTTAGAGAGGGAGCAGAGAAGATTTGCCAGGATGCTACCTGGATTAGAGAGGTTCGGTTGAGCAAGGGAGGATGAGAGGCGACTTGACAGAGGTATACAAGGTGATAAGAGACATAAATTGAGGGAACAACCAGAGCCATTTTCCAAGGGTGGAAATTTGTTAATTTCAGAGGGTTTAATGTTAAGGTGTTTCGAGGAAAGTATAGGGTGATGTTAGAGGCAAGTTCTTTACACAGAGTGGTGAGTGCGTGGAATGCGCTGCCAGGGATGGTGGTAGAAGTAGAAACATTAGGGACATTTAAGAAACTCTTATACACATGGATGACAGAAAAATGGAGGGCTATGTGGGAGGGAAGGGCTGGGTTGATCATAGAGTAGGTTAAAGTGGGACGAAAGGCTTGTATTGTGCTATAGTACTATGTTGCATGTAATGCTTCCTGGAAAGCATCCCTTTGTGATTTTATTAGTCATTGATTCAGTATTCACTATGGAAAAGGACTATGGCGACTGTAGGGGTGACTTACAGCAGACTGAAAAACTTGAGCATATAGACATTAAGAGGATGTGCTGGAGCTTTTGGAAAGCATCAAGTTGGATAAGTCACCGGGACCGGATGAGATGTACCCCAGGCTACTGTGGGAGGTGAGAGAGGAGATTGCTGAGCCTCTGGCGATGATCTTTGCATCATCAATGGGGACGGGGAGGTTCCCGAGGATTGGGAGGTTGCAGATATGTTCCCTTATTCAAGAAGGGGAGTAGAGATAGTCCAGGAAATTATAGGCCAATGATTCTTACTTCAGTGGTTGGTAGGTTGATGGAGAAGATCCTGAGAGGCAGGATTTATGAACATTTGGAGAGGCATAATATGATTAGGAAGTCAGCATGGCTTTGTCAAAGGCAGGTTGTGCCTTACAAGCCTGATTGAATTTTTTGAGGATGTGACTAAAACATTGATGAAGGTAGAGCAGTAGATGTAGTGTTTATGAATTTCAGCAAGGCACTTGATAAGGTACCTCACACAAGGCTTATTGAGAAAGTAATAAGGCATTAGATCCAAGGGGAAATAGCTTTTTGGATCCAGAATTGGCTTGCCCACAGAAGGCAAACAGGTGGTTGTAGATGGGTCATATTCTGCATGGAAGTTGGTGACCAGTAGTGTGCCTCAGGGATCCATTCTGGGACCCCTTCTCTTTATGATTTTTATAAATGACCTGGATGAGGAAGTGGAGGGATGGGTTAGTAAATTTGCTGATGACACAAAGATACAAAGATTGGGGGTGTTGTGGATAGTGTGGAGGTCTGTCAGAAGTTACAGCGGGACATCGATAGGATGCAAAACTAGGCTGAGAATTGGCAGATGGAGTTCAACACAAATAAGTGAGAGGTGGTTCATTTTGGAAGGGCAAATATGATGGCAGAATAATAAGACTCTTGACAGTGTTGAGTGAACTCGTCTTTTCACCTTGGAGCGACGGAGGATGAGAGGTGACCTGATAGAGGTGTATAAGAGAGGCATTGATCATGTGGATATAGTCAGAGGCTTTTTCCCCAGGGCTGAAATGGCTAACATGAGAGGGCACAGTTTTAAGGTGCTTGATAGTAGGTACAGAGGATGGTGAGTGCATGGAATGGGCTACCTGCAACAGTGGTGGAGGTGGATACGATAGGGTCTTTTAAGAGACTCCTGGATAGGTACATGAAGCTTAGAAAAATAAAGGGCTATGGGTAACTCTAGGTAATTTCTAAAGTACGTACATGTTTGGCACAGCATCATGGGCCGACAGACCTACGATGGGTGATTGATCAGTTCATGGCCTAAGGTAGGAGTCAATTTTAGAAAACCTAGCACATTTATTTTTCAACATAGTCCCCTCCTACATGTACACACTTAATCCAGTGGTCGTGGAGCATACGGACCTTGGACCTCCAGAAAGTGTCCATAGCAGGGGTGATAGATAATTTTGTGGCTTAAGGTAGGAGACGAGTTATAGAGCTCTCGTTACATGCACATGAAGGTCAACTCTTTTGAGTGATTATGCAGAAAGTTTGAAGTTTATAACTCATCAGGGGTGATTGATAAGTTCGTGGCCTAAGAACTCATCGGGGTGATTGATAAGTTCGTGGCCTAAGGTAGGAGGAGACGAGTTATTAACTTCAAACTTTCTGCATAATCACTCAGAGTTTAACTGCATGTGCATGTAAGGAGAGCTGTAAAACTCATCTACTTCTACCTTAGGCCACAAACTTATCAATCACCCCTCGTATATTGTGCTGTAAGTTTTCTACGTTTCTATGTAAATGTAATTCCTACTCAACATCAACAACAGATTCTAGCTAAATTGTATGATTATATCAATTACAGCATCAGAGACAACCCAGAAACAAATTCACCACATTAATTCCTAGAATGTGAGGATTATTCTGTCAGAACAGGCTAAACAGGCTAGGTCTGATTTTTTTGGAAGAATCTGAGATGACCTTACTGATCCTGAGGTGACATACCAGGGTAGATGTTGCAATATCTACACTAGAGGGAGAGTCCCGAACAAAGAGATATGAATTGTTCAAATTTCTTTCTGTAGCGGGTGATGATTATCTGAAATTCTTTACCCTATGGGGCTGTGGTGGCTGAATCACAAGTGTTTAAAGGTGGAGGAAGTTTCTGTAAGATCAGGGAATTGAAGCTGGGGTTGGGTGGGGAACTGACAAGAGAAGACCAGCTGAGCTTGGGGTAGACAGCCATAGCAGGGCAGGCTTGGGGGGGAGGGGGGGCTGAGTGGCCTGCTCCTTCTCCCTTTCTACCTGTCATTCACCACCCAATCCATCTGGTGTCAGCAACAACTTTTAGACATAGGTTCAAGCCACCTTCTGGAGATAGGGCAACAAAATAGCATTCTGGTTAGCATAATGTTTTAGAGTATAGGCGACCTGAGTTCAATTCCAGCTGCTGCCTGTAAAGAGTTTGTACGTTCTCCCTGTGATTGCGTGTGCTTGCTCTAGGTGCTCCTGTATCCTCCCACAGCCCAAAGCCATAACGGATAGTAGGTTAATTGGTCACTATAAATTGTCCCGCAATTAGTCCAGTGTTAAATCGGGGGGTTGCTGAACAGTGCAGCCCGAAGGGTCAACTCTGTGCTGAATCCTGATAAATAAATATTGAGCTCCTATTACAGCGGACACACCAGTGCCAACATAGAGAGATTGCTTCATTCCGATAATGCCCCCACTCACCAACCTCCATTCCCATTTCCCCCCCTCACCTTTTCTCCTTACCTGCCCATTACCTCCCGCTGGTGCTTCCCCCTCTTCCATGGTCTTCTGTCTTCTCCTATCAGATTCCCTCCCCTCCAGCCTTTTATCTTTTTCACCAATTGACTTCCCAGCTCTTTACTTCACCCCTTCCCCAGGTTTCACCCATCACTTGCCATAGAAACATAGAAAACCTACAGCACAATACAGGCCTTTCGGCCCACAAAGTTGTGCCTTACATGTCCTTACCTTAGAACTACCCAGGCTTACCCATAGCCCTCTATTTTTCTAAGCTCCATGTATCCATCCAGAAGTCTCTTAAAAGACCATATCGTTTCCACCTCAACCACCACCGGCGGCTGCCCATTCCACGCACTCACCACTCTGCGTAATAAACTTACTCCTGACATCTCCTCTGTACCGATTATCAAGCACCTTAAAACTGTGCCCTCTCATGTTAGCCATTTCAGCCCCGGGAAAAAGCCTCTGACTATCCACATGATCTATGCCTCTCATCATCTTATACACCTCTATCAGGTCACCTCTCATCCACCGTCCCTCCAGGGAGAAAAGGCCAAGTTTACTCAACCTCTTCTCATAGGGCATGTTCCCCAATCCAGGCAACATTCTTGTAAATTTCCTCTACACCCTTTCTATGGTTTTCACATCCTTCCTGTAGTGAGGCGACCAGAATTGAGCACAGTGCTCCAAGTGGGTCTGACCAGGGTCCTACATAGCTGCAACATGACCTCTCGGTTCTTAAACCCAATCCCGTGGTACAGGAAGACCAATGCACCGTATGCCTTCTTAACCAGAGTCAACCTGCACAGCAGCTTTGAGTGTTCCATGGACTTGGACCCCAAGATCCCTCGGATCCTCCACACTGCCAAGAGTCTTATTATTCTGCCATCATATTTGACCTACCAAAATGAACCACCTCACGCATAATAACTCCTAACATTTTGTAACTCTTCCTCTTCTCCCCTCATCTTCTTGCTCTGACTTCTCATCTTTTTTTTTTTAAAAAAAAAGTCCTGAAGGGTCTCAGCCTGAAATGTTGATTGTTTACTCTTTTCCACAGATGCTGCCTGGTCTGCTGAGTTCCTCCAACATTTTGTGTGTGTTACTTGCTTCATTCCTTCTTTGGGGTGCCTTAGCCTGGGAGTGGTGCAAAGGAATTCTCTCCAATGCACTGGTTACATTTTATCCTTTAATCTCTAAAGCAGTTTGCCACACTGCTGCTCGTGGGACATCACTGTGCAAAGTGACTGCTGCGTTTCCTCTGGTGACTCTTTGTGCTTCACTGACTGTAGGTACTTTGCCATGTCCTGGGGTTGTGAAAGTCTACAGAAATACCTTCTCATTTATATAAAAAAAAATGACGACAGTCTAGGGTCCCTGTATTCCTTCCAGTTGGAGCAGCGATTTCCTTAGTTCAAGTCAGTATATTCAGAGCTCACTGTGCAGCTTCCTTTATAACGGGAGAACCGAGTCCACATTGGATGATCTTATTGTACACCTCAGTTCAAGCACAGAACTGAGCTCCCAGAGGTCAGCCCTACCATACCTTCACACCCCTGCACTGTTGATGTATAGTATGGCAGCACAGCAGTTGGCATGCTTTACAGTGCCAGTGATCTTTGATCAGGGTTCAACTTCCACCCCAGTCAGTAAAGAGTTTGTACCTTTTCCCCATTTCTTCCAGGTGCTCCGGTTTCCTCCCACACTTCAAAGAAGTATGGGTTTGGGTTAGTATGTTGTGGACATGCTGTGTTGGCACTTGTGGGCTGCCCCCAGCACATCTCGAACTGTGTTTGTTGTTGACACAAACAATGCTGTATAATACTATGACTTTAACCCCTTCCACCAAACCTGACTTAGGTTCTACCACCCAGGGGCAATTTACAGCACCCAATTAACCTGCCAGCCCACTCATCTCTGGATGAGGGAGGAAAAGGTACAGTAGTGATTAGCACAAAGCTTTACAGTACCCGAGATCAGAGTTTAATTTCCGCCGCTGCCTTAAAAGAGTTTATATGTTCTCCTTGTGAGAATGGTTTCCTCTCACAGTCCAAAGGCGTACGGGTTCGGGACAGGGAGTAGTGGGCATGCGATGTTGGTGCTGGACTTGCGAACTACCCAGAGCACATCCTCAGACTGTGACTGCATCTGTAGCTGCGCCACTGACTGCGTCTCTGAACTTTGATCAAACCCTGTTGGAGTATGAGGCCATAGGTGTTCCAAAGGCAAGCAGCTAGAAGCTTGGGATATCACTTGAGGACTGGAGAGATGTTACATTAAAGTACAGGTTTACATTAAAGATGTTACATTAAAGTACCTGTACATCCAGTACAGGTTTAATCCCTCCCCCACAGTGGGGAAGATTCAATGATAAACCCCTACAGAGAATTTAAACACCAGCCCAGGTAGACTGGGACTCCTCTCTCTGCAACACTAAAGCTACATCCACACTACACCGGATAATTTTGAAAACGCCGGTTTCGCATAAAAACGATAGGCATCCACACTATGCGTTTTTGAAAATATCTCTATCCACACTGAAACGGAGATTTTGGTGAATCTCCTCCTCCTGTGCATGCGCAGGACACATCTACCGAAAACAAGCGACATGTTTGGTGTCCAATCTCGCTGTAAAAGTGCGTGTCTGAGTAGTTACAGACTAAAAAAACTTAAAACGACGGACAGCTGTTGGCTCTCGCGCAGGAGAACTTAAAACTAAAAAAAACAAATACTGGAGCGTATGGCAGCAACCGACAGAGTTCACGGATAGATTGACCCGGCTGACGACAAACAATGAAAAACTGACTAGCTCTGTTACATTAACAAAGCACCTTGTTAAATGTATAAAACATGTCTGCATCAGTGTTATCTTGTATTTCCATACAATGTTACATTAGGCTGTTACACATCTATTGTCAGAGAAGTACTTGCATAAATATGTAAACCTCCTTCATACAAGCAAGGACAGAAAACAGGGCAAGGTGAGTACTGTATACTTACTTATTCAGTAAGTTATGGGTCAAAGTATTTGGTGAGTACATTTCTAACTCTTCTGGCTTCAGTCTCTTTGCCATCTGTTCTGAAATTGTTAGGTTGCGTTCAAGAAAACAATGAAATAGCACACTGCCGTCTGACAGTGTTTTCAAAAGTCTCCGGTTATCCCGTCCACACTGATCTGCCCGAGCAGAGTTTTCAAAAATACCCACCCTGGAAAGAGTTTCTGAAAAGCTCCAGTTTCGGGGGACGAAAACGCCATTTTAGTGTGGACGGAGGGTAAAAATGAAGAGAAAAAGCTTTGGTTACGGATTTATCCGGCATAGTGTGGATGTAGTCTAAGGCTGTGAGACTGCCCCCCACCCCCCCGGCTGCTGTGCTTTGAGTCTGTGAACTTTGCGGTGATTTGCCCTGCTAAAATGATGAACTGAATACAAAGGCTTTGGGCCTACTCCAGGTTGCTCTGGGCATTTGGATCCAAAGACTCAATTTGGTTTGGAATGTTTATGCTATTGTTTGCATGATGTGTTTTTTTTAATCTTCCTCTGAACTTTGGGAGTTGGTCTTTTTTAAAAATTGGATTATTTCAGATTTCTTGCTTTGTGGCTGCTTGTAAGCAAACTAATCTGAAGGTTGTATAATTTATACATTATTTGATAAATGTATTTTGAATCTTTGAACAAAGAAGCGTTTAACTGATGGAAACTCTGGGTCTAAACACCCATGTCAGAGCACAGGAATTTGACTGACTGGCATCATTAGTATCCTCACATGAGCAGAAAAATGTCACACAATACTGTCATGCTCCCTACAACACATCAGCTCACAAATTCACCAGGAAAATGGTGGGGAAGAGGCACAGGATCCACAGGATAAGCAACCTAACAAAATATGCTCTCAGCAACAAAAAGTTTGACATGTTGCAGCTCTCAGATTTGTTACCATTCAGGAGAGCCATTGCAGGAAAGTCAGAGGTAAGCTCTATACACAAAGAGTGGTTTGTACATGGAACACACTGCCAGGAGTGGTGGTAGAGGGAAAATACCATAAGACATGGGAGCCGAATTAGTCCACTCAGCCCATCGAGTATTCTCTGCCAGGGATATATACATTAGGGATATTGAAGAGTCTCGCAAATTTCTACAGATGTACTATGGAGAGCATTCTAACTGGCTGTATCGCCATCTGGTATGGTGGGGCTAAATAGCTGCAGATGTTGTAAGCTCCATCACAGGCACTGGTCTCCCCAGCATCTCTTCAAGGAACCAGGCCTCAAAAAGGTGGTGTTCATAATTAAGAACCCCAATCACCCAGGTCATGCCCTCTTCTCATTGCTAATATCAGGGAGGAGGTACAAGAGCCTGAAGGCACACACTCAATGATTCAGGAACAGCTGAATCCAGATTTCAGATTGGACATTGAACCAGACACTACCTCACTACTGTTTTTAATTTCTAATTTTGCACTACCTATTAACTATTTTATACATCTATACATGTGTGTGTGTATATATATATATATATATATATAAAAAATAATGCTCACATATACATATTTCTTTCTGCCTGCCTACCTCTCCCTCTGCCTTCCCGACTCTCCCTCTCTCCCGCTGCCTCACCCTCTCTGTCTCTTCCCCGCCTCGCTCCCCGCCCCTCTCTCTCTGCCCGTCCCTTGCTCCCTGCCTCTCTCTCTCTGCCCGTCCCTCGCTCCCTGCCTCTCTCTCTCTGCCTGTCCCTCGCTCTCTCTCTCTCTCTGCCCGTCCCTCGCTCTCTCTCTCTCTCTGCCCGTCCCTCGCTCCCTGCCTCTCTCTCTCTCTCTGCCCGTCCCTCGCTCCCTGCCTCTCTCTCTCTCTCTCTGCCCGTCTCTCGCTCCCTGCCTCTCTCTCTCTCTCTGCCCGTCCCTCGCTCCTTGCCCCCCCCCCTCTCTCTCTCTCTCTCTCTCTCTCCGTCCCTCGCTCCCTGCCTCTCTCTCTCTGCCCGTCCCTCGCTCCTGGCCTCTCTCTCTCTCTCTCTTTCTGCCCGTCCCTCGCTCCTTGCCTCTCTCTCTCTCTGTGCCCGTCCCTCGCTCCTTGCCTCTCTCTCTCTCTTTCTGCCCGTCCCTCGCTCCTTGCCCCTCTCTCTCTCTTTCTGCCCGTCCCTCGCTCCTTGCCTCTCTCTCTCTCTCTTTCTGCCCGTCCCTCGCTCCTTGCCTCTCTCGCTTTCTGCCCGTCCCTCGCTCCTTGCCTCTCTCTCTCTCTCTGCCCGTCCTTCGCTTCCTGACTCTCTCTCTCTGCCCATCCCTCGCTCCCTGTCTCTCTCTCTGCCCATCCCTCGCTCCCTGCCTCCATCTCTGAATCCACTTGTCTTTTTTCTCTGTGTCAAATGCCTGCTTGCTAGCAGTCTCTCTCTCCCCCCCCCCCCCACACTCCCTCTCCCCAGAGTTGCTGCCTGACCAGTTTAATAACTCCAGGAATTTTTGGTTTTATTTCAGATTTCCAGCAATTTTTCTTTCTGTTTTTCATTTGCCTTTTAATTACTATGAAACTGCTCACCTGTGTGGTTCAATATTGCACCACACAATGCACGGAGCAATGGAATCACAGGTCACTAAGGTTACCAGTACGCAGACCATATTTGCAAAATTAATCAAAACTAATCCCAGTGCCTTGCTGATTTTCCTAAGATTAGTCCGTGCCTCAGCACATCACAGCTCCTTTCTCAACCCCAGCTCTCTCTGGTGATAACATACTCCGTATTTAACAGAACATAGAACACTACAACACAGTACAGAGCCTTTGGCCCACAATACTCTCCATTTTTCTATCATTTATTTCTATTTTTCTATCATCCACGCACCCGTATCTTAAATGTCCCTAATGTACCTGTCTCTACTACCAGCCCTGGCAGTGCGTTCCACACAATAATCACTCTGTGTCAAAAAACTACCTTTGATATCCTTGGCATACTTTTTCTCCAAATCAACTTAAATTTTGACCCTTGTATTAACCATTTCCACCCTGACATAAAGTCTCTGGCTTTCCACTCTGTCTATGCCACTTACATACCTCTCTCAAGTCACCTTATATCCTCCTTCACTCCAAAGGGAGAAGCCCTAGCTCGCTCAATCTATGCCAACAAGACATGCTCTTTCATCCAGGCAACATCCTGGTAAATCTCCTCTGTACCCTCTTTAAAGCTTCCACATCCTTACAACACAGGAAGTTATTCAGCCCATTGAGTCTGTACCAGCTCACCTTCATTCCCCATACTGCACACCTACCCTAGGGGAACTGACCTATTAAACTGCATGTCACTGGGTGTGAAAGGCTGCCAGAGCATCCAGAGGAAATCTGAGTGTTTTCGGCAGAGAGAAACACCACGCAGAGCACAAACCCTGAGCACGGGATCGAACCACAAGGTTACTGGCGCAGTGAGGCAGCAGCTCTGAAAGTTGCACCACTCTGCCACCTATGCATTTTTCATTGTGATGAGAGGTTACAGGCTTTGATGCTCTTATCGGGGGTTAACGAGACTGCCAAGCTCTATGGATCATGAGAAAACAAGTCCTAGGGCAAGGCTGGCAACCTGTAGGGTCATCGCACAGTAAGGGAGAGGAGTAGATTAAGAAAATATCATGAAGTTGGACACAGCCCTTAGAATTTGTTAGGTCTTTATAGAACAAGTAAGGTCTTTATTCTTTGGAGCGTAGAAGATTGAGGGCGGACTTGATAGAGGTATTTAAAATTATGAAGGGGATAGATAGAGTTGATGTGGATAGGCTTTTTCCATTGAGAGTAGGAGAGATTCAAACAAGAGAACACGAGTTAAGAGTTAGGGGGCAAAAGTTTAGGGGTAACATGAGGGGAAATTTCTTTACTCAGAGAGTGGTAGCTGTGTGGAACGAGCTTCCAGTAGAAGTGGTAGAGTCAGGTTCGGTATTGTCATTTAAAGTAAAATTGAATAGGCATATGGCCAGGAAAGGAATGGAGGGTTATGGGTTGAGTGCAGGTCGGTGGGACTAGGTGAGAGTAAGTGTTTGGCACAGACTAGAAGGGCCGAGATGGCCTGTTTTCGTGCTGTAATTGTTATATGGTTTATATGATTAATTTGCATTTTAAACTTTTTAACTGGCAGCAAAACACACAATCACCTTGAGTGCAGGCCTGACAAGCCCAATACTTCAGTGGAACTGAGGCAAACCCATATTTATAGCTGCCGTGTCATTTCAGCACTCTAGAAACTGCGATCATGTATAAATAACACTGTGGGCAGTCACACAATAATCAAGTGTGTACTCTGTTGACAAGAGATAAAAGAGGGAATGGCACACACATATATATTGTCTGAAGACTTGAAGGGCTAGATATGGCCAACTGCCACGTCCAGATGCTGCCAGTCAGGTGATTTGGGTGGGTACAGAAATGTTGACATAATCATTAATAGTGGCGCACACACTACATCTATAGAAATGCAAGAAATAGAGGGAAAGGCCATTCAGCCTCTGTGTGCCTCTTATTTTTATTTAGCAATACAGCATGGTAACAGACACTTCTGGCCCAACAAGTCAGGACCACACAATTATACCATGTAACCAATGATCTGACAAACCAATACGTCTTTAGAATGTGTGAGGAACCCACAGTGATGGGGAAAACGTGCATACTTACAGACTGCGATGTGAATCAAAAGTGGGCTGCTGGTGCTGTATTAGTGTTATTCTAACTACTACACTACTGCACCCCACTGCTTCATCAGCAGTCAATAAGATCATGGCTGATCTTGCTTCTCAGAAAATTTCGACTTTCCCTAGAACGGATGTGGAGAGGATATTTCCTACTGTGGGGGAGTACAGCACCAGAGGGCATAGCCTCAGGATACAAGGATGCCCCTTCAGAGCAGAGATGAGGAGGAATTTCTTTTGCTGGAGGGTGGTAAATCTGTGGAATTCTTGCCACAGATGACTGTGCAGCCCAAGTCATTGAATATATTTAAAACAGAGGTTGAAAGGTTCTTGTTTGGTAAGGGTGTCAAAGGTTATGGGGAGAATGTGAGAGGGAAAGGTAAGAGAGTGTCAAAGGTGAGAGGGATAATAAATCAGTCATGATGTAATGGCAGAGGAGACTTGATGGGCTGAACAACCTAATTCTGCTCCAATGGCTTATGGAAAAGGTAGGAGAGTGGGGTTGAGAGAGATAATAGAGCACCCTAAAATAGAACAGTGAGTAGACTAATTCTACTCTATGTCTTAAAAACTAAAATCATTAACAACCTCCAAAGCCTGAGCAAGATTTCAGAATTTCACTGCTGATTAATAGGGATCATCAACCAGGAGTGGGGGGGGAAGAACCACAGTCAACTTGCTCTCCTGAATGCTATTACCGAAGGACGAGCTTCAAGATTCACACGTCCCCATGTCTTACTGTACTGTAATTAATGACAATTATCTTTGACCCAGCGCCACACAAATCATATTCCACCATTGATCACTGGAAAATGACCAGCAGAGGAACAGGCACTGACACTTGCTGGCCACTGTAGTCCCATTAATGTCAATCCCACTCCGAAAAGCTATTTGAAAGTTCTTTATCTGTCCAAGATGGTGCCAAGCTATGCCCTCTGTTGAATCATGGCTCAGATTTGTGTTTTTTTTTAAATTGCTGCTTTAAGGATGGTTCTGGGGATATAGTGGGGAGTTAGGGACAGATATGTGGGACAATTGGAGGTTACGCCCAAGTCCAAGTCTCCTCTCCATGTACAAAGGCCAACAGCACAGAAGATGTGGAACGGAGCTCGTTTTGTTGCTTGTTTTGTTCTGCTGAGCATTGTCAGTATCCTGTGTTGGTGCCAGAATGTGTGGCGACACATGTGGGCCGCCCCCGGCACACCCGAGGGTGTGTTGGTTGTTAGCGCAAATGATGCATTTCACTGTATGTTTTGATATGTATGTGATAAATAAACTTTAATCTTGAATTTATTGCAGTACTTCCTCATCCACAAAACTGGTGTGTTGAACAGGAGAACACAGAGATTATTTTGCAAACCATGCCACTTAATGAGATTATTGTTCATCTGTGACTTGTCCCCACAGACCTGGTCTTTCTCCCTTATCCCTTAATACCTTGTTTCGTTTATTATGTGTCATGTCATATGGCATAGGTGATCATGGTCTTTCTATGACCATGAATGTTCTTTCACAAACTTTTCTACAAAACTGGCTTTCCATTGCCTTCTTCTGGGCAGTACCTTTACAAGATGGGTGACCCCAGCCATTATCAATACTCTTCAGAGATTGTCTGCCTGGTGTCAGTGGTCACATAACCAGGACTTGTGATGTGCATCAGCTGCTCATATGACCATCCACCACCTGCTCCCATGGCTTCACATGACCCTGATCGGGGATGTGGGGGCTAAGCAGGTGCTACACCTTGCCCTTGCAGGCTAGCAGAGGGAAGGAGTGCCTTACATCTCTCTTGGTAGAGATGCATCTCTACCCCACCATACCTTAGATTAACAGAAAAGCTAATTAATCATAGATTTGCAACTGAAGAGAACTGAAGGGAACATCTATACAGGCAGTCCCCGAGTTACTAACATGCGACTTACGGACAAATCCGATTTAAAGACGGACTCAGGAACGGAACTCGTACATAACCCGGGGACTGCTTGTACTTGATCTGACTTACGTACAGATCCAATTTAAAGACGGACTCAGGAACGGAACTCGTACGTAACCCGGGGACTGCTTGTACTCACATCACTCTAGAGATGTGCAGTGGAGAGCATCCAAACATGCTGCATCACTGGATGGTATGGAAACTGCACTGTGACTGAAGGAACGGTAGACAAAACTGCCCAACGTATCACCAGCAGCAGCCTACCCACCATCAGGGTATATATGCAGAGGCTATGTAGCATCCACACCAGGACACCAGACTCAAAAGCAGTTACTTTCCCCAAGTGGTAAGGCTGATAAACAACTCCACCTATTAACTCGTACCCCCATATCCCTAACCATTAATATTTCAATATTTCCTGCTAGTAAAGAAGGTTGAAAGAGTATAGAGAAAATTTACTAGGATGTTGCCAATTCTCAAGGACCTGAGCTATAAGGACAGACTGAACAGGTTAGGACTGTATTCCTCAGAATACAGAAGTTTGAGGGGAGATTTGACAGGTATACAAAATAATGAGGGGTATAGATAGGGTAAATGCAAGCAGGCTTTTTCCACTGAGATTGGGTGGGACTACAACCAGAGGTCATGGGTTAAGGATGAAATTTAATGTCTTTACTCAGAGGACGTTGAGAGTGTGGAATAATCTGCTAGCACAAGTGGTGTGTGTGAGCTCGATTTTAATGCTTAAGATTAATTTGGATAGGTACATGGATGGTAGGGGTATGGAGGGCTATGGTCTCGGTGCAGGTTGATTGGAGTCAATAGTTTAAATGGTTTTGGCATGAAGGACTGAATGGCTTGTTTCTGTGCTATACTTTATGATTCTATGACCTTGTGTACAGATGCTCATGTATCTAGCATCACTTTAAGAACATATAATTAATGCATACAAGCTATTTTTTATTATTGCATTCATTTTCATAGCTTTTTTTTAGCTGAATCAAGATATGGAGTAAAAATCATTTTGATCTCCTTTGCACCTGTGTACTAGAAATTAATGTTAAACATTCATGAAATTTCTTGAATTAACTGACCTTGGAATAGTTGCTGGAAGGAAGTTCCCTACATCTCTATCACACCCTGTTTAAGTGCTTCTGAACTCATGACCATCACTGTATCAGCAAGCCACAATTAAGTGGCCTCCATCAATAAATTAAAGCCGGTGGAAAGAAGATCAGTAAAACTGACTAAAGAAATAAAGGCTGACACATGACCCAAGCTACACGTTGCCCAAGTATCAGGCTGCAAAACTGGCATGGATAACTTCACTCACAACTCTGAACTGCTTCCATAACCTACAGACACACCTTCAAAGACTCTACAATTCATGTTCTCAGTGGCTGATGTTATGACCCCAGCCCCCTCCTTTGTGAGATTCGCAAGAGCCCTAGTCAAGGGGGGGTCAAATGACCCAAGAGAGAGAGGGAGACGTGCTGAAGACCACGTTCCCCAGGGAAGCAGAATAAAGTGACTCTTTGACTATTGTCTCATGAAAACCACGTGTAAAGCCCTCGGGCAAAGTGGGCTGGTCACTCAACAAGACAAAAGCCTCGGACATAGCCATTGTCTTGGGAGACACCTTTGTGGGATAAGGAACTGGCCTACGTGCAAAATCTCAGGGCAATGTGAGATGGGTGATGGGGGAAGGATTGCCTCGCCCCCCTACCCTGATGGACATCTACAACCCTGCCAGTCCAGATAAAAGGTGGGCTGCCGAGGCGGGGCGCCAGACGCACCAGAAGATACGCGAGAATTCCTGCGACTGCGTTTTGAGAGCGACAGCCGGTGGTGGGGTTCGTGTGCGCCCTTTCCTTGCCTGGGATTGGCGACCTCACCACGGAAGAACGGCCTAGCTACAGAGGAAGCCACAGATGAGAGTCCATTCCCCAACGAGACTTCCGACTACCTCCTACAGGTTGGAAAACCTGTCGGGTAAATGTTTCATTCTCTCTCTCTCTTTCTAACAAAAGTGCACCAACGCGACACCACGACAACGGCAGCGGGTGGAACTGCAGTGACCGCAAAAAGACTTTTAAATATCCAGTAAACAATATATATCTACATTACCCCTAGACAACGATAGAGCTTATTTCTGATTGATTATTACTATACCTGTGCTTTAGATTGAGTTGTGACGACGTATATGATCTGAATGTTTTGTATTAACCATACGTTTGTGCCCCTTTATAAATAAAAACGTTTGAAAATAGTAGCATCAGGCTTCGGTGGATCCATCTATCTTTGCTGGAAAATTACCCGGTTACTGGGGAACGTAACACTGTTTTATTAGCGCAGGAAATATCTAATAAAGTGGCTACTAAGTGCATTTCTGTATGCTTGTGGTCTTCCTCTGCTGTAGCCCATCCACTTCACAGTTTGAGGTGTTATGCATTCAGAGATGTTCTTGTAACACATGGTTATCTGAGTTATTGTTGTCTTCCTGTCAGCTTGAACTAGTCTGGCTATTCTGCTCTGCACTCTCTCATTAACAAGGCATTTTTGCCTATAGAACTGCCACTTTTTGCACCATTCTTTGTCAACTCTAGAGAAAAAGTTCTCATTCTGGGGTCCCCGGACCCCTTGGTTAATGGTAGAGGTCCATGACATAAAAAAGTTGGGAACCCCTGCTCTAGAGACTGTTGTGCATGAAAATCCCAGGAGATCAGCAGCTTCTGAGATACTGAAACCACCTGTCTGGCACCAACAACCATTACACAATCTAAGTAATTTAGGTTACATTTTTTCCCATTCTGATGGTCTGAACAACAAGTGAACTTCTCAATCATGTCTGACTGGCATGGACGAGCAGGTGTACAGGTGTAACAAAGTGGCCACCAAGTGTATACAAAAAAACTAAATTCTTTTGTATTTCTTTATTTTTCCTGTAAATGTCTGCAGGAAAATGAATCTCAAGGTGGTATGTTGTTGTACACATGTACTTCAATAATAAATTTACTTTGACTATAGAGATTCAACACCCACAAAAGATTGTGCTGCACCATCTTCAATTGACCTTTCTCACCTCCACAAAACTTGATCTAATCCTGTATGTAGTCTTACTGCATCCGGCCCTTCCCACACCTCCCCCCACTAACAGTACAGTGAAGATTCAGGCTTACTTGGATCTGTTTGAGCAGCTTGTTAATCGGCTTGCAGTTCAGCTTCTGACAGGCCTTCCTGTAGGCAGCAATAATCTCCTCCACCGTCACATTCTGAGCTGTAGGACAGAAAACAAACAGACACTCATCAACTTGCTCCACATACAGCATAAACCATTCAGAAAATAAAAAAGTATAAAAAAGGAATACTTAAACCAGAGACTTTTTTCCCCATGGCAGAAATGGTTAATATTAATGGACAAAAATTTAAGGTGATTGGATGAAAATATACTGTATATTGACTGCATCATGGCTCGTTATAGAAACACCAATGCCTTTAAAAAGAAAATCCTACCAAAGGTAGTGGAACCCAACCATTGAGCACATCTATATGAAACGCTGTTGCAGGAAAGCAGCATCTATCATCAGGGACCCCACCACCCAAACCATGCTCTCTTCTCACCGCTGCCATCAGGCAGAAGGTACAAGAGCCTCTGAACTTGTACCACCAGGCTCAAGAACATCAGGTTCTTGAACAAAAGGAGATAACTACACTCACTTGCTCATCCATTGAGATCATCCCACACCAATGATCTCATTTTAAGGACTTTTTATCTTGTTATCTTATGTTCTTGTTATTTATTGCTGCTTTATATCTCCATTTGCAGTTTATTGTCTTCTGCTCTCTGGTTAATCTTTCATTGGTCCTGTTATACTTACTATTCTATAGATTTGCTGAGTATACCCAGAGGCAAATGAACCCCAGGGTTATATATGGTGACATATATGTACTCTGATAATATTTATTTTGAGCTTTGATATGGGAGGGATATCGGAGGCAAGTCTCCCCCCCCCCCCCCCCCCCCCACACATAGAAAGTGATGGGTGTGAGGAACACCCTGCCACGGGTGGTGGTAAAGGCGAATACTTTTAACACTTTAGACCATATATGTCAAACTCAAGGCCCGCGGTGGAATTATCTTTGGCCCGCGAGATAATATCTAATTACTATTAAAGCTGGCCCCAGTAATCAAAGCGCCTATGGCGTATGATATGGCTAATGCTGAGTTTATTCAGGTACCAGGTTTTCAGGGTTTTTAGTGTTTATTCGGCAGTCTTGCTCGGCAGTCTTCTTCATAAGAAACGGAATTTGTAAAGTGAAACACTTTGTAGTTATAGCAGAGACTGAGACACATGAGAGCAGGCTGAAAAAACGGAGGCAACGAAAGCTGCGTTCGCACGCGTCCGACTGATCCGGCCCGCATGAAGCTGCATTTTGCTCAATCCGGCCCGTGACCTAAAATGAGTTTGACACCCCTGCTTTAGACAGACACATGGATGAGGACTACAATGGGAGGAAGGAGGTTTAGATTAACATTTCCTCCTTTGTTTAAAAGCATTTGGTCTTCTTATCAATACACACAATTTGATGGGAGAATGCAGATTAGGCAGCATCTATGAAGGGGAATGAACAGTTGATCGAGATCGAGTCCTGATGAAGAGTCTTGGTCTGAAACATCAATTGTTTATTAACCTGACCTGCTGAGTTCCTCCAGCATTTTGTGTGTGTTGCTCAAGACTTCCAGCATCTGCAGAAACTCATGTTTATGTCTTCATATCAGATGTTGGTGTACAGTACCCAACGTTCTACTACTTTCCTCTAGAGCAGGGGTTCCCAACCCAGGGTCCACAGACTTTGAAGAACCTTCACTGCAAGGCAGAAGGTCCTGATGGAGTACCTGGTAAGGCTTTGAAAACCTATGCCAACCAACTGGCGGGAGTATTCAAGGAAATTTTCAACCTCTCACTGCTACGGGCAGAAGTTCCCACTTGCTTCAAAAAGGCAACAATTATACCAGTGCCTAAGAAGAATAATGTGGGCTGCCTTAATAACCATCGCCCAGTAGCACTGACATCGACAGTGATGAAATGCTTTAGAAAGGTTGGTTATGACTAGACTGAAATCCTGTCTCAGCAAGGACCTGGACCCATTGCAATTTGCCTATCGCCACAATAGGTCAACGGCAGACGCAATCTCAAAGGCTCTCCACACGGCTTTAGACCACCTGGACAACACTTAAACACCTACGTCAGGATGCTGTTCATCGACTGTAGCTCAGCATTTAATACCATCATTCCCATAAGTCTGATTGAGAAGTTGCAGAACCTGGGCCTCTGTACCTCCCTCTGCAATTGGATCCTCGACTTTCTAACCAGAAGACCACAATCTATGCGGATTGGTGATAATATATCCTCCTCGCTGATGATCAACACTGGCGCACCTCAGGGGTGTGTGCTTAGCCCACTGCTCTACTCTCTGTATACACATGACTGTATGGCTAGGCAAAGCTCAAATACCATCTACAAATTTGCTGACGATACAACTATTGTTGGTAGAATCCCAGGTGGTAACGAGAGGGCCTACAGGAGTGAGATATGCCAACTAGTGGAATGGTGCTGCAGCAACAACCTGGCACTCAACGTCAATAAGACGAAAGAGCTGATAGTGGACTTCAGGAAGGGTAAGACGAAGGAACACATACCAATCCTCATAGAGGGATCAGAAGTGGAGAGAGTGAGCAGCTTCAAGTTTCTCGGTGTCATGATCTGAGGAGCTAACCTGGTCCCAATATATCGATGTAATTATAAAGACAAGACTGCGGCTATACTGTACTTTATTAGCTTAAAGAGATTTGGCACGTCAACAAATACACTCAAAAACTTCTATAGTTGTACCGTGGACAGCATTCTGACAGGCTGCATCAATGTCTGGTATGGAGGGGCTACTGCGCAGGACCGAAAGAAGCTGCAGAAGGTTGTAAATCTAGTCAGCTCCATCTGGAGCACTAGCCTACAAAGTACCCAGGACACCTTTAGGGGGCAGTGTCTCAGAAAGGCAGCGTCCATTATTAAGGACCTCCTCCAGCACCCAGAGCATGCCCTTTTCTCACTGTTACCATCAGGTAGGAGATACAGAAGCCTGAAGGCACACACCCAGTGATTCAGGAACAACTTTTCCCCCTCTGCCATCTGATTCCTAAGTGGACAATGAAGCTTTGGACGCTACCTCACTTTAAAAAAAAACAGTATTTCTGTTTTTGCACATTTTAAAAAATCTATTCAATATACAGAATTGATTTACTTGTTTATTTATTATGTTTTTATTTTATTTATTATTTTTTTCTCTCTCTCTGCTAGATTAAGTATTGCATTGAAATGCTGCTGCTAAGTTAACAAATTTGTCATCACATGCCAGTGATAATAAACCTCATTCTGATTCAGACTTCTCGTCTCACAGACTGAAGTCCTGTTGGGCAGTGTTTTAGAAGCCGAGTAAACTTTGTTATCACACTTGTATCTTAACTCTCTTACACAGCTGATAGCACTCACTTGAGTCTAAATGTGTGGGTTCAATGCACCCTAAGGATGCAAACACTGGGCCTGTACTCACTGGGGGTGGAACCTTATTTAAACCTATTGAATACTGAAAGGCCTAGATAGAGTAGAGATGGAAAGCATGTTTCCTATAGTGGGGGAGTCTAGGACCAAAAGGCACAGTCTCAGAATAGAAGAACAGAGATGAGGAGGAATGTGTCTAGCCAGAGGGTGGTAAATCAAAGTACCCATATACATGCACGACCCCAAGATTCATTTTCTTGCAGGTATACATGTAAATTCAATAAACAATCAATGAAAGACCACACCAACAGGTCAGCCAAACCAATGTGATGAACACAACAAATGCAATAGTAGTAATAATAATAATAATAATAATAATAATAAGACTGTGGCGACCCACTTTCTGCGCAGGCAAACCGGCTCACAAATAGCCAGCACGTGGGGGGAGACTTTGGTAATGCACCTCTGATGTCATCTCCGCCCGGAGAGGGCGGGCGCTAGGGATTAAATGCCAGCGCTGTGAAGTTTGAATAAACTAGTCTCGAAACAAATAACGTGTTGTTATTTCAGCGCCGTGTGTAGCACATCGCTACATTGGTGACCCCAATGGTCCAAACGGGATTTGGACCAAAGATTGCTTCAAGACCATAAGATATAGGAGCAGAATTGAGCCATTTGACCATCAAGTCTGTTCTGTCATTTCATCATGGCTGATCCAATTTCCCTCTCACTCCCAATCTCCTGCCTTCTCCCTGTATCCCCTCACACCCTGACCAACCTATCAATCCTGTTCCACCATTTCATCATGGATGATCCAATTTTCCTCTCAGTCTCAATCTCCTGCTTTCTCTTGCCATGTATCCTTTCATGCCCTGACCAATCAAGAATCTACATCAACCTCTGCCTTGAATATACATGAAGACTTGGCTTCCACAGCTCAGCTACCTGTGACAAAGAATAAATAAGCAAGATTGATGATGATGATGAGGATGGCTGTTTTTTCCCCCCACTTGCGGAGATCAGGAGGGAAGAGCCCTCAGGAGCGACAGCACAATTGTTGGTGACTGTAGAGGCCAATTCTGGATCTGCAGACTCTGGAGAAGCAGGGAAGTGGGAACAGCTGGGATGAGGGTGCTTGGGTATTAGGATCCTTCCTCTGTCTCCTCTTCTTTTCAGCAATTGCCCATCTGGATTCCTCAAAATTTCTGGTTGCTCTGTGGATCAGCGTTCTCACACAGTTTGTTACAAGCCAGTTGACCTTGATATTTGCCATAGAGGGCTGCTGCTCAAGTTGATTTCTTTTGCTTTGAGAGTGTTCTCCGTACAGTGCTGCTTTCGGTAACCTGGAGTTGTCCATGTGAGGCACATGGCCTGGCCAGAGGAGCTGCCTGAGCAGCAAAATGGCTTCAATGCCTGGAAGTTGAACCTTCTCCAGGACCTCGTTGTTGGAGACACAATCCTGCCAAATAATATCCATGATGGGGCAGAGGCAACAAGAATGAATAAGAAATATTCAGAACATGAAATGAAGAGTCCTTGAAAGTGAGTCCAAGGTTATGGGAACAATTCAGTGATGAATTCAGTATACTTGAGTTAAGTTTGCAGGAAGTTGAGATTTTAATCAAAAAGCTATCAGAAGAGGTTCCAAGAGGAATTGAGAGTAAATTGGACTACTTTTGCTTCATTACATGCAAACCAAATGATTAAAAAAATGTTTGTGATCTGTTATTCTTAACCGCAATAATTATTAGGTTACATTTTAAAAAAAGCAACACACACAAAATACAGGAGGAACTCAGCAGGTCAAGCAGCATTCTTGGAGAGGAGTAAAGATCTTTCCACTTCCACCATCACCATCAGCTTCTCACTTTATCCTCCCTTCCTCTACACACCCACCTTCCCCTCTATCACCTGCCAGCTCTCACTCCTTCCCCTTCCCTCCTGGGCTCTTTCCAGCCCTGAAGAAAGGTCCCAGCCAGAAACATTGACTCTTTACTCCTCTCCATAAATTCCTTACTTGCTGAGTTCCTCCAGCATTTTGTGTATTATACTCCGGATTTTCAGCATCTGCAGAATCTCCAATGCTTATATTGTTGAATAAAAATTACTGGCCCAAAATGTTGACTGTTTATTCCCCTCCAGAAACTGCCTGACTTGCTGAGTTCCTCCAGCATTTTGTATGTGTCATATACAGCAATGCGCTGATCAGGAAAGTTACTCTATAATCAGTCATTTAAGGACAGAGAACACAGAAAAGCCTAATCTTTATTTCTAGACTATAAAAGTTCTGAAACACAATCAAATAGACAGTACAAGCTTCAATTCAAGCAGAGAATTCACTTTAAATTTCAACTTTACTCAAAATACTTTCCCAGAGCATCCTTTGGAAGAAGAAAAATTACTCCTTTCTGTTGATTGAGTAGAAATTTAATGACATTTTTATAGCAGAAATATTAACCCATTTTAAACTTACTTTTGGTGCTGGCTACACTGCAACTTATATCATAAAGAATAATATTCAAGGATGCAACACTATTTCTAGTAAAGAAGGCCATTTAGCTCATTGAGGCAATTCAGGCTTCTCAGCTCTTGATCCATAGCAGTATAAAAGACACCAATTGCTCAACCCTGTACAGCTCCTATAATTTTTTCAGGTGGTGTATTCTGGCTCCATCCTCTGAATGGCTAAAACATCTTCAACTCCCATATAATGCTCCTACATTGAAATCTACTCCTCATTGCTATTCTCTCTACCAGAATGAGCCCTATTATAAGCCCTACCTATAGATATAACACACACAAAAAATACTGGAGGAACTCATCAAGCCAGGCAGCATCTATGGAAAAGAGATACCTATACTGTCTGTTATGATCCCTTAATTTTACACATCTTAATTAAACGTAGAACAATACAGTACAGGAGCAGGTGCTTCAACCCATGACATTATGCCTAACTAATTAAAGTCGTAATTAATACCTAACTAAACAAGCTCATTCTGCTACACAAGTCCCTCCATTCACTGTATAGTCATGTGCCTATGTAACAGCCACTTAAACTTTGAACTTTGTCTGAGGTGTTTATTATCATAGTATGTATACATTACATGACCTTGAGATTCGTATCCTGACAGGCTGCCATGAAACAACTCAAAAGAACCCATGAAGAAAAGACTGTCAAGCAGCCAACGTGCAGAGAAAAAAACCCAAATCATATAAACAGTAAACACAAGCAAGTAGCATTCTGAACTGAAGTCCACAAAGGGAGCTTGTCCACAGACCCTTAGTTCAGGACAGAGCCGAGCAGCGAGCTGAACTGGCTTGACCCTCGCCTCAGTCTCAACACCCTGGCCTGGTGCTCAAATCATTGTCCAAACATTGGGTTCAGTCGCTCTGATAGGCTCTGGTGCCTGGAAACTGCTGCCTCAGTTCGGCCTATATCTGACCCTTCCGATTCAGTTTGGTGCTTAAATTGCCCCCCAAACATTGGGTTCAGTCGCTTTGATAGGCTCTGATGGCTAGACTCCGCCACCTCAATTCGGCCTGTACCTGACCTTTCCGATTCGGCTTGGTGCTTAAGTCGTCGTCCAAACATTGGATCTTCCTTGCTCTCGGTGATGGGCCTACTGACTCACCTCACCTTGGTCCTGTCACAGCAAATTACCTCCAAGTCTAAAGAGAAGTTACAGACTACTACTTGTGATAATTGTTTGCCAGAAAAATTGTGATTAACAACATATTTAGTTGTTTTCTTTGTTTCATTAGCCACCAGACAGAAGTTACTGAGATTCACCAATGCCATCTTAAATTGGAGGATCTATTGCATCTGCTTCCACCATCAACCTCAGGCAGCTCATCCCAACCACCTACAATTCTCTATTAAAAACCTGCTCTGCCTATCTCTCATGCACTTAACCCCTTTCACCCTAAATACATGCCCTCTAGTATTAGATATTTTGAACCTGGGAAAAAGATATCGTCCATCTATTCTATCTATGCCTCTCATCATTTGATAAACTTCTATCAAGTCTCCCATCAGCCTCCAACGTTCCAGAAGAAATAACTGAAATTTGTTCATCCTCTCCTTATAGTAAATGCTCATGGGAGTTGAAGGTGTTTTCACCATCCAGAGCATGGTGAAAAGCCAGACTACATCACCTGAAAGAATTATAGGAAGCTGTCAGATTTAAGTACGGTAGTACTGGGCTGTGTACTTGCTATGGTTCAAGAGCTGAGAAGCCTGAACTACTTCAATAATCCTCTACTACATCCTCCCCAAGGCCTCCACATCTTTCCTATAATGGAAAAATTGGAACTGAATGCAATACTCCAAATGTTGCCGAACCAACTTTATAAAACTGCAACCTACTGTATATTTATTATTTAATAACATAACTTTTTGCCTCAAACTCAATGCCTTGACTAAAAGGCAAGTTTGCCATACACCTGCTTTAGTCCTCCAACAGCCTGTTCTTTTCCAAGTAAAATGACCTCAGGCCAACTATTCTTGGCTCATTAATGAAATTCTCCAACTCTGACAATTTACCAAGATGCTGTCTGAAATAGATCATAAGACCATAAGATACCCGGAGCAGTATAATTTGGTCCATTTACCCTGCTTCACTATTTCATCATGATTGATCCATTTTTCCTCTCAGCCTCAATCTTCTTCCTTGTCCCTGCATCCCTTCACACCAACTAATTAAGAACCTATCGACTTCTGTCTTAAATATATCCAATAACTTGGTCTTTACAGCCACCATGCGACAATGAATTCCACGGATTCCCCACTCTACAGAGCATATCCGCTGAGAAAAACTTGGGCTTTTCTCTTCGGAGTGAAGGAGGATATGATGCGACTTGATAGAGGTATACGTACAAGATGATACGAGGCATTGATCAAGTGGACAGCCAGAGATTTTTTCCCAGGGCGTAAATAGCTAATATGAGGGGACACAATTTTAAGATGATGAGAACAAAGTATGGTGGGGGGGGAGGGAGGTGTCAGAGGTAGTTTTCTTTTACACA
The DNA here is from genome assembly GCF_048418815.1 of Hemitrygon akajei. Classification (NCBI taxonomy): domain Eukaryota; kingdom Metazoa; phylum Chordata; class Chondrichthyes; order Myliobatiformes; family Dasyatidae; genus Hemitrygon; species Hemitrygon akajei. The sequence continues at coordinate 115,080,548 of NC_133135.1, read as the reverse complement.
GAGTAGTGGATGTTTGTAATGCCCTGTCAAGGCTGGTGGTAGTCATAGATACATTAGGACCATTTCAGAAACTCTTGGATAGGCACACAGATGACAGTAAAATAGAAAGTCATGTAGAAGGGTTAGATTGATCTTAAGAGTAGATTAAAAAGTCAGCACAGCATTGTGGGCCAAGGGGCCTGTACTGTGCAGTAATGTTTTATGGAATAGGTTTAACTTCCTACAGATACCTGTTGAAATTCTTATCATCTTTATTATTATCAACCCTGACACCCTACTTGGGTGTCGAGTGGAGATGTGTCTCTACCAAAGGAGATGCAAGGTGCTCTTTTCCTCTGCTAGCCTGCAGGTCACCCTTGAGCAAGGTGTAGCATCTGCCTACCCTCCCCCCACCAATCAGGGTCACATGAAGCCATGGGAGCAGGTGGTGGACGGTCGTATGAGCACCCAGTGCATTACAAGTCCTGGTTATACGACCACTGACGCCAGACAGACAATCTCTAAAAAGTATTGATAATGGCTGGGGTCACCTATCTTGTAAAGACACTGCCCAGAAGGCGACAATGGCTAACCACTTCTGTAGCAAAATTTGTCAAGAACAATTAAGGAAAGACCACAAACACGAGGAAATCTGCAGATGCTGGAAATTCAAGCCACACACACAAAATGCTGGTGGAACATAGCAGGCCAGACAGCATCTATAGGAAGAAGTACAGTTGACGTTTCGGGTCCTGATGAAGGGTCTCAGCCTGAAACATTGACTGTACTTCTTCCTATAGATGCTGCCTGGCCTGCTGCGTTCCACCAGCATTTTATGGAAAGACCACAACTGCCTATATCATATCATGTGGCATATAATGGCAATGATGACAACCTATTGTGAGGATCCAGAAAGAATGCAGGTTCAGTGAGTGTAGTCTAACTGCTCTTTTTCTGAGTGTGTGTAATAATGACCTGATGTTAATGGACAGAAATTTTCTGTCTGCATTAGGTCTGGTTTCCATGACCTCATTGGGCAGCTGGGTTGAAGTAGCTTTATCTCACAGGTGAGTGAGTCCGACAATGGCACAAGATATCTGAGGAGGCCTTGCATCAATATCTGTCTGCAGATCAGGTATCTATCCTAGCAGTGTTACACAAGCATATTGTTCAGAGTTTACAAGAATCAGCAGTGACCTCATTAAAAATTAACTGCGAGGTTCTTTCATTTGGCTGGAGAATCTAAAAATAGAGCCACATTCTCAGGATAAAGGGTAGACCATCAGAACAGAGGTGAGGAAACATTTCTTTACAGAGAGATCTGTAAATCTGCGTGATTCTCTAACCCAGAAGACTGCATGTGATCAGTCAAAAACAAGACTGATTAATATTTGGGCACCATGCAAAGCCAGGGTATATGGTATAAAGGTATATGGCAGTTCAGTCATGATCTTATGTAATGACTACATGGGCTCAAAGGGTGAAAGTTTCAAAGTACATTTTAATATCAGAGTAATTCTACAGTAAACTTGAAATTCATACAATTCGTACTCTTCGCAGATCCACAAAACAAAATCCCATAGAATGATAGAAACTTCAAAGCCCCAAAGCCCCGTCCCTTTGTACAAGCAAGCTCTCCTTCCACCCCCACCCGCACCAGCAGAAGCACTAACCCCTCACCCAGCCCCTCACCAAAACAGGTTCTTAAAGTTTTTATTTAGGATATTTATTTCTCCTAAATTTTAAGCACGTCTCCTTTCTGAAACCCTAGCTTGCTGGCATTAAAACTCATCACCTCTTTTAGCCTATTCCTTCCCAGGGTCTTCTGCATCAGAGGCCCATTTCATTCTGCCAGGACCTGTAAGCAGAACAGCTCTCCCCAAATCATTCTGTCTCGCTCAATGCAATGTTGGAGGCGGCTTTGCAATGAAGGACAAAGGATGGACCAAAGCTTGCAAAGCGTCTGCAGTTACAAAGACACCACTCCTCTGGCCTCTGAATATGCAGTGTCAAAGGGTGGATTATAAAGGGATGAAATAGAAGAAAGCAAATTTAAAAAAGGAAAATACGACATCATAACAGTGATGCCACTGATTTCATCAGTAGTAATCCACAGTAATTCTGGTTTTAACCCAGATAAATGCGAGCTGTTGCACCTCAGTAGGTAAAATGCAAGGAGACAATACACTATTTAGGGCAAGATCCGTAACAGTGCTGCTGAGCAGAAAGATCTTGGGATATGTTCATAACTCATTGTAAGTGGCTACACAGGCTGATAAGGTGGTTAAGATGTCTTATGGAATACTTGCTTGGAGGCACTGAGTTCAAAAGTCAGGAGGTTATGTTGCAACTTTATAGAAGTCTGGTTGGGCCACATCTGGAGTATTGCAATAGTTCTGGTCACCCCACTATAGGGAGGATGTTGAGACTTTGGAGAGGGTACAGAAGAGGTTTACCAGAATGCTGCCTGGTTCAGAGGGCATTTGCTATCATGAGAGACTGGATAAACTTGGGTTGTTTTCACTGGAGTGCTGGAGGTGAAAGGGAGATGATAGAAGTTTACAAGATTATGAAAGGCATAGAGTGGGCAAGGAGTATCTATTTCCCAGGGTTGAAATGTCTAATACCAGAGGGAATGCTTTGAAGGTGAAAGGGGGTAGGTTCAAGGGGGATGTGAGGGGTAATTTTTTTTTTACTCAGAGTGGTGGACCCCTGGAATGTGCTGCCTGGTAGGCTGGTAGAAGCAAATACATTGAAAGCTTTTAAGAGGTATTTGGATAGGCTCATGGATGCAAGGGGAATGGAGGGATATGGACATGGTGTAGGTAGGAGGGATTTGCGTTTGCATGTTTCTCATTTGCTTTTTAGCTGGTTAGGCACAACACTGCAGGCCAAACAGACTGTTCCTGTTTCTGTGTCCCATGACAGCATAGCAGTGATGTCATTGAACTAGTAATCCACAGTAATCCTGGATTAGTTAAGATCTATGGAAACTGATAAATCTGGCATCATTACTGGTGATGATCTAGTACTGAACAATCATGAAAACACACATTCAGTTTATGAACACTACAGATTGTGCAGATGCTGGAGAAACTTAGCAGGTCAGGCAGCATCTCTGGAGGGAAAGAGACAATTGATATTTCGGGCCAAGAACCTTCATCAGGACTGGAGAGGAAGGTGAAAGAAACCAGAATAAGGTGATGAAGTAAGGGGAGGTGAAAGGTGAAATCAAGCAAGGGGGAAAGTGGGAGGGTGGGGGAGGGGGGTGAAATAAGAAGCTGGGAGGGGGATAGGTGGAAAAGGTAAGACTGAAGAAGGAATCCGATAGGAGAGGAGAATGAATCATGGGAGAAGAGAAGGAAGAGGGGCCCCAGAGGGAGATAGACAGGTGAGAGGGATAAGAGGCGAACCAGAATGGAGAATGAAAAAAGAGATTACCAAAAGTTATAGAAAGCAATGTTCATGCCACCTTTTCAAGAAAGAAGCGAAGAGCTTAAGACTTCCTGACAGGGGATAGAAGTGTTTAAGGACCAGATTTCATAATAAAAATGGGAGTGTTCAATGCCAAGGAACTTAAAGTGACTGAAGAGATCAAGAGTGTGTGAAGTGTCAAGAATCTAGGTGTGAAGGAACTGAGCTAGAGGGGGAGGGCGGAACAAATTGGAGCCAAGGTATGAGCTCAATGAGGCAGGAGAATGTAGAAACAATAGGCGTACCCACACATTTTTCCAGAAAGAAGTAGAGTTACTCTTTTTCTAGAAAGAAGCTGAGACATCAGTTTCTGAAACTCAGTTAGGCTTTGCTGTTGGTACCCAGGTCTGAGCTATGTGCAAGTTCAGATTCATATAAGTCTGGAAGATGTGTAGCTTGAGTGGTTGATGGTTGGGTTGAGTTGTTCTCTGATCTTGGCAATGTTTCGTCACCATGCAGCAAATATTACATTGGCCAAACTGGGAGAAAACTTTCCACAAAGATTCATGAACATCAACTGACTGTGAAGCAGCATGACCAACTCTCCCTCATCTCTATCCATGAAGACTGAGATGGGCACTATTTCCATTGAGTGTCAGTGAAAGACATGGTGCAAGCAAGCACGTGGCATAGAACAGAATTCAGAGAAATGTAGTTTTCCATGAACAATTGTGTAAACAAACATAGACCTCAGTCCCATTTATGAGCCAATTTGGGCAAAATTCCTGACCTATGATGCACGTAGTTTGTCACACAAACAATCAGCGATGAGATTTCCTCCCTACATCACAACTGAGTTTCCAAATTGATGTCCAATTAGTTGACTGAAAAGTATATAAAGACAAGTATTCAGAGGACACACCACAATTAACAGTGCACTGATGATGTCTCCTCATATAGTGACAAAATGTTTGCAAGTAAATTTCCAAGATTAAAGAACAACTCAACCAAATCATACAGGTCTTCCCAGTTTATGAACATCCAACTATATACAGCCCCATACATGGATCAAGTGTTGGGAGGAGAATCAGTGGGATGGAGTTACTGGCTGCTGTGAGGCTGCAGGCACCTTCTGCCTCATGGGAACGGAGATGTTATGAACAGTTCACAGCAATGGAACCCTGCTGTAACCTGAGGAAGGTCTACAGTAATGTGAACTCCTCCTAACTCCTCTCTGAAACAATTCTGCAATCTACTTAGGTGTACCAAATACCTATAATGACTTACTGGCATATTCTTGATGGTTAGGTATAGGTGCTAAATATCACCACCTGGCACAGAGAAGCCACTGCATAGGTTCACAAAAAGCTGCAGTGGGTTGCAGACTCAGCCAGCACTACCATTGGTACCAGTCTCACCAGCTTAAGGGACATCTTCAAGGGTGATGCTTCAGAAAAGTGGCATACTTCCATCATTAAGAAATTCTATCACCCAATGATTTAGGAAGAGCTTCTTCCCTCTGCCATCAGCGTTCTGAACAGACAAAGAATACATGAACACAACCTTCCTTTTTTTTTGCTTTCTACACTATTTATTTAATTTTTAAAAAAAATCAATATACAGCACCTAGAAAATTTTTTCACACCTATTGGAAGTTTTCATGTTTTATAATATTGAATCAGTGATTTAATTTGGCTTTTTTGACACTGGTCAACAGAAAAAGACTCCTTTGTGTCAAAGTGAAAAAAGATCTCTACAAAGTGAGTTACAACTATAAAACACAAAATAATTGATTGCTTAAGTATTCACCCCCTTTAATATAACACATCAAATCATCACTGGTGCAGCCAATTGGTTTTAGAAGTCACATAATTAGTTAAATGGAGATCATCATGTGCAGTTGAAACACTGATTGTAGTAAAAATACACTTATCTGGAAGATCCAACCGTTGGTGAGTCAGTATCCTGGCAAAAACTACACCATCAAGGCAAAAGAACACTCCAAGCAACTACATGAAAAAAAGTTATTGAAAAGTACAAGTCAGGAGATGGATTCAAGAACATTTCCAAGTCACTGAATATCCCTTGGAGTACAGTTGTCAATCATCAGGAAATGGGAAGAACGTGGCACAGCTGTAAATCTGCCTAGAGCAGGCTGCCTCAAAAACTGAGTGACTGTGCAAGAAGGGGACTAGTGAGGTAAGCCCCCTAGAGACCTAAGACAACTCTGGAAGAGTTACAAGCTTCAGTGGCTGAGATGGGAGAGACTGTGCATACAACAACTGGTGCACGGGTGCTTCACCAGTCACAGCTTTATGGGAAAGTGGGAAAAAGAAAGCCACTGTTGAACAAACTCACATGAAATCTCAGCTAGAGTTTGCCAGAAGGCATATGGGAGACTCTGAAGTTAGCTAAAAGGAGGCTTGGTGGTCCAATGAAACCAAAATTGAGCTTTTTTGGCCATCAGACGAAATGCTGCCAAACATCACATCTTATCAAAAACACACCATCCCTACCATGAAGCATGGTGGTGGCTGCATCATGCTGAGGGGATGCTTCACTGTAGCAGGCTCTGGAAGACTTGTGAAGGTAGACGGTAAAATAAACACAGCAAAACACAGGGAAATCCTGGAGGAAAACATGATGCAGTCTGGAAAAAACTACAACTTGTGAGATTTGTTTTCCACCGAGACTATGACCCCAAGCATAAAGCCAAAGCTACACAGAAATGGCTTAAAAACAACAAAGTTAATGCCCGGAGCAGCCAAGTCAGAGTCCAGATCTCAATCCATTTGAGAATTTGTGGCTGGACTTGAAAAGGGCTGTTCACTCACAATCCCCAACCAATCTGATAGAGCTTGAGCACTTTTGTAAAGAAGAATGGGGAAAAATTGCAGTGTCCAGATGTGCAAAGCTGATAGAGACCTATCCACACAGACTCAAGGCTGTAATTGCTACCAAAGGTGCATCTACTAAATACTGACTTGAAGGGAGAGAATACTTATGGAATCAATTATTTTGTGTTTTATGTTTGTTATTAATTTAGATCACTTTGTAAAGATCTGTTTTCACTTTGACATGAGAGTCATTTCTGCTGATGTGTCAAAAAAGCCAAATTAAATTCGCTGTGATACAATGCTGCAAAACAATAAAACATGAAAACTTCTAAGGGTGGTGAACACTTTTTATAGAAACATAGAGAACCTACAGCACAATACAGGACCTTTGGCCTACAAAGCTGTGCCGAACGTGTACTTACCTTAGAAATTATCAAGGGTTACCCATAGCCGTCTAGTTTTCCAAGCTCCATGTACCTATCCAAGAGTCTCTTAAAAGACCCCATCGTATCCGCCTCCACCACCATTGCCGGCACCCCATTCCACACACTCACCACTCTCTGCATAAAAAAACTTATCCCTGACATCTCCTCTGTACCTACTTCCAAGCACCTTAAAACTGTGCCCTCTTGTGCTAGCCATTTCAGCCCTGGGAAAAAGCCTCTGACTATCCACACGATCAATGCCGCTCATTATCAGGTCACCTCTCATCCTCCGCCGCTCCAAGAAAAGGCCAAGTTCACTCAATCTATTCTCATAAGGCAAGCTTCCCAATCCAGGCTACATCCTTGTAAATCTCCTCTGCACCCTTTCTATGGTTTTCATGTCCTTCCTGTAGTGAGGTGACCAGAACTGAGCACAGTACTCCAAGTGGGGTCTGACCAGGGTCCTATATAGCTGCAACATTACCTCAGGGCTCTTAAAGCTCAATCCTACGGTTGATGAAGGCCAATGCACCGTATGCCTTCTTAACCACAGAGTCAACCTGCACAACAGCTTTGAGTATTCTATGGACTCGTATCCCAAGATCCCTCTGATCCTCCATACTGCCAAGAGTCTTAGCAATGGTAGGGTATTGAGGAATGCAGTGGAACAGAGAGATCTAGGAATAACAGTGCATAGTTCCCTGAAGGTGGAGTCTCATGTAGATAGGGTGGTGAAGAAGGCTTTTGGAATGCTGGCCTTTATAAATCAGAGCATTGAGTACAGAAGTTGGGATGTAATGTTAAAATTGTACAAGGCATTGGTAAGGCCAAATTTGGAATATTGTGTACAGTTCTGGTCACCAAATTATAGGAAAGATATCAATAAATTAGAGAGAGTGCAGAGACGATTTACTAGGATGTTACCTGGGTTTCAGCACTTAAGTTAGAGAAAGGTTGAACAAGTTAGGTCTCTATTCATTGGAGCATAGAAGGTTGAGGGGGGATTTGATCGAGGTATTTAAAATTTTGAGAGGGATAGATAGAGTTGACGTGAATAGGCTGTTTCCATTGAGAGTAGGGGAGATTCAAACGAGAGGACATGATTTGAGAGTTAGGGGGCAAAAGTTTAAGGGAAACACGAGGGGGTATTTCTTTACTCAAAGAGTGATAGCTGTGTGGAATGAGCTTCCTGTAGAAGTAGTAGAGGCCAGTTCAGTTGTGTCATTTAAGGTAAAATTGGATAGGTATATGGACAGAAAAGGAGTGGAGGGTTATGGGCTGAGTGCGGGTAGGTGGGACTAGGTGAGATTAAGAGTTCAGCACGGACTAGGAGGGCCGAGATGGCCTGTTTCCGTGCTGTGATTGTTATATGGTTATATGGTTAATGCTAAATTCTGCCATCATATTTGACCTACCAAAATTAACCACCTCACACTTACCTGGGCTGAACTCCATCTACCACTTCTCAGCCCAGTTTTGCATCTTATCAATGTCCCACTGTAACCTCCAACAGCTCTCCACACTATCCACAACACCACCAACCTTTGTGTCATCAGAAAATTTACAAACCCATCCCTCCACTTCCTTATCCAGGTCATTTATAAAAATCACGAAGAGCAGGGGTCCCAGAACAGACCCCTGAGGTACACCACTGGTCACCAACGTCCATGCAGAATATGACCTGTCTACAACCACTCTTTGCCTTCTGTGGGCAAGTCAGTTCTGGATCCACAAAGCAATGTCCCCTTGGATCCCATGCCTTCTTACTTCCTCAATAAGCCTTGCATGGGATACCTTATCAAACGCCTTACTGAAATCCATACACACTACATATACTGCTCTTCCATCATCAATACGTTTAGTCACATCCTTAAAAAATTCAATCAGGCTCGTAAGGCATGTCCTGCCTTTGACAAAGCCATGCTGACTACAGTCGGCCCTCCTAATCAGTGGGGGGATTGGTTCCGGGACTCCCTGCGGATACCAAAAAACATGGATGCTCAAGTCCCTTATGTAAAATGGTGTAGTATTTGCATATAACCTATGCACATCTTCCCGTATACTTTAAATCATCTCTAGATTACTTATAATACCTAATACAATAGATAGATAGATAGATAGATAGATAGATACTTTATTCATCCCCATGGGGAAATTCAACATTTTTTTCCAATGTCCCATACACTTGTTGTAGCAAAAACTCATTACATACAATACTTAACTCAGTAATAATATAATATGCATCTAAATCACTAACTCAAAAAGCATTAATAATAGCTTTAAAAAAGTTCTTAAGTCCTGGCAGTTGAATTGTAAAGCCTAATGGCATTGGGGAGTATTGACCTCTTCATCCTGTCTGAGGAGCATTGCATCGACAGTAACCTGTCGCTGAAACTGCTTCTCTGTCTCTGGATGGTGCTATGTAGAGGATGTTCAGGGTTTTCCATAATTGACAAATAGTTGTTATACTGTATTGTTTCGGACACAATGACAAGAAAAAAAGTCTGTACATGCTCAAACAACGAGTGCTGGAGAGGGAACTTCTGGGTTTTTGTTTTTGATTCCGATCTGCAACAGTACAGACGCAACCATCGTAGCTCTTCTGGCAACTTTGATGCCGCCTCGGCATTAGCCGATCCCGATTCTTCCGTGATCTTTAAGTTCTGAGGCTGTAGTGCTTTACATACCTATCCAGCCATCCCTTACTAGCTTTAAACTCCTTCCTCTCGCTCACAACACAAGTAGCAAATGAACAATGCTCAAATGAGTAATACTTTTAATCATCTTTAGATTACAGTACTTATAATACCTAATACAATGGAAATGCTGTGTAAATAGTTGCTAGACTGTATTGCTTAGGGAATAAGGATGCTTTGCAGGAGGCTCAATAATACTAAAGTCAGGATCCGTGGAGGTTGAGGGCTGAGGATCTTCAAGCCTTGAAAATCGAGACTTCACAATGGCAGATTATGCTCCCTCTTAGCCTTTGAGGAATTGCTTTGACCACTTAACTGCTTTTTGGGAGCCATTTTTTAACAGAAACAAAGTAGCGACCGAATGAGACATGAAGCGAACAATGCTCAAACAACGATTGCTGGAGAGAGAACTTCCGGGTTTTCCCAATCCGTGGTTGGTTGAATCTGCACATGCGGAACCCGTGGATAAGGAGGGCCGACTGTATTCCTAATCACATTATGCCTCTCCAAATGTTCATAAGTCCTGCCACTCAGGATCCTCTCCAGCAACTTACCATCAGTAAAGCAAGACTCACTGGTCTATAATTTCCTGGCTATCTCTACTCCCTTTCTTGAATAAGGGAACAACATCTGCAACCTTCCAATCCTCCGGAACCTCTCCCATCCCCATTGCTGATGCAAAGATCATTGCCAGAGGCTCAGCAATCTTCTCCCTCGCCTCCCACAGTAGCCTAGGGTACATTTTGTCCAGTCCCAACTTGATGCTTTCCAAAAGCTCCAGCACATCCTCTTCTTTAATATCTACATGCTCAAGCTTTTCAGTCCACTGTAAGTCATCCCTACAATCACCAAGATCCTTTTTTGTAGTGGATACTGAAGCGAAGTATTAAATACATTATAGGCATTGTATTTCTAATGATAACTTATTGTATATTTACGTATTGCCAATACTGCTGTCAAAAAACAAGTTTCATATGTTTATTCAGTAATATTAAACCTGATTTTGATTCTTAATAGCTCTGACACATTGACTGTTTATTCCCCTCCATAGATGCTCCCTGACCTACTAAGTTCCTCCAGTATTTCTGTGTGTTGCTCTTGAACACAAAACTCTAGTGGCAAATAATGCTAGACAACAAAGATTATACTTCCTGAATACTTTTGGATGCAAATCTCATGGACTTTAGGCTGCTGGTTGTGAAAATCCCATGAAATTTCTCTAATCACGCACCATTAAAAAAAACTCACCTATATTTGTTATTTTAATTCATAATTCAAGTTAGAATAACTGATACTAAGATTTTTGTTGGAAGGCATTTTTATTGGTCCACAAATCAAACAGGGCATCAATGGCAGGCAATTTGAAGAACTTCTGGTGAGACCAGAGAGAAATCACATGGAAGGCATTCAAGGCAAACTCAAAGGTCTTAAGGTGGATAAGTCACCTGCGCCAGATGGACTACACCCTGAGAGAGATTGCTGAAGAGATAATGGATGCATTGTTCATGATCTTTCAGAATCACTTGGTTCTGGTATGGTCCCAGAGAACTGGGAGATTGGAGATATCACTCTACTCTTTAAGAATGGAGGAAGGCAAAAGAAAAGAAATTACAGGCCAGTTAACCTAACCTCAGGGGTTGGGTAAGTGTTCAGAGTCCATTATTAAGGATGAGGTTTCAGTGTACTTGGAGACTAATGATAAAATAAGTCAAAGACAGCATGGTTTCTATAAGGCAAATCTTGCATCACAAATCTGTTACGAGTTCTTTAAGGAAGTAACAAGAAAGGTAGACAAAGGAGTGGCAGTGGATGTCATTTACTTGGATATTCAGAAGTTATTTGATGAGGTGCCACACAAGGCTGTTTATGCAGTTACAGGAAAGATACTGGCATAGGGGAATGGCTGGCAGGCAAGAGGCAGAAAGTGGAAATAAAAGGGACCTTTTCTGATTTGCTGCCAGTGACTAGTGGTGTTCCTCAGGGGTCAGTATTAGGACCGCTATTTTTTGCATTGTTTGTCAATGATTTGGATAATGGAATTGATGGTTTTGTGGCAAAGTTTGTGTATAATACAAAGATGAGTGGAGGTGAGATGTTAAAAGATTGATTTGTCCTGCTGACATGCAGGAAATTAGATGCATAGTCATGCTGTGGGCTTCCTTGTTCGGAAAGCATCGCCTGACAAGGCTCCGCAAGCACTGCGAAGTTTGTTAAGCAATCCTCCAAAAAGCTTGTGCTTGCTTAAATAAAGAATTGTGGCTATCCACAGAAGTTGGCATATTGCATTTGTATCAAGTGTGTAAGAATCTCAAGAAAAATGAACTGGCAGAGGGGTAAGTAGTGCTGAGGAAGCAATGACATTGCAGCAGGTCTTAGGCAAATTGGAAGAATGGGCAAAAAAGTGGTAGATGGAATACAGTGTTGACAAAATGTACTATAATGCATTTTGGCAGAAGGAACAGTATGGATTATCATCTAAATGGGGAGAGGATTCAAACATCAGAGGTGCAGAGGGACTTAGGAGTCCTCGTGCAAGACTCCCAGAAGGTCAATTTACAGATTGAGTCTGTGGTAAAGAAGGCAAATGCAATGTTGACATTTATTTCAAAAGGAAAAGAATATAAAAACAAGGAGATAATGCTGAGGCTTTATCACCAGTCAGGCCACACTTGGGACTGTTGTTGTAAGATTCAAAATTAAAATGTGCATTTCTGAAAGAGGTCTGGGTTAAGGTCAAAGGACAAAGGTGATTTAATTATGAATGCAGAAGCCCTGACAAGATTACCGTAGATTCCGGATTTTAAGCCGCTACTTTTTTCCCACATTTTGAACAGCTTTGAACTCTGCGGCCTTTAATACGGAGCGGCTAATGTATTATTTTTTTTCATGCCGCCGAAAACATTTTGCCTCGTAACAGTAGACCAATAAAATTGATGAGTAGTTCACAGAGGTCCAATGAAATTGTACGATAAATCAAGCGCATTTTCACAATTAAATTATTGTAAATCAGTTATTTGTACTCACCCTCATCAACATGGAAAACACTCGAAGCATTGTGCTGCCTTATGGCAGTTACTTAGTTTATAATATTTTCGCTTAGTAATTCATTTTCTAGTTAAAGTTAGAAGAGTTTTAACTATATTTGTTTTCTGTACTACATCGCGGGATGCTATGACGTCACACCCGGTTTCGCGGTGTCTTGTGGGAAAATGCCGGTTTGCGATGAAACGGGACGGAGGGAGGGAGCGCATTACGCGAGCGGCTTTGGATCTGAGCGAACGCTGCTTTTAAGTTAAAGGTGATCAATAACTTTTCCTGGTAGGCTGTAGTATATATATTTTTTACCAGTCGTTAGGAGATATTGGAATGTTGTTCAGTAAAGAAGTATACGCAACGTATATTTAAAAGTAGCCGCGTTACGGGCACGGTTCGAAAAAAAGCATTTGCAATATGTATTTGTTTTTGTTACCATATGGATTTAATTAAAAGTTAAAAAATCCTCACGTGTAATATCTTTCTGTGTAAATATCTCATATTACAACGTGGGACACCTGCGGCCGAAAATCCGGTGCAGCCTGTACAAGTAAAAAATTGATTTTATTTCTAAAATTAGAGCCAGCGGCTTTTAATCAGGTGCGCTCTGTAGTCCGGAATCTACGGTAACTGTTTGTGGAGTCATTGAAGTCCTGAGATATGGACTATTGTTTTATAGAAACGTGTAAAAAAACAACTCCAAATATGGAATGGCGTCAGGGAGGGGGGTGGTAAGGAAGAAGGATAAAACCTGCTGCCCTGTAAGGTTCAGGGTTCCCTTCTCTGAGGGGGCCCAGCTCTGCAGAACTGTTAATAAACTTTGTTTCCTTGAATTTGTCTTAAAGCCATTATTCGGGAGCGTGGCTCGTTTCTGACAGTTGTCAACAATTTTGGGCCCCATTTCTCAGAAAGGATGTTTTGTCATTGAAGAGAGTCCAGAAGAGGTTCACATGGATTATTCTGGGAATGAAGTGGTTAATGCACGAGAAGCATTTGGCAGCTTTCGGCCTGTACTCACTGGAATTTTAGGAAAACACGGAGATATCTCATTGAAATCAACCATATGTTGAAAGGACTAGATATGGTGGATGTAGAAAGGATGTTTCCTGTGCTGGGAGTATCCAGAACTAGAGGGCAGAGCCTCAAAATTGAGGGGTGACCTTTTAGCACAGAGGTAAGGAGGAATACTTTTTTGCCAGGGAGTGGTGAATCTGTGGAATGCTCTGCCACAAATTACAGAGCAGGCCAAGTCCATTGGTATATTTAAAGTGGAAGTTCACTGTTTCCAGATTGGTCAGGGTATCAAAGAATATGGCAAGAAGCCAGGTGTATGGGGTTGAGTGGGATCTGGGATCAGCCACGATGGAATGGCGAAGCAGACTCAATGGGCTGAATGGCCTAATTCTGCTCCCATGTCTTATGGTCTAAGGATGTTGTTGAAAGTTTTCTTGGCAACTATAGAGCTCCAAACTACATGCAGATGGTTGCCATCATGCTTCAAGCATACAAAACCATGAAGTGCAACATGTCACTAAAGATTAATTTTCTGCATTCTGACTGATTATTGTTGGACACTTAAGCAAGAAGCCTCAGACATAGAGTACAAAGGAAAAGTATGAACAAAACATTTTTAATGGCAACACGAGTGAATCTGCAGATGCTGGAAATAAATAAAAACACAAAATGCTGGCAGAACTCAGCAGGCCAGACAGCATCTATGGGAGGAGGTAGTGACGATGCTTCGAGCCGAAACGGGTTTCGGCCCAAAACATCGTCACTACCTCCTCCCATAGCTGCTGTCTGGCCTGCTGAGTTCTGCCAGCATTTTGTGTTTTTAACAAAAACATTTTTAGCTTAGTTAACTATTGCAAAGCATCAGCACCATTATGCAATTAATCACACATATTTCAATAAACAGCAAACATGAGGAAATCTGCAAATGCTGGAAATTCAAACACTACTACCCATCCCTGACATATTTAGCTGTTTGTTTTTTTTTCTCTCTCTCTGCCCATCACTCTGCCTGTTCTCCATCTCCCTCTGGTGCTCCCCCCTCCCCCTTTCTTTCTCCCTAGGCCTCCCGTCCCATGATCCTTTCCCTTCTCCAGCTCTGTATTACTTTCGTCAATCACCTTGCCATCTCTTAGCTTCACCCCACCCCCTCCGGTCTTCTCCTATCATTTCACATTTCCCCCTCCCCCCACTACTTTCAAATCTCTTAGTACCTTTCCCTTCAGTTAGTCCTGACGAAGGGTCTCGGCCCGAAACGTCAACTGTACTTCTCCCTATAGATGCTGCCTGGCCTGCTGTGTTCCACCAGCATTTTGTGTGTGTTGTTCATATTTCAATAAAAGTTAATTTCTTGTTTCTCCAAATTCCTACAAGCAGTCTGAAATTGCATTTGTGTTCAGCTTCAAGTGGTCTATCATAAACAGAAGAATAAAATTCTGAGGAAGCAACACCTTCAAAAACATTTGTTGTCCAGTCTAATCACATCGGGAGTTCTATGGCTGGGACAATTTCCTCAACTAGCTGAGGGGAACAACATCATTCATGCACAGAGGGCTACTGCCATCTCTTGAACAAATTAAATCAATCAGGGTTTCTTGCAGTACACTCACCAGACTGGTATGAGACACATGCCCAACCACCACTACTTTATCATTTCCTGTTAGAGTCACCTCATGCACAGTCACTCCTGTGCCTAGCTTCACTTCACTTTTGTACATGCAATCAACTATAAGCTAATCTTATATATTTATCTTGTATTTTTACTGTCATCTTAATCTTATTGCTTGTTTTTGTGCTGCATCAGATCTAGAGTAACAATTATTTCTTTCTCCTTTACAATTGTGCACTGCAAATGACATTAAACAATCATGATTTTGGAGGCAGCATCAGACTTTGCTATGGTGTACCACCACCAACCACCTCCCCCCATCATCATCATTATGTGCCATGTTGTATAACGGGGGCGATCATGGTCTTTCCATAACCGTGATTGTTCTTGGCAAACTTGCAGTGTCTTTACAAGACAGGTGATCCCAGCCATTATCAATACTCTTTAGAGGTTGTCTACCTAGCGTCAATGGTCGCATAAGCAGGACTTGTAATATGCACCAGCTCCTCATATAACCATCCACATCCTGCTCCCATGGCTTCACATGACCCTGATCCAGGAAGTGGGAGGGGTGGGTGCTAAGAAGGTGCTACAAATTGCCCAACGATGACCTGCAGGACGAGTGAAGGGAAGAAGCACCCTTCACCCACCCACCCCTCAAACAATGCAAAAAACCTGAGACACATGTTAGAGCAGCTATTCTCAGGGAGGCTCTACCATCTCCAGTCAGCACCTCCAAGATATGATGGGACAGCAGGATTGCCCAATTTGACAGGTTCAAGTATAGGTTGTCAACATAGCTCAGCATATCATGGAAACCAGCCTCCCATCCATGGAGCATCTACATTTCTCACTGCCTTAGTAAATCAACTGACATATAATACAAATACCGTAGATTCCGGACTACAGAGCGCACCTGATTAAAAACCGCTGGCTCTAATTTTAGAAATAAAATCAATTTTTTAATTGTAAAGGCCGCACCGGATTTTCGGCCGCAGGTGTCCCACGTTGTAATATGAGATATTTACACAGAAAGATATTACACGTGAGGATTTTTTAACTTTTAATTAAATCCATATGGTAACAAAAACAAATACATATTGCAAATGCTTTTTTTCGAACCGTGCCCGTAACGCGGCTACTTTTAAATATACGTTGCGTATACTTCTTTACTGAACAACATTCCAATATCTCCTAACGACTGGTAAAAAATATATATACTACAGCCTACCAGGAAAAGTTATTGATCACCTTTAACTTAAAAGCAGCGTTCGCTCAGATCCAAAGCCGCTCGCGTAATGCGCTCCCTCCCTCCGTCCCGTTTCATCGCAAACCGGCATTTTCCCACAAGACACCGCGAAACCGGGTGTGACGTCATAGCATCCCGCGATGTAGTACAGAAAACAAATATAGTTAAAACTCTTCTAACTTTAACTAGAAAATGAATTACTAAGCGAAAATATTATAAACTAAGTAACTGCCATAAGGCAGCACAATGCTTCGAGTGTTTTCCATGTTGATGAGGGTGAGTACAAATAACTGATTTACAATAATTTAATTGTGAAAGTGCGCTTGATTTATCGTACAATTTCATTGGACCTCTGTGAACTACTCATCAATTTTATTGGTCTACTGTTATGAGGCAAAATGTTTACGAGGCGGCATGAAAAAAATCATGTATTAGCCGCTTCGGATTAAAGGCCGCAGAGTTCAAAGCTGTTCAAAATGTGGGAAAAAAGTAGCAGCTTAAAATCCGGAATCTACGGTAATCCACATACTCACACTTCTCCTCACTCCCACTGGGGAGAAGACACAGGCGGTAATGTAGTGGTTAGCACAACACTTTACAGTAATATCAACCCGGGTTCATTTCCCACCACTGCCTGTGAGGACTTCGTACATTCTCCCCCTGACTGAGTGGGTTTCCTCCAGGTGCTCCAGTTTCCTCCAATGACACACCAGTTGGTAGGTTAATTGGTCATTGTAAATTGTCCCATGATTAAGTTTGGGTCAAATCGGGGGATTGGTGGGTGGCACAGTGTGAAGGGCCTATTCCATGCTGTATCCCAATAAATAAATGTACATAATAAAACATATTTTTGAATTAATTAAATATAAATAGATATTTAAAAAAAAATTAAATACAAATTATATTAAAGATAAATTAATATAAAACAAATACATAAAATGAACCTGATCAGGTGTCAGATCTCTCCGTGGGAGAGCATTTTGGAGATAGTGATCACAATTCTATCTCCTTTACCACAGCATTGGAGGGGGATAGGAGCAGACAGGTTAGGAAAAAATTTAATTGGAGTAAGGGGAAATGGGAAGCTATCAGGAAGGAACTTGGAAGTATAAATTGGGAGCAGATGTTCTCAGGGAAATGCACGGCAAAAATGTTGCAAAGATTCAGGGGTTATTTGCGAGGCATTCTGCATGTTCTAATGAGACAGGGAAAGTGTACAAAGGCTGTTGAGAATCTAGTCAAGAAGAAATGCTTACAAAAGGTTCAAAAAAAAAACTAGGTAATGATAGAGATCTAGAAAATTATAAGGCTAGCAGGAAGGAGCTTAAGAATGAAATTAGGAGAGGCAGAAGGGGCCATGAGAAGGCCTTGGCAAGCAGGATTAAGGAAAACACCAAGGCATTCTACAAGTATGTGTAGAGCAAGAGGATAAGACGTGAGAGAATAGGACCAATTAAGTGTGACAGTGGAAAAGTGTGTATGGAACCGGAGGAGGTAGCAGAGGTACTTAATGAATACTTTGCTTCAGTATTCACTATGGAAAAGTACCTTGGCGATTGTAAGGAGGACTTACAACAGACTGAAAAACTTGAACATATAGATATTAAGCAAGAGGATGTGCTGAAGCTTTTGGAAAGCATCAAGTTGAATAAGTCGCCGGGACCAGATGAGATGTACCCGAGGCTACTGTGGAGGGCAAGGGAGGAATAAGAGAGCAGAGGGGAAGAGGGAAGGGTTGATGAGGGTTGAGAGGGCTTTGGAGTCCTTACATTTTTTCTGTCATTCATTCTTTGGGATTTTTCTTCTGTTTCGAGAATGTCTGTGGAGAGCAAAAATATCAGGTTGTATATTGGATACATTCTCTGATATTAAATGGAACCATAGAACCTTTGAACTTGTATGGTAACATATACTTTTCTAATAAATTTTCTTTCAACTTTAAAATGTAATAGCATTGGCTACCTGCATTCAAGATTGTGAAATGTGCCTTGAAGAGACAACATCACTAAATCTGTTTTGTGTTTACACACTAGCGGAGCACACGCATTACCCCTGGGATTTCCTCTCAAGTCAACAACTTATCAGCTTATGGAGATCGAGGAGACTAGCTAAAGACAGAGACTGGCATTTCTGGAGAACCTTTCGCGATGACCCATTTATTTATGAATATAGGTACAGTGAAAGATCCGATGAAGTGTTTTAGATCCATTGTAATCTGGGAGAGGAAGACAACTTGTGCAGTACAAGCCCCACTAACAGCAACATAATAATTGCTAGGTTAATCACTGAGGGACAGATATTACTCAAGTCATATGATCAACTCTCTGGCTTTTCCTGAAAATAATGTTGGAATTTATTTTTTTTTTTTTTTAAAAGCAGTGTTAGCTGGGAGAGTAGAGTCCAAAACATGCATTGTCAAAGTAAGTATATGTCACCATATACTAGCCTGAGATTCATTGTATTGCAGGCATTCGCAATAGAACAAAGATTTACAACAGAATCAATGAAAAGTTAGTCAGCCAGTGGTGTAGTGGCATCAGCACTGGACTTCAAGGCAAATGGTCCTGGGTTCAAATTTGGAGGGCTACTTGCACACTTGCCATCCATTAAAAAGCAGACAAATGCTAAGGAAATGGCAAAAAAAATGCCACCTGATGCACCACAAGGGGTGAAAAGGAGCAACAACATTTTCACAATGAAAAGCTACACACCAAGTATGCTGGCTCTCGAGTTTGATGAGCTGGAATAAACAACGCGGAAGACTGTGACATCGTAACAGTGATCTCTCCCTGTGAAAGGGTGACACCTCTCTCTCTCTTCCCCCCCTCCCCCCGAGAGACAGAGAGAGACAGACACAGAGACAGTGTGCCTCAGGGATCTGTTCTGGGCCCCTTACTCTTGGTGATTTTTATTAATGACCTGGATGAAGAAGTGGAAGGATGGGTTAGTAAGTTTGCTGATGACACAAAAGTTGGAAGTGCTGTGGACATTGTGGAGGGCCAGGTTACAGCGGGACATTGATAGGATGCAAAACTGGGCTGAGAAGTGGCAGATGGAGTTCAACCCAGATAAGTGTGAAGTGGTTCATTTTGGTAGGTCAAATATGATGGCAGAATATAGAATTAATAGTAAGACTCTTGGCAGTATGATGGATCAGAGGGATCTTGGGGTCCGAGTCCGTAGGTGGCTCAAAGCAGCTGCGTAGGTTGACGCTATGATTAAGAAGGCATATGGTGTATTGGCCTTCATTAAGCGTGGAATTGAATTTAGGAGCTGAGGGGTAATGTTGCAGCTATATAGGACCCTGGTTAGTCCCCACTTGGAGTACTGTGCTCAGTTCTGGTCACCTCGCTGCAGGAAGGATGTGGAAGCCATAGAAAAGGTGCAGAGGAGATTTACAAGGATGTTGCCTGGATTGGGGAGCATGCCTTATGAGAATAGGTCGAGTGAACTCTGCCTTTTCTCCTTGGAGTGACAGAGGATGAGAGGTGACCTGATAGAGGTGTACAAGATGATGAGAGGCATAGATCGTGTGGATAGTCAGGAAGCTTTATCCCAGGGCTGAAATGGTTGCCACAAGAGGACACAGGTTTAAAGTGCTGGGGAGTAGGTACAAAGGAGATGTCAGGGGTAAGTTTTTTTTTACTCAGAGAGTGGTGAGTGCGTGGAATGGGCTGTCTGCAACAGTGGTGGAGGCGGAAACGATAGGGTCTTTTAAGAGACTTTTGGATAGGTACATGCAGTCTAGAAAAATAGAGGGTTAAGGGGAAGTCTAGTAACAGACAGACAGACATGCTTTATTGATCCCGAGGGAAATTGGGTTTCGTTACAGCCGCACCAACCAAGAATAGTGAAGAAATATAGCAATATAAAACCATAAATAATTAAATAATAAGTTAATCATGCCAAGTGGAAATAAGTCCAGGACCAGCCTTTTGGCACAGGGTGTCTGACACTCCGAGGGAGGAGTTGTAAAGTTTGATGGCCACAGGTAGTAATGACTTCCTATGACACTCAATGTTACATCTCGGTGGAATGAGTCTCTGGCTGAATGTACTCCTGTGCCTAACCAGTACATTATGGAGTGGACAGGAGTCATTGTCCAAGATGGCATGCAACTTGAACAGTATCCTCTTTTCAGACACCACTGTCCAGTTCCACCCCCACAACATCACTGGCCTTACGAATTAGTTTGTTGATTCTGTTGGTGTCTGCTACCCTCAGCCTGCTGCCCCAGCACACAACAGCAAACATGATAGCACTGGCCACCACAGCCTCATAGAATATCCTCAGCATCGAACGGCAGATGTTAAAGGACAGTCTACTCAGGAAATAGAGACTGCTCTGACCCTTCTTGTAGACAGCCTCAGTGTTCTTTGACCAGTCCAGTTCATTGTTCATTCGTATCCCCAGGTATTTATAATCCTCCACCATGTCCACACTGACCCCTTGGATGGAAACAGGGGTCACCGGTGCCTTAGCCCTCCTCAGGTCCACCACCAGCTCCTTAGTCTTTTTCACATTAAGCTGCAGATTATTCTGCTCGCACCATGTGACAAACTTTCCCACCGTCGCCCTGTACTCAGCCTAATCTCCCTTGCTAATGCATCCAACTATGGCAGAGTCATCAGAAAACTTCTGAAGATGGCAAGACTCTGTGCAGTAGTTGAAGTCCGAGGTGTAGATGGTGAAGAGAAAGGGAGACAGGACAGTCCCCTGTGGAGCCCCAGTGCTGCTGACCACTCTGTCTGACACACAGTGTTGCAAGCGCACGTACTGTGGGGTCTGCCAGTCAGGTAATCAATAATACACCAGGGAAGCATCCACCTGCATCACTGTCAGCTTCTCACCCAGCAGAGCAGGGCAGATGGTGTTGAACGCACTGGAGAAGAAAAAAAACATGACCCTCACAGTGCTCGCCGGCTTGTCCAGGTGGGCATAGACACAGTTCAGCAGGTAGACGATGGCATCCTCAAATCCTAGTCGGGTCTAAGTGTGGCCTAACCATAAGCCGGAGCTGCTCTAGAACAAATCTCTCCAGGGTCTTCATGATGTGGGAGGTCAAGGCCACCGGTCTGTAGTCATTGGAGCCACTGGGTCACTGCGTCTTCGGTACAGGAATGAGACAGGACGTCTTCCACAGCACAGGAACCCTCTGGACACTCAAGCTCAGGTTGAAGACATGGTGAAGTACTCCACATAGCTGGGGGGCATAGGCTTTGAGCACCCTGGGGCTTCTAAGGTAGGGACATGTTTGGCACAACTAAGTGGGCTGAAGGGCCTGTATTGTGCTGTATTGTTTCTATGTTTCTGAGACACAAGCTTCTAAATATAGCTGTAGACATAATGACTTACTGCAATAATTAAAAAATATTTTGTTTAGCAAATAAGATGGCAGAACTAGGATTAAGCAAATGGGCAGGGCTAAGTCAGCAAACAATTATCTAGATAATATTTACAAGATATGTAGGTGATCATTTAAACTTGAGGCGTGTAGGAATTCCTCCTCACAGAGGGAGAGATTAGGGGTTAGACAGATTGGATGTACATATGACAAAGCTAAGCATTGAAACATACAGTGAAATGCATCATTTGTGTCAATAGCCAAGACAGAATGAAGATATGTAAGGTGGCACCAACATACCCACAATTTACTAATCCTAACACATACATCTTTGGAGTGTGAGAAGAAACCGGACCACCAGCAGCAAACCTACACAGTCACATTCAAACTCTTTACAGACAGTGTCAGAAAATGAATCCCGACCTTCCAATTGCTGTAAAGCATTACCCTAACCAGAATGCTACCACACACGTACCTATGTATGTATGGAACTTACTACCCCAGTGAGTTGAGGAGATGGAGGCTTTAAGGATGTAGGAGACAAATTTTTTGAAGGAATGGGAATTGAAGAGAAACTGACACAGACAAGGCCCAGGCAGATCAACCATGGTAAAGAATGAGGACTTGTATGAGGAGCTGAGTGGTCTACCCCATTTCCTTCTGTTTTTCAATGCCTGGACCTAAATGCGAGTGATATAGCAGAAGGGCTCTTTTTCCAGAGAAAGCTGGAATTCCTTGTCACATTCAGCAGTGGAGGCCAAAGTGGAGGGTGACAGGAACTTGATTAGTAAAGGGATCAAAGCTTATGGGGAGAAGAAGGCAGCAGAATTATGGTTGAGAGGCCTTGATGGAATGGCATAGTAGACTTGAGCTGAATAGCCTAATTCTGCTCCTATGTCTTATGACAATTTTGGAGAAATGGAAATTCAGTTCCAAAACCTTGGTTCAGGTCTTCCACCTAACTGAACTGTTGCCATGGCTGTTATCACTAAAACACTTAACCTTTAAATGATAAAACAAATTGTTGATAACAGCAGAATAGGTATAAGACAATACCATACGACAGAGGAGCAGCATTTGGTCATTTTTGGCCCAAGGAGTCTGCTTTGCCACTCGATGGGAGGGTTATGAAGGACTATAGTCCTGGCGCAGGTTGATGTGAGTAAGCAGTTTAAGTAGTTCGGCATGGGCTAGTTGGGCCAAAGGGCTGGTTTCTGTGCTGTACTTTGTTACGACTATATACATTTCTTTTTATACATTTTTTATTCTTTATTTGTTAAAATGTTTTTTTAAAAAGAACTTTTAAAAATTTTAAATTTTTAAAATTGCTACATGACAGAGACTACACAGGGGGAGATAGATGGCAGGAAGAGAATTGATGAAAACAAGTTTTGGAAGCCTTTGTTTTAATAAGAGAGGTTGTAACAAGGGAGGCCAGCCAGGAGATTGTTGGAATAAGTAACTCTAGAGGCTTGGCTGATAGAGAGTACTGTACACAGGGTCAAAGAGCTCAGCTTGGAGTGAGTCAAAACAATTAAAGTTGCAACAGTCTGGTGTAGCCTTAGACAAGAAAACACTCAACTCCATTACACTTTCCAGTCAGTGACCTACTGCAAAATTTCTATTTTTCCAATCACTGTGCAGATTGGGTAGATACTAAAGACTAAACAAGAGAAAATCTGCAGATGTTGGAAATCCAAAGCAACACACATAAAATGTTGGAGAAATTCAGCAGGTCAAGCAGCATCTTTAGAACTGAATAAACAGTTGACTTTTTGGGACAAGACCCTTCTTCAGGACTGAGAAGGTGGGGGGGGGGGAAGGGGAAGGAGGCTGGCTGGAAGGTGATAGGTGAAGCCAGGTGGGTGGGAAAAGTCTAGGGCTGGAGAAGAAGGAATCTGATAGGAGAGGAGAGTGAACCATAGGAGAAAGGGAAAGTGGAGGAGACCTAGGGGAAGCAAGAGGCGGGTGAGAAGAGGAAAAAGGTCAGCGTGAGGAATAGAGGAGGAGTGGGGAGTGGAAATGTGTTCACCAGAAGGAGAAATTGATATTCATGCCATTGGATTGGAGGCTACCAAGATGGAATACAGGGTGTTGCTCCACCACCCTGAGGGTGGCATCATCATGACACAAGAGGAAGCCACACACTGACATGTCGGAATGGAATGGGAATCAGAATTAAAATTTAAAGCTATGCCTTTCCTTAAATTTCTGCAACCAGCCTGCTGAATATTCATAATTACCTTCAATTTTAAGTTTGTCAAGATAGATCTTTGCTTGTTTAATGGTCAGCATGCTGTTAAGCAGCATACAGTTGCAAGAAAAAGTTTGTGAACCCTTTGCAATTACCTGGTTTTCTGCACTAATTACTCATAATGTGGTCTGATATTCACCCAAATCACAGCAATAGACAAACACAATTTGGTGGGGGGGAAGGGAAGGAGGCTAGCTGGAAAGTGAAGCTGGGAGGGTGGGGGAATGGGAAAAGTCAAGGGCTGGAGAAGAAGGAATCTCAAAGGGGAAGAGGGGACCCAGGGGAAAGCGACAGGAAGGTGAGAAGTAAAAGGTCAGAGCAAGGGGCGAGGGGGTGGAATTTGTTTACCAGAAGGAGAAATCAATATTCATGCCTTCATGTTGAAGGCTACCAACACAGAATATAAGATGTTACTCCTCCACCCTGACAGTGGCTTCACCTTGGCCCAAGACAGATGGTGCGATGATGCTTGATGAATCAGTCCCCCAGAAAAGTCTTCAGCTTCTATATCCCTTTCAGAATATCCCAATGCATTTTACACATAACAAAGTCATGAAATGTGGCAGGCAATCTATGCACAGCAAGATCCTAAAAACAGATGTGATTGTGATTGGATAATCCAAGCACTACACAGCAAGGTTTAAATACTAGTCGGGGAAAAGAATTTCTTTCAAACAGTTATGGGGAATCTTTCATATAGATGCAAGGACTCTGGTTCATGCCTTTCAGACTCAGTTCACTGCTGGAGGGGTGAACGTCAGAGCCTTCTTATTTCAAGATAGGAGCGTGACTAGGTCTGACTTAAAGGATGGATTTGGATTGAGTCAGGTTGCGGGTTGAGTCGGTGGTGAGGAAGGCAAAAGCGGCATTAGCATTCATTTCAAGAGGACGAGAATATAAAAGCGAGGATGTGATGTTGCGACTTTATGAATCACTGGTGAAGCATTTGAAGTACTGTGAGCAGCTTTGGGCCTCTTATCTAAGAAAGAATGTGCTGACACTGGAGAGGATTCAAAGGAGGTTCACGAAAATGAGCCTGGGATTGAACAACTTGTCATATGAAGAACGCTTGATGGCTCTGGGCCACAAGAATTCAGAAGAATGAGGAGTGACATAATTAAAACCTAATAAATGGTGGAAGGCCTCAATACAGTGGATGTGAAGAGGCTGTTACCTATGGTGAGAGAGTCCAGGGCCAGAGGACACGGCCTCAGAATAGAGGGGTGTCCTTTTGGAATGGAAGTGAGAAGGAATTTCTTCAGCAAGAGGGTGGTTAATCTGTAGAATTTGTTGATACAGGTGGCTGTGGAGGCCAGGTCTTTATGTATATTTAAGGAAGAGGCTGATAGATTCTTGACTGGTCAAGGACATGAAGGAATATGGGGAAGAGAACAGCAGATTGGAACTGAGAGAAAATATTGACCGACCATGATGAAATGGCAGAGCAGACTTGATGGGCCAAATGGCCTAATTCTACTCCTATACCTTATGTTGCTTGCCCTCTTCCTGTTCCTCAACCCACAACGCTCACCATTTGGCACTTCACTCTTCGATATCCTCATGTAACTGAGTGAAGCACTCAATGAGGCACAAACTTTTTCACAAACATGGCCGTCTACCTCCCAGACAGGGGTGGGGGAAGCCACCTATGTCCATAAGATATAGCAGAAGAACTAGGCCATTCAGCCCATCGAGTCTGCTCCACCAGACAATCATGACTAATTAAGTGCTGAAGTTGTTTTGATTTGTTGTGTTATTGTTGCCACTTGTGTTGTTCTGCTGAACATTGTGGTTATGTTATACTGGCACACTTGTCCCCACCACATCTTTAGGTTGTGTTGGTTGACCAGACGCCACTACAAAGGACTGAGAATGGCTGAGAGGATCATAGGCGTCTCACTACCATTCATCGGGGACATTATCAGGAGCGCTGCGTATACAGGGCTCTTAGTATTATCAAGGATCCACGCATCCATCCAGCATCCTCTTTGACTTTCTACCGTCATGCAGAAGACTTTCTAACATCTTGAACAAAAACAAGAATGGTCAGAATGGGAAATAATTCCTTTCCTCAGGCCATTAGGCTACTGAAACCCCTGCAGCATCGTACTCAAAGTGTCACTAGCTATTTGTTCTGTACCTTACAATATTTAATTTGTGCACTTTAGTTTGTTATTTATGTGTAATCCATTTGTAATGTGTCATTGGTGTTAACAAGTCAAGTTTGTTGTCATTTCACTATATACATGTATATAACCATATAATGTATATACAGACAAGACAACGTTTCTTGGAACCAGGGTATAAAGCACAGTGGTATATACCACACATTTCACTGAATGTTTCAATGTACGTATGATAAATAAATCTGAACCTGATTAACTTGTGTGGGTTGAGTACACTTTATCTGAAATGCTTGGGGCAACAAGTGCTTTGGATTTTGGAATATATAAAGAGATAGCCATCATTTCCAACTGAGAATTTATATGCTATGGGTAAGCAGACTTTATCTTACACTTGTTCATCACAGATATATACTTAGCAGTAAAGAATATCACATACCATAAGTGGAATGAAAATACAATGTGTGCAGGGTAACAGAAGCAGCACAGCACCATCGGAAGAATACCTGAATCAGCTGTTGAACCTACGATGTAGTGTTTTGATTAAAAGGTTACGATACTGTTACGTTCCCAGTAACCGGGTGACTTACCAGCAAAGATAGAGAGGTCCGCTGAAGTCTGATGGTACTATTTTCAAACGTTTTTTTATTTATAAAGGGGCACAAACGTATGGTTAATACAAAACATTCAGATCATATACGTCGTCAAAACTCAATCTAAGCACAGGTATAGTAATAATCAATCAGAAATAAGCTCTATCGTTGTCTAGGGGATAATACTGAGTCCAATGGAATATAAGAGTCACTCAAAATCTGCAGGCTTTCCCGTTTTGGGAACCGCTGGCATTTCACGTGTTGGAGAGAGAGAGTGGTGAGAAAGAAAGAACACTTGCCCGTCGTCTTTGCGAAGCAAATCCCTGTTGTTAGTTAAAACGGTTTTCCTTTGGTTTCAGCCACAGACTCCCGATCCGGAATCTAACGCACGTGGCTTCCTTCAAAATGGCTTCCCGCTCCGACGGGAAGCGCTATCGTGTCTTCTTCGTGTGTCTCCTTGGTGCGTCTGAGGCCCCGCCTCGGCAGCCCACCTTTTATCTGGACTGGCAGGGTTGTAGATGTCAATCAGGGTGGGGGTGAGGCAATCTTTCCCCATCACCCAGCCCACGTTGCCCTGAGGGTTTGCACGTAGTCCAGTCCCTTATTCCACAAAGGTGTCTCCCAAGACAATGGCCATGTCCGTGGCTTTTGTCTGGCTGAGAGGCCAGACCACATTCCAAACCGTAAGGCTTCTCTCTCTCTCTTGCGATTCTCACAAAGGAGGGGGCTGGGGTCATAACAATACACTGTATTTGTAGTCCTGAAGAAGAGTCTTGGCCTGAAATGTCATCTGTACTCTTTTACATAGATGCTGCCTGGCCTGTTAAGTTCCTCTAGCTTTCTGGGTGTGTTGTGTTTGTATTTTACTTTTTTGTAGGTTTTATGTAGGGTATGAAAATGAAGGAAGAGCAGTTGATGTAGTGTATATGGATTTCAGCAAGGCATTTGATAAGGTACCCCAAGCAAGGCTTATTGAGAAAGTAAGGAGGCATGGGATCCAAGAGGACATTGCTTTGTGGATCCAGAACTGGCTTGCCCACAGAAGGCAAAGAGTGGTTGTAGATAGGTCATTTTCTGCATGGAGGCTGGTGACCAGTGGAGTGCCTCAAGGATCTGTTCTGGGACCCTTACTCTTCGTGATTTTTATAAATGACCTGGATGAGGAAGTGGAGGGATGGGTTAGCAAGTTTGCTGATGACACAAAGGTTGGGGGTGTTGTGGATAATGTGGAGGGCTGTCAGAGGTTACAGCGGGACATTAATAGGAGGCAAAACTGGGCTGAGAGGTGGCAGATGGAGTTCAACACAAATATGTGTGAGGTGGTTCATTTTGGTAGGTCAAATATGATGGCAGAATATAGTATTAATGGTAAGACTCTTGGCAGTGTGGAGGATCGGAGGGATCTTGGGGTCCGAATCCATAGAACACTCAAAGCTGTTGTGCAGGTTGACACTATGGTTAAGAAGGCGTACGGTGTATTGGCCTTCATCAATCGTGGAATTGAGTTTAGGAGCCGAGAGGTAATGTTGCAGCTACACAGGACCCTGATCAGACCCCACTTGGAGTATTGTGCTTAGTTCTGGTTGTCTCACTAAAGGAAGGATTTGGAAACTACAGAAAGAGTGCAGAGGAGATTTACAAGGATGTTGCCTGGATTGGGGAGCATGTCTTATGAGGATAGGTTGAGTGAACTCGGCCTTTTCTCCTTGGAGCAAAAGAGGATGAGAGGTGACCTGATAGAAGTGTATAAGATGTTGAGAGGCATTGATCGTGTGGATAGTCAGAGGCTTTTTCCCAGGGCTGAAATAGCTAACACAAGAGGACATAGGTTTAAGGTGCTGGGAAGTAGGTACAGAAGAAATGTCAGGGGCAAGTTATTTTTTAAACTCAGAGAGTGGTGAGTGCGTGGAATGGGCTGCCGGCAAAGGTTGTGGAGGCGGATACGATAGGATCTTTTAAGAGACTTTTGGATAGGTACATGGAGCTTAGAAGAGTAGAGGGCTATAGGTAAGCCTAGTAATTTCCAGTGTAGGGACATGTTTAGAACAAACTTGTGGGTTGAAGGGCCTGTATTGTGCTGTTGGTTTTCTATGTAATCAACATTGTAGACCTGTTCTGGTGTTAGATTTTCATCAGTGACACTTTAAAAATGTAATGCCATTATGTAAGTTATAACAACTATCAGCACTGTAAACTTGTTCTGTTGCTAGATTTTTGTGATCAGCAGATGTTTTAAAAATTTAAAGCAACACACAAAATGCTGGAGGAACTCAGCAGGTCAGGCAGCATCTATGGACAGAGTAACACACACAAAATGCTGGAGGAACTCAGCAGGTCAGGCAGCATCTATGGACAGGAATAAACAGTCGATGTTTGGGCCGACATCATTCTTCTTCAGGACTGAGTAGGGGGAAGAAGCCAGAATAAAAAGATGGGGGGGGGGGGAGAAAAAGAGGGGAAGGAGGCTAGCTGGAAGGTGATAGGTGAAGCCGGGTGGGTGGGAAAAGTCTAGGGCTGGAGAAGAAGGAATCTAATAGGAGAGAAGAGTGGCGTATAGGAGAAAGGAAAGGAGGTGGAGACCTAGGGGAAGCAAGAGGCAGGTGAAAAGAGGCAAAAGGTTAGTGTGAGGAATAGAGGAGGACTGGGGGGGTGGAAATGCGTTTACCAGAAGGAGAAATTGATATTCCTGCCATCGGGTTGGAGGCTATCCAGATGGAATACAAGGTGTTGCTCCACCACCCTGAGGGTGGCCTCATCATGACACAAGACCAGGCCACACACTGACATGTCAGAATGGGAATCGGAATTAAAATTTAATGCCTTTCCTCAAATTTCTGCAACCAGCCTGCTGAATATTCACAATTGCCTTCAATTTTTAGTTTGTCATGATAGATCTTTGCTTTTTTCTGGTCAGCATGCAGCTTCACTGAGGACCAAACTGTACCACAGCATAAAAGCCAGGACCAACAGGCTCCGGGACAGCTTCTTCCATCAGGCTATCAGACAGACTAATTAATGCTGATACAATTGTATTTCAACGTTATATTGACTGTCCTGTTGTACATGCTATTTATTATAAATTACTATAAATTGCACATTTAGAAAGAGACGTAACGTAAAGATTTTTAGTCCTCATGTTATGAAGGATGTAAGAAATAAAATCAATTCAATTCCATTCAATTTGGAATCAGGTGTTCCAATCAATGAGATGAGATTGGAGGTGTGGGTTGTAGAGGTGCCCTGCTCCATATAAAGTCAGGTTACCAACAGAGTCTGCTCTTCTCAAGAAAGATCTGTTTATATGCACCAAGTGTCAGAGTACCTTAGAAGGATTGTAGAGGTGCATGATGCTGGAAAATGCTCTAAAAGCATTTCTAAAGACCTGAGTGGTCACCAGTCCAAGGCAAGTGAAACTGTCTACAAGTGAATGAAACTCAGTCCTGTTGCTACTCTCCCTAGGAGGGGGCATCCTGCAAAGATCACACCAAGAGCACAACATGCAATGCTGAAGGAGGTGAAATAGAACCCAAGGATAACAGGAAGGATGTGGTTACTATAGAAAGAGTGCAGAAGAAATTTACAAGAATGTTGCCTGGATTGGAGAGTGGGCCTTAGGCTGAGTGAATATGGACTTTTCTCCTTGGAGTGACAGAGCTTGAAAGGTAGCCTGATAGAGGTGTACAATATGATGGCAGACATTGATCGTGTGGATGGCCAGAGGCTCCCCCCCCCCCCCCAGGCTAAAATGGTTAACATGAGGGGACATAGTTTTAAGGTGCTTGGAAGTAGGTATTGGGGGGGAGGGAGATGTCAGAGGTAAGTTTTTTCACACAGAGAGTGGTGGGTGCGTGGAATGCACTGCCAGTGATGGTGGTAGAGGCAGATACAATAAGATCTTTTAAGAGACTCTTAGATAGGTAAATGGAGCTTAGAAAAATAGAGACCCATGTTGTAGGGAAATTCTAGGCAGTTTCTAGAGTAGGTTACATGGTCGGCACAACATTGTGGGCCGAAGGGCCTGTAATGTGCTGTAGATTTCTATGTAACAGCAAAAGACCAGCAGAAATCTTTAGAATTTGCTGAAGTCTTTGTTCATGTGTCCACTATAAGAAAAATACTGACTAAGAATGGTGTTCATGGGAGGACACTGCGGAGGAAACCACTGCTGAGTGATCCTTAACCCAATTGAGATGCTAGATATCCCAAAAATATTGAGGAACTGAAACAGTTTTGTATAGAGGAATGGTCTAAAATTCCTCATTGTTGTTTTGCAAGTCTGATCAATAGCTAGAGGAAACATTTGGTGGAGGTTATTGCTGCTAAAGCAGGTTCTACCAGTTATTAAATACAAGGGTTCACCTACATTTTCCAGCATGGACTGTGAATGATTAAACAAATGTGTCCAATATGACGAGTACAATTATCTGTGTGTTATTAGTTTAGGCAGATTGTGTTTATCTATTATTGAGACTTAGTTGAAGATCAGACCTCATTTTATGAGTAATTAATGCAGAAAACCAGGTAATTGCAAAAGGGTTCACCAACCTTTCCTTGCAACTGTATGTTCAATCCAAAACTGACAGATCAACACTTTCAAAACACAATTGGGATCTTCATTTTTCGCTTTTATGTAGAGCTTTTCTATTTTTCCATTAACTTCTGTTGATTACATGAGAGATCACTCCTAGGAACTGTCTGTGGTGTGCAGAAACCTGTGCATCACCTGGGAACCTTCCTAGCGTCTTGTCCGAATTTCCCATTTGTGACATCATGTCAGCACTCGAAAGAAATTCAGAATTTGGAGTTTTTCGGATGAGGGGTGCCCAACCTGCATTATATGTGAAATCTGCCACAGATTTCCATGACCACATGCTAAAGGAGGTGGGTTGGGTATTTTA
Organism: Hemitrygon akajei; assembly: GCF_048418815.1. Lineage (NCBI taxonomy): Eukaryota > Metazoa > Chordata > Chondrichthyes > Myliobatiformes > Dasyatidae > Hemitrygon > Hemitrygon akajei. The sequence continues at coordinate 115,049,083 of NC_133135.1, read as the reverse complement.
TTGATTAATTTATTTATTTAGCAATAAAGCGTGGAGTAGGCCCTTCTGGCCCTTTGAGCCGTGCTGCCCCAGCAGACCCAACAAACCAAATTAACCCTGATTTACAAACCAATTTACAATGAACAATCAACCTACCTGGTAGGTCTTTGGACTGCGGGAGGAAACCAGAGCTTCAGGGGAAAACCCATGTATTCCATTGGGAGGTCATACCGAGGCATCTCACAGAACAATGCCGGAAGAGAACTCTGAACTCCGGAACACCCAGAGCTGTAACAGCATCACACTAGCCACTATGCTACCGTGGTGCATGGGGCTAGCAGTGCCATCCCATAAAAACTCAAGAGCTACAGAAACACCAACAGAATGGTCCAAAGACCTCATCCCTGGGAAAGGAAGGATACAGGCATAGGGACCAAGGGACCTTGCTTTGTGGATGCAGAATTGGTTTGCTCACAGAAGTCAGAGTGGTTGCAGGTGGGTCATACTCTGCATGGAGGTCGGTGACCAGTGGTGTGCTTCAGGGATCTGTTCTGGGACCCTTACTCTTCATGATTTTTATAAATAACCAGGATGAGGAAGTGGAGGGATGGGTTAGTAAATTTGCTGATAACACAAAGGTTGGGGATGTTGTGGATAGTGTGGAGGACTGTCAGAGGTTACAGCGGGACATTGACAGGATGCAAAACTGGGCTGAGAAGTCACAAATGGAGTTCAGCCCAGATAAGTGTAAGGTGGTTCATTTTGGTAGGTCAAATATGATGGCAGAATATAGTATTAATGGTAAGATTCTTGGCAGTGTGGAGGATCAGAGGGATCTTGGGGTCCGAGGCCATACGACACTCAAAGCTGCTGCACAGGTTGTCTCTGTGGTTAAAAAGGCATATTGTGCATTGGCCTTCATCAACCATGGGATTGAGTTTAGGAGCCAAGAGGTAATGTTACAGCTATATAGAACCCTGGTCAGACCCCACTTGGAGTACTGTGCTCAGTTCTGGTCGTCTCACTATAGGAAGGATGTAGAAACCATAGAAAGGGTGCAGAGGAGATTTACAAGGATGTTGCCTGGATTGGGGAGCATGCCTTATGAGAATAGGTTGAGTGAACTTGGCCTTTTCTCCTTGGAGTGACGGAGGATGAGAGGTGACCTGATAGAGGTATATAAGATGATGAGAGACATTGATCATGTGGATAGTCAGAAGCTTCTTCCCAGGGCTGGAATGGCTAACACGTGACAGCAGAGTTTTAAGGTGCTTGGAAGTAGGTACGGGGTAAGATTATTATGCAGAGTGGTGAGTGTGTGGAATGGGCTGCTGGAGGAGGATATGATAGGGTCTTTTAAGAGACTCCTGGATAGGTATGTGGAGCTTAGAAAAATAGAGGGCTATAGGTAACCTCAGGTAATTTCTAAATAAGTAGATTTTCGGCACTGCATTGTGGGCCGAAGGGCCTGTATTGTGCTTTAGGTTTTCTATGGTTCTAAGTCTTTCAAAATACCCTCGAGTCACCCATCTTCTAATCATATATTCCTAAACATAATATCCTAATCATATTATGCCTCTCCAAATGTTCATAAATCCTGCCTCTCAGGATCTTTTCCATCAACTTACCAACCACTGAAGTAAGACTCACAGATCTATAATTTGCTGGGCTATCTCTACTCCCTTTCTTGAATAAGGGAACATCTGCAACCCTTCAATCCTCAGGCACCTCTCCCGTCCCCACTGATGATGCAAAGATCATTGCCAGAGGATCAGCAATCTCCACCCTCACCTCCCACAGAAGCCTGGGGTGCACCTCGTCCAGTCCCGGAGACTTATCCAACTTGATGCTTTCCAAAAGCTCCAGCACATCCTCTTTCTTAATGTCTGTATGCTCAAGCTTTTCAATCCACTGCAAGTCATTCCTACAAATCACCAAGATCCTTTTCCGTAGTGAATACTGAAGCAAAGTATTTATTAAGTTTCTCTGCTATCTCCTCCGGTTCCATACACACTTTTCCTCTATCACACTTGATTGGTCCTATTCTCCCACATCTTATCCTCTTGCTCTTCACATTCTTGTAGAATGCCTTGATGTTTTCCTTAATCCTGCTCACCAAAGCCTTCTCATGGCCCCTTATTGCTCTCCTAATTTCATCCTTAAACTCCTTCCTGCTAGCTTTATAATCCAGATCTTTATCATTACCTAGATTTTTGAACCTTTCATAAGCTTTTTTCTTCTTGACTAGTTTTTCCAACAGCCTTTGTACACCACGGTTCCTCTCCCCTACCATCCTTTCCCTGCCTCATTGGAGCGTACCTATACAAAAGGCCACGCAAATATCCCCTGACCATTTACCACATTTATGCCATACATTACCCTGAGAACATCTGTTCCCAGTTTATGCTTCCAATATGAAGCCTGATAGCCTCATATTTCCCCTTACTCCAATTAAATGCTTTCCTAGTTTGTTTATTCCTATCCCTCTCCAATGTTATGGTAAAAGAGATAGAATTGTGATCACTATCTCCAAAATGCTCTCCCACTGAGAGATCTGACCCCTGACCAGGTTCATTTCCCAATACCAGATCAAGTACAGCTTCTCTTCTTGTAGGTTTATCTATATATTGTGCAAAGAAACCTTCTTAAACACACCAAACAAACTCCACCCCATCTGACCCCCTTGCACTAAGGAGATGCCAATCAATATTTAGGAAATTAAAATCTCTCACCACAACAACCCTGTTATTATTACACCTTTCCAGAATCTGTCTCCCTATCTGCCCCTTGATGTCCCTGTTACTATTGGGTGGTCTATAAAAAACACCCAGTAGAGTTATTGACACCTTCCTGTTTCTAACTTTCTCCCAGAGACTCAGTAGACAATCCCTCCATGACTTCCTTCTTTTCTGCTGCCATGAGACTATCTCTGATCAGCATTGCCACACCCCCATCTCTTTTGCCTCCCTCCCTGTCCTTTCTGAAACATCTTGTCCAGGACAGAGGATTCTGACAAGCTGCTGCTGACAGTCTATGCTCCAGTAGGGGTAATGGGTTTAATAAGTATTTATGTGTGAGAGACACTAGAAAGGTAGCAGAGGCAATGGCAACTGAGTCACACTGCTTCATAACTCTAACAGTCTCCTGCCTATATACAGGCAGTCCCCGGGTTACGAATGAGATCCATTCCTAGGTCTGTATTTAAGTCCGATTTGTATGCAAATCGGAACAGGTTAGCCTATCCTTCGATGCCTTATGCCATATATGTCAAACTCAAGGCCCGCGGGCCGGATTTGGCCCGCGGTGGAATTATCTTTGGCCCGCGAGATAATATCTAATTACTATTAAAGCTGGCCCCAGTAATCAAAGCGCCTATGGCGTATGATATGGCTAATGCTGAGTTTATTCAGGTACCAGGTTTTCAGGGTTTTTAGTGTTTATTCTGCAGTCTTCTTCATAAGAAATGGAATTTGTAAAGTGAAACACTTTGTAGTTATAGCAGAGACTGAGACACATGAGAGCAGGCTGAAAAAACAGAGGCAACGAAAGCTGCGTTCGCACGCGTCCGACTGGTCCGGCCCGCATGAAGCTGCATTTTGCTCAATCCGGCCCGTGACCTAAAATGAGTTTGACACCCCTGCTTTATGCCCTGGTGCACTTTTTTCCTCTTTCGAAATGTTGGTCCTTTCAGGCATAAGCCAGACTTGTCTACATTAAGTATTTTGTCTGGGAAACAACCTCCCTCCTCAATAATTTCTTCCAACATTTCAGGAAAATCACTCGCAGCACTTACATCGGTACTCACTGTTTCACCTTGCACTTTCATATTATGTAAATTTGCCCTCAATTTGAAACGATTGAACTAACCCCAACTCGCAACAAATTCTTCATCACAGAGTGAAATAAACACAAGATGGGAATTATTGATCCATAATTTTAACTCGTTAACCGTGTCTGTCAACGGAACAGAAACACTGCGGATTCAGCAGCAGCTGCGGGCGGGCTCCCCGAGTCCTAAAGCCCACCTGCACTGAGACAGGTTAAATGAGACACACACACAGTGTTAAATGCAACGTGATCTGACTTAAAATGGCGAACAGCATACTCCTTCCTCGAGCTGATGAATTTTTCATATAGTAGGTTTTATGGCAGGCCGTTCGTAAGTACAAGTGGTTCATAAGTCGGACGTTTGTAACTTGGGGACTGCCTGTAGTACCAATTTATTTTTCACTGTTGACCTTCAGGATAACAAGTGTATAGTGGCCATGCTCCCCTCCACCCCTAGCTACATCATAGTAACATTGACTAAACCCTACAGAGCAAGTGTAAACAGCAAGTTGGCTCCTCAGTACCATTCTCAAATAATGGAAATAAGATGGGAGGTAACTTATTTTGAGTACCTCAGTAAAACTGTCAGCTGACTGTGTAATAAAACAAGCAAATCTGCATTTACCCTGAAGGCAGGTTCTTCTCAAACACATTAAGATTCAAAAGCTCAGGAGGAGATGATACCTTGTCTGCTGGCCCTGACAATATTCACTAGCTGTCTGACCACCGTAGTCTTCAATTTATTTATCAAGGTACAGCTTGGAATAGGCCCTTCCAGGCCTTCGATCCACACCATGCACCAACCCCTGATTTAGCCTTAGGCTAATCACAGGATAACTTACAATGACCAATTAACTGTGGGAGGAAACCAGAGCACCTGGAAGAAACCCATGCAGTCAAAGGGGTGAACATAGAAACTCCTTACAGTCAGCGGTGGGAATTGAACCCTGGCCGTTGGTACTGTAAAGCGTTGTGCTAACCACTACGCTACTGTGCCACCTGTATCTTCTGCCCAGCAAAAGAGGGGAAAAGAGAATGTGCTGCGAAACATTTAATCTTGGTCTCACCCACGATGTTCAAATTGAGAAGCTGTTGGGATCGTATGAACGAAGTACGTACACACAGAACATAACAGCACAGTACAGGCCTTTCAGTTCACAATGTTGTGCTGAAATTTTAACCTGCTCTAAGATCAATCTAACTCTTCCTTCCCACATTGCCCTCCATTTTTGTGTCATCCATGTGCCTAAGTCTCTTAAATGTCCTTAATATATCTGCTTTTACTACCATACTTAGCTGCAAATTTGCTGCTAAAACCACTGCAAGCATTGTGTAAAAATGTAACATTCATGTTTCTAAGTTGAAAGTACATTATCTGAGTGTGTACAAATAATACAACCCTGAGATTCATCTCTGCACCGGCAGCCACAAAACAAGAAACCTGAAAGAATCCATTAAAAAAGACCGACAAATACGCAGAGAGAGAAAACAATGCAACTCGAATAATGTAAACAATAAAAGCAAACAACAGCATTTAGAATGAAATTGAGTCCATAGACACGAAGCCCAGAGCAGTGAGAATAGGCCCACAGCCTCAGCCTCAGCTCAAAGTGCAAATTTAAGACATCGCACAGAAAGTAGTTGCCGAGTCTATTTCCACTCAACGTTCACTCACCACTCTGTAAAAAAACCTACCTTGCATATTCCCAGTGCCTTAAAATTAAGCCCCTTTCTGCTCAATCTATGCCTTTATCAAGTCACCTCTCATTTTCCTTCACTCCAAATAGAAAAGCTCTAGCTCGATCAACCTATCCTCATAAAACCTGGTCTCTAATCCAGGCAGAATTCTGGTAAATCTCCTCTCTACCCTCTCTAGTGTTTACACATCCTTAAAGTGGTGACAGTAAGTGTGGTCTAACCAGGGTTTTTAGAGCTGCAATACAATATATCTAGAATTGTCACATACTTCTCAGCAAGTTTAGTGAGCTGGACTGAGAACGCAGGGTGACTGCACCCTTAGACCTAGGACCGAGTTTCCCAACCTGGGGTCTTCAGACCCCTCGGTTAATGGTAGGGGTCCATGGCATAAAGGTAAAAAAGGTTGTAACTCCGTTAGGAGGTACAAGAAAAATTACATCTCCACATTTTGCCAGCTCCACAATTACACCACCACCAACAGAGGTCAGGAACCTCACACCTACAATGTTGATGTTTGCAGAGATTCAGCATGTTATCTAAAAGTCTGACAAACTTCTTTAGATGTGTGGTTGACAGTGTATTGCCTGGCTGCATTACGGCCTGGTACGGAAACACTAATGCCTTTGAACAGAAAATCCTACAAAAAGTAGTGGTTTCGGCCCAGTACATCACAGGTACATCATAGCCCTCCCAACCACTGAGCACATCTACATTAACCACTGTTGAGGAAAGCAGCATCTGCTATCAGAGATCCCCACCATGCAGAATCTTTTCTCAATCAGATAGAAAGTAGAAGAGCCTCAGGACTTGCACCACCAGGTTCAGGACCAGTTACTATCCCTCAACCATCAGGCTCTTGAATAAAAGAGGATAACTACACTCATCGATTGAGATGTTCCCACAACCAATGATCTCACTTCAAGGACTCTTTATCTTGTTATTTCATGCTCTCTTTATTTATATTTGCACTTGTACAGTTTGTTGTCTTCTACGCTCCATCTTTCATTGATCCTTTTTATAGTTACTATTCTACAGATTTGCTAAGTATGCCCACAGGAAAATGAATCTCAAGGTTGTATGAGATGCCGTGCAAGTACTCTGATTAGCTTGGAACAATTATACACCGGGTATGACAGGGAAATGTATAGACATATTATCCATGAGGTTAGTAAAGAACCACCAGAAAAATAAATAATAAGGTATTCTAGGCTTTACCGTGTCTCCAAGGGTCTTTAGGTTCCACTGCACCAGAAACGATTGCCTCATCTGAGGGAAAGGTTACCCTCTTCACAGCGTGCTTTCCCCGACCGTCTGCAGTGGGTGAGAGTAACGTGGAGTCATCGGGCTGGTCCGGGCTGGGGGGCATCAAGGCAAGCGGATGGGATATGTTGCTTCCAAGAGGGGAGTGCGCATCCAAAGATACATGAGGAGGAGCAAAATGCAAAGGCCAATTGCTGCAGGGCGAAGCTGACAAGCCGTCAGTGTTTACTGCTGTTTGTAACAACTCCTTACTGCCCAATTCCATTTCCTCACATTCCTTCTTCTGGAAATTCACGCTGCTCTCTGCTTCCAAAATTAGTTCAAAATCCTTCTTGACATCATACTCTGCAGGAATCTGTTCAGAGGTGCTCTTAGCCTCCTGCAACACCACACTCAGTTCCAAGGCTTGGCTGTTACCCTCTCTGTCACTTTCCTCAATTCTCGTCTGCTGTATTCTTTTCTCAACAGCTTCATCTTCTAAATTCTTTGCCAGTGAAGCGCTCTGTGTGAACTCCTCTCTCATGCAAACTTCCTGCCTTCCCCCTTGTTCTTCTAGTGTCTTCTCTGTTGTCAGACTATTCACCCCAGGTAGACCAGCTTCTGGGCCCATTCCCTCCATTCTGTTCCCCATCAACAGATCTTTGCCCTCCTTTTCCCCCACTTCTTGTGATGCTCTGTCAGGCTCCTGTGTGGGCACCCTGCTTTCCGCTGCACACAGAGATGCTGCCTCAGTTCTCCCAGTCTCTTCACTGCTTTTCCCTTCAGCTGCCAACACATTCACTCCACCCTGCACCTGCTCTCTCTCCAGCTCAGCTTTTGAGCTCTCAATTTCTAGCAAGCAGTTACCCATTCTATCCTCCAGGCTTCTTCCATTTTGCAAGTGAACATCTTGCTCACCCTCTATCACTTCCGACTGGCTGTTAGAGATTACGCTGGCCTCCACTTCCCTTCGACACCGATGGTTATCATTTCCAGAGCTGAACCCTCCATCCTCTCGTAAAGCAGTACCCCGACTGTGACACCAACCCTCTTCTGCATGGGTATTATTCCCTTCCCGATACCACACCCTTTTCAGGTGGCAGTTACTAACCTCCACCCCTCCCAGATCAGCCTCTTCCACATTGTTGTTACTCTGATCGTGACAAATGCCCCCTCCCAGGTTAGCATTATCACCTTGCTGGTGTGGCTGACCATTAAGACTGTGGCTGATCCTCACCTCCTCCTGATGGGCCTCTCCCCGGTTGTTATTAACCAGACTATGGCAACTACCCAGTATCAGGTTAGCATTACTCTCCTGTTGGAGTGTGGCTATCTTCACTTCCCCTGGAGCACCGTGACAATTGCTAGCTGCCGGGTCAGTGGGGTCCCTATGACTAAAAGGATAGGCTGCCGCTTCAGGGGTATCACAGGCCTCCATAACCTCCCCCCCCCGGGGCCCGGGACAATGTTGTCCTGGACCCTGGGGTCCGAAACGATGCAGCCTCGTACCCCGACCTTGGTGCCACAGTCCCCCTGCCGGGGCCTCGGCCTCTCCGCTGATGCTCAAAACCCCCTGTATGCCTTCCTAGACTATTCCGCTGCTTTCGGTCTCGAGCACGCCGTCCAGCCTCATGAAATCCACTAGAGCTCACACTCCATCGCCTCCAGCCACTGCCGCTCGCAAACTAAATCGATCCGGTTGTTGTCCGGGTGGAGAGGCAACCCGAACTCTGTCTCCTTCTTCCCAGCCGCACTTTCGCCCAACAGCACTGGGAGCGAGCCTGCGTTAAATACAAATCGCCAGCCTAAACATCTCGATTCAGACCACCTGGCGGATTTATATCAACCATAAATATATTTGAAGTGATTCTGGCTCAGTTTTAGTAATTTATCGAACGTCGATTGAAGGTGTCGTCGAATCTGCCGATCGGTTTCTGCTACTCGGGTTCGGCAACCATTTTGCGAAAGAAGTAAACACAACCGGCTTGTCCCGGTCAGCTCAGAGGTTGTGGGTTCGATTCCTAGCGCTGCGCCTCTAACTCGGTAAAAACATCCTAGATCTGTTTAAAATTGCGTTTAATTCCTACTTAAAATCTACATCTTTCAACAGTTCCGTTTCATATCGGGGAATGTGTACAATATACACTCTGAAATTGTTGTTCTGAGCAGCCATCCACGAAACAGAAGAATACCCCAAAGAATGAGTGACAGTAAAAATGATAGAACCCCCAAAGCCCCCTCCCCCTCCCGTACTTACGATATGCGAGATGAAGCAACAAACGAGAGAGAGAGAGAGAGAGAGAGAGAGAGAGAGAGAGAGAGAGAGAGAGAGAGAGAGAGAGAGAGAGAGAGAGAGAGAGAGAGAGAGAGAGAGAGAGAGAGAGAGAGAGAGAGAGAGAGAGAGAGAGAGAGAGAGAGAGAGAGAGAGATCAACAGGTCATGCAGTTTATGTGAGAAGAAAAGGATTTATTTATGTATTGAGATGCAGCGCAGACTAAGTCCTTCCAGCCCTTCGAGCTACATCGAGCCTCCACATCGACTACATACTATCACCCCCTCAATATTAATCAATAAGCTCCAAGACCTAGGCTATGATAACTCCTTGTGCAAATGGTTCCTGTATTTCTTGTAGACCCCAGTCAGTTCAGATTGGCAATAATATTTCCTCCACAATCTCCATCAGTGCGAATGCACGACAAGGCTGTGTGCTTCCTTTACACTTATGACTGTGTGGCTAAGCACAGCTCTGATGCCATATTTAAGTCTGCTGATGACACCACTGGGCCAAATCAAAGGTGGTGACAAATCGCAATATAGGAGGAGATTGAAAATCTGGTTGAGAGGTGCCAAAAAAACAACCTCTCACTCAATGTCAGCAAAACCAAAGAGCTGATTATTGATCAGGAGAAGGAAACCAGAGGTCCATAAGCCAATCCTCTTCAGGCAATCAGAGGTGGAAATGGCCATTAACTGTAAGTTCCTTGGTGTTGTGATTTCAGAGATTTTGTATGTAGTTGCCATTATAAAGAAGACCTCTACTTTCTTAGAAGTATGCACAGATTTGGTGTGTCATCCAAAACTTTGATGAACTGCTATAGATACACAATGGAGAGTATCATGATTGGTTGTATCATAGATACACCAATTCCCATGAATGGAAAAGACACAAAATGTAGTGGATGTAGTCCAGACCATTACAGGAAAAACCCTCCCCATATCTACAAGGAAGCAGTATTCATCATCAAGGATGACCACCATCCAGGCCATGATCTCTTCTCACTGCTACCATCAGGAAGGAGGTATTGGAGCCTTGGATCCCACACCATCGGGTTCAGGGACAGTTACACCATCAGGTTCCCAAACTGGCGAGGATAACTTCATTCATCCCAACACTGAACTGATTCTACATCCTACAGGCTCACTTTCAAGGACTTGACAACTTGTATTCTCAATATTATTTGTTTGTTTGCTTATTAATCATTTGCAGTTTGTCTTCATTTGCACTTTGGTTGTTTGTCAGTCTTTGTGTGTTTGCGTTGTTTTTCATTGATTCTATTGTATTTCTTTACATCTACTGTGAATGCCTGTAAGAAAATAAATCTCAGAGTTGTATATAGTGACGTAAGTACTTGAATAATAAATCTACTTTGAACTTTCGAACTTCAGTTTACAAGTCTGAATAGAAAATTGTTGCTTTGTCAGTTTCCATAGCATATTTATTAAGTAGCCTCAGGCTGTGTACCAACAGCCTGTGATCTTAACAGTTAATGTCTGGTTACTGTGGGAAAGTTATATGTAAATTGTTTTTCTCTGAAGGCTTGTTCTCTTTTGTATTTACCAGCTTTTTTTTCCAATTCCGTAACCTGAAGATACTTACATTTCTATGACGAACATTCCTATTGTGAAAAATTTGCATGAAGTAGATTTTCTGTAAGTCAGGTCTTCTGAAACCCAATGAGGCTCTGTATAATATACGCACAGTAGTCACTCTATTAGATATCTACTGTGACCACTAAGTGTATTTTCACTTAGCCCATCCACTTCGGGGTTTGACATGTTGTGCATTCAGAGATGGTCTTCCACACACCACTGTTGTAACACGAGTTACTGTCGCCTTCCTATCAGCTTGGACTAGTCTGGCGTTTCTCCTCTGCCTCTCTCATTAATAAGCTCTTTTTTTGCCCACAGAACTGCTGCTCACTGGATGTTTTTTTTTTGTTTTTCACACCATTGTCTATAAATTCTAGACTGTTGTGTATGAAAATCACAGGGGATCAGCAGTTTCTGAGATACTGAAACCACCCCATTTGCCACCAACAATCATTCCACAATCAAAGTCACTTAAGATTACATTTCTTCCCCTTTCTGATGTTTGGTCTAAACCACAATTGAACCTCTTGACCATGTCTGCATGCTTTCGTACATTGAGTTGCTGCCACATGATTGGCTGATTAGATATTTGTATTAACAAGCGGGTGTACTGAATAAAGTGGACACTGGCTGTAGAAATATGACCATTTGCCCACTTAATATGAGCTTGGTTTTATGCCAACTTCACCTTTTGTGTTAAGACAGAATGACTTAAGGCAGAATACCAGAAGTATGACTCAAAGATTAACAATAATACTGTCTATAAACTAAAAAAAATCCACACCCAGAGCCAGCAACTCAATAAATATGCTTCACAGAAATAATCCTTACACATTGGTTCCTTTCTCCTTTGGCTCTATGAGTAGTCGTATGATCACTCAGGCCCAGTGGGATGTTCTCGTAAGGGTCTTCAGCTAGCTGCAGAGGCCGGTTTGGGATCCACATAGCTGGGATGTTAAGGTAGACTCCCTTAGTGGAGAACGCCTGTGTGTGACTTTGTTGAACTTGGGGAGGCTGATGCTCAGGCGGCCACCACTCAGTCCTTGACAGTTCGAGGTCAGGGTCCAGTGGCATGGAGTGCAAGATGACTGGGGACCCCTCACTGCTGCAGCCTTCCTCTGCCCACAGTGCTGTTGTGATGTGTCATCATCTTCCACCAGCTCCACCGTTGAGGTCGGTTGGATTGCTCTTGGTCTAGAACTTCACCCTTGACCTTACCACCATGAATGTGACCCTACCAGCAGCTAAACTCCAGATGGCATCGCTCTTGGGATCTCAAGAACTTACAAACCTCTCCACCACGACCAGTCAAAGGTGAACCTCAGGGTTGTATACTGCATACATACTTTGATAATAAAGATACTTTGACTTAGAGTCATAGCAAAGTACAGCACGGAAACAGGCCCTTCAGCCCATCTAGTCCAAGCTGAACCTTTTAAACTGCCCAGTGCTATTGACCTGCACCGGGACCATAGCCCTCCATATGGACACCCTTAACCTGTCCAAACATCTCTTAAACGTTGAAATAGAGCTCATTGTTTGCACCGTTGTAACTATATGTTGTAATTATGGGGTTTTGTGCAGGTCTTGTAGCTTTAGTTTTTGGTCTTGTTTTTGTCTGGTGTATTTGGAGCTCCTTTCCAGGGAATGCGCTAGACGGTAGCACGATATTAATATGCAGCAGCCTCTCTGGACTCTGGATTGGGGATTGCCAAACGTTACATGGATTTTCTGGTGTAGTCTGTTTTGTCATATGCTTTTGTGATATCATTCTGGGGGAACGTTGTCTCATTTTTTAACTGCATTGCATTTGTGGTTTCTAAATGACAATAAACTGAATCTGAATCTGACATGCACCACTTGTACTGGTAACTCATTTCACACTGTCACCACCCTCTGAATGAAGTTCCTCCTCATGTTCCCCTTAAACTTTTCACCTTTCACCCTTAACCCATGACCATGCAATTTCTCTGTGATCATAACACTCTGTTCTGTCACAATATCAATATCAGAACCCAAGTGTGGAGGAAGGACAGACTCTGATGTAGAGACAATGACCAGAATTTATTCAATTCAATTCATTCAACAATGAATGAATACAGCCAGATAAGACAATGTTACCATGTTACCCCAGGGTCCAGGTGCAAAGACACATTACCATCAGTCACATACAAGATCACAATCATGTAATAAGAGTCTCGACGCCCAACCTTCATCCCCCCATGCCGCGGCTTAATGCCCAGTCTTTGCACATACAAGTCAACAAACCCATATAGAATATCAGTAAATACAACGATACAGAATATGCATATATATAGCCCAGACCTCCCCCTCCGCAGCACACTGATATCATCTGTCGACCCCCCCCCCCCGATACCCGCTAGGTGACACTGTGGCTTTGAGGCTCCGTCCTCGCATATACAGACACATATAGAATATTAGTAAAAACACAACCACACAAATATATAGGTATACAGTCCAGACCCCTCAGTCCTTTTGAAATCTTCAGTTGCCACAAAAGCACTGCAGTACAGCGTGCTGGCTCGGCTGCCTCTTCCTCCAGAGGCTGAAAAGCAAAGCAGCCCCACAACCTGAGGCCCCAAGTGCAGCCAAAAAAACTCTGCAGCTGGCCACAATAAACTTGTCCTCTACCAAGCAAAACCTTTGGAGGACAGCTCTGACTTTGTGATTCATAATAATTCCAACAGACCATCAGCAGCTCAGCCAAGCGACACATTCTCAAAGTTAGGACTCTGCTGTTAGTGCTGATCAGGCGTCCATTTATATAATGCAAGTAGCATGGAATCCCCAAGACTATCAAAATAAACCTAACAAGCTTAGACAGAAAGCATCAGGAAACCACATTACAAAGAGTGAATTCAGTTCAGTTCAGGTTTCTTTCGATGGAACCAGACTAAATCAGTGCCTGTACCCCTGGAGCAGAGGTTGCCAATATTGATTCGAAATGTAGCCACATGAACCCTGATGCCAGACTCATTCCAATGAAAGCTCATTCTTATGAAACGTTAATTCTTCATTCTGCTTCTCTCTCCTCAGATGCTGCCTGAGCTGCTGTGTGTATCCAGCATTCTCTGATTTATTTCAGATTACCAGCATCTGCAGTTTTTTTTTATTACTTTTGGATCTTTATAGAGTACTAGAAAAGCACAGTACAGAAACAGGCCTTTTGGCCCATCTAATCCATGCTGAACCATTTAAATTGCTTACTCTGATGCTTATCTGATGCTTCTCCTGTATATGTAGCAGTGGATGGAGTGTTGAAGAGTGGGGTTCAAAGTTGAAAGTTTAAAGTTCAAAGTACATTTATTATCAAAGTATGTATACATTATGCAAATTTGAGATTCGTCTCCAAACAGGCAGCCACTAAAAAGAAGAAACCCCAAAAAACCATAACAAAAGATGACTGTCAAACACCCTATGTGCAGAGAGAACAAAAAAAACTAAATCATACACACAATAAATGCAAGCAAAGAGCATTTTGAACTGAAGTCCACAAAGAGAGTATGTCCCCTTTCCCTTAGTTCAGTGCAGAGCAGAGCAGTGAGCTGAACCAGGCTGTCTCTTGCCTCTGGTCCTGCACCCTGACCACTTAAATCTTGCCTGGTGGGAAATTGTCTTCCGAACATTGGGTTCAATTGCTTTGATAGGCTCTGGAGCCTGGACCTTGCCACCTCAATTTGGCCTGTACCCAACCTTTCCAATTCGGCTTGGACCTTAAATTGTCATCAAAACATTGAGTTCAGTGACTTTGGATGATGTGGTATAGGCAAGTAAAAGGAATTCACTTCCCAGAGATCCTAGTACATCAAAGTGTGGTGTTTAAGCTGTCCCTCTGCTTGCCAACCTCCACAAAAGTTTTACTTTTATTTTAGTTCAAAGTTCAAGTTTAATTGTCATGCAACCAATATATGAATAACAGCCAAACGAAGCAGCATTACTCTGGGGCCAAGGTGCAAAACACTATCAACAGTCTCACGCAGCGCAAAGCGCATATAGCACATATAAGACAGCATGATAATAGGCCCCCTCTAGCCTATGTGCCCACGCTATCCAATTATTCTCATGTGACCAATTAATCTGCTAACGCTTGTGTCCTTGGAATTTGGAGGAGTGACCCATGGGCACCCGCATGGGTCCCAGTTATGTCTGCCTTTTTGTTGGCTTTGTGGAACAGTCCATGTTCCAAGCCTATACGGGTATCCGTCACCCACTTTTCCTTCGCTACATCGACAACTGCATTGGCGCTGCCTCCTGCACGCATGCTGAGCTCGTTGACTTCATTAACCTTGCCTCCAACTTTCTCCAACCCTGCCCTCAAATTTACCTGGTCCATTTCCGACACCTCCGTCCCCTTTCTTGATCTTTCTGTCTCCATCTCTGGAGACAGCTTATCTACTGATATCTACTATAAGCCTACAGACTCTCACAGCTACCTGGACTATTCCTCTTCCCACCCTGTCTCTTGCAAAAATGCCACCCCCTTCTCACAATTCCTCCGTCTCTGCCACATCTGCTCTCAGGATGGGGCTTTTCATTCCAGGACGAAGGAGATGTCTTCCTTTTCTAAAGGAAGGGGTTTCCCTTCCTCCACCATCAACTCTGCTCTCAAACGCATCTCTCCCATTTCATGCACATCTGCTCTCACCCCATCTGCCCGCCACCCCACTAGGGATAGGGTTCCCCTTGTCCTCACCTACCACCCCACCAACATATAATTCCCTGTAACTTCCGCCACCTCCCACAGGATCCCACCACCAAGCACACCTTTCCCTTCCCCACCTTTCTGCTTTCCTCAGGGATCGCTCCTTACGCGACTCCCTTGTCCATTCGTTCCTCCCCATCCCTTCCCACCGATCTCCCTCCTGGCACTTATCCTTGTAAGCAGAACAAGTGCTACACCTGCCCTTACACTTCCTCCCTCACCACCATTCAGGGCCCCAGACAGTCCTTCCAGGTGAGGCAACACTTCACCTGTGAGTCAGCTGGTGTGGTATACTGCGTCCGGTGCTCCCGATGTGGCCTTTTATATATTGGTGAGACCTGACACAGACTGGGAGACCGTTTCGCTGAACACCTATGCTCGGTCCGCCAGAGAAAGCAGGATCTCCCAGTGGCCACACATTTTAATTCCATGTCCCATTCCCATTCTGATATGTCTATCCATGGCCTCCTCTACTGTCAAGATGAAGCCACACTCAGGTTGGAGGAACAACACCTTATATTCCGTCTGGGTAGCCTCCAACCTGATGGCATGAACATCGATTTCTCCAACTTCAGTTAATGTCTCTCCTCCCTTTTTACTCCATCCCTTATCTATCTATCTATCTATTTATTTATTAATTATTCTTCTCCCCTCCCTTTCTCTCTCTGCCCCGCTCACAATCACTCCTTGCCTGTTCTCCATCTCCCTCTGGTGCTTCCCTCCCCCTTTCTTTCTCCCGTCCCATGATCCTTTCCCTTCTCCAGCTGTGTATCCCTTTTGCCAATCAACTTTCCAGCTATTAGCTTTATCCCTCCCCCTCCTGTCTTCTCCTATCATTTCGGATTTCCCTCTCCCACTTTAAAATCTCTTACTATCTTTCCTTTCAGTTAGTCCTGACGAAGGGTCTCGGCCTGAAACATCGACTGTACTTCTTCCTATAGATGCTGCCTGGCCTGCTGCATCCACCAGCATTTTGTGTGTGTTGCTTGAATTTCCCTCATCTGCAGATTTCCTCATGTTTGCAAAGTGATTTGGAGACGATTCCTTGTGGACTTAACGCACCAGTTTTAAAAAGCAAGCAGAACCTGTTGGACTTGTCTGTGGAACGAGGGGTTGCTTGGATTAATAATAACTGGGGTTAATTAGCAAAGGCCGATAAAAAGGAGCATGGTTTGAGCATTGTGTAAGTGGACAATGTTAGAGTCGTAAGGCTTTGGCTCAACATGCTTGGGGGAGAAGAGGCACAGGCTAGAACTTAAATTTGAGAAGTTAGAGGTATAACAAGTGTAGGCAGGTAGTTCAGGCAGTGGAATGCTCCTCCTGTGAAATGTGGGAATTCAGGCTATCTAATGGTCATCCTAATGACGACATGTACAGGGAGTGCATCTAACTCCAGCTCCTGACTGACAAGGTGAAGGAAATGGAGCTGGAGCTGGATGCACTCAGGACCATACAGAAGGCAGAAAATATCACAGATGAGTCTTTTACTGAGGTGGTCACACCCAAAGTCCAGGCTTTAGATAGTAGATGGGCGACCACCAGGAGAAGCAAGGGGAGTAAGCAGGGTTCTCCTGTACCAATTCGCCTCAGTAACAAGTAACCCTACGAAAACTGCTGGGGGTATGACCTATCAGGGCACAACAGCAACAGCCAGGCTTGTGGCACTGTGGCTGGCTCTGAGGCTCAGCAGTGAATGGCAAAATCAGACAGAGCAGTAGTGAAAGGGGACTAAATAGTTTGGGGACAGACAGGAGATTATATAGCCATGGAGAAGAGTCAGGATGGTGTGCTGCCTCCTAGGTGCTAGGGTCCAGGATGTCTCAGAGTGGCTTCAGAAGATTCTCAAGAGGAAGTGTGGGCAGCCAGAAGTCGTGGTACACACTGGCACCAATGTCTCAGGGGAAGAAGTTGTGTGCAGTGAGTTTGGGGAGTTGTGGAAATGGTTGAAAAGCAGGACCTCCAAGGTAGTAATCGCTGGATTACTCCCAGCACCATGTGCCAATCAGGGCAAGAATAGGATGGTGGTACAGATGAATGAGTGGCTGAGGAAGTAGTGCAAGTGGCAGGGTTTCAGATTTCTGGATCATTGGGATCTCTTCTGGGGAAGGTATGACCTGTACAAAAAAGATTAAACCTGAACCCGAGGGTGACCAATGTCCTTGTGGGCAAGTCTACCAGAACTGTTGGGGAAGGTTTAAGCTAAGTTGACAGGGGGTTCAGAACCAGACTGATAAGGATGAAGATGAGGCAATTGGTATTCAAGTAGATGGAGTGTGCAGTGAGACTGTGAGGAAGGACAGGCATATGATAGGACAAAATTGCAGTCAGTGGGATGAGTTGAAGTGCAAAAAGAAAGGATCTAGTACTTTCCCAGTGTATATGACGACGAAGATGCAGAATTTGTCATCGAAACATTGGTTATAATCGATACCTGTACCCGGCTGGAAGCCTGAGAAGAGCTTATTCATTGAAGTGCAACTTGGGGACAAAACTGATAAAAGTGGTGCATGTAGGACTGAAGGTGTTATATTTGAATACACTCAGTATTCTGAGGCTGGGTGGCTCTGTTGGTAAAAAATGAAATCAAATCCTTAGAAAGAGGTGACATAGGGTCAGAAGATGTTGAATCCTTGTGGGTAGAGTTAAGAAATTGCAAGGGTAAAAAGACCCTGATGGAAGTTATATACAGGCCTCCAAACAGTAGTCAACATGTGGGATATAAATTTTAAGAGGAAATAGAAATGGCATGTAATAAGAGCAATGCTGTGGTAGTCATGGGGGATTTGAATATACAGGTAGATTGGGAGAATCATGTTGATGCTGGATCTCAAGAAAGGGAGTTTGTAGAATGCCTACAAGATGGCTCCTTCCTCACCTCTCTACACTTCTCTACACTGGTGAAAGCTGTTGTAAATTTGACGTCCGCTTCACACGTACCTCTGCTCCATCTGCCTAAAGTGGAACTTGTGGCCAAACATTTTAATTTTGATTACCATTTCCATTCCAACATGCCAGTCCATGGCATCCTTCTGGGCCAAAATGAGGCCACCCTCACCTTACTTTCTAGTCTTGAAGAAGGGTCTCGGCCTGAAACATTGACAGTTTACCCCTTTCCATAGATGTTGTCTAGCCTGCTGAGTTCCTCCAGCATTTTGTGTGTGTTACTTTATATTCTGTCTGGGTAGCCTCCAACCTGATGGCATGAATATTGATTTCTCCTTCTAGTAAAATAATTTCCCTCCCCTTCCTCTCTTCTTCTATTCCCCACTGTGGCTTCTTTCCCCTTCTCACCGGCCAGTCACCTCCCCCCGGGTCCCCTCCTCCTCCCCTTTCTTTTATGATTCACTCTCTTCTCCTATCAGATTCCTCTCTATACCTTTCCCACACACCTGGTTTCACCCATCACCATGTAACCATCCTTCTTCCCTTCCACTCACCTTTTTATTCAGGGGTCTTCTCCCTTCTTTTCAGTCCTTAAGAAAGGTATGTCTTCAAATGTCATCTGTTTATTCATTTTCATAGATGCTGCCTGATCTGCCAAGTTTCTCCAACATTTTGTGTGTGTTGCTTTAGAATTCCAGCATCTGCAGAACCTCGTGTGTAGAATGCCTCCAAGATGGCTTTTTATAGCATTTTGTGGTTGAGCCCACCAGGGGTCAGGCAATACTGGATTGAGTGCTGTGGAATGAACCATATTTGATTAGGGAGCTTAATGTAAAGGAACCCTTGGGTGGCAGTGATCGTAATTCACTCTGCAGTTTGAGTGGGTCAGATAGAGCCAGATGTATCAGTATTGAGGTAAGGCCCTCCATTAGCAGGGATTGACCATAATTGTAGTGTCCCAACTGTCTACATGATCTACAAGCCAAGGGAGTATGATATGGAATGCAAGCAGTTGCCCACGTGGCGAGCTCCCTCTTCAGACAGCTGGTGAATCCAAAGGAGCAGCAAAGACTGATACAGTTTGACACCATTGGTGTCACAGGAGTTGCCAGTCTGTGTTGAACTCAACATAGAGTCCAAATCCTTAAATCAAGTCAAATCTGAATAATACCATAAGACCATAAGATATTGGAGGAGAATTAGGCCATTTGGCCCATCAAATCTGCTCCACCATTTCATCATGGCTGATCCAATATTCCTCTCAGCCTCAATCTCCTGCCTTCTCCCCATATCCCTTCATGCTCTGATCAATCAAGAATTTATCATCCTCTGTCTTATATATACATAAAGACTTGGCCTTCACAGCCCATATGGCAATGAATTCCATAGATTCACCACTCACTAGCTAAAGAGATTCCTCCTCATCTCCATTCTTAAAGGACACCCCTCTATTCTGAGGCTGTGTTCTCTTGTCTTAGACTCGCTCACCATAGGAAACATCTTCTATTAAGGCCTTTCACCATTCAATAGGTTTCAATGAGGTCACCCCTCATTTTTTTGAATTCCAGCCATCAAATGCTCTTCATATGATAAGCCAATTAAACCTGGAATTATTTTCATGAACGCCCTTTGAACACTCTCCCAATTCAGCATATCCTTTCTTATTGTGAGCCCAAAACTGCTCACAATAGTTCAAGTGAAGCCTGGACTTGCTTTACATCCTTGCTTTTATATTCTAGACCTCTTAAAATTAATGCTAACATTGCATTTGTCTTCCTCACCACAGACTTGACCTACTCATTAACCTATAGGGAATTCTGCACAAACATTCCCAAGTCCATTTGCACCTCAATTTTTTTGTATTTTCTCTCCATTTAGAAAATAGTCAACCCTTTCATTTGTTTTCTTCCAAAGTTGCATGACCATACACTTCCTGATACTGTATTCCATCTGCCACTTCTTTGCCCATTCTCCTAATCCAGGCATGGGCAAACTATGGCCCGGGGGCCATATGCAGCCCGTTAAGCTTTTTAATCCGGCCCGCAGAACTTGATGAAATTATATTAATAAACCTTGTTAACGTTTTTTCCCCGCAATTCTGGCGTTTTCGCCACAACAAAACTAAATCCAGACTTTGATGCGCTGGCTAAAAAGGGAGACCAACAACACTGTTCCCACTGAAATTAAAAATAAGTTTCTTTGTTGTGTTATGTAAAAAATGCATTTGAAAATATTTTTTTCAATAAGCCTTACATGTTACATGTCATTTCTGTTAAGTGATGGACATGAGTAGTGCGCAGGTGCACGTACGTTCTCAAAATAAAAAATGCGCTCCAGATCAAATAACGCGCTCCGCATACTGGCGCACTGTCACTGTTCTGTCCTTGTGCTGGTCGTTGTTGAGTTTTGGCACAGGGGACAATTGAATAAGAAGGAGCAGGACAAGTAGACCTGCATCTCCTACCGTTTTTGAAATAAAGACAGTCAGGAGGAGAGTGATGATGATAATATCTTGAAGGATAACAGAATTTTCAGTGCTTTAAAATAATAACTGTTACTATTAAAAAAAGCTGTATTTTATTCATTTAATTTTCAGTGTTTTAAAAGTCATTTCAATAAATAGCTAAATACCATGGGACTTCAAAGACAGGTATTTTGTTGTAATGCATTTGTTCATTTTCAATTGAAATTAAAGCACATGTTTTCTACATATCCCATGATATTTTATTTTCTCTTATGAGGTGTATTACCAAAACACTCTGTCTATCTGCTCCTGGTCCGGCCCCCCTGTCAAATTTTAGAACCCTTTGTGGCCCACAAGTCAAAAAGTTTGCCCACCCCTGTCCTAATCTGTCTTTCTGTAGTCTCTCTACTTCCACAAAACGATATGCCCTTCCACCGATCTTCATACCATCTGCAAACTTTGCAACAAAGCCAGCAATTCCATCACCCAAGTCACTGACATATAATATAGAAAGAATCAGTCCCAAAATAGATCCCTGGAACACCACTAGTCACCGGCTGCCAACCAGAAAAGGCTTCCTTTATTCCCACTCTTTGCCTCCTGCCAATCAGCCACTGTTTTATCCATGTTAGAATCTTTCCTGTGATACCATGAGCTTGTAACTCATTAAGCAGCTTCGTGTGTGGCACCTTGTCAAAGGCCTTCTGAAAATCTAAATACACAACATCAACCAATTTTCCTTTGTCTATCCTGCTTGTTATCTCTTCAGAGAATTCTAACAGATTTGTCAGACAAGACATTCCCTTGAGGAAACCATGCTGATTACGGTCTGATTTACCATGAGCCTCCAATTACCCCAAAAACACACCCTTAGCAATCAACTCCAACATTTTGCCAACCACTGAGGTTAGAGTAACTGGCGTATAATTTCCTTTCTTCTGTCTCTCTCCCTTCTTGAAGAGTGGACTGACATTTGCAATTTTCCAGTCTTCTGGAATCATTCCAGAATCTAGTGATACTAGAAATGTAATTATTAATGCCTCCACAATCTCTTCAGCCTCTTCTTTCAGAGCCCTGGGGTGTACACCATCTTGTGCAGGTGACTTATCTACTTTCAGAACTTTCAGTTTGTCAAGAACCTTCTCTCTAGTAATGGTAACTTCACACACTTCCTGACCCCTGAGACCTGGAACTTCCACCATACTGCTCTGTTTTCCACTGTGAAGAATGATGCAAAATACTTATGTGGTTCGTCCGCCATTTCCTTGTTCTCCACTTACTACCTCTCCAACATTGTTTTCCAGCTTCTGATATCCACTCTCACCTCTCTTTTACACTTTATGTACCTGAAGTTTATTGGCTAGTTTATATAGTTTTTATATTCCATCTTTACTTTCTTAATTACTTTTTTAGTTGCCTTCTTTTGGTATTTGAAAGCTTCCCAATCCCCTAACTTCCCACTAATTTATGCCTTATTATATGTCTTCTCTTTGGCTTTTAGTTGGCTTTGACTTCCCTTGTTAGCCACGGTTGTGTCATTCAGATTCAGATTCAGAATTAGTTTATTGTCATTTAGAAACCATAAATGCAATGCAGTTAAAAAATGAGACAACGTTCCTCCAGAATGATATCATAAAAGCATATAACAAAACAGACTACACTAGAAAATCCACATAACGTTTGGCAATCCCCAATCCAGAGTCTGGAGAGGCTGCTGTGTATTAATATCGCGCTACCGTCTTAGCGCGTTCCCCAGAAAGGAGCTCCAAATCCACCAGACAAACAAGACCAAAAACTAAAGCTACAAGACCTGCACAAAACCACATAGTTTCAACAGTGCAAACAATAGCATAATTGATAAAAAACAGACTATGGGCACAGTAAAAATAGTCCAAAGATGTTAAAGGACTATAAGTTCAAAAGAAATCACCACACAGTTTCCACAGGTCCCCAAGGTCCCGACAGACCCACCATCCCACGCCGGCAGCAGAAGGGGATACTCCCGCTATGGACTTCCATGACACCGCCCAACTCAGCCTCGCAGACGCAGCACACAACTAAAGCTCCGTCGAACCCAGCCTTACAGACGCAGCACACACCGAAAGCGACCTGACCGCAGCAGACTCCGAGTCCGTTGAACCTCCGAGCCGACAACCTTACCTTTAGAATACTTTTCCCTCTTTAGGATGTGCTTCCAGAAATCCCAGCCATTGTTACTCTGACATCATCCTGCCAATGTTCTTTTCCAATCAATTCTGGCCAACTCCTCTCTCTTGCCTCTGTAATTCCCTTTATGCCACAGTAATACTGATACATCTGACTTTAACTTCTCAAAATTCAGAGTGAATTCCAACACTTTCTCCTAAGGGTTCTTTTACCTTAAGCTCTCTGATCAATTCCAGTTCATTGCACAACACCCAATCCAGAATTGCTGATCCCCCAGTGGGCTCAACCACGAGCTGTTCTAAAAAGCCATCTCATAGGCTCTCTAGAAACTTCCCCTCCTGGAATCCAGCACCAGCCTGATTTTCCCAATCTACCTGCATATTGAAATCCCCCATAACTATTGTAACATTGCCCTCTTGGTATGCATTTTCTATCTCCCGATATAATTTGTAGACCACATCCTTTTGTTTGGATGTCTGTATTTAATTCCCATCAGTGTCTTTTTACCCTTGCAGTTCTTTAGCCCTATCCACAATGATTCAATACCTTCCAATCCTATGTCACCTCTTTCTAATGATTTAACTTAATATTTTACCAACAGAGCAACCCACCCCACCCCTTCCTGCCTTCCTGCCTGTCCTTTCGTTACAATGTGCATCCTTCGACCTTACGCTCCCATTATAATGTTCTTTCAGCCATGATTCAGTGATGACTACAGAATCATACATGCCAATCTTTAACTGTGCTACAAGTCCATCCACCTAATTCCTTATACAGCACACTTTTAAATATAACACCTTAAGTTCTGCAACACACACAAAATGCTGGTGCAATGCAGCAGGCCAGGCAGCATCTATAGGGAGAAGCACTGTCGATGTTTTGGGCCGAGACCCTTCGTCTTGATGAAGGGTCTTGGCCCGAAACTTCAACAGTGCTTCTCCCTATAGATGCTGTCTGGCCTGCTGTGTTCCACCAGCATTTTGTGTGTGTTGCTTGAATTTCCAGTATCTGCAGATTTCCTCGTGTTTGCACCTTAAGTTTTGCACTGGCTGTGCGTTTCCCCTCCTTCTCCTGACAGCCACCCAGTTACCTGCCTGCTGCAAACTAGGTGTGACTGCCTCCCTGGAGCTCCTGTCTATCACTTCCTCTCCCTTATGAGTTGAAGGTCATTGAGCTGCAGCTCCAGTTCCTCAATACATTCTCTCAGGCGATGCAACTCGGTGCGCCTGGTGCAGATGGGTCTATCTGGGAGCCTGGAGGTCTTCCAGACTTCCCACATCCTACACAGAGTACAAAACACCACACTTAAGGACTCCAGCTCCGGATTTTTCCTCAAGAGTTTACTCCCGAGGCCTTCCCCATGTGTAGGTATAGTAACAAGGCAGTGGAGGTTTGAGATCAGAGTTTTCTGGCTCAAGAAATTCCTTCTCATCTCATCTAAAAGGAAGTCCTGTAGCGGTGTGCTACACGCAGCGCTAAAATAATGACATGGAGTCGGTAAACTGCACTCAAAGATAAAGTTTATTCCAACTTCACAGCCTTGCTTTAAAGCCTCTCTCCCCCGCCGGATGCCTCGAGAGGCACGTACTGAAACCCCCTCAGGCTTTCTCCCTTTGTTGCGGACCTAGCCTTTGTGCCTGCACGCTGGCTAATTGTCAGCCGGTTTGAGTGTGCTAGTAATTGGGTCGCCACAGTCCCTCTTTTCTGAGGCACCGCTCTCTGGTCCCCTCTACAGAAAACATCCTCTCCATGTCTACTATATCTAGGCTTTTCAATATTCAATAGATTTCACTGAGATCCACCTCTCATTCTTCTAAACCTCAGGGAGTACAGGCCCAGACCCATCAAACATTCCTAAGTCATTAGCCTTTTCATTCCTGGAATTATTCTCATAAACCTCCTTTGAACCCTCTCTAATGCCAATATATCTTTTCTTAGCTAGGGGGCCAAAACTACTCACAGTACTTCTAGTGAGGTCTAGTGAATGCCTTATGAAGCTTCAGCATCACGCCCTTACTCATATATTCTAGTCCTGGTGAAATTAATGCTGAGATTGCATTTGCCTTCCTCATCACAGACTGAAACATTCAATCCTGGGATAATTCTCATGAAGTTCCTTTGGACCCTCTCCAATGACAACACATCCTTTCTTAGATAAGGGGCACAAAACTGCTCACAGTACAGTACTCCAAGTGTCAAACTACTTCCATAAAAGTGGCACAAATTGTAATTTGGAGGAACTCAGTGGGTCAGGGAAATGAACAGTCAACATTTTGGATTGAGACCCTTCATCTGAACCCAAAGATGCTGACTGTCTATTTTCCTACATAGTCGCTGCTTAACATGCTGACTTCCTTCAGTACCTTTATGTCTTGCTCCAGATTCCAATCTCATGTCCCCAGATTCATAACTTGATCTTATGAAAGAGATACTGGGAGCATGGTTCCTTAAGGTTGTCATAGCTGGGGGTGGTAATGGGGATAAGCTCCCACTACCTGTTAAATGCTTCCAGTGGCATGCGTCTCAAATAGCCTCTGACAATCAAGTCCAGCTCCTGGCTTTCACGTGTGGCTTAGCTACTAAGCCCAGCAGAACTGTTTCTACTGACAGGAGAAGGGACAGAGGTGGATTACTGGCACTTTAAATCCAGTTGCTCCAGACAGGTGAGGCTCATCATCCACGGTTGGCAGCTCACCTAGAAAATACTAATCTCAAATCTCCATTGTACCCACTCATGGGGAAGGCTTTGGAAGTAAACCCCAAGGGAAAGATCCAGAGCTGAAGCCCCCAAGTCAGCCCCACATTGAGATTAATGCTGAGTGGCAACTCCTGCAATGCCACTGGTGCCAAACAGTATCGGTTTCTGCCGTTACTTTAGGTTCATCAGATGCGTGGAGAGGGGGAGCTTGCTACATGGGGAACAGGTTTCTCTCCATGTTGTACTGCACTGACATTTGTAGTTGGACAGTTGAAACGCAACATTCGTGGTTGTCTCTGAACAAAGGATGCTGGGAGAATGAAGAGTGTATAACACAGTTAGGGTGGATGCACACTGTCTTTTTCCAGAGAAAGGTAATAAAACTAGGGGGCATAGATAAAGTTGCAGCTCTATCAAACTCTGGTTCAATCAGACTTGGAATGTTGTGATCAGTTTTAGTCACCTCATTATAGGCGGGATGTGGAAGCTTCAGAGAGAGTGCAGAGGAAATTTATCAGGATGCTGCTTGGATTAGAGAGCATGACTTATGGGGCAGGTGGAGCGAGCTAGGGCTTTTCTCTTTGGAGCGAAGGAGGATGAGAGGTGGCTTGACAGTAATGTACAAGGTGACAAGAGACATAGATTGAGTGCATAGCCAGAGATTGTTTCCCGGAACAAAATGGCTAACATGAAGGAGAATAACTTGACGGTGATTAGAGGCGTGTATAGGGGGATGTCATAGGTATGTGTTTTACAGAGAGACAGGTAGGTTCGTGCAAAGTATTGTTGTATGTGTGTGTGACTGGTTGGTGTGTGTTTAAGTACATGCACGTGTGTGTGTGTGTGTATAGGTATGTGAGTGGTGTGTGTGTTAGCATGGGCGTGTATGTGTGTAGTATGTGACTGTGTGTGTGTGTATGGGTGGGTGTGTATATGGTTGTGTTTCTGTATGGGGTGTGTGTGTGTGTGTGTGTGTGTGTGTGTGTGTGTGTGTGTGTGTGTGTGTGTGTGTGTGTGTGTGTGTGTGTGTGTGTGTGTATGAGCCAGTGTGTGTGTGTGTGTGTGTGTGGGCACGTGTGAATGATTGTGTATGGGTCAGTGTGTGTGTGCGTGAAGGTGTGTCGGTATGTGAGAGATTGTGTGTGGGCCAGTGTGTGTGTGTCCTGTGTGTGTTTGTGTGGGTGGGTGTGCGTTTGTGTGTGGATCTGTATGGTTGGGTCTGTGTTTGTGTGTCTCTGTGTGCATATGTGGGTTTGTTTGTGTGTCTGAGTGAGTGTTTCTGTGTGTGTTTCTGAGTGAATATGTAAGTGTAGGTGTGTGTGGTTGTGTGATCATGTGTGTCTGTGAATCAGTGTGTAAGTGTAGGTGTGATGGGTGTGTAAACCTGTGTGTTTGTGAGTGAGTGTGTAAGTGTGGGTGTGTGTGCATGTCTTTGTATGTGTCTGTATGTCAGCGTATATGTGTGATGTGTGTGCTATGTGTGTCTGTATATGTGTGCTGTGTGAATTTGTGTGTGTATGAGTGTGGTGTGTTTGGGTGTGTATGCGGGTGTGTGTGTGGTGTCTGTGTATATGAGTGTATGTGTATGTTTACGTGTGTGTGGAGTTGTGTGTGGGTGAGTGTATGTGTGAGCGAGTGTGTGTGTGGGTGTGTGAGTGTGTGTAGGTCTGTTTGTCTGTGTTTGTGTGTGTATCTGTCTGCATACTGCAGCTCCAGGACCCGTTCTCTACGGAGTTTGGTGGTTGCGTGGAGCCGCCTGATGTCAAAGAGGTTGCCATCAAATCTGATGTCCACTGCCACACCACTGCTGTCCTCAATCTCGTTGTGGAGAGGCTTGTTAACAAATAAGAGGGAGATGTTAAAGAGCACTGGTGCCAGCACACACCCCTGCCTCACCCCTGTGCATAAAAAGAAGGGCTTGGACTTTTGTGGCCCATACTCCGGAGGATCTTCAGACTGGCCTTGCTGTAGCGGTGAGAGCGTACAGCAGGATGGGGCTGACTGTCAATACCACCAAGACAGAAGTGGTTTGCCAGTGGAGTGCCAGTGTCCCACCCACCCTACCTGCCTTCACTGTTGGTGATGAAAAGCTGTCAGTGGTGCCATCTGTCAAATATCTGGGGAGCGTTCTCTCTGAGGATAGCGGCATTGACAACGACATCCAGAGCCACATTAAACAGGCATCAGCTGCTTTTGGGAGACTTCAGTGTAGAGTCTTTCAGAACAGGAGCCTTCGCCCCTCCACAAAGGTCACCGTATACCAAGCGGTCTGTGTATATGGCTCCTTTATGGCTGTGAAGCTTGGGTAACCTACAGCCGTCACATCAAGTCCTTGGAACGCTTCCACATTAGCTGCCTTCAGCACATCCTGGGAATTACCCGGCGTGAGCGGGTGCCTCACACTGAAATACTTGTAAAGACCAACTGCAGAAGTATTGAGGCCCTGATCACCCAGCGTCAGTTGCAGTGGCTGGGGCACGTGATGAGGATGCCCCATTTCAGCTACCTTGCAGAGTGTTATACGGCCAGCTACATCATGGTCGATGCTCAGCTGGAGAGCCGAAGAAGCGCTATAAGGATCAGATGAGGAATGCTTTAAGGAAGTGCAAAATCAGACCTGAGGACCTGGAGGATGTTGCTGCTGACCGTATCACTTAATGACAGCTGTGTAGGGATGGGGTTCATATTCTGGAGATGGAAAGACCAACCAGAAGACAGCAGAAGAGAGCCAGGAGAAATGCAGCCATGGTTGCCATCACTACCGCAACCACTATGACATATGCATATCCCACCTGCAATAGAGCTTGTGGGTCCAGGATAGGACTGTAAAGTTTGTGTGTCTCTGAGCGAGTGTTTTTGTGTTTCTTTGTATGTGTGTGTGTGAGTGAGTGTGGGGCTTTGTGTGAGTCTGTGTGGGTTTGTGTGTTGGTGTGTGTTTCTGTGGGTGTGTGCTTGTGTGTGTGTGAGTGAGTGTGTATACAAGTGAGTGTGTGTGTAGTTGGGTCTCTGCTTGTGTGGGTTTGTGTGTGTGTGGGGGTCTTTGTGAGTGAGTGTGAGCATGTGTGTAGTTGGGTCTGTGTGAGTGAGTGTGAGAGTGAGTGTGTGTGTGGGTCTGCGTGTGAGTGAGTGTACAGGTGTGTTTGGGTTTGCGTGTATTTGTCTGTGTGTGTTTGTCTCTGTATCTGTGCTTGTGTGTGTGGGTGGTGTAGGTGTGTGTGTGTATAAGTGTATGTGTGGGTGCATGAGTGTGTGTGTGTGAGTGTGTAAGTGTAGGTGTGTGTGGGTGTGTGTGGGTGTGTGTGTGTGTGTTTGAGCATGTGTGAGTGAGTGTTTGGTTGTGTGTGTGAGTGAGTGTGTGTCTGTGTTTGTATATCTATGTGTGAGTGTATTTGTGAGGGTGTGTGTATTGGGTGTGTTGGTGTGTAAGTCAATGTGTATGAGACAATGGGTGTGTGTGGGCATGTATGAGTGTGTATGGGTCAGTGTGTTTGTTGTGTGTTTGTCTATTTTGGTGTGTGTCTGTGAGCATGTGTGTGTGTCTATGTGTGTTTGTGAGGGTGTGTCAGTGTGTGCTGTGTGTGTTTGTAGGTGGGTGGGCGTCTTTGAGTGTGGATGTGTGTGGTTGGATCTGTGTGTGTTTTTGTGTGTCTCTGTGCACGTGTGTCTGTGACTGAGTGTGTCAGTGTAGGTGTGTGTGTCTCTGTATGTGCTTGGTGGTGTGGTGTGTGTGTGTGTGTGTGTGTGTGTGTGTGTGTGTGTGTGTGTGTGTGTGTGTGTGTGTGTGTGTGTGTGTGTGTGTGTGAGGGATACCGACCGACCCTCACAATGTGTGTGTGTGTGAGAGGGAGACCGACCGACCCTCACCTGTGTGTGTGTGTGTGTGTGTGTGTGTGTGTGTGTGTGTGTGTGTGTGTGTGTGTGTGTGTGTGTGTGTGTGTGTGTATTGGTTGTGTGTTCGGGTGTGTGTGTGTGAGTTGTATGTACTGCATTGTGCACCTTAGCCTGGGAGAACTTTGGTTTGGCGGTGAACAAATGTACTGTTGAATGAAAACAGACTTAAACTTTAATTTGAAATCTCAAGCTGAGGCAAAAATCTGATTGTTGTTTATTAATAAATGGTTATTTGACCAGAAGTAGCTTGAAGGAGTAGTTCTCCTGGAATTAGAAAGAAGTTACTGTGGATGAGCCCTGAGACGGAGGTGCTTCAGGAGCTGTACTTTAGTGAAACATTCCTAATGTGAGGGCAGTTGATGGTCCATCTCAAGGGTTTCATTGCTCGTTGGCCAGGCTCCCTGGAGGAGAAACATGGAACAATGTCAAAGGATATGAAAAGTAAGATTTAGTTAGCCCTGTTTTATATCTGGCACAGCAGTGTGATGCTTTACAGTGCCAGCTGTGAGATCAGGGTTCAATTCCTGCCACTGTCTGTAAGGAGTTTGTACGTTCTCCCTGGGACTGTGTTGCTTTCCTCTGGGTTCTCTGGTTTCCTCCCACAGTCCAAAACCAGTTAGGGACAGTAAGTTGAGGGCATGCTTTGTTGGGACTGAAAGCACTTGTGGGAAGGAAAGGTTAGACTGATTTCAGAGTAGATTAAAACGATAGCAGAGCATCATTGGCTGAAGGGTCTCTACTGTGCTGTACTGTTCTATGTTCTATGTATAATAACATTTAAAAGACACAAACAATACATTCCACTGTATGAGACCATAACATATAGGAGCAGAGTAGGCCATTTAGCCTATCGAGTCTGCTCCGCCATTCAATCATGGGCTGATCAACTTCATCCAGTCATCCCCACTCCCCTGCCTTCTCCCCATACCCCTTGATGCCCTGGCTAATCAAGAACCTACCTACCTCTGCCTTAAATACACCAAATGACTTAGCCTCCTCTCGTGGCAACAAATTCCACAGATTTAACATCCTCTGACTAAAGTAATTTCTCCACATTTCTGTTCTAAATGGAGATCCTTCAATCCTGAAGTCGTCCCCTCTTGTCCTAGACTCCCCTACCATGGGAAATAACTTTGCCATATCTAATATGTTTAAGCCTTTTAACATATGGAATGTTTCTATCAGATCCCTCCTCATTCTCCTGAACTCCAGGGAATACAGCCCAAGAGCTGCCTTCATACAGTATGTTCCTCATACGGTAACCCTTTCATTCCTGGAATCATTCTCGTGAATCTTCTCTGAACCCTCTCCAATGTCAGTATATCCTTTCTAAAATAAGGAGCCCCAAACTGCACACAATACTCTAAGTATGGTCTCATGAGTGCCTTATAGAGCACTCAGATATAGATTCAGACTCCTATTTTCTATACGTCTAGAAATGAATGCTAACATTGCATTCGCCTTCTTCACCACTGACTCAGCCTGGAGGTTAACATTTAGGGTATCCTGCACAAGGACTCCCAAGTCCCTTTGCATCTCTGCATTTTGAATTCTCTCCCCATCTAAATAATAGTTTGCCTGTTTATTTCTTCCTCCAAAGTGCGTGACCGTACACTTTCCAACATTGTATTTCATTTGCCACTTCTTTGCCCATTCCCCTAAACTACCTAAGTCTCTCTGCAGACTCTCTTTTTCCTCAGCACTACCTGCTCCTCCACCTATCTTTGTATCATCGGCAAATTTAGCCACAAATCCATTAATCCCCCTGTATGTTTTAATGTTTTGATGTTTCAATGTACATGTGACAAATAAAGCTAATCTGTAAATCTTTAATATCCGAATAAAAGCTTTACTACATGGAGTGCACGGCAGAGTTACAGAAAAGGAGATGTACTGTCCCAGATGTACTGCACTCTCAAGTGACCATCATTGATCCTGTGGACGCTATCTTGAAGAAAGAAAACAGAAGAGCTGGAAAAAAGGTGGGAAAAATGATACAGGTACCAGAAAGATTGGGGGTGTAGTGGACTGCAAGGAAGACTATCGAAGCTTACAGCAGGAACTGGACCAGCAGGAGAAATGGACTAAAAATGGCAGATGGAATTTAAAGTAGACAAGTGTGATATGCTGCACTTTGAGATGACAAATCAGGGCCGGGCTTATACTGTGAATGGTGGACACTGGAGAGTGCAGTAGAAAATATGGATCTCGGAACACAGATCCATAATTCCTTGAAAGTGGCATCGGTGGTGGACAGAGTTGCAAAGAGAACTTTTGGCACATTGGCCTTCATAAGTGAAAGTACAGAATATGGAATAAGGATGTTATGTTGAAGTTGTTTAAGACATCGGTGAGGACAAGTTTGGAGCTTTGTGTGCAGTTCTGCTCACCTATCTACAAGAAAGGTATTGATGCACCATCAATAACTCTCGGAGACGTGAGGCAAGATAGGCTTTTATTAGCTGGAAGAGAGCAGTGTCAGCAGCAAGGGACCATCACACAACATCCTGGAGACTGAGGGAGGAGCAGTGCCTCCAATCGCCTTTATACAGGGGTCTGTGGGAGGAGCCACAGGAGCAGTCAGCGGGGGTGTGTGTCCAGACAGGTATATGTAGTTCACCACAGGTATCAATAAGATAGTGTGCAGAGAAAATTGACAAGGATGTTGCTGGGACTTGAGGATTTAAGTTGTAGGGGAAGGTTGAATAAGTTTGGACTTTATGCCTTGGGATGTAGAAAATGAATATACATAATTATGAGTGGAATAGATAGGATAACTGAAAACAGGCTTATTTCACTGAGGTTGGGTGAGAGGTCACGGATTAAGGGTGAAAGGAGAAATACTTAGAGGAACATGAGGGGGCGTTTCTTCACTCAGAGAGTGGGGAGAGTGTGGAAGTTGTGGGAGAGCACAAGTGGTACATACAGATTTAATTTTAACACTTAAGAGAAGTACATGGGTGGGAGGGGTATGGAGGGCTATGGTCAGGGTGTGGGTTAATGAGACTAGGTGGAGTAACAGTTTGGCAAGAACTAAATGTGTGGAAGGGCTTGTTTCTGTGCAGTAGTGTTCTACGATTCTATGAAAGAGAAAATGAAAATCTGGTCAATTGTACCAAGAACAGAAGGCTTGTTATTGAGTTTTTTTTTTACTTTTCTTAATTAAAGGCTCATAAACTATGGAACTCTCACTCCCCCTCACCTACTCAGTTCACCAAGAACTGAGGAGGCTCATAAACTACGGAACTCTCACTCCCCCTCACCTACTCAGTTCACTGAGGTCTGAGGAGGCTCATAAACTATGGAACTTTCACTCCCTCCTCACCTACTCAGTTCACTGAGGTCTGAGGAGGCTTATAAACTATGGAACTCTCACTCCCTCCTCACTACTCAGTTCATTGTTTGGGTGAAACCAATTTGAGGTCAAGGTCAATGGACAGGAATGGAAAATGTTATTGGAAGGACGACATTTGATGGTGAGTGGCCTCTTCTTGCTCCTTTCTTCTGTTCTTGGTTACAACCAATGAATTTTTGGATCCTGGAACTACATTGAACATTTTTCCACTTTTCAGCCTCTTTTGCTGTTTTTCCCATGCCGTTTGGGAAAGATTTAACCTGCCTGGGTGACTACGTACTTATCCTCTGCTGCCTCCACCACTTTCCAGGCTGATATTCCATCATCCATGGACCCCTTCTGCAGCCTCCCGATTTTGTCCACGTTTCTCTTCAAGCCTTCAACAGAGATAACAATAGTTGACAGGGATCAGAGGCATTTTAAAACCATTACCAATCTTGCAGGTGGAACATACACAAAATACTGCCTTTTTATCACTGGTGAGATTGCTCTGCCATAGAGAGGGAGAATGTTGCCCAAGTTTTCTGTGTTTTGGATGTGGACTTTTTCAGTCTTATGGTTTTCTCGTATTCTGTATTTTTTGCCTAATCTTTCTCGTTTTTTTGTGTTTGGGGGGGGAGGATTTGCGAGTCGACGTGCCTGTTCCATTTTCATGTGTTTATTGTGCGGGGAGGAGGGATTTTCTTTCTTGATTTCATGGCTGTCTGGAGAAGAAGAATTTCAGAGTTGTATAATTTGATAATAAATGACCCTTTGAAATACTGGAGGATAAAAAGGAATAAAGATTTGATATTTTGGGCCAAATCCCTTTTTCAGGACTGGAAAAGTAGGGGAAAGAAGCCAGAATAAGGAAAGGGAAAAGAGTACAAGGCTGGAAGGTTTGTGAGGGTGGAAGTCTCTCAAAGGGTGAAGCTGTATAGACCAATCCTCTGTACAGTGGATTACAGAAACATTGATGAACTCTCACCATAACATTGACTTTGGACAATGGAGATGGAAGGTCATCAATGACCCATGATTCACTGGGAGCTAAGGGCCCAAGAAAAAGAAGTAGTAGTTTTGGAAGGTTGGATATTATAGCGCATGTCTATTTGCCCCTGAGGTGAATATCCACATCCTTGAGGCAAGGCTACTCTTACAGTTCAGAGAAGCTTCAGTATACAGTACTGTGCAAAAGTCTAAGGGATGTATATATATCTAGGATGCCTAAGACTTTTGCAGAGTACTGTATTTGTCACCATGGGGTAGAGAGTGAGTTTGGGAGTGCCGTGAAAGTGGTGTGGGACAGGTGGCAGTGAAGGAGTGGGGTGGCAAGGGTGGGATGGCACAAGTGCAGACATACCCAGCCCTGAAGCACCAAGCAAGGTCATTTGAATCCAAACAATTGATATTGCTTTATTGATTATTATAGAATGTCTCTCTGGCATGTCCTGCCTCCCTCTTTCCCTTCCAATCTAGTAAATAGGGTCGGGTTGCAAGAGCAGGGAAACACTGCCCTCTAATGGCCTCCTTCTGAATTGTCCACCATCCTGAATTGGAAGTACATCACTGGGTCTTAATCTTTGCTGGATCAACATAGAGTTACAAAAATCTACAGCACAGAAATAGGCCCTTTGGCTCATCCATGCAGAAATATTATTCTGCCTAATTCCATCGACCTACACCTAGAACATAGCCCTCCCATCCACGTACTTATCCAAATTTCTCTTAAAAGTTGAAATCAAACTGGCATTAACCACTTGCACAGTCACATCATTCCACACTCTCACCACCTTCTGAGTGAAAAAGTTTCCCCTCTTCTTCCCCTTAAAAATGTCACCTTTTGCTCTTAACTTATGATCTCTAGTTCTAGTCTCAGCCAACCTTTATGGGAAAAGCCTGCTTGCATTTACCCTATCCAAACCCCTCATAATTTTGTATACCTCTATCAAATCTTCTCTCAATCTTCTACACTCCAGGGAATAAAGCCCTAACTTATTCAACCTTTCCCTATAATTAAGGTCCTCAAGTTCCAGCAACATTCTTGTAAATTTTCTCTGTACTCTCAGCCTTATTGATACCTTTCCTGTATGTAGGTGACCAAAAACTGCCAAATTACACATTACCCCAAATTAGGCTTCACCGATGTCTTATACAACTTCAACATAATATCTCATCTCCTGTACTTGGTACTTTGATTTATGAAGGCCAATGTGCCAAAAGCTCTCTTTACATCCCTAAAAAACTGTGACATCTCTTTCAGGGAATTATTGATCTGTATTCCCCGATCCCTCTGTTCTATCACCTGGAGCTTTCTCTCCATCATCCCTATGGAGGACAGCAACTGTTTGAGAAGGTGGTCACCCACTTTAATTCTATTTTCCATTCTGATTCTGACATATCAGTCCAAGGCCTCTATGATAAGGCCACCTCAGGTTGGAGAAGCAACACCTCATATTCTCTCTGGGTAACCTCCAACCTAATTGCATGAGCATTGATTTCTCTAATTTTGGATAATTTCACTCCCTCCCCTTCCTCCCCTTCTCTCTTTTTTTAAATTTCCCATTCTGGTTCCTATCTTACCCCTTCTCTTCTTCCCACCTGTCCATCAACTCCCTCTGGTTTCCCACTTCCTTCCCTTTCTCCCATGGTTCACTCTTCTCTCCTATCAGAATCCATCTTCTTTAGCCTTTTACCTTTTCCACCTATCACCTTCCAGCTTCATACTTCATCCCCACTCGCCCACACACCAACTTTCTCCCTTTCCTGGCTTCACCTATAACTTCCCCTCCCTCCACCTTTTCATTCTGGTGTCTCCCCCCTTCCTTTCCAGACCTGAAGAAGGGTCTCAGCCTAAAATGTTGACTGTTTATTGAGAAAAATAATCCAGTATTATATGTATTTGTTGGGAAAAGTATGTGAACCTCTGGGGTAATGCCTTCTACAAAGGCTATTTGGAGTTGGGTGTTCCAATCAATGAGATGAAATTGGAGGTGTGGGTTGTAGAGGTGCCCTGCCCTATAAAAAAAGACACACAAAGTCAGGTACTGCCAGAATCTGCTCTTTTCAAGAAAGATCTGTTTATGTGCACCGTGCTTCGATCAAAACAACTTTCAAAGGACCTTAGAAGAAGAAATATAGAGATACATGAAACTGGAAAAGGCTACAAAAGTATTTCTAAAGACCTGAGTAATTATCAGTCCACAGTAAGAGAAATTGTCCACAAATGGAGGTAACTCAGTACTGTTGATACTATCCTTAGGACTTGTATCCTGCAAAGATCACACCAAGAGCACAATGTATGATGCTGAAGGAGGTGAAAAAGAACCAAAGGGTAAAAACAAAAAGTCTGCGGAAATCTCTAGAACTTGCTAAAGTTTCTGCTCATGTGTCCACCATAAGAAAAGCGCTGAACAAGAATGGTGTTCATGGAAGGACTCCATGGAGGAAACTACTGCTCTCCAAAAAAAACATTGCTGCACGTCTCAGATTTGCAAAAGACCACAGATGTTGGAAATCCAAGCAGCACACACAAAATACTGGAGGAACTCAGCAGGCCAGGCAGTATCCATGGAAAACAGTCCAGTTGGAGCTCCAACTTGTGCACATTTGACTGTCTAATTATAATAGGCCCTTCTTGTTTTTTTTTTCTTTCTTTCCTTTACTAATAACCCTGTAGTTAGGTTAAGATTCGAAAATATAATTCCTTTAATTGTATGCAGTGTGCTGTCTGTTATTTCTGGGCACTGAGTTGTAACAGGGTAGCAAATTACACAGCATCCAGACAAAGTGGGGTTTGGGGTAGGGAACCATCTCAATCTCACAGGTTTGGTAGGACCAAAGTGTATTCCCTAGACTTACACAGCCAAGGAAACCAGACGGGTTTCACAAATATGAAATACAAAATAATTGATTGCATATGTATTCACGCTCTCTCCCCCCCCCCCCTTTAATATGACACACCAAATCATCACTGGCACAGCCAATTGGTTTTAGAAGTCACATAATTAGATAGATAGATAGATAGATAGATAGATAGATAGATAGATACTTTATTCATCCCCATGGGGAAATTCAACATTTTTTCCAATGTCCCATACACTTATTGTAGCAAAACTAATTACATACAATACTTAACTCAGTAAAAATATGATATGCATCTAAAATCGCCCTCTCAAAAAGCATTAATAATAGCTTTTAAAAAGTTCTTAAGTAGTTTACTTAAATACATTGAGTCTTAACCCCGGCACTTTAACATATCTTACTCCTGGCGGTTGAATTGTAAAGCCGAATGGCATTGGGGAGTATTGATCTCTTCATCCTGTCTGAGGAGCATTGCATCGATAGCAACCTGTCGCTGAAACTGCTTCTCTGTCTCTGGATGGTGCTATGTAGAGGATGTTCAGAGTTATCCATAATTGACCGTAGCCTACTCAGCGCCCTTCGCTCTGCTACCGATGTTATACTTTAATTAATGATTTAATTAGTTAAATGGAGATCTGTTTTTGGAGGCCAGTCAAAGTGTTTCAATTGATTGTAGTAAAAATACACCAGTACCTGGAAGTGCTGGTGCGTCAGTATCCTGGCAAAAACTACGCCATGTAGACAAAAGAACACTCCAACCAACTCTGTGAAAATGTCGTCAGGAGATGGACATGAGAAAATTTCCAAGTCACTGATCTCTTGGAGTACAGTTAAGTCAATCATCAAGAAATAGGAAGAACATGGCACAGCTATAAATCTGCCGAGAGCAGGCCGTCCTCAAAAACTGAGTGACCGTGCAAAAAGGGGACTAGTGAGGGAGGCCACCAAAAGACCTGTGACAACTCTGAAGGAGTTACAATCTTCAGTGGCTGAGATGGGAGAGACTGCGCATACAACAACTGTTGCCCGGGTGCTTCACCAGTCACAGCTTTATGGGAGAGTGGCAAAGAGAAAGCCACTGTTGAAAAACTCATATGAAATCTCAGCTAGAGTTTGCCAGAAGGCATGTGGGAGACTCTGAATTCAGCTGGAAGAAGATTCTGTGGTCTGATGAAACCAAAATTGAGCTTTTTGGCCATCAGGCGTAAGCCAAATACAGCACATCATCAAAGACACATCATCCCTACTGTGAAGCACGGTGGTGGCTGCATCATGCTGTGGGGATGCTTCACTGCACCAGGCCCTGGGAGGCTTGTGAAGGTAGAGGGTAAAATGAATGCAGCAAAACACAGGGAAATCCTGGAAGAAAACCTGATGCAGTCTTCAAGAGAACTGGGACTTTGGAGAATATTTGTTTTCCATCAAGACAATGACCCCAAGCTTAAAGCACTAGCTACACAGGAATAGTTTAAAAACAACAAAGTTAATGTTCTGGAGTGGCCAAGTCAGAGTCCAAACCTCAATCCAATTGAGAATTTGTGACTGGACTTGAAAAGGACTGTTCACTCACAATCCCCATGTTATCTGACAGTGCTTGAGCAGTTTTGTAAAGAAGAATGGGGAAAAATTGCAGTTTCCAGATGTGTAAAGCTTATAGAGACCTATCCACACTGACTCAAGGCTGTAATTGCTGCCAAAGGTGCAGACTGACTTGAAGGGGGTGAGTAATTATATAATCAATTTTTTTTGTTTAATAAATTGTATTAAATTTAGACCAATTTGTAGGGTACTGTTTTCACTTTGAACCAAAAGATTCTTTTCTGTTGATCTGCATCAGAAAAGCCAAATTAAATCCATTGTGATTCAATGTTGTAAAACAATAAATCATGAAAACTTTCAAGAGCTGGGTGAATACCTTTTATAGGCACCGCAGGTGCATGGATGACAGAAAAGCTGGAGGACGATGTAGGACAGAAGGTTTAGATCAATGGTAGAAGAGGTTAACATTTTGGCACAAAATCGTGGGCAAAAAGGGCCTGTTGTAAGAAGCCTAGCTTTGACACGCAGCATTCATATGCCTTCTTAGTCATTTTCCGTATCCATCAGTATCAAGTACATGAACTTGTTATTCCCTTAGAGCTCCTTAGATGGTTCATTAAAGATATTGATGGATCATCCATGATACAAGTCACAGAAAGGCTAAGAGAAAAAAAAACACTTAGAGCAAAGAATGGTACAGCACAGTATAGGCTCCTTGGCCTATCTACAGAACCTAGAACATTACATCACACTAAAGGCTCTTCAGTCCATCTTTAGAATGTAGAAGGGTACAACCCAGTTCAGACCTTTGCACATCTTCACAACATAGAACAGTGCGACGCTGTTGGCCAGAACACAGAACAGTACGACACAGTAAAGGCACTTTGGCAAAACATCAGAACATAGAACTGTGGAACACAGTATAGGGTCTTCGGCCCATCTCATGAGATAGACCAGTACACCATGGTAAAGGCTCTTTTACCCATCTTCAGAATATAGACCAATATAACACAGTATAGGCTCTTTGGCCCAGAAGATCATAAGACCATAAGACATAGGAACAGAATTCAGTCAATCGAGTCTGCTCCGCCATTCCATACACCTGTCTGCTCGCCATATCCTTTGATGCCCTGACTGATCAGGAAACGATCAACTTCTGCCTTAAATATACTCACGGACATGGCCTCCACCACAGTCTTTGGCAAAGCATTCCACAGATTCACTACTCTCTGGCTAAAAAAATTCCTCCTTACCTCTGTTCTAACAGGTTGCCCCTCAATTTTGAGGTTGTTCCCTCTAGTTCTGAACTACCTCCACCATAGGAAACATCTTCTTCACATCCACCTTATCCAGTCTTTTCAACATTTGGTAGGTTTCAATGAGATTCCCCTCCCCCCACCCCCCACATTCTTCAAAATTCCACTGAGTACAGGCCCAAAGCTGCCAAACATTCCTCATATATTAACCTCTTAATTTCCAAAATCATCATTGTGAACTTCCTCTGGACTCTCTCCAATGACAACAGATCCTTTCCGAGATATGGGGCCCAAAACTC
Source organism: Hemitrygon akajei (assembly GCF_048418815.1). Taxonomy (NCBI): domain Eukaryota; kingdom Metazoa; phylum Chordata; class Chondrichthyes; order Myliobatiformes; family Dasyatidae; genus Hemitrygon; species Hemitrygon akajei. Next base: position 115,009,352 of record NC_133135.1, on the reverse strand, counting down.
CAAGTGCGGTCTGATTAATGTCATATAAAGCCTCGGTATTATCTCCCTGTTTCTATATTCAATACCCCTCAAAATAAATGCCAACATTGCATTTGCCTTCTTTACCACAGACTCAACCTGTAAATTAACCTTCTGGGAGTCTTGCACGAGGACTCCTAAGTCCCTCTGCACCTCTGATGTTTGAACCTTCTCCCCATTTAGATAATAGTCCACACTGTTGTTCCTTTTACCAAAATGCATTATCATACATTTCCCAACATTCTATTCCATCTGCCACTTTTTGCCCATTCTTCCAATCTGTCTGAGTCCTGCTGCAATTACATTGCTTCCTCAGTACTACCCCTCCACCTATCTTCATACCATCCACAAACTGCCATGAAGCCAACAATCCCACTATCTAAATCACTGACAAACAATGTGAAAAGTAACGGTCCCTATACTGAGCACTGAGGAACACCTCCAGCCACTGGCAGCCAACCAGAAAAGGCCCACTTTATTCCCACTCACTTCCTCCTGCCTGTCTGCCATTCCTCTGTCCATGCCAGTATCTTTCCTGTACTACCATCGGATTTTATCTTGTTAAGCAGCCACCTTCAGAACATAAACAGTATGACACAGTTCTGGCTTTTCAATCCATCTTAGGAGCCTAGGCCAGTACCTCACAGTATAGGCTCTTTGGTCCATCTTCAGAACATAGAACAGTACAACTTAGTACAGGCTCTTTGACCCATCTGCAGAACATGGAATAGAACGACACAGTATTGGCTCTTCAGAACATAGAACAGCATAACAGACAATAAGCTCCTCAGCCCATCTTCAGAACATAAGACCATAAAACATAGGAGCAGAATTAGGCCATTTGACAAATCGAGTCTGCTCTACCATTCCATCACGGCAGATCCTCATACACCTGCCATCTCTCCATATCCTTTGATGCCCTGACCCATCAGGAAGCTATCAACTTCCACCTCAAATATACCCACAGACTTGGCTTCCACAGCAGTCTGTGACAGAATATTCTTCAGATTCACTACTGGTCTACTAGTGGTCCAATATCAACTCTCCTTTTCACTCTTTATATAACTGAAAAAACTTTTGAGTTTCCTGCTTTATATTATTGGCTAGTTTGCCCTCGTGATTCATCTTTTTAGTTGCCTTTTGTTGGATTTTAAAAGCTTCCCAATCATTCAACTTCCCACTCACTTTTGCTAACTTACATACCCTTGAGTTGGCTTTTATGCAGTGCTTAACTTCCTTTGTCAGACACAGTTGCCTACCCCTGCCACTTGAGAATTTCTTCTTCTTTTGCACATATCTATCCTGTGTATTGTGAACTATTCTCAGAAACCTCAGCCACCTCTGCTCTGCTGTCATCCCCACCACTATCCTTCTCAATCAACCTGGGCAAGGCCCGCTCTCATGCCTCTGTAATTCAGTTATTCAAACAGTACAACACAGTACGGGCAGTTCTGTTCATCTTCACAACAGAGAACAGTACAACTCAGTATAGGCTCCTCAGCCCATCTTCAGAAGATCCAACAGTACAACTCAGTATAGGCTCCTCGGCCTATCTTCAGAACAAAGAACAGCACTACACATTTCAGACACTTCTTCAGAACATAGAAAGCTCGGCACAGAAGTGGTTCTTTGGCTGATCTTCAGAACACAGAAGTGTGTGACTTAACATAGGCTCTTTGGCCAGCCTTCAGAAGATGAAACATCACAATGCAGTCCAGACTCTCCAGCCCATCTTCAGAACATAGAGCAGTTTGACACAGTAAGGGCTCTTCAGCCCCTCTTCAGAATATAGAATAGGACAACACAAAAAAGGCTCTTTGGGCCATCTTCAGAATGTAGAACAGCACAACAAATTATAGGCTTTTCGGCCCACCTTCAGAATGTGGAGCAGGAGAGTACAGAGAAGGTTATTTGGAGCAGCACAGTTGTCATAGTCTATCACTAAAAGTGCACCTCTGACAGCCAGCATGGTATGCAGAGGGTGCCAGACTTGCTAGAATTTTCCGTAGTGTCTACAGCCTCCAGTGTGTCCACTTTGACTCCTATAACAGAGCCAACCTTCCTAATCAGTTTACTGAGCCTGTTGGCATCACCTGTGTTGATGCCATTGTGCCAGCATACCACATCATAGAAGATTGTACCGGTAGAAAATGTAAAGAAGAGGCCTGCATACTCCAAAGAACCTGTTTCCTCAGGAAATAGAGGCAACTCTGGCTCTTCTTGTACACAGCCTCTGTGTTGGTGCTCTGCTCAAGTTTATCATCCAGGTGCACTCCCAGGTACTTGTAGGTCCTCACCACATGCACGTCTTCACCGTCAATAGTAACAGGGAGCAATGCAAGCTTAGTCTTCCCAAAGTCCATCACTATCTACAACACAGCATAGGCTCTGCAGCCCACCTTCTGCCATCCTTTTAACCATGATCAATCTGACCCTTCCCTTCCACATAGCTCTCCATTTTTCTCTCATCCATCTCTCCAAGCATCCTTTAAATGTCTTTTATGAATCTGCTTCTGCCTCCACCCTTAGTAGTGTGTTTAAAGTTTGAAGTTAATTATTGTCAAAGTGTGTATATGTCACCCTATCCAACCCTGATTCATTTTTTGCAGGCATTCACAGAGGAGCAAAGAAATACAATAGATTTAGACAATAGACAATAGGTGCAGGAGTAGGCCATTTGGCCATTTGAGCCAGCACTGCCATTCACTGTGATCATGGCTGATCATCCACAATCAGTACCCCGTTCCTGCCTTCTCCCCATATCCCTTGACTCCGCTATCTTTAAGAGCTCTATCTAACTCTTTCTTGAAATCATCCACAGAATTGGCCTCCACTGTCTTCTGAGGCAGAGCATTCCATAGATCCACAACTCTCTGGGTGAAAAAGTTTTTCCTCAACTCTGTTCTAAATGGTCTACCCCTTATTCTTAAACTCTGGCCTCTGGTTCTGGACTCCCCAACATCGGGAACATGTTTCCTGCCTGTAGTGTGTCCAATTCCTTAATAATCTTATATATTTCAATCAGAGCCCCTCTCATCTCATTCTAAATTCCAGTGTATACAAGCCCAGTCACTCCAATCTTTCAACATCCTGGGAATTAACCTCGTGAATGTATGCTGCACTCCCTCAATAGCAAGAATGTCCTTCCTCAAATTTGGAGATCGAAACTGCAAACGATTTGATGAAAAATTACATAGAATCAAAGTCTGACAAACAGCCAATGTATAAAAGAAGATAAACTGCAAATGCAAACACAGAAATAACAATAATTAGTTGGCTAGTGGTGTAGTGGCAACAGTACCATTGTTTGAGGTGAATAGTCACGGGTTTGAATCCAGCCGGCTTCTTGCACACTTTCCATCCACGTTGGTTTGTGCATTGAGCTATCAACTCTGGCTCGTTAACAAATAACAGTCAAATGCTATGGAAATGGCAAAAATGCAACAAGGCACAAAGAGGAACAACAACAGACAAACAATAATAAATATATCTGTAAATATATAATTACTAAGAACATGAGATGTAGAGTCCTTGAAAGTGAGTCCAGAGTTTGTGCTTTGGTAATCAGTTCAGTGTTGAAGTAGATGAAGTTGGTTTAGGAGCTTGATATAACCATATAACCATATAACAATCACAGCACGGAAACAGGCCATTCCGGCCCTCCTAGTCCGTGCCGAACTCTTAATCTCACCTAGTCCCACCTACCCGCACTCAGCCCATAACCCTCCACTCCTTTCCTATCCATATACCTATCCAATTTTACCTTAAATGACACAACTGAACTGGCCTCTACTACTTCTACAGGAAGCTCATTCCACACAGCTATCACTCTCTGAGTAAAGAAATACCCCCTCGTGTTTCCCTTAAACTTTTGCCCCCTAACTCTCAAATCATGTCCTCTCGTTTGAATCTCCCCTACTCTCAATGGAAACAGCCTATTCACGTCAACTCTATCTATCCCTCTCAACATTTTAAATACCTCGATCAAATCCCCCCTCAACCTTCTACGCTCCAATGAATAGAGACCTAACTTGTTCAACCTTTCTCTGTAACTTAAGTGCTGAAACCCAGGTAACATCCTAGTAAATCGTCTCTGCACTCTCTCTAATTTATTGATATCTTTCCTATAATTCGGTGACCAGAACTGTACACAATACTCCAAATTTGGCCTTACCAATGCCTTGTACAATTTTAACATTACATCCCAACTTCTGTACTCAATGCTCTGATTTATAAAGGCCAGCGTTCCAAAAGCCTTCTTCACCACCCTATCTACATGAGACTCCACCTTCAGGGAACTATGCACTGTTATTCCTAGATCTCTCTGTTCCACTGCATTCCTCAATGCCCTACCATTTACCCTGTATGTTCTATTTGGATTATTCCTGCCAAAATGTAGAACCTCACACTTCTCAGCATTAAACTCTATCTGCCAACGTTCAGCCCATTCTTCTAACCGGCATAAATCTCCCAGCAAGCTTTGAAAACCCACCTCATTATCCACAACACCTCCTACCTTAGTATCATCAGCATACTTACTAATCCAATTTACCACCCCATCATCCAGATCATTTATGTATATTACAAACAACATTGGTCCCAAAACAGATCCCTGAGGCACCCCGCTAGTCACCGGCCTCCATCCCGATAAACAATTATCCACCACTACTCTCTGGCATCTCCCATCTAGCCACTGTTGAATCCATTTTATTACTCCAGCATTAATACCTAACGACTGAACCTTCTTAACTAATCTTCCATGTGGAACTTTGTCAAAGGCCTTGCTGAAGTCCATATAGACTACATCCACTGCCTTACCCTCGTCAACATTCCTCGTAACTACTTCAAAAAATTCAATAAGGTTTGTCAAACATGACCTTCCACGCACAAATCCATGCTGGCTACTCCTAATCAGATCCTGTCTATCCAGATAATTATAAATACTATCTCTAAGAATACTTTCCATTAATTTACCCACCACTGATGTCAAACTGACAGGTCTATAATTGCCAGGCTTACTTCTAGAACCCTTTTTAAACAATGGAACCACATGAGCAATACGCCAATCCTCCGGCACAATCCCTGTTTCTAATGACATCTGAAAGATCTCCGTCAGTGCTCCTGCTATCTCTACACAAACTTCCCTCAAGGTCCTGGGGAATATCCGGTCAGGACCCGGAGATTTATCCACTTTTAAATTTCTTAAAAGCGCCAGTACTTCCACCTCTTTAATTGTCATAGGTTCCATAACTTCCTTACTTGTTTCCCACACCTTACACCATTCAATATCCTTCTCCTTAGTGAATACCGAAGAGAAGAAATCGTTCAAAATCTCTCCCATCTCCCTCGGCTCCACACATAGCTGACCACCCTGATTCTCTAAGGGACCAATTTTATCCCTCACTATCCTCTTGCTTTTAATATAACTGTAGAAGCCTTTCGGATTTACTTCCACCTTATTTGCCAAACCAAACTCGTAACTTCTTTTAGCTTTTCTAATCCCTTTCTTAAGTTTCCTTTTACATTCTTTATATTCCTCGAGCAATTCCTTTACTCCATGCTGCCTATATCTATTGTAGACATCCCTCTTTTTTCGAACCAAGTTTCTAATATCCCTTGAAAACCATGGCGCTTTCAAACCTTTAACCTTTCCTTTCAACCGAACAGGAACATAAAGATTCTGTACCCTCATAATTTCACCCTTAAATGACCTCCATTTCTCTATTACATCCTTCCCATAAAACAACTTGACCCATTCCACTCTCTCTAAATCCCTGCGCATCTCCTCAAAGTTAGCCTTTCTCCAATCAAAAATCTCAACTCTAGGTCCAGTCCTGTCCTTCTCCATAATTATATTGAAGCTAATGCTATTGTGATCACTGGACCCGAAGTGCTCCCCAACACATACATCTGTCAGCTGATCTATCGCATTCCCTAACAGGAGATCCAACACTGCCCCATCTCTAGTCGGTACTTCTATGTATTGTTGCAAAAAGCTATCCTGCACACATTTCACAAACTCTAAACCATCCAGCCCTTTTACAGAATGAGCTTCCCAATCTATGTGTGGAAAATTAAAATCTCCCACAATCACCACCTTGTGTTTACTACAAATATCTGCTATCTCCTTACACATTTGCTCTTCCAACTCACGCTCCCCATTAGGTGGCCTATAATACACTCCTATCAGTGTTACTACACCTTTCCCATTCCTCAATTCCACCCAAATAGCCTCCCTAGAGGAGCTCTGTAATCTATCCTTCCAAAGCACCGCCATAAGATTTTCTCGGACAAGCAATGCAACACCTCCTCCTCTGGCCCCTCCTACTCTATCACACCTGAAGCAACTAAATCCAGGAATATTTAGTTGCCAATCACACCCTTCCTGCAACCATGTTTCACTAATAGCTACAACATCATAATTCCAGGTATCAATCCACACTTTAAGCTCATCCACCTTTCTTACAATGCTCCTAGCATTAAAATAGATACATTTAAGATACTCTCCACCTCCTCCTCTCTTTTCATCCCTAGCAATGCATTCAAATTTATTATCCTTTTCTTTCTTCTCCCCTACAACTTCGGGCTGAGCGCATCCCTCCTCCATCACCTGCCTGTCCTCCCTCCCACACGGTCTACTTACTTGCTCTACTGGTGAACTAACCTCCTCTCCCATAGTTTCCTCAAATTGATTTCCGCCCCCCCATCTTACTAGTTTAAAGTCTGCTCCGTAGCCCTAGCAAACCTCCCCGCTAGGATATTGGTCCCCCCAGGATTCAAGTGTAACCCGTCCTTCTTGAACAGGTCACGCCTGCCCCAGAAGAGGTCCCAATGATCCAGAAACTTGAATCCCTGCCCCCTGCTCCAATCCCTCAACCACGCATTCATCCTCCACCTAATTCCATTCCTACTCTCACTGTCGCGTGGCACAGGCAGTAATCCCGAGATTACTACCTTTGCGGTCCTTCTTCTTAACTGCCTTCCTAACTCCCTATACTCTCGTTTCAGGACCTCTTCCCCTTTCCTACCTATGTCATTGGTACATTGGTTGAAGGTAATACAAAATATACAGTATTTCCGCTTTTGCACATTTTTAAATAATCTATTCAATATATATAATTAATTTACTTGTTTATTTATTATTATGCTTTATTTTATTTATTATTTTTTTCTTTCTCTGCTAGATTATGTGTTGCATTGAACTGCTACTGCTAAGTTAACAAATTTCATGTCACATGCCGGTGATAATAAACCTGATTCTGATCTAGCCCATGTTCCTGAGTGTTATGGCCTGTAGATTTTTGGTACATCAGGGTGTTGTTGGCAGGAACAAATCCACATCAGTCTGATCATCACGTGTTAGTGCAGCCACAGAAGAACACAATCCAGTGAGTGAATACTGGAGAGCAACTCCAACGGAAAGGGCCAGCCCCCAACCCAGAATAGATGCAGTGCCACACTGTCTCCAGCATCTCCTTCACTAGCCAGCTGCAACAGGTGACCCCGTCTCATGAGGTCCTGGTCTGTGCTACAACTGAGGATATGCAACACCCCTGCCATTGGTCTCACCAATGAACCAAGCGAACCAAAGTTGTTGTATTCCACATTACCAATTTCCAAAGGGATCTTGTGGTCACAAGAAAAACGTCCAAAAAAAACACTTGCACTGTTTGTTGGGCCATGCACCACACCCACATACAGCCCCTTTTCAATGATTGCCTGATGCAGGCTGCAACACGATGCTCAACAAGTCTAGGTCCACCGCATTGAGCAATTCGCTAGTGGGATAGACTTGCAGAACTTGATATTCTTCATAATCAGCAGTCTTGAGATCATAAAAACATATGAAGGATGTCTAGATCGAGAGAGGCCACTGCATCTGAGTGTGTCATCATCTTACTGGAAGAATAAGATGTACCTCTGGCCTGATGATAGTAGCGAGAAGATAGCATGGCCTGGATGGTGTGGGTCCTTGATGATGCTTTCTTGAGGCAGTGTTCCTTGTAGATGAGCTTCTCCTGTGATGGACTGGGCTGAATGTATCTTCCATTTTTTTTGTCAGCTTTTCTGTTCTTGTACACTAGTGATTCCATACCAGGCCATGATGCAACCTTTCAGGATACTCTCTCTAAGTTTGTCAAAGTTTTAAATCTTTAAAATGGCACTTACTGTATGTGCTGGTCCCAGGGCAGATCTTCTGATGTGATAACATCAAGGAATTTAAAGGTACGGACCCTCTCCTCCTCTGATCCCCCAATGTGGACTAGCTCATGAACCCCCAATTTCTTCCTCCTGTAGTCAAAAATCAGCTCTTTAGTTTTGTTGATGCTGAGCAAAAGGTTGTGTTGAGTCACCATTCAACCTGATTTTCAGTCTCTTTCTCATATGCCAATTCATCACCACCTTTCATTCATCCAAAAACTGTGGTTTTCTTAGCAAACTTAAATATTGTGTTGAAGCTGTACTTAGCCTTATAGTCCTAAGTGAGTAGAGCAAGGGGCTAAGCACACAGCCTTGCAGTGCACCTGAACTGATGGAGATTGTGGAGGAGATCTCATTGCAAATCCACACATCTGCCACTCTTGGTGTAAAATAAATTGCCTCTGACATTGCCTTTATACTTTTCTTCCAACACTTTAAAGTTACAACTCCTTATATCAGCCATTTCCACCTTAGGAAAAGTCTCTGGATGTCCACTCGATCTATGCCTTTTATCATCTTTTACACCTCTATCAAGTCACCTCTCATCCTTCTTCACTTCAAAAGAAAAAAGCCCTAGCTTGCTCAACCTCTCTCACAAGACATGTTCTCCAGTCCAGGCAGCATCCTGGTGAATGTCTTCTGCCTCCCCTCCAGACCTTTCACATGCTTTCTATAATGAGGCAACTGGAACGGAACAAAATATTTGTCTAACCAGGGTTTTACAGATTATGGTTCTTGAACTCAATCTCCTGTCTATTGAAGGCCAACACACCATTGTTCACTTATTTGTTATGTGCTGTGAGTATAATGTGGGAAATCATAGTCTTTCCATGACCATGATTGTTCTTGGCAATTTTCTCTAGAAATGGTTTGCCATTGCCTTCTTCTGGGCAGTGATTTTACAAGACTGGTGACCCCAGCCATTATCAATACACTTGAGAGACTGTCTGTCTGGTGTCAGTGGTCACATAACCAGACTTGTGATATGCATATGACCATCCACCACCTGCTCCCATGGCTTCACGTGACCCTCGGTGTGGGGGGGGGGGGCGCGGTGTTGTAAAGCTGGTGCTACACCTTGCCCAAGGGTGACCTGCAGGCTAGCGGGGGGAAGGAGCACATCACAACCTGCCACCCAATATATGCCTTCATAATTACCCTATCCACATGTGCTGCAACTTTGAGAGATCTATGGGCATGAGCCCAAAGATCCCTCAGTTCCTCCTCATTGCAAAGAATCCTGCCATTAACCCTACATTCCAAGTTCAAATTTGACCTTCCAAAGTCAATCACTTTACATTTTTCTGGGTTGAATTCCATCTGATACTTCTCAGCCCGTCAATGTCCTGTTGTAACCTGAAGCAACCTTCTACATATCCAAAACTCCACCAAGCTTCATGTCATCTACAAATTTACTAACCTACCCTTCACTTCTTTATTCAAGTCATTTATAAAAATGACTGTTTGGCCAATGGAAAACAGGCTTTCTCCTTTGACACTCTCCATTAAGTTTCACTTTGGTTAATGAACTGCTCTCGTCCATGGCCCAGGAAATTTCCCACTTCAGAGGTAGAATCACTGCTTTGCAGGTTCAGACTCTCCAGATTCAAACCTGATCATCCCCAAACTGTCCCCATGGTTCACAGGTCCAGAGGCTCCAGATTCAGTGCTGACCCTCCCCACACTGTCCCCATGGTTCACAGGGACCCTCCCCACACTGTCCCCATGGTTCACAGGTCCAGAGGCTCCAGATTAAATCCAGGCCCTCCCCACACTGTCCCCATGGTTCACAGGTCCAGAGGCTCCAGATTAAATCCAGACCCTCCCCACACTGTCCCCATGGTTCACAGGTCCAGAGGCTCCAGATTCAGTGCTGACCCTCCCCACACTGTCCCCATGGTTCACAGGTCCAGAGGCTCCAGATTCAGTGCTGACCCTCCCCACACTGTCCCCATGGTTCACAGGTCCAGAGGCTCCAGATTAAATCCAGACCCTCCCCACACTGTCCCCATGGTTCACAGGTCCAGAGGCTCCAGATTAAATCCAGACCCTCCCCACACTGTCCCCATGGTTCACAGGTCCAGAGGCTCCAGATTAAATCCTGACCCTCCCCACACTGTCCCCATGGTTCACAGGTCCAGAGGCTCCAGATTAAATCCTGACCCTCCCCACACTGTCCCCATGGTTCACAGGTCCAGAGGCTCCAGGTTAAATCCTGACCCTCCCCACACTGTCTGCATAGTTGACAAGTCCGACTCTCCAGATTCAGTGCTGACCCTCCCCACACTGTCCCCATGGTTCACAGGTCCAGAGGCTCCAGATTCAGTGCTGACCCTCCCCACACTGTCCCCATGGTTCACAGGTCCAGAGTCTCCAGATTAAATCCAGACCCTCCCCACACTGTCCGCATGGTTCACAGGTCCAGAGGCTCCAGATTCAGTGCTGACCCTCCCCACACTGTCCCCATGGTTCACAGGTCCAGAGGCTCCAGATTCAGTGCTGACCCTCCCCATACTGTCCCCATGGTTCACAGGTCCAGAGGCTCCAGATTAAATCCAGACCCTCCCCACACTGTCCCCATGGTTCACAGATCCAGAGGCTCCAGATTAAATCCAGACCCTCCCCACACTGTCCCCATGGTTCACAGGTCCAGAGGCTCCAGATTAAATCCAGACCCTCCCCACACTGTCCCCATGGTTCACAGGTCCAGAGGCTCCAGATTAAATCCTGACCCTCCCCACACTGTCCCCATGGTTCACAGGTCCAGAGGCTCCAGATTAAATCCTGACCCTCCCCACACTGTCCCCATGGTTCACAGGTCCAGAGGCTCCAGATTAAATCCTGACCCTCCCCACACTGTCCCCATGGTTCACAGGTCCAGAGGCTCCAGATTAAATCCTGACCCTCCCCACACTGTCTGCATAGTTGACAAGTCCGACTCTCCAGATTCAGTGCTGACCCTCCCCACACTGTTTGCATGGTTTTTGAGAGGGAGGGAGAGCAGCCAGATATTGGTACCAATGATGTAGGAAGGAAAATCAATGGGGTTCTGAATTGAGAATTTAGAGAGTTGGGCAGAAAGCTGAGCAGCAGCGCCTCCAGGATAGTAATTTCTGGTTTGCTGCCTGTGCCACGTGCTAGCAAGAGTAGAAACAGGTTGACTTTGCAGATAAATATGTGGCTGAGAAGCTGGTGCATGAGGCTGGGCTTCAGGTTCTTGGATCATTGGGGTCTCTTCAGGGGGAAGTTTGACCTGTACAACGGGGATGGTTTGCACCTGAGGGGGATCAGTATTCTCTCGAGAGGTTTGTTAGAGCTGTTGGGAAGGGCTTTAACCTAATTTGCAGGGGTGGTAGAAATCAGAATGAAGGGACTCAGGATGGGACATTTCATAAAAAAGCGAAAATAGGGTGCAGTCAGACTGCTCAGAAGGGCAGGCAGATGAAAGGACATAATTGCAGCCAGCAGGGTGAGGATCATTGCATTAGGGATGCAGAATCAAAAAGGAAAGCAAATGCAGTACTCAAAGTGTTGTATCTAAATGCGCATAGTATATGAAATAAGGTGGATGATCTTGTTGCACTGTTACAGATTGTCAGGTATGATGTCGTGACCATCACTGAATCATGGCTGAAGGATAGTTGTAGTTGGGAGCCAAATGTCGAAGGTTACACATTGTATCAGAGGTATAGGAAGGTAGGCAGAGGGGGTGGCATGGCTCTGCTGGTGAAGAAAGGCAGCAAATCAGTAGAAAGATGTGACATAGGATCAGAAGATGTTGAATCCTTGTGGGTTGAGTTAAGAAACTGCAAGGGTAAAAGACAGGTATATACAAGACTCCCAAAAGTAGCTGGGATGTGACCATAGATTACAGCGGTAAATAGAAAAGGCGTGTCAAAAGGGAATTATGGGAAATTTTAACATGCAGGTCAATTGAGAAAATCAGGTTGGTAATGGATCTCAAGGGAGTGAATTTGTTGAATGCTTACGAGATGGCTTTTTAGAGCAGTTTGTTGTTGAGCCTACGAGGGGATCAGCTATACTGGATTGGGTGTTGTGTAATGAACTGGAGGAGTTAGGGAACTTAAGGTAAAAGAACCCTTAGGAGCCAGTGATCACAATATGACTGAGTTCACTTGAAATTTGATAGGGAGGAAGTAAAGTCTGATGTAGCAGAATTTCAGTGGAGTAAAGGAAATTGCAGTGCTATGAGAGTGGGGTTGGCCAAAGTAAACTGGGAGTTGTTGGCAAGAAAGACAGCAGTGCAGCAATGGTGTGAGTTTCTGGGAAAAATGAGGAAGGTGCAGGATAGATATATTCCAAAAACGAAGAAATTCGCAAATGGCAAAATAGTACAACCGTGGCTGACAAGGAAAGTCAAAGCTAATGTAAAACCAAGAGAAGAGGGCATACAACAAAGGGCATACAACAAAATTAGAGGGAAGACAGAGGATTGGGAAACTTTTAAAAACCTACAGAGAGCAATTAAAAGAACCATTAAAAGGGAAAAGATGAAATATGAAAGCAAGCTGGCAAACAATATCAAAGTGGATAGTAAAAGCTTTTTCAAGAATGTAAAAATAAAAGAGAGATGAGAGTGGATAAAGGTCCGCTAGAAAATTAGGCTGGAGAAATAATAACAGGGGACGGAGATGACAGATGAACTAAATGAGTATTTTGCATCAGTCTTCACTGTGGAAGACACAAACAGTGTGCCAGATGTTGCAGTGTGTGAAGGAAGAGAAGTGAGTGCAAGGGAGAAGGTGCTCAAAAGCTGAAAGACCTAAGGGTGCATAAGTCACCCGGGCCAGTTGAACTGCACCCTAGGGTTCTGAAAGAGGTACTGGTAGAGATTGTGGAGACACTAGTAATGATCTTTCAAAAAATCATTGGACTCTGGCATGGTGTTAGAAGACTGGAAAATTGCAGACATCACTCCACTCTTTGAGAAAGGAGGAAGGCAGCAGAAAGGAAATTATAGACCAGTTAGCCTGACCTCAGTGGTTGGGAAGATGTGGAGTCAATTGTTAAGGATGAGGTGATGGAGTACTTGGTGACACAGAACAAGATAGGACAAAGTCAGCGTGGTTTTCTTAAGGGAAAATCCTGCCTGACAAACCTGTTGGAATTCTTTGAGGAGATTACAGGTAGGATAGATAAAGGGGATGCAGTGGATGTTGTATATTTGGATTTTCAGAAGGCCTTTGACAAGGTGCCACACATAAGGCTGCTTACCAAGTTAAGAGCCCATGGTATTACAGGAAAGTTACTGACGTGGTTAGAGCATTGGCTGATTGGTAGGAGGCAGTGAGTGGGATTAAAAGAATCCTTGTCTGGCTAGCTGCCAGTGACTAGTGGTTTTCTGCAGGGATCAGAGTCAGGACTGCTTCTTTCTATGCTGTATATCAATGATTTAGATGATGGAATAGATAGATGGCTTTGTTGCCAAGTTTGCAAGTGATACAAAGATTAGTGCAGGGGCAGGTAGTGTTGAGGAAACAGGTAAACTGTAGATGGATTGAGACAGATTAGTAAAATGGGCAAGAAAGTGGCAAATGAAATACAATGTTGGAAAATGCATGGTCATGCACTTTGGTAGTAGAAATAAATGTGCAGCCTATTTTCTAAATGGAGATTAAATCCAAAAACTTGAGATGCAAAGGAACTTGGGAGTCCTTGTGCAGAACAGCCTAAAGGTTAACGTAGATTGATTCGGTGGTGAGGAAGGCAAATGCAGTGTTAGCAATCATTTCAAGAGGTCTAGAATACATGAGCAGGGATGTATTGCTGAGGCTTCATAAGGCAATGCTGAGGCCTTTCCTTTAGTATTGTGAACAGTTTTGGGCTCCTCATCTAATAAAAGATGTACTGGCATTGGAGAGGATCTACTTGAGAGATGAATCATCCAAGCATGATTCTGGCAATGAAAGGGTTATCATACGAAGATGGCTCCCTGTCTGTACTTGCTGAAATGTAGAGGGATTGGGGGGGAGGGGGGAATCTTTTGAATGTTGAAAGGCTTAAACAGAATAAATGTGAAAAGAATGTTTCCCATGGTGAGGGTGTCTAGGACAAGAGGACACAGCCTCAGGATAGAGGGGCGTCCATTTAAAACAGAGATAGAGAATTTTTTTTTTAGCCAAAGGGTAGTTAATTTGTGGAATTTGTTGCCACATGCAGCTGTGGAGGCCAGGTCATTGGGTGTATTTAAGGCAAAGATTGATGGGCTCTTGATTGGACATGGCATCAAAGGTTATGGGAGAAGGCTGTGAAATTGGGTTGAGAGGGGAAAAAAGGATCAGCCATGATTGAATGGTGGAGCAGACTCAATGGGCAAATGGCCTAAATCTGCTCCTGTGAATTATGGTCTTAAGGTTCACACGTCCAGAGTCTCCAGGTTCAATCCTGAACCACTCCAGGCTGTCAGCATGGTTCTCAGGTCCAGAGTCTTCACTTTCAGTCCTGACCCTTTCCATGCTCTCTGCACGGGTTGCACGGTCTCACAGCAATAAAAGGTTTTCTTCCAACATCCCAAGGATGTCAGAATCAGGTTTATTTTCACTGATATGGAGTATGTTTTGAAATTTCAAACACAAGAGATTCTGCAGATGCTGAAAATCCAGAGCAACAGACACAATATGCTGGAAGAACTCAGCAGGTCAGGTAACATCTATGGAAAGGAACAAACAGTTGATGCTTAGGCCCAAAACCCTTCATCAGGAATGGAAAGGAAGGGGGAAGAATCAGAATAAGGTGGGGGAAGGGAGGAAGAAGTGCAATGTTGTGGAAATATTTCACATCCTTCCCCTTTCCCAGTTTCACCTGTCACCTGCCACCTGCATGTCCTTGGTGGTGAGGTTCTTTAATGATGAATGCCAGCTTTCCCTCAATGCTATGGAGGGTTGTGCCCATAACTGAGCTGACTGAGTGTACAGCCCTCAGCAGCTTTCTCCGAACCTGTGCATGGGTTTGTAGGTTAATTGGCCGCTGTAAATTTACCCTAATGTGTAGGAGTGGGGGGGGGGGGGGGGAGTCAATGGATAGGACATGATAATTAAACAGGATTAATGTAAATGGGGTGTTTATGGTGAGTACAGACTCAGTGGGCTAAAGGTTCTGTCTTTTTGCTGTACAGCTCTTTGTTCATTTCTCCTCTCTTTACTTGCTATCTTATATGTGCGAAGACGAGACGTCAAGTCGCTGTGTCACTTGTTTACAGCTGCCAGGACAGGAGAGTTGGAAGCAAAGTGCTGTGCTGGGGTTTGCTGTGGGGTGGTGTCCAGGCTCGAGTCAGTGCTGTGCCCTGTGTTCGCTCGGCAGAAGTCATGCTCTATTGTGATCAACTGCAGATTTCTGCGGGATTGATGGCTCGAGTCTGGACTTCTTTATTACATGGCTGTATCTTACTTTTATGTGATTGCTGTCTTGTTTGTGCTATGTGTGACTGTTAGTACCGTGTTTTGCACTTTGACCCTGGAGTCACGCTGTCTTGTTTGGCTGGATTCAGGTACGGTTCAATGAATTGAGCTTATTCCTTTCAGTCCTTGTTCACAACCACATTGACACTCACCTTGTGTGGTATATAAAGCATATCTTTTATCCTGGTCCAGTTTGTCAATATGGTGTAGCTCTAGTTTCTGATTGGAGCAATTCATAGGATGAGTTCCCGATTTCCTGTTATACAATTTTGGACGATCCAGTGATAAGCTGGTGATCAACTCATTAGGAGGCTTGTAAACAGAGAGGGTTCCTAACATTTGGCATCCTGGCACACCCTTGAACCCCATCCACTTCCAGTTCCCACGTAACTCCTTCGGGATTCTCCTGGCCCCTCTCTCACAGTGTAACCAGGGAACCTCATTGCCCATGGGGGCAGCAAGGGTGCCAGGATCAGGCCTCAACTTCTTGAGGTGTGGAATGATGGTCATGGTCGCCTGGGGAATCCTCCGGATTGCTTGCCTAAGTGGGTCAAGAAATCACATCGATGTCAAAATCACATGAGGTTCTGTAGATGCTGGAAATCCAGAGCAGCACCCACAAAAAATTCAGCAAGTTCAAAAGTTCAAATTAGCTTTATTATCAAAGCACATACAGGTCACCATATACAAACATGAGATTCATTTTCTTGCAGACATACTCAATAAATCCATAATATAGTAATAACTGTAATAGAATCAATGAAGGATCACACCAACTTGGGCATTCAACCAGTGTGCAACTAACTAAGCAAATACAAAAAAGAAATAATAATCATAAATAAAAAAAAAATAAGTATCAAGTTCAATGAAGCAGCATCTATGGTAAGGGATAAACAGTTGGTGTTTCAGACGAAGACCTAACATGTTGGTCCATGACCTCCTCGATGAGGCCCCTCTCAAGCTGGAGGATCAACATCTCATATTCTGTCTGTGTAGCCTCCAACCTGATGGCATGAATATCGATTTCTCCAACTTATGGTAATTTCTCCCCCTCTCTCCTATTCTCTTTCTCCATTCCCCATTCTGGTTTATCTCTTCTCCTCACCTGCCCATCACCTCCCTTTGATTCCCTTCCTCCTTCCCTTTCTCCCATAGTTCATTTTCCTCTTTTATCAGATTCCCTCTTCTTCAGCCTTTTATGTCATACACCAATCAGCTCCCAGCTTCTTGCATCATGCCCATTACCCACTCACCTGACCTCACCTATCACCTGCCAGCTTGTATTCTTCCCTCCCCTCCCCTCCCCTCCCAACCTTCTTATTCTGACTTCCACCCCTTTGCTTTCCAGTCCTGATGAAGGGTCTCAGCCTGAAACATTGACTGTTTATTCCTCACCATAGATGCTGCCTGACCTGCTGAGTGCATGTTGTCTTTGAAAACTAGTGTCCACAGCAATACATTCAATAGCCACATTATTA
This sequence comes from Hemitrygon akajei, assembly GCF_048418815.1. Classification (NCBI taxonomy): domain Eukaryota; kingdom Metazoa; phylum Chordata; class Chondrichthyes; order Myliobatiformes; family Dasyatidae; genus Hemitrygon; species Hemitrygon akajei. The sequence goes on along the minus strand of NC_133135.1, from coordinate 114,992,236 downwards.
GGTGCAGGAGGAAGGTAATAAAGTGGTCACTGAGTGTACGCTCATAACCTCCTGCTGCTGTAGCCCATCCACCTCAAGGTTCAACATGTTGTGCTTTCAGAGATGCTCTTCTGCACACCACTGTTGTAATGTGAGGTTATCTGAGTTGCTGTCACCTTTCTATCGGTATGGCTATTCTCCTCTGACCTCTTTCATTAATGAGGTGTTTTTGCCCACAGAATAGCCGCTTACTGGATTTTTATTATTTTGTTGATCGTGCCATTCTTTGTAAGCTCTAGAGAATGTGTGTGTGAAAATCCCAGGAGATCAGCAGTTTTTGAGACACTCAAACCACTTTGTCAGGCACCAACAATCATTCCACAGTCAAAGTCACTTAGATCCCATTCTGATGTTTAGTCTGAACAACAACTGAACACCTTGATCACGTCTGCATGCTTTTATGCATTGAGTTGTTGCCACATGATTGGCTGATTCATACTTGCATTAATGAGCAGGTGTACGTAATAAAGTGGCCACTGACTGTAGCAGGTCATTATGCAGGAAAGTGAGATTAAAAAATGTTGCCCCTTAATGCAAATAGATGTGATTCCAAGAGTAAGATTGAAAAATCTTAAAATAAAGATTAGCTTTATTTGTCACAGTCAGGATGTGCTGGGAAGCTGCCTGCAGATGTTGCCCTGATTCAGATGTTAACGTAACATATCCACAATTTACTAACTGTAGTGTTCTCGCACAGGTGTAAAAGAACTCTGAACTAAACACCAAGCATAAACCAGTCAATGAGGCGGTCCCAGTAAGATTAACCGTTTACTGTTCACTCTTCCACATTAACATATGGTGAAAACTGTTGATAAAACAATACAAAATATATACAGTATTTGTTTCCTTCTTGACATCACATTTGCATCATAAATACTTGCAAAAGTAAAACTACAACAACTATATTACATTAAAGTGCAACATACAGTCAGAATCTACCTACGCCATCGACTGGCTTTAAATACACTTCAACACAAACTATCCGCAACTCTTTAAATAACAAAAAACATAAACTTTATCAACCGTCATTACTTTTAACAGAATCAGCATTAACATTTTTAATTCAACATATTGATTATCTCATGAACTTACGGCGTTGCTTCTCTAATGTTTCTAGTGCGTAGAATGAAAACTTTTATCGCGCTGATCCTGCACACACAAGCCCCCTCCTTCCTGTTTCTCCAAACCGGTATTTTCCCACAGGACGCAGCGAAACCAGGTATGACATCATCGCATGCCGCGATATATCACAAACAACAAATTTACTTTAAACAACCTTAACTTTGACTAGAAAACGATAACAAACGAATTACTAAAGCGAAAATATAATAAACTAAACAAATGCCTTAAAGGCAACACACTAACCCTAACCGTCTTTGGACTGTGGGAGAAAACCGGATCATCCACAGTTACAGGGAGAAGGTACATTCAGCGGTGGGAATTGAACCCTGATCACTAGTGCTGTAAAGCTTTGCACTAGCCTCTACATTACTGTGTTGCCCACGGTAACTGGAGTAAAGATGTCTCACTCCAATTATATAGGTGTTAGTGAGATCACACCTGGAGAACAGAATAAGGTTTTGATCCTATCGTTGATTTACGATTCACTAATCTGTTTAGCCATGATATCGATCCCAGAGCCCATGTTGAATACTTTCAGAGGCCAAACCAATGTAAAGAATGTCAAGATAAAGTATGAGTGCGTACAGATACGCTCCTCTTTTCTTTACATAGAGGTCAGATATCAGGACAGATATCAATAAAATTGAAAGAGTAGAGAAAATTTACAAAGATTTGCTGTAACTTGAGGATCTGTGTTATAGGGAAAGGTTGAATAGATTAGGACTTTGTTCCCTGGAGCATAGGAGATTTGATAGAGGTATACAAAATTAAGAGGGGTATAGATAGGGTAAATGCAGCAGGCTTTTTTCCACTGAGATTATGGGTTGAGGGTGAAAGGTGAAATGTTTCAGGAGAATCTGAGGGGGGACTTCTTCACTCAGAGGGTGGTGAGAGTGTGGAACAAGTTGGCAGTGCAAGTGTTTGATTTTCATATTTAAGAGAGATTTGGACAGGTGCATGAATAGGAAGTATATGGAGGGCTGTGGTGACAAGGGACAAGGTAGAATAGTAGTTCAGCAGGGACTATGTGGGCTGAAGGGCATGTTTCTGCGCTGTAGTGCTCGGTGATTTTATAACCACTGGGCTACCTTGTTGTGAGTTTCTGCATCACATTGCTGCCCCAGTTCCACACGCGGTCTACCTCAGTAGCAATCGCACAGTACTTCACGGTCTAAAATGAGTAGCCTAGAGGTTAGTGTGACTCTATTACAGCTCAGGACGTTCTAGAGTTTGGAGTTCAATTCTGGTGCTGTCTGTAAGGAGTTTGTACATTTTTCCTGTGAAATACTTGGGTTTCCTTCAGGAGCTCCAGTTTCCCCGAGCAGAACAAAGGTGTACCGGTTATAAGAATTGGTCCTTGTAAATTGTCCTGTGATTAGGTGAAGGTTAAATAGGTGGGATGCTGAGCTGTGGGGCTAATTGGGCTAGAAGAGCCTGTTCAGTGCTGTATCCCTAAATAGATAAATACACTTAGCAGGATTACTCTATTAAATGATTTTTTGCCTTGTTATTCTATTATTGAAGTTTAATGTTGTCTGTCTGTACATATATACAACTAAACAAAACAATGTTCCTCTGAACCACGGTGCACCCATTCAACATATATCACACGCACAGTGCAGAAACCAAAATATCATACTATACATAATTATTTTGGTTTCTTCTATTGTTCTTTACTAATTTCATTTAAGCATTTTAAGCAACACACACAGAATGATGGAGGAACTCAGCCGGTCAGACAGCATCTATGGAAAAGAGTAAATAGTTGATATTTCAGGCCAAGGCACTTCTTCAGATCTGTGAAGGAAGGAGGATGATGCCAGAATAGGAAAGTTTTGGGGGGTGGGGAAGGAGGCTATCTGGAAGGTGATGCGAAGCCAGGTGGGTGGGAAAGGTAAAGGGCTGGAGAAGAAAGAATCTGATAGGAGAGGAGTGGGGAAATTGGGAGAGAGGGAAGGAAAAGGGGGTTGGGGAGGAGTGGGGAGGTAATAGGCAGGTGAAAAAAAGTGAAAGGTCAGAGTGGGGAATAGAGGAAGGGGGAAAGGGGATTTTTTTTACCGGAAGGAGAAATCATTATTCATGCCATCAGGTTGGAGGCTACCCAGACGGAATATAAGGTGTTGCTCCTCCATCTTGAAGGTGACATCATCACAGTACAGGAGAAGTTGGAATGGGAATGGGAATAGGAATAGGAATGGAAAGTCCTGCTTGTGGTAGCTGGTGTGGAGGTGTTTCAATGTTTGAAAACTAATGTTCTAATAATACTTGAAAGAAATTGGTGTTTGTTAAAAATAAAATGTAAAAAAATATTAACTTAAAAATGTGCAGACATTTAATTGAGTAAACACGAGGCTGCTAAACTCAGTCTCGAGAGATCTGTTCAACATTTACTGAGCCAGACTGTATGTGGATCTTTAGAAAGTTACAGGACTCAATTTTGTTCATATTGGGATGTGTTGGGATATCAGAGAAAGTTTTGCATAGTAGCTTAGCAGTTAGTGCAAAGCTTTTCAGTGCCGGCAATATCTCTACACTTCTCACTACTTTGGTAAAGCAGCCAGCATAATCAAAGGGCCTACCCATCCTGTACATTCTCTCTTCTCCCCTTGCCCATTGGGCAGAGGATACAAAAATCTGAAAGCATGTATTGCCAGGCTCAAGAACCCTTTAACAGACCTCCATGCTCCATCATGGGCACCAGCCTCCGTAGTATCCAGGACAGCGTCAAGAAGCAATACCTCATAAAGATGGCATCCATCATTAGGGCTCCCATCACCCATGACCTGCCTTGTTCTCATTGCTACAATCAGGAAGGAGGTACAGGAACCTGAAGACACACACTCAATGATTCAGGAACAGTTTCTTCCCCTTTGCCATCCGATTTCTGAATGAACATTGAACCCATGAACAGTACCTCACTACTTTTTTGTTTCTATTTTTTCACTACTTATTTAATTTAACCATTTAATATACATATACTTACTGCAGTTCACAATTTTTTCTCTCTCTATTATGTATTGCATTCTATTGCTGCTGCAAAGTGAATAAATTTCATGACACATGCTGGTTCTGATTCTTGTACGATAAGATAGACTCCTGGCCTTACAATCTACCTCATTATGATTTTTCACTTTATTGTTTACCTGTTCTGCCCTTTCTCTGCAGCTGTTACACTTTATTCTGCATTCTGTTACTGTTTTTCCTTGATCTACCTCAGTGCATTGTGTAATGACCTGACTATATGAACAAGCTTCTCACTGTATCTCAGTATATGTGACCAGAATAAATCAATACCAATAACTATACCAATGTGACAATCGTTTGTTCATTGTCTGCCATGCTGTATGACACAGATGATCATGGTCTCATATGACAATCCACCACCTTCACCTGACCCTGACTGGGTGGGGGTGGGGTGGGGAGGAAGGCCAAGGGTGACCAGCAGGCTAATGGAGGGAAGGTGTGCCTTACACTCCCTTTAGTAGAGAAATGTGATAACAAGAAACCAAATTGCAAATATAATTACATTTACCAGATTGTTTGTTTTGTTATGTTATAGCAATTGAGGGATAAGGAGAAAGCATAGTGAACCAGGGTTGAGGTACATCTATTATAGAAGAGCTTAATAGCCTGCTCCTGCCCCTATTATTATTTTCATCAACAACCCAGGCAGATGCTGACTTCAGTTTTTTAGCAGTGGTCACTAGATGGTGATCATGAGCCAGACCATTCTCAGCCAGGGTTATAATTGGCGTTTTTAAGTGCTGCACAGGCAGGGGCTGATCCCAGGGAGCTCCAAGAACACCAGCTAATTTAATTTAATTAATTTATTTATTCAGTGGTACAGTGTGGTCCTTTCGAGCCGCAATGTCCAGCACCCCACCAATAGAATATAAATGAGTACAGCAGGTTATTTGGCCCACAATGTTGTGCCAAACCAACTAAAAAGCAAATCAAAAAACACAAATCTCTCCTCCCACACCATGTCCATATCCCTCCATCTTCCTCACATCCATGTGCCTCTCCAAATATCTCTTAAAAGCCTCCAATGTATTTGCCTCTACCACCACACCAGGCAGCACATTCCAGGCATCCACCACTGTCTGAGTAAAAAACTTAACCCCCCCCATCCCCCTTTAATCTACCCCCTCTCACATTGAATCATGCTGTTTGGTATTAGACATTCCTACCCTGGGAAACAGATACACTATCTATGCCTTTCATAATCTTGTCAACCTCTATCAGATCTCCCTTCAGTCTCTGCCGCTCCAGAGAAAACAACCCAAATTTGTCCAGCCTCGCATGATAGCACAGGCCCTCTAAACCAGGCAGCATCCTGGTAAACCTCTTCTGCACCCTCTCCAAAGCCTCAACATCCTCCCTATATAGGGTGACCAGAACAGTGTGCAATACTCCAGATGTGGCCAAACCAGCATTTTATAAAGTTGCAATTTAACCTCCTGATTTTTGAACTCAATGCCTCGGCTAGTTAAGCAAGCACCCCACAAGCCTTCTTAACCATCTTATCGACCCGTGTAGCCACTTTCAAGGATCTATGAACTTGGTCCCCAAGATCTCTCTGCTCAGCAACACTGTTAAGGATCTTGCCCTTAACAGTGTGCTGTCTCCTTGCATTTGCCCTACCAAGGTACAACACCTCACATTTATCTGGCTTAAACTCTGTCATTGCTCATCCCAAATCTACAACTGGTCTATACCGTGTTGTATTCTTTGCCAGTCTTCTACACTATCCACAACTCCACCAATCTTGGTATCATCTGCAAATTTACTAACCCACCCATTTACATTTTCATCCAGGTCTTTTATATACATTACAAAAGCAGAGTTCCAGCACAGATCCCTGTGGAACTCCACTAATTACAGACACCCAGCTTGAATAAGTCACTTCAACCGCTACCTTCTGTCTTCTATGTGTAAGCTAGCTCTGAATCAAACAGCCAACCCACCATGGGTTCCATGTACCTTCTGTATTAGTCCCCTATGAGGGATTTTGTCAAACCCCTTACTAGAATTCATGTAGACAACATTCACTGCCTACCATCATCAATCTCTCCCGTCACCTTGCCAAAAAGGGGTCAATAACTCTAATGGGTGTTTTTTATAGTCCACCCAACAGTAACAGGGACATTGAGGAGCAGATAGGGAGACAGATTCTGGAAAGGTGTAATAATAACAGGGTTGTTCTGGTGGGAGATTTTTAATTTCCCAAATATTGATTGGCATCTCCCTAGAGTGAGGAGTTTAGATGGGGTGGAGCTTGTTAGGTGTGTTCAGGAAGGTTTCTTGACACAATACTGTATGTAGATAAGCCAACAAGAGGAGGGGCTGTACTTGATCTGGTATTGGGAAATGAACCTGGTCAGGTGTCAGATCTCTCAGTGGGAGAACATTTTGAAGATAGTGATCACAATTCTATCTCCTTTACCATAGCATTGGAGAGGGATAGGAACAGACAAGTTAGGAAAGCATTTAATTGGAGTAAGGGAAAATATGAGGCTATCAGGTAGGAACTTGGAAGCTTAAATTGGAAACATGTTCTCAGGGAAACGTACGGAAGAAATGTGGCAAATGTTCAGGGGGTATTTGCATGGAGTTCTGCATAGGTATGTTCCAATGAGACAGGGAAAGGATGGTAAGGTACAGGAACCGTGGTGTACAAAAGTTATAGTAAATCTAGTCAAGAAGAAAAGAAAAGCTTACAAAAGGTTCAAAAAACTATGTAATGATAGAGATCTAGAAGATTATAAGGCTAGTAGGAAGGAGCTTATGAATGAAATCAGGAGAGCCAGAAGAGGCCATGAGAAGGCCTTGGAGGACAGGATTAAGGAAAACCCCAAGGCATTCTACAAGTATGTGAAGAGCAAGAGGATAAGACGTGAGAGAATAGGACCAATCAAGTGTGACAGTGGAAAAGTGTTTATGGAACCGGAAGAGATAGCAAAAGAACTTAATGAATGCTTTGCTTCAGTATTCACTATGGAAAAGGATCTTGGCAATTATAGGGATGACTTACAGTGGACTGAAAAGCTTGAGCATGTAGATATTAAGGAAGAGGATGTGCTGGAGGTTTTGGAAAGCATCAAGTTGGATTGGTCACTGGGACTGAATGAGATGTACCCCAGGCTACTGTGGGAGGTGAGGGAGGAGATTGCTGAGCCTCTGGCAATGATCTTTGCATCATCAGTGGGGACAGGAGGGGTTCTGGAGGACTGGGGGGGTTGCGGATGTTGTACCCTTATTCAAGAAAGGGAGTAGAGATAGCCCAGGAAATTATAGACCAGTGAGTCTAATGTCAATGGTTGGTGATTTGATGGAAAAGATCCTGAGAGGCAGGATTTATGAACATTTGGAGAGGCATAATATGATTAGGAGTAGTCAGCACGGCGTTGTCAAAGATAGGTCGTGCCTTACAAGTCAGACTGAATTTTTTGAGGATGTGACAAAACACATTGATGAAGGTAGAGCAGTAGATGTAGTGTATATGGATTTCAGCAATGCATTAGATAAGGTACCCCATGCAAGGCTTATTGAAAAAGTAAGGAGGCATGGGATCCAAGGGGACATTGCTTTGTGGATCCAGAACGGGCTTGCCTAGAGCAGGCAAAGAGTGGTTAAAGAGAGGTCATATTCTGCATGGAGGCCGGTGACCAGTGGTGTGCCTCAGGGATCTGTTCTGGGACAACTACTCTTTGTGATTTTTATAAATGACCTGGTTGAGGAAGTGGAGGGATGGGTTAGTAAATTTGCTGATGACCAAAGGTTGCGGGTGTTATGGATAGTGTGGAGAGCTGTCAGAGGTTACATTGATACATTGATAGGATGCAAAACTGGGCTGAGAAGTGGCAGATGGAGTTCAACCCAGATAAGTGTGAGGTGGTTCATTTTGGTCAGTCAAATGTGATGGCAGAATATAGCATTAATGCTAAGACTTTTGGCAATGTGGTGGATCAGAGGGATCTTGGGATCCTAGTCCATAAGACACTAAAAGCTGCTGTGCAGATTGACTCTATGTTTAAGAAGGCATATGGTGCATCGGACTTCATCTATCGTGGGATTGAGTTTAGGAGCCGAGAGGTAATGTTGCAGCTATATAGAACCCTGGTCACACCCCACTTGGAGTACTGTGCTCAGTTCTGGTTGCCTCACTATAGGAAGGATGTGGAAACCATAGAAAGGGTGCAGAGGAGATCTACAAGGATATTGCCTGGATTGGGGAGCATGTCTTATGAGAATCGGTTGAGTGAACTCAGCCTTTTCTACTTGGAGCAATGGAGAATGAGAGGTGACCTGATGGAGGTGTATAAGATGATGAGAGGCATTGATTGTGTGGATAATCAGAGACTTTTCTGAGGGCTGAGATGGTTAGCACCACAGGGCACAGTTTTAAGGTGCTTGGAAGTAGGTACAGGGGAGATGTCAGGGGTAAGCTTTTACACAGAGAGTGGAGACTGCGTGGAATGGACTGCCGACGACGGTGATGGAGGCGAATACAACATTGTGGGTCAAAGGACCTGTAATGTGCTGTAGATTTCTATGTTCTATTTTTATATAAGTATTGCACTGTACTGCTGTCACAAAGCAAGAAATTTCATGATGTATGTCAGTGATAATAGATGATTCTGATAATTTTGTATGTTTTTATAAGATTCCATTTCATTCTTCTAGCATCACCATAACCCGGCCTTAACCTGCAGGCTCCATCCTTTTATTCTGGATATCCAAACCCAATGTTATTACAGCTCAGAGGTGTCAGAGTTCGGAGTTCAATTCCCCGTGACCATGCGGGTTTCCTTCAGGTACTCTGGTTTCCTCCCACAGTCAGAAGATATACCAGTTAGTCGGTTAATTAGTCATTGTAAATTGTCCATAGCCCTCTATTTTTCTAAGCTCCATGTACCTATCCAGGAGTCTTTTAAAAGACCCTATCGTATCCGCCTCCACCATCGCCACCGGCAATGCATGCCACGCAGCCACCACTCTCTGTGTGAAAATGCATTCCACACACCCACCATTCTATAAGTTACAATGAGAAATATAGAAACATAGAATATCTACAGCACAATACAGGCCCTTCTGCCCACAAAGCTGTGCCAAACATGTCCATATTTTAGAAATCACCTAGAATTACCCATAGCCCTCTGTTTTTCTAAGCTCCATGTACCTGTCCAGGAGTCTCTTAAAAGATTCTATCGAATCCTCCTCCACCACCGTCGCTGGACGCCCATCCCACACACTCACCACTCTTTGCGTTAAAAAACCTACCCCTGACATCTCCTCTGTACCTACTTCCAAGCACCTTAAAACTGTGCCCTCTCATGCAAGCCATTTCAGTCCTGGGAAAAAGTCTCTGATTATCCACACGATCAATGCCTCTCATCATCTTATACACCTCTATCAGGTCACCTCTCATCCTCCATTGCTCTAAGGAGAAAAGGCCGAGTTCACTCAACCTATTCTCATAAGGCATGCTCCCCAATCCAGGCAACATCCTTGTAAATCTCCTCTGCACCCTTTCTATGGTTTCCACATCCTTCCTATAGTGAGGCGACCAGAACTGAGCACAGTACTCCAAGTGGGGTCTGACCAGGGTCCGATATAGCTGCAACATTACCTCTCGGCTCCTAAACTCAATCCCACGATTGATAAAGGCCAATACACCGTATGCCTTCTTAACCATAGAGTCAAGCTGTGGAGCAGCTTTGAGTGTCCTATGGACTCGACCTCAAGATCCCTCTGATCCTCCACACTGCCAAGAGTCTTACCATTAATACTATATTCTGCCATCATATTTGACCTACCAAAATGAACCACTTCACACATATTTGTGTTGAACTCCATCTGCCACTTCTCAGCCCAGTTTTGCATCCTATCAATGTCCCGTTGTAACCTCTGACAGCCCTCCACACTATCCACAACACCCCCAACCTTTGTGTCATCAGCAAATTTACTAACCCATCCCTCCACTTCCTCAACCAGGTCATTTATAAAAATCATGAAGAGTAAAATAAATAAATAAATAAAATTAAAATACATAGTGCAAAAAAAGAACAAAAAAGAGAATTGGTAGTGTTCATGGGTTCATGAAAAGGAATTAATAAGATAGAGGCAAGGATGTGGTTGGTAAGACTGGAACTAAGGAAATGGCCTCAAGATTCCAGGGAATAAATTTAGGACAGAAATGAGCTGAAACTGCTTTTCCAGAGAGTTGTGAATCTGTGGAATTCTCTGTCCAGGGATGCAGTAGGGCTTATCTCTATGTCACTGTGAATGTACATAATAAAGAACTTCATTTCCTCGTGTGCAATGTGGACTGTTCAGCTGGAAGCAGAAGTGATATTGGTGAGCGGGACACACACACACTTGGCGGCTGAAGAGGACTGAGTAAAATGTAGTCGAGCTGAAATCGTTCTGTAAATCTGTATCAGAATCAGAATCAGAATCAGACTTTAATTGCCAAGCTATGTTTACAAAGGCTGAAAAGAGTCATAACTGAAGAGTTTCTGCTGAGGTTTTGTGATCCGGAAAGGTTTACTAGGATCTTGGCCGAAGTGTTTTGGTATGGCCTGGAAGTAACACTACTGCAGCAGCACGATGACACATGGCAACGTGGCTTATGCATCAAGGGCTTTAACAATTGTGGAAGCCAATTATGCCCAGATAGAGAAAGGGCTTCTTGCCAGCATGTATGCATGTGAAAGCTTCCACTAGTATGTTCATGGACAAGGTTTTGAAGTGGAGACAGACCATAAATCACTGAGTTCAATTATGTTCAAACCACTGAATAACTGTCCCATAAGGATACAGCACATGTTGATGAGGCTGCAGAAATATGACATGAAGATGATCACACTGGGAAAATATATGTTTGCTGCTGATGTGTTTTCTTGAGCAGTCAACAAGAAAGAAAAAAGTGACCAAGAGATGAATTTGCAATTGAGAAAATCTGCAGATACTGGAAATCCGAGCAACACACACAAAACGCTGGAGGAACTCTGCAGGCCAGGCAGTATCCACATGAACAAGGGAAAATCTGCAGATGCTAGAAATGATGCCTGCTGATTTCCTCCAACTGTTGACCAAGAGATTAATGCTGATATGCAGGCCTAAGTTGACATGGTTCTCACCTCCATTCTAGTATCTCATGATAGAACAGAGAAAATTAGGAAAGGAGCAGGGACAGATGAAACAATGAAAGTAATCAAAGAGACAATACAGAAATAATGGCCAGCAACTAAGAATGACCGTCCAATGTGTATTCAGGATTATTGGGCATGCAAAGCTGAACTGTCAGTGGTGAAAGATATGGTCTTTGAAGTTCCAGTGTTTGTGATTCCTGTTTTGCTATGCAAGGAAATGCTCCAAAAGATACACGAAGGGCCCCACGTTTACATTTCTACTTGGTGAGGAGAAATGTAAACGTAGGGCTCATAAGTTGATGTACTGGCCAAGAATGAACTCAGACATCAGCCAGACCACTGCTTCATGTGAGATATGTCTTATTGACAGACCAAAGCAGCAAGCAGAACTGCTTACACCATATCTTGTACCCAACAGGCCGTACTTCAAATCTGGAGTGAACTTGATGAATGTTATTAGAAGAGCCACATTGTTGTAACAAACTCCTTTTTTAATTACCCAGAGGTTGCAACACTGCAATCAAAATCCAGCAAAGTGGTCATCACCTTTCTAAAACTGTGTTTGCGAGGTGTGGAGTATCATGTGATGTAGTATCAGACAATGGCCCACAATGATTTTGAGTCCTTTGCTCTTGATTGGCGGTTACAATGTATAACTTCAAGCCTGCATCACCCCAAATCTAATAGCCTAGCAGAGAGTTTGGTCAAGGTAGTGAAGGGTCTCATGAAGAAGGCACAAGATGGATGAGAGACTTACTGAAGTTAGGTGACTTACTGAAGTGTGCCATTGCAGAATGGCCTTTCACCAGCCCAAATATTGATGGATTGACCCATTCACATTAACCTTACAGTGCACAAAAACCTATTGAAACCTAAAGGAGCACATAAAGTGAAAGGGAAAGGAGCAACAGTATCACAACAAAACTGCAAAAAGCCTACCAGACCTGAAGACTAGATATCGAATGCGAATCTGAGATCACAATGCTGGCACATGATCTATGCAAGGATATGTGCGAGAGGAAGTTGCTGCACATTCCTACCAGATCCCAGACAGAATGAGGAACACCTCTGAGAAGAAACCACGTGGCTCTATGACCACAAGCTCCAAACCATAACTGTGACACTTCACCTGTCAGTACACCAATAGCAAGGGCAGATGTAAAAAATAAAATTGTTGTTCAGAATTTTCAGAAAGACACTAATATTAACTTAGCAAGTGAAAGCAATACATCTGTAGACACAAACAGCAGACCAAAAAGGATAATCAAACCACCTTTGAGACTGATTGAGAGTTGTTGAATGAATAAGGGAATAAGGGAAATGAATAATGTTTTAAGGGGGGAAGATGTGTTATTGTGTGTGTACATAATAAAAAAAGCTTCATTTCCCAATGTGCAATGTGGACAGTTCTCCTGGAATCAGAATTGATACTGGTGAATGGGACACACTCGTTCTTGATGGGCCAAACTTATTCATAAGGCCAGTGATGTTGTGGGGGTGGAACTGGACTCTCTGATGGTGGTGTCTGAAAAGAGGATGCTGTCCAAGTTGCATGCCATCTTGGACAATGACTCCTATCCACTCCATAATGTACTGGTTAGGCACAGGGGTACATTCAGCCAGAGACTCATTCCACCGAGATGTAACACTGAGCATCATAGGAAGTCATTCCTACCTGTGGCCATCAAACTTTACAACTCCTCCCTCAGAGTGTCAGACACCCTGTGCCAACAGGCTGGTCCTGGACTTATTTCCACTTGGCACGATTAACTTATTATTTAATTATTTATGGTTTTATATTTTTATATTTCTTCACTATTCTTGGTTGGTGCGGCTGTAATGAAACCCAATTTCCCTCGGGATCAATAAAATATGTCTGTCTGTCTGTTAGTGGAGGCCACATCCTTCCCCACTGACTGTGCCTCACAAGAGCCTTCTGAAATCCTGATTTTTTCCAGTTTGTTTCCAACCACTGTTCCTAATGTGCCTAGCTAATAGGGAGCAGGCTCTTACCGGTGATGTTGCTGGGGGAGATGGTTTTCCTTCCATAGGTCTTGGGCCTGTTTTTGCTCCAGCCACTGGTTGTACATCTCAGATGGTCTGCCTGACAAGGAGGACAAAGAGAGTATGACAGTGTTGCTGTACTGAGTCGTGTGCAGAATAATCCCAGATGGAAGATGATCAGAGAGATAGAAAGTCAGAGTCAAAATAAAATTTATCATTGAAGTACATATACGTTCCTCCAAGACAGCTAGAACCCTGTCATGGGTTTGGAGACCTGTGTGCCTCAATGACCCTGAGACCAATGTGGCTGGAGTCAGGACCTTATGCTTTGGATCTTAGTATGGTCACCCATGCCCAACAGGTCAAAGTGTAGAGGCTAGATTAAGAGTGGTCCATCAGTCCTCCAGGTTTGGTGGTCCAGCTCAGGTTTAACAAACCTGACTGGTCAAGCTAAACTGTATGGAAACAGCAATAAAGAATCCTTCTTTGGCAGACCATTGAGTTCTCCAACTTCCAGTAATTCCCTCCTTCTCCCTTCCCCCATCCCAGTTTCCACTCTGCCTCCTCCTCCAGTTGCCTATCACCTCGCTTATGATTCTGCCTTCTTCTACTACACATAGTGCTTTCCCCTTACATTCCTTCTTCACCTTTCCTGCCTAACCCCTCCCTGCTTCCCCTCCCCACCTCTTAATCTTTCCTCTTACTAGTTTTTCACCTGGCACCTACCAGCCTTCTCCTTCCCACACTCTCCCCACCTTCCTTATAGGGCCCCTGCCCCCTCCCTCTTCAGTTCTGATGAAGGGTCTCAGCCCGAAATGTTGACTGCACGTTTTCACGGATGCTGCCCGACCTGCTGAGTTCCTTCAGCTTGTTGTACGTATTGCTTTGACCCCAGCACCTGCAGTGTACTTTGTGTTAAAGAATCCTTCTACATCTGAGTGTGACAGGCTTTCTGAGTCTCCGTCTGGGACTTGCATGACAGTGGTGAAAACTGAGAGGAAGCTACTGACACAATGAAGGAAGCCCTGTACAGGTTGCTGCCCTAAACCCCAGAGGCAGTATGTAAGTAACCTTACCATGAGCTACCCTGAGATTCATTTGCTTGCAGGCACTTACAGGAAAATAAAGAAACACAATAGAATTTATGAAAAAAACTATACATAAACAAATACTGGCAAACAACCAATGTGCAAAAGAAGGCAAATTGTGCAAATAAAAAATATATTATACCGAGAGCATGCTTTCTATAGTCCTTGAAAGGGAGTCTGTAGGTTGAGAATCAGTTCAGAGGTGTTGTGACTGAAGTTTTCTATGCTGGTTCAGGAGCCTAATGGTTGATGGTAATTGTTTCTGAACCTGGTGGTGTGGAACGTGAGACTGCTGAACCTCTTGCCCAGTGGTGGAAGCGAGAAGAGAGCGTGGCCTGGATGGTGGAGTCTCTGATGCTGATTCCTTGTAGCAGAGTTCCATGGAAATTTGCTCATTTCAGGGGTTCCCAATCCAGAGTCCATGGCCCCTTTGGTTAATGGCAGGGGTCCATGGCATAAAAAGGTTGGGAATCCCTGATCTATGTTTTGTCTGTGATGAATAGAGCTGTCTTTACTGCCTTCTGTAGCCTTTTCCATTCCTGAGAATTGATGTTTCCATACCAGACCATGATGCAACCAGTTAGGATACTCTCCACTGTGCATAGAAACCCAGGAAACCTACAGCATAATACAGACCCTTCAGTCCACAATGCTGTGCCAACCACATACTTACTTTAGAAATTACTTAGGCTTATCCATAACCCTCTATTTTTCTAAGCTCCACGTAGGATCTCTTAAAAGACCCTATCTCCCATGTACACACCACACTCTGCGTAAAAAACTTACCCCTGACAT
The DNA here is from genome assembly GCF_048418815.1 of Hemitrygon akajei. Taxonomy (NCBI): domain Eukaryota; kingdom Metazoa; phylum Chordata; class Chondrichthyes; order Myliobatiformes; family Dasyatidae; genus Hemitrygon; species Hemitrygon akajei. The sequence goes on along the minus strand of NC_133135.1, from coordinate 114,977,031 downwards.
CTCCTCTGTACCTACTTCCAAGCACCTTAAAGCTGTGTTCTCTCATGTCAGCCATTTCAGCCCTGGGAAAAAGCCTCTGACTATCCACATGATCAATGCCTCTCATCATCTTATACATCTCTATCAGGTCACCTCTCATCTTCCACCACTTCAATGAGAAAAGGCCGAGTTCACTCAACCTATTCTCATAAGGCATGCTCCCCAATCCAGACAACATCCTTGTAAATCTCCTCTGCACCCTCCCTATAGTTTCCACATCCTTCCTGTAGTGCGGTGTCCTGTAATGCATCTATAGAAGATAGTCAAGGCTTTTGGTGACATACTGAACCTACACAAACTTCTAAGGAAGTCGAGGTACTGTAGCACCTTCTTTGTGATGGCATTTATGTTCTGGTCCCAGAACAGATCCTCTGGTATGATAACGCCAAGGAAGAGAATCAGCATTCTGTTTCAATTGTATAGCAATGAACTGATGTAACTAGAGCTTAACTAATTTAATCCCCCTCCACTACAAGTTCACATTCAAGTTTGCATTTAATGACTGATTGTACATATATACAACCAAATGAAATAGCGTTCCTCTGGACCATGGTGCACCCATGGAACATATATCACACTCAGTGCATAAAACAAAATATTATGGATCAATAAGTCAATAAAATATATTTCAAAATGCAAACTGAGTACTCCACAGGAAAACAGAAAGCAGTAAAGAGCTCGCTGTCCTAGCGATGAGACCTTGGTGGTGGCAGGGTACTTGTTAGTCCCGCAGTCTGAGGGAGGAAGCTGTTATCCATCTGGCTGTCCTAGTCCTGATGCTCCCATACCTTCTTCCTGACAGTTGTTGGTCAAAGAGATTATGAGATGGGTGGTGGGGATCCCCAACAATGCTTTGGGCTTTTCATCTGCAACGTTCCTGGTAAATGTCACAAATAGGGGGAAGGTGATCTTCTTGGTGGTTTTCACTCTCCTCTGTAGGGTCTTTGTGCTCCATTGCCTTGCAGCTTCTGTACCACACAGTGATGCAGCCAGACAAGACACTCTCAACGGTGCTCCTGTGCAAACTTGTTAGAATGGGGACGGGGGAGCCTTGCACGCCTCAGTCTCCTCAGAAAGTGTAGATGCTGTAGTGACTAACGAGGAGGTGTTGTGGGTCCAGATTAGATTGCCCATTTATGTGCATGCCGAGGAACTTTGTGCTCCTCACTATCTCCACGGCCCAGCAATTGGAGAATGGTCAACCTGTGCCTTTCTGAAGTCCACAATCATCTCTTTTGTCTCTGGTTGTTCTCACACCTTTTGACAAGCCCCTCTATCTCCTTTCTTATGTCAATTCATGTTGCTGATGAGACCAACCTCCGCAGTAACATCAGTGAACATGATGATGTGATTTTGAACTGTCTCTGGCAGTACAGTCGTGAGTCAGCAGTGGGTTGAGCATGCAGCCCAATGCTCAGTGTGAGAGAACTTCAGATGTTGCTGCCAACTCAGACTGACTGGGGTCTTTCCATCAAGAAGTCCAAGGTCCAGTTACATAGAGGGGTGTTGAGTGCCAACGAGAACAGCTTACCCACCAGTCTCTGGGGGATGATTGTGTTAAACATCGAGCTGAAGTTGATGAACAACATCCTGGAATAGGAAGCATCATTTTCTAAGAGGGACAGGACAGAGTGGAGGGCCGAGGCTGTGACATGAGCTGTGCATTGGTTTGAGCAGTAGGCGAACTGGAGGGTATCCAATGTGGCAATGCAGTTCTGAAAAAGGCCCTCAAAACATCAAAGTTCAAAGTCCAAGGTAAATTTTATTATCTAAGCACATATATGTCACCACATACAACCCTGAGATTCATTTTCCTGCGGGCATACTCAGCAAATCTATGGAATAGTAACTGTAACAGAATCAATGAAAGATCAACTAGAGTGCACTAGACAACAAACTGTGCAAATGCAAATATAAATAAATAGCAATAAATAATGAGAGCATGAAATAACAAGAAAAAGAGCCCCTGAAAGTGAGATCATTGGCTGTGGGAACATCTCAATGATGGGGCAGGTGAGTGTAGTTATCCCCTTTTGTTGAAGAGCCTGGTGGTTGAAGGGTAGTAACTGTTCCTGAACCAGATGGTGCGAGTCCTGAGGCTCCTGCACCCTCCAAAGGGCTGTTTCTGTGCTGTATCACAGCAAGACTATACTGTTGTACTGTGTTAAAGGCACTGAATATGGATGATTAATTGAATTATACATGCATTAAATGGACCACTGAGTTCCTATTATGGCAAAAAGCTACGTGATCATGTGTTTGTAACCTTGTCCATGGGTTTGAGCAGGAAGATCCAAAATGCTCTACCAGTGCCATATCGAGGGCTCAGGATGAGACGCCATGGAAGGGTTTGGAAATGGGGTGAAACTTCTGAAGGTCAGAGTGTTGCTAAGCCAGGAGCCAGAGTGGCTCAAGGGGGAACAGGGCAGCAGATTGGTTGGGCTCATGTTTAGGGACAAAGGGGTCCCTGAGAAAATCAAGTGAAAGCCTCAGAGGAGGAGTTCATAGTCGGTACACCATAACCGTGGGCCGCAGTGATCAGGTGTTGTTCCTGACATAGCTTATGGAAATCCCAATGGAAACTGTTATGTTTCATTATACATTTAATGGCCACTTTGTTAGGTACACCGGTACACTAGCTTGTTAGTTCAGTAAGTATCTAATCAGCCAATCATGCGGCAACAATTCAATATGTAAAAGCATGCAGACATGGTCAAGAGGCTCATTTGCTGTTCAGACCAAACATCAGCATGGGGAAGAAATATGATCTAAGTGACTTTGACTGTGGAATGATTGTTGGTGCCAGCCAGGGTGGTTTGAGTATCCCAGGAACTGCTGATCTCCTGGGATTTTCATGTACAACAGTCTCTAGAGTTTACAGAGAATGGTGTGAAAAAAAATTCAGTGAGTGGCAGTTCTGTGGGCAAAAAAATGCCTTGTTAATGAGTGGTCAGAGGAGAATGGTCAGGCTGGTTTAAGTTGACAGGAACGTGACATTAACACAAATAACCTCACATTACAACAGTGGTGTGCAGAAGAGCATCTCTGAATGTGCAATATGTTGAACTTTGAAGAGCAGCAGAAGACACATTTGTTTTCTCTTCTTAGGAGGTACCTAATAAGGTGGTCACTGGGTGTATGTTACTTTGTACACATGAACCTCATTGAAAATCTCTGCTGTAAAAATGTGGCATTTTACTCACTCACAGTGCTGCTTGTGAAGGTTTATTGAGTTGACTCCACTTGCTCTTTAAAAGCTCCCTGGTTGCTAGGTTTCCAGCCCTGTTGCTTGGAGTCTGACATCACAATGGCTTCCCCGAGGCCTCTGTGAACTCAACAAGCCCTCTTACCAACATTGGGCTGGCTACTCTCCCAGACTACCAGAGAGTCTCCAGTAAGCTGGGGAAGATAGATGTAAGGTGTTGCACTTTGGAAAGTCAAATCAAGATAAAAAAACATAAGCACAAGCATCTCCAACCTGATGGCATAAACATTGATTTCTTCAAGTTCCAGTAGTCTCTCTACTCTCCCTTCTACTCTCATTTTCTATTCCTGAACTTCTCACTGCTTCTCTTCTCTTCACCTGCCCATCATGTCCCTCTGGTTCACCTCATCCTTCCCCTTCTTCCGTAGTCCACTCTCCTCTCTTATCAGACTCCTTCTTCAGCCCTTTATCTTTTCCACCAATCAACTCGCAGTTTCTTACTTCATCTCCACTCCTCCACCAAGCTACCTTCCTCCTCTCCTGTCTTCACCTGCCAGCTTGTACTCCTTGCCCTAACTCCTGTCTTCTTCCCTGTTTCTTTCCTGTTCTGATGAAGGGTCTTGGCCCAAAACATTGACTGTTAGTTTCTCTTCATGGATGTTGCCTGACTTGCTGAGTTGGCCAAGATGGTGCCAGTGAACAATGATTCCATGGGTGACATCTTCCAGATAGCAAAACTTTCCATTATTTCACTTTTTCTATGCCTTCTGCTAGTTCTTTTTTCTTGTTTGTGTTATAGAAACCATTGGAGCCTGTGACAAATGAAGGATCCAGAGCTGTGTTGTGTCTGGAGAGATGAGAGCTGCCTCGTTGAGATCAGGGATGGTGGGGGATGTCGAACAGGTCTGAGAACACAAGCTGACTCATGGAAATGACGAAAGCCAATGTGGGGGGGGGGGGGGGGGAATCATGAATGATCCCATCTTCAAGCAGCGAGGAAGATTGAAGCATCAAGGTGAATGCGGAAGTGGCCAGTGATGGCTCGGCGCGAGACAGTGGACAGACAGATCTGCGAGTTTGGCCCCAGCTGGGCAGTGTTTGGAACTGGATCTGGGGCCTTGGGACCTGAGTAGGATGTCACTCTTTTGAAAGGCCTAAGTTCGTGTCACTGCTCTCCTTGTATGCAGATGAAAAGACGTTTCCCATATTCTGAGATTTATATGTTTATTAGACTGCATATTAGTTTCCTTTATTTCTTGGTATTTTCTTTCTTGTGGCCAATTGGCAGGTGAGTCATCTTCTGTTTGTTTGTGTGTAAGAGTGGGGGTTGGGATTTAGTGCTACTGTCACTGTCCTTTTCTGTGAGTGAGGGGGTCAGGGAGTGGTATGTGTTAATTGTTTTTGTGGCTATTGTGTGCTTCAGGTGAGGGAGCCATTTTGGTGTCTGCAAGTTTTGTTTCTTTCCTTTTTCGTGCCAGCTGGTGGGGAGCTGATGTCTTCACTTTCATCAGTATCCATGGTCTTTCTGAATTTAACAGCTATCTGGAGAAGACGAATATCAGCGTTCTATTGCACAGGCAATAAAATGAACCTTTGCACCTTTTTCTCCTCAAACATTTTGTGTGCGTTGCTCTGGAATTTCACAATGAACAGCAGTGACCTGGGGTATACTGCAGAACAGAGCAGCTTTGGAGTTCCTATATATGTTTCCTGATCCTATTATGTTTTCCCAATGGTCCATTATCCTTCAGTCTTCCATTTTAATTGAGGGTATGGGAGCCACCTACTCCTTGGAACACACTAATAGAAATTGTTCATGAAGAATTCAAGTCGATAATCAACAACTCCTAAAGAGATACCTTGAAAGTAGCACAAGGTAAGTGGAGCCAAATGTAGACTGGGAGTTTCTGGCAAGATGGCAATGTGACTACTTGCAGCAGCTTCTATAGGACTAACAAAAGGTGCTAGTGTTCTACTTAAATGGACATCCAATGATCACAAGTGTTGTGTAGATGCATCTCCATACCAATTAAATAAATGCACGCATGCAGGAGATGGCTTTAACTGAAGTATTGACATTGCAATGAGAAAGAGAGCGAACAATATGCATGCAGACAACAAATGAATGTGCTTACGCAAACAGATCAGTGTGCATGTGAAGACAGCAGATCAGTGTAAATGGACAGACACCAGATCTATGTGCATATGTAGACAAAAGATCAAAATGCATGTGTAAACAATAGATCAATGTACATGTATAGTCAACTGGTTGAGGTGCATACACAGACAACGGATCAATTTGCATGTGGAGACAACAGATCAATGTGCGTATGCAGACAACAGATCTCTGTGGATGCACAGACAACAAGTCAATGTGCATTTACAGACAACAAATCAATGTGCATTTACAGACAACAGATAAATGTGCATGTGTAGACAACAGATCGATGTAAATGCACAGACAACAGAACTAAGTGCATGTGTGGACAAAAGATCAAAATACATGTGTAACCAACAGATCAAAGCGCATGCGTAGACAACTGATCAAGTTGCGTGTAGAGACAATGGATCAATGTGCATATATAGACAACAGATCAATGTCCATCAACAGACAACAGATCAATGTACATGTGTAGACAACAGATAAATGTGCATGTGCCGACATTTCACGTGTCGACAGATCAACGTGCATGTGTAGATTTCAGATGAATGTGCATGTGGAGAGACAGATCAATGTCCATCTGTAGACGACAGATCAATGTGCATGTGTAGAGAACAGATCAATGTACAGGTATAGACTACATAATCGATGTGTATGTATAGTCAACAGACGATTGTGCATGTGTAGACAACAGAACAATGTGCATGTGGAAAGAACAGATCAATGTGCATACACGCACAATAGATGAATGTGCATGTGTAGACTTCAGATCAACATGCATGTGTAGATACCAGATGAACATGCATATGTAGACCACAGGTCAATGTGCATATGTAGACAACAGATCTATGAGCATGTGGAGACAACAGATCAATGTGCATACACAGAAAACAGGTTAATGTGCATGCACAGACAACAGATCAATCTGTAGGTGTAGAAAACAGATCATTGAACATGTATAGACAACATATCGATGTGCATGCGCAGACAACTGATCAATATGCATGTGTACACAACAGGTCAATGTGTTTGTGTAGACAACAGATCTATGTGCATGTGGAGAGAGCAACCTGGCCCTTAACACCCAGAAGACCAAGGAGATCATTGTGGACTTCAGGCAAGCTAGGAGCTACATTCACATTCCCATCTACATCAACAGAGCTGTAGTGGAGCATGTATCAAGCTTCAAATTCCTGGTATCCACATTTCTGAGGATCTCACCTGGTCCCTGAACTCTTCCATCCTGATTAAAAAGGCACACCGGTGTCTTTATTTCCTGCAGAACATCGAGAAAGTTCACCTTTGCCCCAGGATACTGACGGACTTTTACCGCTGTACTATTGAGAGCGTCTCAGTGTGGTATGGTAATTGTCCCATATCGAACCACAAAGCACTCCAGCGTGTGGTGAAAACTGCCCAGCAGATTATCAGCACCCAATTGCCCATCATTTAGAACATCTACCATAAATGCTGCCTGGGCAGGGTGAGAAACATTATCAAGGATGCATCTTACCCTAGCCATGGACTTTTTATTCTCCTCCCATCTGGTAGGCACTACAGGAGCTTCTGCTCCCGTACCAGCAGGCACAGGAGGAGCTTCTTCCCTGAGGCTGTGACCCTGCTGAAACTCACATCACAGCGCTAAGCAGTATTGCACCCATATTGTACTGTCTCAGTACTTTTATATTTGTGTGCTGCAGCACTTACTTTTTATTCACAGTTATTTTGTAAATAACACTATTCTTTGCATTTCTGGTTAGATGCTGACTGCATTTCATTGGCTTTGTATCTGTACTCGGCACAACGACAATAAAGTTGAATGTAATCTAATCTTTTTTTTGAATCACAGTCAACAGATCAATGTGCATGCATTGAAAACAGATCAGTGTACATGTATAGACAACAGATCGATGTGCATGTGTAGACATCAGGTCAACATGCATGCACAGACAACAGATCAATCTGCATGCATAGAAAACAGATCAATGAACATGTATAGACAACATATTGATGTGTATGTGTAGACAACAGATCAATGTGCATACGTAAGCAACAGATCAAGGTGCATGTATAGAGAAAGGATCGATGTGCATATGTAGAGAACAGATCAGTGTACATGTATAGACTACATAATTGATGTGCATGTATAGACAACAGACGATTGTGCATGTGTAGACAAAAGATCTATGTGCACGTGTAGCCAACAGATCAATGCAGATCTATAGACGACAGCTTAAAGTGCATGAACAGACAACAGATAAATGTGCATGCACAGATATAGATCAATATTCATGCACAGGCAACAGATCAATGTACATCTGTAGACAACAGATAAATGTGCATGTGTCGACAAGAGATCAATGTGCAGGTGTAGACTTCAGATCAATGTGCATGTGTAGGAATCAGATCAATGTGCATGTGTAGACAACAGATAAATGTGTATGCACATACCACAAATCAATGTGTATGTGTCGACACAGATCGATGTGCATGTGGAAACAGCAGAGGAATGTGCATGTGCAGAGAACAGGTCAATGTACATCTGTAGACAACAGATCAATGTGCATGTGCAGAGAACAGATCAATGTACATCTGTAGACAACAGATCAATGTGCATATGTAGGAATCAGATGAATGTGCATGTGCTGACAAGAGATCAATGTGCACGTGTAGACAAAAGATCTATGTGTATGTGGAGACAGAAGATATATGTGCACGTGCAGACAACAGATCTATGTGCACGTGGAGAGAGCAGATCAATGTGCATGCACTGACAACGGAGTAATGTGCATGTGTATTCAACAGACCTATGTGCATGTGTAGATAACAAATCAATGTGCATGTGTAGTCATCAGATCAATGTACCTGTGTAGACAACAGATCTTTGTGCATGTGTACACAAAATATCTATGTGCATGTGTAGACGACAGATCAATGTGAATGTGTAGATACCAGTTCAATACATGCGTACAGACAACAGATCAATGTGCGTATGTCAACAAGAGATTCAATGTGCATTTGTAGACAACAGATCCACGTGCGTGCACTGACAATGAAGAAATGTGTATGTGTATTCATCAGATCAATGTACCTGTGTAGACAAAAGATCTATGTGCATCTGTAGGGAACAGATTCAAGTGCATAATCAGACAACAGTTAAATGTGCATGTACAGACAACAGATCAATGTTCAAGCACAGACAACAGATCAATGTACATGTGTAGACAACAGATCAATGTGAATGGGTAGACAAAAGATAAATGTGTATGTGCAGAAGAGAGATGAATGTGCATGTGTAGAGAAAAGATCTATGTACATCTGTACACACCAGATCAAAGTGCATGTGTAGACAACAGATCGATGTGCACATGTAGATACCAGCTCAATGCATGTGTATAGACAACAGATCAACGTGCATATGTCGCCAAGAGATCAATGGACATGCGCAGACAACTGATAATGTGCATGTGTAGTCAACAGATCAACGTGCATGCATAGTCATCAGATTAATGCATCTGTGTAGACCACAGATCGATGAGGATGGTAGACAAAAGATAAATGTGTACGTGCAGAAAAGAGATGAATGTGCATGTGTAGACAACAGATCAACGTGCATGCACTGACACCGGAGTAATGTGCATGTGTCTTCAACAGATCTATGTGCATGTGTCAACAAGAGATCAACGTGCATGTGTAGACAACAGATCTATGTGCAGGTGGAGACAGCATATGAATATGCATGTGGAGAGAACAGATCAATGTATATCTGTAGACGACAGATCAATGTGCATTTGTAGACAACAGATCATTATGCATTTGTAGACAACAGGTCAATGTGCATGAACAGACAACAGATCAAGGTGCACGTATAGAGAACAGATCAATGAGCATGTGTACAAAACAGAACTATGTACACAGGTATAGACTACGTGTCGATGTGCATGTATAGTTAACAGATGATTGTGCTTGTGTAGACAACAGTTCTATGTACACGTGTAGACACCAGATCAATGTGTGCACAGACCACAGATCAATGAGCACGCGTAGCCAAAAGATCAAAGTGCTTGTGTAGACAACAAATCAATGTGCATTTGTAGACAACAGATCAATACTCATGTGTGGGCAACAGATCAATGTGCACGCACACCCAAAAGGTCAATGTTAATGCACACACAATTGATGAATATGCATGTGTAGACGAAACATCAACATGCTTGCACATATAACATCAATGTATATGTATAGACAAAAGATTGACTTGCATGTGTAGACAACAGATCAATCTGGATGGGTAGACAACAGATTAAGTTGTATGCACAGAAAAGAGATCAATGTGTGTATGTCGACAGGTCAATGTGCACGTGTAGACACCAGTTCGATGTGCATGCACAGACAACAGATCAATGTGCTTGTGTAGACATCAGGTCAATGTACATGTGTCTTCAAGAGATCAATGTGTATGTGTAGGCAATAGATCTACGTGCATGTGTAGACAACTGATCAATGTGCATTTTAGACAACAGATCTATGTACCTGTGTAAACAACGGATCAATGGACATACGTGGACAACAGATTAATGTGCATGTGTAGACAGCATATATATGTGCATGCACAAACCACAGAAATATGTGCCTGTGTGGACAACAGATTAACGTACATGTGTAGACAACAGATCGATGTATCACAACCACGGATTCAGCAGTGCAGCATGTTCAGCAATTGCACTCGTGAATGTGCCCATTAACTAATTATTAATTCATTGTGATAGTACTTAACTCCATTCTTACCGTCGTACTGCTTGTCGAGACCTGAGCCCAGCACAGCAATGCTTCGCTACCTGCTTGCATTCGGCCTTGTCTGCGAAATTGGACAGTCAAGTCAACTGCCTCTGAAGACCAGCAGTATTCAGTTCATATTTATCTGTTTATTCCTTTCAGCCGCAGCATCAGCTTTGTTTTCCATTTGAGAATTTTAGTTAACGGCCTTGTTTGACCTTGAGTTTATTGCTTTCTTTTGCCTCTAACTCTGCATTAAAGTCTGTGAACTATCGACCCACTTCAGTGTCTCTCACTCCACTTGGGCCATATCTGAACCTGGTGACACAATGTGCATGCGCAGACAGCAGATCCTGAAAAGAGATTTTAGAGAACCAGTTAGGAAGCTCAGTAGCAGGAATTTCTGGGTTGCTGCCTGTGGCACACGCCAGTGAGGGTAGAAACAGTATGATTTGGCAGATAAATGCACAGCTGAGAAGCTGTTGCAGGGGCTACAGCTTCAGAACTTGGATCATTGGGATCTCTTCTGGGGGGCATATGACCTGTTCAAAAGTGATGGTTGCACCTGAACCTGAGGGGGGCCAATATTCTCACAGGCTGGTTTGTTACAGCTCTTGGGAAGGATTTAAGCTAATTTGGCAGGGGTGGGGGGGTGGGAACCAGAGTGATGTGACTCAGGATAGGACTGATGGTAAGATAGCCTGCAGTGAGACTGTCAGGAAGGGCAAGCAGTTGATGAGACTTAATCGCAGCCTACAGGGTGAGTATCAGTACATTGGGGATGCAAAACCAAAACGGTAGCAAATATGGTATTCAAGGTGTTGTATCTCAATATGTGGAGTATAAGAAATAAGGTGGATGATCTTGTTGCACTATTACAGATGATCAGGTATGATGTTGTGGCCATCACTGAATCGTGGCTGAAGGATGGTTGTAGTTGGGAGCTAAATATCCAAGGTTATACATTGTATCAGAGGGATAGGAAGGAAGGCACAGGCGTAGATGTGGCTCTACTGGTAAAGAATGGCATCAAATCAGTAGAAAGATGAGACATAGGATCAGAAGATGTTGAATCGTTGTGGATTGAGTTAAGAAACTGCAAGGGTAAAAGGACCCTGGTGCCAGTTATATACAGGCCTCCCAACAGTGGCTGGGAGGTGGACCGCAGATTACAGCAGGAAATAGAAAAGGCGAGTCAAATGGGTGATGTTATGATAATCATGAGAGATTTTAACATGTAGGTCAATTTGGAAAATCAGGTTGGTAATGGATCTCAAGAGAGTGTGTTTATTGAATGCTTAAGAGATGGCTTTTTGGAACTATTGTCATTGAGCCTACTAGGGGATCAGCTATACTGGATTGGGTGTTGCGTCATTACATAACCAGAAGCGATTAGAGAGCTGAGGGTAAAAGAACTCTTAGGAACTAGTGATCACAATTTGATTGTGTTCAACTTGATATTTGATAGGGAGAAAGTAAAGTCTGATGTTGCAATATTTCAGTGAAGTAATGAAAATTAGTGGTATGAGAGAGGAGTTGGCCAAGGTGAATTGGAAGGAGCTGCTGGCAGGGATGTCAGCAGAGCAGCAATGGTGTGAGTTTCTGGGAAAAATGAGGAAGGTGCAGGACATGAATATTCCAAAAGTGAAGAAATACTCAAATGGCTGACAAGGGAAGGCAAAGCTAATGTAACAACAAAAGAGAGGGCATACAACAAAGCAAAAAATAGTGGGAAGATAGAGGATTGGGAAGTTTTTAAAAACCTAGAAAGAGCAACTAAAAGAATCATTATAAGGGAAAAGATGAAATATGAAAGCAAGCTAGCAAATAATATCAAAGTGGATGGTAAAAGCTTTTTCAAGTATGTAAAAATTAAAAGCGAGATGAGAGTGGATATAAGACCCCTAGAAAATGAGGCAGGAGAAATAATAACGGGGGCAAGGAGATGGCAGATGAACTAAATAAGTATTTTGCATCAGTCTTCACTGTGGAGGACACTAGCAGTGTTCCAGATGTTGCAGTGTGTGAAGGAAGAGAAGTGGGTGCAGCTACTATTACCAGGGAGAAGGTGCTCAAAAAACTGAAAGACCTAAAGGTACATAAGTCACCCGGACCAGATGAACTGCACCTTGGGATACTGAAAGAGGTAGTGGTAGAGATTGTGGCAGCATTAGAAATGATCTTTCAAAAATCATTGGACTCTGGCATGGAGCTCGAGGACTGGAAAATTGCAAATGTCACTCCACTCTTTAAGAAAGGAGGAAGGCAGCAGAAAGGATATTATAGACCAGTTAGCCTGACCTCAGTGGTTGGGAAGATGTTAGAGTCAGTTGTTAAGGATGAGGTGATGGAGTACTTGGTGACACAAGACAAGATAGGATGAAGTCGGCATGGTTTCTTTAAGGGAAAATCCTGGCTGATGAACCTGTTGGAATTCTATGAGGAGATTACAAGTAGGATAGGTAAAGCAGGTGTAGTGGATGTTGTATATTTGGACTTTCAGAAGGCCTTTGACAAGGTGTCACACATGAGAATAAAAGGATCCTTGTCCAATTGGCTGCTGGTGACTAGTGGTGTTCCGCAGGAGTCGCTTTTGGGACCACTTCTTTTTACACTGTATATCAATGATTTTGATGATGAAATAGATGGCTTTGTTGCCAATTTTGCAGATGACATGAAGATTGGAGGGGCAGGTCATTTTGAGGAAACAGGTAGGATGCAGAAGGACTTAGACAGATTAGGAGAGTGGGCAAGATAGTGGCAAATAAAATATAATGTTGGAAAATGCATGGCCATGTACCTTGGTAGTAGAAATAAATGTGCAGACTATTTTCTAAATGGGATGAAAATTCAAAAATCTGAGATGCAAAGGGACTTGGGAGTCCTTGGAAGAACATCCTAAAGGTTAATTTGCAGGTTGAATCAGTGATGAGGAAGGTAAATGCAATGTTAGCACTTATTTCAAGAGGTCTAGAATACAAGAGCAGAGATGTGATGCTGAGGTTTTATAAAGCACTGGTGAGGCCTCACCTTGAATATTGTGAACAGTTTTAGGTTCCTCATCTTAGAAAAGATGTGCTGACATTGGAGAGGGTCCAGAGCAGGTGAACAAGGATGATTCTAGCAATGAAAGGGTTATCATATGAGGAACGTTTGATGGCCTTGGGTCTGTACTCATTGGAATTTAGAAGAATGAGGGGGGAACTCATTGAAACCTTTCGACTGTTGAAAGGCCTTGACAGAACAGACGTGGAAGGGATGTTTCCTTTGGTGGAATAGTCTAGGACAAGAGAGGCACCCTTTCAAAACAGAGGCGGAGAAATTTCTTTAGCCAGAGGGTGGTGAATTTTGTGGAATTTGTTGTTATGTACAGCCGTGGAGGCCAGGATGTTAGGTGTATTTAAGGCAGAAATTGATAGGCTCTTTATTGGACATGGCATCAAAGGTTACGGGGAGAAGGCCGGGAAATGGAGTTGAGGAGGAGAAAAAAAAGGTTCAACCATGATTGAGTGGCGGAGCAGAATCGATGTGCCAAATGGCCTAATTCTGCTCCTGTGTCTTATGGTCTTATGGTTTTGTGCCTTGTGCAGTCAGCAGATCAATTGTAGTGCAGTGGGGAGTCACAGTTCTAAAAGGAATAGATCCACACGTTGCACTTCCTCACCCTTTGGATTAATGTAATATAAAACTGTATATTTACAAAACATTGAGTTTCCACTTAACAAACCATGTTCAAATAAACATGTTTTCACAATGACTTTCCATAACTAACTTCACTGTTCTAAAGCTTTAGTCTTTTGGGTGATGCTCTATTTCTTTCAGGATCGTCCCTCTGGACATGTGGGGTAGCATTGGATTTGGCAGGTGTCTTTTCAAAGACTCTGTTCTCTGTTGCAGGTGTTACATTGTTGTCAGTGACATGATCATCACTGAGAGGCAAGTCCGGTGGCTGTAATGTATCCGTCTTGTTGGGCGCAGTCACCTCAGGTGTGTTCTTCTGCTGAGCATCCAGTATCTGGTGCACATGATGTCTCCATGTATGATCTCCGACATCCACCGAGTACATCAATGGTCCAGTTCTTGCAGTTATCCTACTGGGTGTCCACTTGTCTCCTCAGTAATCACACGCTAGGACTTCCTATCCAACCTCAAAGCTCCTTTCTGATTCACTTGGCAATTGGTTGAGCTGTTTATCCTGCACTTCCCTCTGTAGGTTTGGTTTCGGGGGTCTATGAGAGACCTCAGATTCCTGCTCATGACAGCATTGCAGGTACTTGAATTGTCATCACATGAACAGAGTTCTGAAAGGAAATTGTCCACATAGTGCTGCAGAGACATGTTCTCCTTGTCCATCTCTTTAATGGACATCTTTAAGGTTCGGAAAAACCTCTCAGCTATAACCAACAGTTTAGGGCTAAAGTGATTTTGTATAATTGTAACAATTTTGTTGAACATCTTGCTTGCAGGCTTTTCAAGGGTGACTAAGTTGTGTAAGAGACTGGACATCCTTGCACCCATTAAGTTAAGAAGCATGGGGGCTTTCGTCTGCTCTCCATATTGTTCGAGTTACAGTACAGTTGCATTCTCTCAATATATGAATCCCAGCCTTCATTAGCACTATTAAATTCATCAATGTTCCCGACTGAAGCCATTGCCATATTATTTTCACTTTAACTTTGCTAGTTGTGGTTTTTTCCCTGTATACTGTGCTGTACTCATGCATCCCTTTGTTAGCGTCTGTGATGGCTTCCGTACTGTTTAACTCTTTACTCTTTCTGTTTTGCCCCATAACTGTCGGTGCAGTGAGTGATGTTTTCTGACATTCAGATTTGTACTCGTTGCCAATTTGTTGTGTCTGTGCAACAACATGGAGTACTGTGTTCAGTTCTAGTCATTAAACTAGAAAGAGTGTAGAAAAGGTTTGGGAGGATGTTGTCAGGACTTGAAGTACTGAGAGGTTGGATGGGCTGGTTCTTTGTCCCTTGGCATGTCGAAGACTCAGGAGTGATTTATTGGACTTCAGGAAGGGGAAGTCAGTCCTCATTGAAGGGTCAGCTGTGGAAAGGGTGAGCAGCTTCAAGTTTGTGGGTGTCAATGTCTCTGAAGACCTAAACTGGGCCCAACATATTGATGAAATTATGAAGAAGGCAATACAATGGCTATATTTCATTAGGAGTTTGTGGAGATTTAGTATATCCCAAAGGCTCTAGTAAATTTCTACAGAGCATTCTAACTGATTGCATCACCGTCTGGTACAGAGACACCAAAGGCAATACCTCAAGAAAGCAGCATCCATCATTAAGGTGCCTCACCATCCAGGACACACCGTCTTCTCATCACTACCATCACTGAGGAGTTACAGGAGCCTGAGGATACACATTCAATCTTGTAGGAACAGCTTCCTCCTCTCTGACATCTGAGTGGCCAATGAACACATGGTACCCTCCAACTTGATGGCATGAATATTGCTTTCTTCTTCTGGTGAACAAATTCCCTCCTCCCCCTCTATTCCCCACTCCTTTCATTACTTCTCACCTGCAGATTACTTACCCCTAGGTCTCCTCCTCCTTCCATTTCTCCTCTCTCCTCTCTCCACTCCTATCAGATTCCTTCTTCTCCAGCCCTTGACCTTTCCCACCCACCTGGCTTCACCCATCACCTTCCAGCTGTCCTCCTTCCTCTCCTTGCACTGTTTTATTCTGTCATCTTCCCCCTTCCTTTCCAGTCCTGAAGAAGGGTCTTGGCCTGAAATGTCGACTGGTTTATTTCTCTCCACAGATGCTGCCTGCCCTGCTGAGTTGCTCCAGCATTTTGTGAGTGTTGCTTTGGATTTCCTGATTCTGCAGAACTTCTTGTGCTTCCGATTGACCCATGAACACTACCTCACTATTCCTTTTTTTCACTATATAGTAACTTGAAGCAAATTATTATGCCTGCACTGTACTGCTGCCTCAAAAGCACAAATTTCACAATGCATGTTAGTTATAATAAACCTGATTCCAATTCTGTGACTCAGTAACAATCCTGGCACTTACCCTTGTAAGTGGAACAAGTGCTACACCTGCCCTTACACTTCCTCCCTCACCACCATTTAGGGCCCCAGACAGTCCTTCCAGGTGAGGCGACACTTCACCTGTGAGTCGGCTGGTGTGGTATACTGCGTCTGGTGCTCCCGGTGTGGCCTTTTATATATTGGTGAGACCCGACGCAGACTGGGAGACCGTTTCGCTGAACACCTACGCTCTGTCCTCCAGAGAAAGCAGGACCTCCCAGTGGCCACACATTTTAATTCCACTTCCCATTCCCATTCTGATATGTCTATCCATGGCCTCTACTGTCAAGATGAAGCCACACTCAGGTTGGAGGAACAACACCTTATATTCCGTCTGGGTAGCCTCCAACCTGATGGCATGAACATTGACTTCTCTAACTTCCATTAATGCCCCTCCTCCCCTTCTTACCCCATTTCTGATATATTTAGTTTTTCCCCCCTCCTCTTTTTTTCTCTCTCTCTCTGCCCATCACTTGAACTTCCAGCATCTGCAGATTTCCTCGTGTTTGCTTTTGAAAGTTTGAAGGGGTTGGCGGCTGACATGGTGAGAGCTTTAAGACTGTCAGGGAGAGATAAAACTTATCAGTGAAACATCAAAGTTCTCAAACTGCAAGGGAGTAATTCTCCTTATTGGATCTCTCTACAAGATCGTACTGTGTAACACTCAGGTTTCAGAGTGCCCCGAACAGTCTGTTTCAGATTGTTGGATGCCTTCCATTCCACAAAGTACCTGTCTTCTTGTCATCATCAGCTTTCAGATCCGCTGCTGAGTGCTGTATGGTCTGTCGAGCATTCATCAAAACATTCTCACTGCTTAGCAGAATTACCAACACAAGGACATCTGTGATGGGAAGAGAAGGGTTTAACCTGGATGGTGCTCTGTATGACTGGAAGATCTGGTCACAGGTTTGCCAGTGTGCCACTATTAACCACTAGATTTTGAGTGAAGTTCCATCTGCAATTGGCTGATCAAAAAGGAAATAGAGACAGAGTGAGGCTCCCTCCACGCTGTCCCATCAAACACTGCGACAGCAGGGAATAGGCAAAGAGTGAAGCTCCCTCTGCATTGGCTGGTTAAACACTGCCAGAGCAGGAAGCAGAGGATTCCTCCACACTGTCTTGTCAAACACTTCCAACAAAGATCAGCTTTGCTTGTCACATGTATATCAAAACACACAGTGAAGAACATTGTTTGTGTCAAATCAAATCAATAAATACATAAAAACACAAAATGCTGGCAGAACTCAGCAGGCCAGACAGCATCTGTGGGAGGAGGTAGTGATGACATTTCGGGCCATGGACTATCCCATGTTACTTCACTCCTGATGAAGGGTTTCGGCCCAAAATGTCGTCACTACCTCCTCCCACAGATGCTGTCTGGCCTGCTGAGTTCTGCCAGCATTTTGTGTTTTTATTTATTTCCAGAATCTGCAGATTCACTCATGTTGTCAATAAATACATAGTTTTTTTGCACTTTTATTTACTTTGTAGTAGACAGCCATTTTATTTCTCTGCTTTATTGCTGCTGCAAAACAACACATTCCACACCATATCAGAAGATTGGGAAGGTGGGGAGGGACGTTGCCAAAGACTACACAGTGGGGAAAACAGGCCCTATGGCCTTACTCACAATGACAACCAAGGTGCCAGTCTGAGCAAATCCACTGGCCTACGTATGGCTCATATCCTGCTAAATTGTTCCTACCCCTGTACCTCGCATCAGGCAGAAGATACAAAAGCCTGAAAGCATGTCCCACCAGGCTCAAGAACAGCTTCTACCTATTATTATAAGATTAGCAACATGGAAAACCTACAGCACAATACAGGCCCTTCGGCCCACAAAGCTGTGCTGAACATGTCCTTACCTTAGAAATTACCGAGGGTTACCCATAGCCCTCTAATTTTCTAAGCTTCATGTATCTTTCCAGGAATCTCTTAAAAGACCCTATCATACCAGCCTCTGCATAAAAAACTTACCCCTGATGTTTCCTCTGTAACTACTTCCAAGCACCTTAAAACTGCCCTCTTATGTTAACCATTTCAGCCCTGGGAAAAAGCCTTTGACTATCCACATGATCAATGCCTCTCATCATCTTATACACCTCTATCAGGCCACCTCTCATCCTCCATTGCTTCAAGGAGAAAAGGTTGAGTTCACTCAACCTATTCTCATAAGACATGCCTCCCAATCCAGGCAAAATCCCTGTAAATCTCCTCTGTATCCTTTCTATGGTTTCTACATCCTTCTTGTAGTGAGGCGACCAGAACTGAGCACAGCACTCCAAGTGGGGTCTGTCCAGGGTCCTATATAGCTCCAACATTACCTCTCGGCTCTTAAACTCAATCCCACAATTGATGAAGGCCAATGCACCGTATGCCTTCTTAACCACAGAGTCAACCTGCACAGCTGCTTTGAGTGTCCTATGGACTCAGACCCCAAGATCCCTCTGATCCTCCACACTGCCAAAAGTCTTACCATTAATGCTATATTCTGCCATCATATTGGACCTACCAAAATGAACCACATCACACTTATCTGGGCTGAACTCCATCTGCGAATTCTCAGCCCATTTTTGCATCCTATCAATGTCCCACTGTAACCTCTGACAGCCCTCCACACTATCCACAACACCTCCAACCTTTGTGTCATCAGCAAAGGTGTCATCCCTCCACTTCCTCATTCAGGTCATTTATAAATATCACAAAGAGTAGGGGTCCCAGAACAGATCCCTGAGACACACCACTGGTCACCGACCTCCATGCAAAATATGACCCATCTACAACCACTCTTTGCCTTTCGTGGGCAAGCCAATTCTGGATCCACAAAGCAATGTCCCCTTGGATCCCATGCCTCCTTACTTTCTCAATAAGCTTTGCATGGGGTACCTCATCAAATGCCTTGCTGAAATCCATATACACTACATCTACTGAACTAACTCCATCAATAATTTTGGTCACATCCTCAAAACATTCAATCAGGCTTGTAAGGCACGACCTGCCTTTGACAAAGCCATGCTGACTATTCCTAATCATATTATGCCTCTCCAAATGTTCATAAATCCTGTCTCTCAGGATCTTCTCCATCAACTTATCAACCACTGAAGTAAGACTCACTGGTCTATAATTTCCTGGGCTATCAATACTCCCTTTCTTGAATAAAGGAACAACATCCGCAACCCTCCAATCCTCCAGAACCTCTCCTGTCCCCATTGATGATGCAAAGATCATCGCCAGAGACTCAGCAATCTCCTCTCTCACCTCCCACAGTAGCCTGGGGTACATCTCATCCGGACCTGGTGCCTTATCCAACTTGATGCTTTCCAAAAGCTCCAGCACATCCTCTTTCTTAAAATCTACATGGTCAAGCTTTTCAGTCTGCTGTAAGTCATCCCTACAATTGCCAAGATTTTCTTCCGTAGTGAATAGATAGATAGATAGATAGATAGATACTTTATTCATCCCCATGGGGAAATTCAACTTTTTTCCAATGTCCCATACACTTGTTGTAGCAAAACTAATTACATACAATACTTAACTCAGTAAAAAAATATGATATGCATCTAAATCACTATCTCAAAAAGCATTAATGATAGCTTTTAAAAAGTTCTTAAGTCCTGGCGGTTGAATTGTAAAGCCTAATGGCATTGGGGAGTATTGACCTCTTCATCCTGTCTGAGGAGCATTGCATCGATAGTAACCTGTTGCTGAAACTGCTTCTCTGTCTCTGGATGGTGCTATGTAGAGGATGTTCAGAGTTTTCCATAATTGACCGTAGCCTACTCAGCGCCCTTCGCTCAGCTACCGATGTTAAACTCTCCAGTACTTTGCCCATGACAGAGCCCGCCTTCCTTACCAGCTTAAGACGTGAGGCGTCCCTCTTCTTAATGCTTCCTCCCCAACACGCCACCACAAAGAAGAGGGCGCTCTCCACAACTGACCTATAGAACATCTTCAGCGTCTCACTACAGACATTGAATGATGCCAACCTTCTAAGGAAGTACAGTCGCCTCTGTGCCTTCCTGCACAAGGCATCTGTGTTGGCAGTCCAGTCTAGCTTCTCATCTAACTGTACTCCCAGATACTTGTAGGTCTTAACCTGCTCCACACATTCTCCATTAATGATCACTGGCTCCATATGAGGCCTAGATCTCCTAAAGTCCACCACCATCTCCTTGGTCTTGGTGATATTGAGACGCAGGTAGTTTGAGTTGCACCATATCACAAAGTCCTGTATCAGTTTCCTATACTCCTCCTCCTGTCCATTCCTGACACACCCCACTATGGCCGTATGGCCCATATGAATAATGAAGCAAAGTACTCATTAAATACCTCTGCTATCTCCTCTGGTTCCATACACACTTTTCCACTGTCACAATTGATTGGTCCTATTCTCTCATGTCTTAACCTCTTGCTCTTCACATACTTGTAGAATGCCTTGGGGTTTTCCTTAATCCTGTCTGCTAAGGCCTTCTCATGGTCCCTTCTGGCTCTCCTCATTTCATTCTTAAGCTATTTCCTGCTAGCCTTCTAATCTTCTAGATCTCTATCATTACCCAGTATTTTTGAACCTTTCATAAGCTTTTCTTTTCTTCTTGACTCATTTACAACAGCCTTTGTACACGACAGTTTCCGTACACTACCTTCCTTTCCCTGTCTCATTGGAGCGTACCTATGCAGAACTCCATGCAAATATCCCCTAAACATTTGTCACATTTCTTCTGTACATTTCCCTGAGAACATCTGTTCCCATTTATGCTTTCAAGTTCCTGCCTGATAGCCTCATATTTCCTCCTACTGCAGTTAAATGTTTCCCTAACTTGTCTGTTCCTGTCCCTCTCCAATGCTATGGTAAAGGAGATAGAATTGTGATCACTATCTTCAAAACGCTCTCTCACTGAGAGACCTGACACTTGACCAGGTTCATTTCCCAATACCAGATCAAGTACAGCCTCTCCTCTTGTAGGCTTATCTACATATTGTGTCAAGAAACCTTCCTGAACACACCTAACAAACTCCACCCCATCTAAACTCCTTGCTCTAGGGTACTGGTCGCCAACCTGTGATCGACTGGTCGATCTTTGAGACTTTCCCAGTAGATCCTGAAAAAAAATGGAAAATAAATACACAAATACTGTTGAGAGATTATTTCCGGGTTGTGGGGTTTTAGTTCCGTTCTTTCTGCCCAGTGCGCATGTGCATAGCTCCCCCGTACTACACAGTGTACCTCAGTGGTCCCCAACCACCGGGCCGCAAGGAAACAATATGAGTCAGCTGCACCTTTTCTCATTCCCTGTCACGCCCACTGTTGAACTTGAATGCATGCGAGGTCATCAGTCGCCTAAATGTTGTGATACCCGTGCGCCAGTGTTCGCCTCACAGCCGGCGAGAACCGCCAATGCTACTGGCCCGGAGTGCGGCCGGCAGGAACTGCCGATGCTACTGGCCCGGATCGCAGCCGGCGGGAAGTGCTGATGCTACTGGCCTGGAGCACGGCCGGTGGGAACTGCCCATGCTACTGGCCTGGAGCATGGACAGATGGGTGCTGCCTCTAAACCTGTTTAGCACACCGAATGTTCGTGGGGAACCCGGTGCTAAAATAATCACAGACGACCTAATTCGGGCTCAGCGTTTCGTTAAGTATCAGAGCAGCTACCTCGCTGCGAACTACTGAAACAAACTTTTGTCGGCTGATAGATCCTACGGGGGGGGTGGGGGGGGGGTGGGCAGGCCCTGTCACTCTCTCCTGATTGCGACCACCGCGGCCCCGGCACAGGGACCTCTGGCCCTGACCTTGTCCTCTGGCGTCTTGGTGTCTGGCGGCGGGTGGGCAG
Source organism: Hemitrygon akajei (assembly GCF_048418815.1). NCBI lineage: Eukaryota > Metazoa > Chordata > Chondrichthyes > Myliobatiformes > Dasyatidae > Hemitrygon > Hemitrygon akajei. Next base: position 114,954,967 of record NC_133135.1, on the reverse strand, counting down.
AGGCTGGAGTTCAGGCCGGGAGGCTGTCTAATGAGGCAATGAAGCCCTCAAAACCGCTTCGGTACCCTGAGTCCAAGCACCCTGCACTTAAAGACAAACCCACTGAGTTTTCTCAGTGGAAAAAACGTGAGCAGCGTGGGACAACAGCTAAGTGTCGAGAGCTGCGAAAACTAAATTGCGGAATAGACTGGACATAAGGAACCTGCTTTGAGTATCGCTGTATTCCCATCGGGTTTAACACCACCCCCCCACTCCCCCCCCCAGGTCGGCTGGTCCGGAAGAATATTGTCAATATTAAACCAGTCCGCGGTACAAAAAAGGGTGGGTACCCCTGGTGTTTATACATTATTTCTACTTCCGGGTTGTTGGTTTTACTTCCGGTCTTTTCTGCCCCAGTGCGCATGCATGTAATTAATTGATCTGGGGTCGATCTCACCTTTCACTAAGGCCGAGGTAGGGGATCTTGGGCTTAAAAAGGTTGTCAATCGATATTTGGGAAATTAAAATCTCCCACTACAACAACCCTGTTATTATTACACCTTTCCAGAATCTGTCTCCCTATCTGCTTCTCGATGTCCCTGTTACTATTGGGTGGTCTATAAAAACACCCAGTAGCGTTATTGACCCCTTCCTGTTCCTAACTTCCACCCACAGAGATTCCATGACTTCCTCCTTTTCTGCAGCCACGACACTATCTCTGATCAACAGTGCCACACCCCCACCTCTTTTGCCTCCCTTCCTGTCCTTTCTGAAACATCTAAAGCATTATTGAGCATAAGACCAAAGGATCATAATGCCATAAGACATGGTTTAATTTAATATCAGAGAATGTATACAACCTGAAATTCTTACTCTTTGCAGGTATCCACAAAACAAGAAGCCCAATAGAATGAATGACAGAAACATCAGATGCTGAAATCCTCACCTTCCATTGCACAAGCAGCAGCAGCAACATCGACTCTCCTCCTCCCCCACCTGCAGCAGCCCCTCAACCCCGCTGTGCTAGCAAAAGCAGAATTGGCCATTCAGCTCAATAAGTCTGCTCCGACATTCCATCATGGCTGCTTTATTTTCCCTCTCTCCATTCTCCTGCCTTCTCCCCATAACCTTTGACACCCCTTGACACCCCTACTAATCAATAATCCATCCACTTTAAATATACCTGGCCTCCACAGCTGTTTCTGCCAGTGAATTCCACAGGCTCACCACCCAGAACAGTCTCCTAGTATAAGATAGACACTTGATCTCACTATCTACCTCGTTATGACTTTGAACTTTATTGTTTACCCACACTGCACTTTCTCTGTAGCTGTTACACTTTATTCTGCACGCTGTCATTTTCCCTTGTACCACCTCGATAAACCATTATAATGAATAGATCTACTTAAAAGGTATGCAACACAAGTTTTTCCATTGTATCTCAGTACATGTAATCATAATAACCCAGCTTACTTTTAAATCTCTCCCTTCTCACCTTAAACCTCTGCCCTCTAGTTTTAGACTCTGCTATTCTGGGGAAAAGGCTGTAATCATTCACCTCATATACCCCTCATGATTTTTATAAACTTCTGCAAGGTCACCCTTCTGCCACCCAGACTCTCAGGACAAATATTCTAACCTAGCTTCCCTCCCTCAGCCCTTTGCCCAGTGACTCCTGCTTCTCCCAAAACCAAAAATGTGTTTTTAATCTTCTCTGAAAACAAGGTTACAAGACCATGAATCAACAGCAATTACTTAGACAGTGTTTCCGTGCTGGGACTCAGTGAACAGGAAAGGGAGTGGGGGAAACCCCTCAGCATCTCTCACTTCTCTCCGACTCTCTTTCTGGGCCATTGTGTAGAAAAGGAATATCACCACTCAGAGATATCCTTGGCAACCTTATGTCTGCAATAACTTCTTCCTCGAGATCTCTCCTTGAGGAAGTACTGACAAACTTTTTGTTTATTATATATTGAGATAAAGTGGGGTATAGGCCTTTCCGGACCTTCGATCTGCACTACCCAACATTCCCCCGCGATTTAATCCTAGCCTAATCACAGGACAATTTACAATAACTAATTAACTTACCAACTGGTACATCTTTGGATTATGGGGGAAACGCAGGCAGTCACAGGGAGAATGTACGGACTGCTTACAGACAGCAGTGAAGAGGAGGAGTGGAGTAATGATGTTGCTAGACAGCGACTCCTTTGCTTGCATCTTCAGAAACAGCTCTATTTCCATGTTTAGTATCTCTATTTTTCCCTTTCAGGGTTCTTTCGAAGACCCTGGCCTGGAGTTACACGCTGACTTCGGTTCTTTGAGGGAATGGGACCTGCTCTTGGGGTTTCACAACCGGCCGTTGTTGTTTGGCACACCAAGAGCTCAGCCTAAGAGTCTGGATTTGGAAGCCTAGGATCTCAGGGCTCTGAAGACGGGTGGATCAAGGGTCGGTATCACGGCAGGAGACCCATGTGTCATCGGGGGAGTTGGAATATCTACGGCTGTGTGCCCGGAGACCTGAGATCTTTGAGATCTTCGGGCACGGAACTTGATAAAAGCAACATAATGGACTTTTAACATCGTAAACCAGCAAGTTCCTTGTTATGTCTCCTCGCTGGCTGGGAAAACGGAGACACATTCTTCTCCCTTATTAGGGAGAAAGAGAGCCTGTGGTATGCCGTATACCGGGTGAAACATGAAGTCTTTGGGGTAACTGCAGATCTGTGTCTTTGCTATTGCTTTGCTCACACTTGAGTGCTCGGTGGCGAGTGCCGATGATTTTTTTTAGCAGCGGGGAAGGGTGTTGTTGCTTGCTGCTGACGCACAGGAGGGAGGGGAGCTGGGGGGGTGGACTTTGGGGTTCTAACATTTAACTGTCGTTCATTCTTGGGGCACTCCCTTGTTTTCGTGGATGGTTGCTAAGGAAAAGCATTTCAGGATGTATACAGTATACATTTCTCTGACATTAAATTGGACCTTTGAACCTTTGAATATTGAACTCGGGTGGCTGGTTCTGTCAAGCGCTGTTCTACCCGCTATGCTGCTGTGCTGTCCTTTGCAGTGTAAGGCTCCCAGGAGGACACCTTCTTCCCATCTGCCATCAGATTTCTGAATGGACATTGAACCCATGAATCCTACCTCTCTATATTTTATTTCTATTTTTGCACTACTTATTTAATTTAACTACTTAATATATACACATACTGTAATTCACAGTTTTTTTCATTATTATGTATCACATTGTACTGTAGAGGCAAAGTTAACGAATTCCACAACATATGCTGGTGATATTAAACTGATTGTTATTCCAGGTGCTCCAGTTTCCTCCCACATTCAAAAGGCACATGGGTTAGGGTTAGGAACTTGTGGGTGTGCCATGTTGACAGTGAAGCATGGTGAGACTTGTGGGCTGCACCCCCTGCACATCCTCGGACTGTGCTGGTCGTTGACATGCAGAAACACTGTATGTTTCAAAGGTACATTTAATGTCAGAGGAATGTACACAATATACATCCTGAAATGCTTTTTCTTCACAACCATCCACAAAAACAGTGCCCCAAAGAATGAATGACAGTTAAATGTTAGAACCCAAAAGCACCCCCAGCAGCAAAGCAATGATCCCCCCTCCCCACACCAGCAAAAAAAAGCATCGGCACCCCCCCCCCCCGAGCACTCAGGCGTGCAACAAAGCATCAGTAAAGACACAGACTTGCATTACACCACAGTCAACTCATTCACCTGGTAATTCGACATACCACAGGCTCCCCCCTCCCTAATAAGTGAAAAGAAGGTGCCCCCGTTTCACAGCGAGAGGGGAGACATAACAAACAACTCACGGATTTACGATGTTAGAAGCCTGTTGCATTGCTTTTTTCGAGTTCTGTGCCCAAAGAACTCGGGTCTCTGTGCACACAGCCAGAAGCCAGCTTGCTGCTTTCGATCTTCCGTGTACACCCATGACACACCAGGCAGCAGCACTGACCTCGAGTCTGCCTGCCCCGAGAGCCACGAAATCCCCAAACTCCGAAGGCGTGTTAGTCTTCTCGGCTGCGTCCTTGGTATATCGTATAGTGGCCAGTCATGAGACCCTGGCAGTGGGTCCCATTCCGGCAAAGTCAGTGTGTAACTCCAGGTAAGCATCTTCAACAGAACCCTGAAAGGGAAAAATAACTATATTAAAGATAGAAATAGAGCTGTTTCTGAAGATGCAAGCAAAGGAGTCACCGTTAGGCGCCATTGTCCTAAGCTCCATGTGACAAACAATACCAATTTCCCGTCTAAAAGGGATTAAGAGTGTGGTGTATACCCAGTGGTACTATACTACTGTGGTATATAGTGACAGACCCTTCCCCACTGGTCCAATAACCCAGTGTTAAACAGTGACAGAAAACAGTGACAAGTTCATCCCCACTGCTATGGAAACACAATGTTATAGAGTGATAGACCTGTCTCCACAAGAACTGGACCCCAGTGCTATGCAGTGACAGACCTGACTGAACTGGTTCTGTACCCTGGTGCTATACAGTCACAGCCCTGTCTCCACTGGTATTGTACCACTGTGTTATACAGTGACAGATCTGCCTCCCCTGTTACTGAACCCCAGTGTTATACAGTGACAGATCTGCCTCTCCTGTTACTGAACCCAGTGTTATACAGTGACAGATCTGCTTCCCTGGTACTGTACCAAGTGTTATACAGTGACAGATCTGCCTCCCCTGTTACTGAACCCAGTGTTATACAGTGACAGATCTGCCTCCCTGTTACTGAACCCAGTGTTATACAGTGACAGATCTGCCTCCCTGTTACTGTACCCAGTGTTATACAGTGACAGATCTGCCTCCCCTGTTACTGAACCCCAGTGTTATACAGTGACAGATCTGTCTACCCGGTACTGTACCCAGTGTTATACAGTGACAGATCTGCCTCCCTGTTACTGTACCCAGTGTTATACAGTGACAGATCTGCCTCCCTGTTACTGTACCCAGTGTTATACAGTGACAGATCTGCCTCCCCTGTTACTGAACCCAGTGTTATACAGTGACAGATCTGCCTCCCTGTTACTGTACCCAGTGTTATACAGTGACAGATCTGCCTCCCTGTTACTGTACCCAGTGTTATACAGTGACAGATCTGCCTCCCTGTTACTGAACCCAGTGTAATACAGTGACAGATCTGCCTCCCTGTTACTGAACCCAGTGTTATACAGTGACAGATCTGCCTCCCTGTTACTGAACCCCAGTGTTATACAGTGACAGATCTGCCTCCCCCTGTTACTGTACCCAGTGTTATACAGTGACAGATCTGCCTCCCTGTTACTGAACCCCAGTGTTATACAGTGACAGATCTGCCTCCCCATGTTACTGTACCCAGTGTTATACAGTGACAGATCTGCCTCCCCTGTTACTGAACCCAGTGTTATACAGTGACAGATCTGCCTCCTCTGTTACTGAACCCCAATGTTATACAGTGACAGATCTGCCTCTCCTGTTATTGAACCCAGTGTTATACAGTGACAGATCTGCCTCCCTTGTTACTGAACCCAGTGTTATACAGTGACAGATCTGCCTCCCCTGTTACTGAACCCCAGTGTTATACAGTGACAGATCTGCCTCCCTTGTTACTGAACCCAGTGATATACAGTGACAGATCTGCCTCTCCTGTTACTGTACCCAGTGTTATACAGTGACAGATCTGCCTCCCCGTTACTGTACCCAGTGTTATACAGTGACAGATCTGTCTACCCGGTACTGTACCCAGTGTTATACAGTGACAGATCTGTCTCCCTGTTACTGAACCCAGTGTTATACAGTGACAGATCTGCCTCCCCTGTTACTGAACCCCAGTGTTATACAGTGACAGATCTGCCTCCCTGTTACTGAACCCCAGTGTTATACAGTGACAGATCCGCCTCCCCTGTTACTGAACCCAGTGTTATACAGTGACAGATCTGCCTCCCCGTTACTGTACCCAGTGTTATACAGTGACAGATCTGCCTCCCTGTTACTGAACCCCAGTGTTATACAGTGACAGATCTACCTCCCAGTTACTGTACCCAGTGTTATACAGTGACAGATCTGCCTCCCTTGTTACTGAACCCAGTGTTATACAGTGACAGATCTGCCTCCCCTGTTACTGAACCCAGTGTAATACAGTGACAGATCTGCCTCCCCTGTTACTGAACCCAGTGTTATACAGTGACAGATCTGCCTCCCCGTTACTGTACCCAGTGTTATACAGTGACAGATCTGCCTCCCTGTTACTGAACCCAGTGTTATACAGTGACAGATCTGCCTCTCCTGTTACTGAACCCCAGTGTTATACAGTGACAGATCTGCCTCCCTTGTTACTGAACCCAGTGTTATACAGTGACAGATCTGCCTCCCCTGTTACTGAACCCCAGTGTTATACAGTGACAGATCTGCCTCCCTTGTTACTGAAGCCAGTGTTATACAGTGACAGATCTGCCTCTCCTGTTACTGTACCCAGTGTTATACAGTGACAGATCTGCCTCCCCGTTACTGTACCCAGTGTTATACAGTGACAGATCTGCCTACCCTGTTACGGAACCCAGGGTTATACAGTGACAGATCTGCCTACCCTGTTACGGAACCCAGTGTTATACAGTGACAGATCTGCCTCCCCTGTTACTGAACCCCAGTGTTATACCGTGACAGATCTGTCTACCCGGTACTGTACCCAGTGTTATACAGTGACAGATCTGCCTCCCTGTTACTGTACCCAGTGTTATACAGAGACAGATCTGCCTCCCTGTTACTGTACCCAGTGTTATACAGTGACAGATCTGCCTCCCTGTTACTGAACCCAGTGTTATACAGTGACAGATCTGCCTCCCTGTTACTGAACCCCAGTGTTATACAGTGACAGATCTGCCTCCCCCTGTTACTGTACCCAGTGTTATACAGTGACAGATCTGCCTCCCTGTTACTGAACCCCAGTGTTATACAGTGACAGATCTGCCTCCACCTGTTACTGTACCCAGTGTTATACAGTGACAGATCTGCCTCCCCTGTTACTGAACCCAGTGTTATACAGTGACAGATCTGCCTCCTCTGTTACTGAACCCCAATGTTATACAGTGACAGATCTGCCTCTCCTGTTACTGAACCCAGTGTTATACAGTGACAGATCTGCCTCCCCTGTTACTGAACCCAGTGTAATACAGTGACAGATCTGCCTCCCTTGTTACTGAACCCAGTGTTATACAGTGACAGATCTGCCTCCCCTGTTACTGAACCCCAGTGTTATACAGTGACAGATCTGCCTCCCTTGTTACTGAACCCAGTGATATACAGTGACAGATCTGCCTCTCCTGTTACTGAACCCAGTGTTATACAGTGACAGATCTGCCTCCCTTGTTACTGAACCCAGTGATATACAGTGACAGATCTGCCTCTCCTGTTACTGAACCCAGTGTTATACAGTGACAGATCTGCCTCCCTTGTTACTGAACCCAGTGTTATACAGTGACAGATCAGCCTCCCCTGTTACTGAACCCCAGTGTTATACAGTGACAGATCTGCCTCCCTTGTTACTGAACCCAGTGATATACAGTGACAGATCTGCCTCTCCTGTTACTGTACCCAGTGTTATACAGTGACAGATCTGTCTCCCTGTTACTGTACCCAGTGTTATACAGTGACAGATCTGCCTCCCCGTTACTGTACCCAGTGTTATACAGTGACAGATCTGTCTACCCGGTACTGTACCCAGTGTTATACAGTGACAGATCTGCCTCCCCTGTTACTGAACCCCAGTGTTATACAGTGACAGATCTGCCTCCCCTGTTACTGAACCCAGTGTAATACAGTGACAGATCTGCCTCCCCTGTTACTGAACCCAGTGTTATACAGTGACAGATCTGCCTCCCCGTTACTGTACCCAGTGTTATACAGTGACAGATCTGCCTCCCTGTTACTGAACCCCAGTGTTATACAGTGACAGATCTACCTCCCCGTTACTGTACCCAGTGTTATACAGTGACAGATCTGCTCCCTGTTACTGAACCCCAGTGTTATACAGTGACAGATCTGTCTACCCGGTACTGTACCCAGTGTTATACAGTGACAGATCTGCCTCCCTGTTACTGTACCCAGTGTTATACAGTGACAGATCTGCCTCCCTGTTACTGTACCCAGTGTTATACAGTGACAGATCTGCCTCCCCTGTTACTGAACCCAGTGTTATACAGTGACAGATCTGCCTCCCTGTTACTGTACCCAGTGTTATACAGTGACAGATCTGCCTCCCTGTTACTGTACCCAGTGTTATACAGTGACAGATCTGCCTCCCTGTTACTGAACCCAGTGTAATACAGTGACAGATCTGCCTCCCTGTTACTGTACCCAGTGTTATACAGTGACAGATCTGCCTCCCTGTTACTGAACCCCAGTGTTATACAGTGACAGATCTGCCTCCCCCTGTTACTGTACCCAGTGTTATACAGTGACAGATCTGCCTCCCTGTTACTGAACCCCAGTGTTATACAGTGACAGATCTGCCTCCCCCTGTTACTGTACCCAGTGTTATACAGTGACAGATCTGCCTCCCCTGTTACTGAACCCAGTGTTATACAGTGACAGATCTGCCTCCTCTGTTACTGAACCCCAATGTTATACAGTGACAGATCTGCCTCTCCTGTTATTGAACCCAGTGTTATACAGTGACAGATCTGCCTCCCTTGTTACTGAACCCAGTGTTATACAGTGACAGATCTGCCTCCCCTGTTACTGAACCCCAGTGTTATACAGTGACAGATCTGCCTCCCTTGTTACTGAACCCAGTGATATACAGTGACAGATCTGCCTCTCCTGTTACTGTACCCAGTGTTATACAGTGACAGATCTGCCTCCCCGTTACTGTACCCAGTGTTATACAGTGACAGATCTGTCTACCCGGTACTGTACCCAGTGTTATACAGTGACAGATCTGTCTCCCTGTTACTGAACCCAGTGTTATACAGTGACAGATCTGCCTCCCCTGTTACTGAACCCCAGTGTTATACAGTGACAGATCTGCCTCCCTGTTACTGAACCCCAGTGTTATACAGTGACAGATCCGCCTCCCCTGTTACTGAACCCAGTGTTATACAGTGACAGATCTGCCTCCCCGTTACTGTACCCAGTGTTATACAGTGACAGATCTGCCTCCCTGTTACTGAACCCCAGTGTTATACAGTGACAGATCTACCTCCCAGTTACTGTACCCAGTGTTATACAGTGACAGATCTGCCTCCCTTGTTACTGAACCCAGTGTTATACAGTGACAGATCTGCCTCCCCTGTTACTGAACCCAGTGTAATACAGTGACAGATCTGCCTCCCCTGTTACTGAACCCAGTGTTATACAGTGACAGATCTGCCTCCCCGTTACTGTACCCAGTGTTATACAGTGACAGATCTGCCTCCCTGTTACTGAACCCAGTGTTATACAGTGACAGATCTGCCTCTCCTGTTACTGAACCCCAGTGTTATACAGTGACAGATCTGCCTCCCTTGTTACTGAACCCAGTGTTATACAGTGACAGATCTGCCTCCCCTGTTACTGAACCCCAGTGTTATACAGTGACAGATCTGCCTCCCTTGTTACTGAAGCCAGTGTTATACAGTGACAGATCTGCCTCTCCTGTTACTGTACCCAGTGTTATACAGTGACAGATCTGCCTCCCCGTTACTGTACCCAGTGTTATACAGTGACAGATCTGCCTACCCTGTTACGGAACCCAGGGTTATACAGTGACAGATCTGCCTACCCTGTTACGGAACCCAGTGTTATACAGTGACAGATCTGCCTCCCCTGTTACTGAACCCCAGTGTTATACCGTGACAGATCTGTCTACCCGGTACTGTACCCAGTGTTATACAGTGACAGATCTGCCTCCCTGTTACTGTACCCAGTGTTATACAGAGACAGATCTGCCTCCCTGTTACTGTACCCAGTGTTATACAGTGACAGATCTGCCTCCCTGTTACTGAACCCAGTGTTATACAGTGACAGATCTGCCTCCCTGTTACTGAACCCCAGTGTTATACAGTGACAGATCTGCCTCCCCCTGTTACTGTACCCAGTGTTATACAGTGACAGATCTGCCTCCCTGTTACTGAACCCCAGTGTTATACAGTGACAGATCTGCCTCCACCTGTTACTGTACCCAGTGTTATACAGTGACAGATCTGCCTCCCCTGTTACTGAACCCAGTGTTATACAGTGACAGATCTGCCTCCTCTGTTACTGAACCCCAATGTTATACAGTGACAGATCTGCCTCTCCTGTTACTGAACCAAGTGTTATACAGTGACAGATCTGCCTCCCCTGTTACTGAACCCAGTGTAATACAGTGACAGATCTGCCTCCCTTGTTACTGAACCCAGTGTTATACAGTGACAGATCTGCCTCCCCTGTTACTGAACCCCAGTGTTATACAGTGACAGATCTGCCTCCCTTGTTACTGAACCCAGTGATATACAGTGACAGATCTGCCTCTCCTGTTACTGAACCCAGTGTTATACAGTGACAGATCTGCCTCCCTTGTTACTGAACCCAGTGATATACAGTGACAGATCTGCCTCTCCTGTTACTGAACCCAGTGTTATACAGTGACAGATCTGCCTCCCTTGTTACTGAACCCAGTGTTATACAGTGACAGATCAGCCTCCCCTGTTACTGAACCCCAGTGTTATACAGTGACAGATCTGCCTCCCTTGTTACTGAACCCAGTGATATACAGTGACAGATCTGCCTCTCCTGTTACTGTACCCAGTGTTATACAGTGACAGATCTGTCTCCCTGTTACTGTACCCAGTGTTATACAGTGACAGATCTGCCTCCCCGTTACTGTACCCAGTGTTATACAGTGACAGATCTGTCTACCCGGTACTGTACCCAGTGTTATACAGTGACAGATCTGCCTCCCCTGTTACTGAACCCCAGTGTTATACAGTGACAGATCTGCCTCCCCTGTTACTGAACCCAGTGTAATACAGTGACAGATCTGCCTCCCCTGTTACTGAACCCAGTGTTATACAGTGACAGATCTGCCTCCCCGTTACTGTACCCAGTGTTATACAGTGACAGATCTGCCTCCCTGTTACTGAACCCCAGTGTTATACAGTGACAGATCTACCTCCCCGTTACTGTACCCAGTGTTATACAGTGACAGATCTGCTCCCTGTTACTGAACCCCAGTGTTATACAGTGACAGATCTGCCTCCCCTGTTACTGAACCCCAGTGTTATACAGTGACAGATCTGCCTCCCCTGTTACTGAACCCCTGTGTTATACAGTGACAGATCTGTCTACCCGGTACTGTACCCAGTGTTATACAGTGACAGATCTGCCTCCCTGGTACTGTACCCAGTGTTATACAGTGACAGATCTGTCTACCCAGTACTGTACCCAGTGTTATACAGTGACAGATATGCCTCCCTGTTACTGAACCCAGTGTTATACAGTGACAGATCTGCCTCCCCTGTTACTGAACCCAGTGTTATACAGTGACAGATCTGCCTTCCTGTTACTGAACCCAGTGTTATACAGTGACAGATCTGCCTCCCTGTTACTGAACACAGTGTTATACAGTGACAGATCTGCCTCCCTGTTACTGTACCCAGTGTTATACAGTGACAGATCTGCCTCCCCTGTTACGGAACCCAGGGTTATACAGTGACAGATCTGCCTCCCCTGTCACTGAACCCCAGTGTTATACAGTGACAGATCTGTCTACCCGGTACTGTACCCAGTGTTATACAGTGACAGATCTGCCTCCCTGTTACTGTACCCAGTCATATACAGTGACAGATCTGCCTCCCAGTTACTGTAACCAGTGTTATACAGTGACAGATCTGCCTCCCCTGTTACTGAACCCAGTGTTATACAGTGACAGATCTGCCTCCCTGTTACTGTACCCAGTGTTATACAGTGACAGATCTGCCTCCCTGTTACTGTACCCAGTGTTATACAGTGACAGATCTGCCTCCCTGTTACTGAACCCAGTGTAATACAGTGACAGATCTGCCTCCCTGTTACTGAACCCAGTGCTATACAGTGACAGATCTGCCTCCCTGTTACTGAACCCCAGTGTTATAAAGTGACAGATCTGCCTCCCCTGTTACTGAACCCCTGTGTTATACAGTGACAGATCTGTCTACCCGGTACTGTACCCAGTGTTATACAGTGACAGATCTGCCTCCCTGGTACTGTACCCAGTGTTATACAGTGACAGATCTGTCTACCCAGTACTGTACCCAGTGTTATACAGTGACAGATATGCCTCCCTGTTACTGAACCCAGTGTTATACAGTGACAGATCTGCCTCCCCTGTTACTGAACCCAGTGTTATACAGTGACAGATCTGCCTTCCTGTTACTGAACCCAGTGTTATACAGTGACAGATCTGCCTCCCTGTTACTGAACACAGTGTTATACAGTGACAGATCTGCCTCCCTGTTACTGTACCCAGTGTTATACAGTGACAGATCTGCCTCCCCTGTTACGGAACCCAGGGTTATACAGTGACAGATCTGCCTCCCCTGTCACTGAACCCCAGTGTTATACAGTGACAGATCTGTCTACCCGGTACTGTACCCAGTGTTATACAGTGACAGATCTGCCTCCCTGTTACTGTACCCAGTCATATACAGTGACAGATCTGCCTCCCTGTTACTGTAACCAGTGTTATACAGTGACAGATCTCCCTCCCCTGTTACTGAACCCAGTGTTATACAGTGACAGATCTGCCTCCCTGTTACTGTACCCAGTGTTATACAGTGACAGATCTGCCTCCCTGTTACTGTACCCAGTGTTATACAGTGACAGATCTGCCTCCCTGTTACTGAACCCAGTGTAATACAGTGACAGATCTGCCGCCCTGTTACTGAACCCAGTGTTATACAGTGACAGATCTGCCTCCCTGTTACTGAACCCCAGTGTTATACAGTGACAGATCTGCCTCCCCCGTTACTGTACCCAGTGTTATACAGTGACAGATCTGCCTCCCTGTTACTGAACCCCAGTGTTATAAAGTGACAGATCTGCCTCCCCCTGTTACTGTACCCAGTGTTATACAGTGACAGATCTGCCTCCCTGTTACTGAACCCCAGTGTTATACAGTGACAGATCTACCTCCCCGTTACTGTACCCAGTGTTATACAGTGACAGATCTGCCTCCCTGTTACTGAACCCCAGTGTTATACAGTGACAGATCTGCCTCCCCTGTTACTGAACCCCAGTGTTATACAGTGACAGATCTGCCTCCCCTGTTACTGAACCCCTGTGTTATACAGTGACAGATCTGTCTACCCGGTACTGTACCCAGTGTTATACAGTGACAGATCTGCCTCCCTGGTACTGTACCCAGTGTTATACAGTGACAGATCTGTCTACCCAGTACTGTACCCAGTGTTATACAGTGACAGATATGCCTCCCTGTTACTGAACCCAGTGTTATACAGTGACAGATCTGCCTCCCCTGTTACTGAACCCAGTGTTATACAGTGACAGATCTGCCTTCCTGTTACTGAACCCAGTGTTATACAGTGACAGATCTGCCTCCCTGTTACTGAACACAGTGTTATACAGTGACAGATCTGCCTCCCTGTTACTGTACCCAGTGTTATACAGTGACAGATCTGCCTCCCCTGTTACGGAACCCAGGGTTATACAGTGACAGATCTGCCTCCCCTGTCACTGAACCCCAGTGTTATACAGTGACAGATCTGTCTACCCGGTACTGTACCCAGTGTTATACAGTGACAGATCTGCCTCCCTGTTACTGTACCCAGTGTTATACAGTGACAGATCTGCCTCCCTGTTACTGAACCCCAGTGTTATAAAGTGACAGATCTGCCTCCCCCTGTTACTGTACCCAGTGTTATACAGTGACAGATCTGCCTCCCTGTTACTGAACCCCAGTGTTATACAGTGACAGATCTACCTCCCCGTTACTGTACCCAGTGTTATACAGTGACAGATCTGCCTCCCTGTTACTGAACCCCAGTGTTATACAGTGACAGATCTGCCTCCCCTGTTACTGAACCCCAGTGTTATACCGTGACAGATCTGTCTACCCGGTACTGTACCCAGTGTTATACAGTGACAGATCTGCCTCCCTGTTACTGTACCCAGTGTTATACAGAGACAGATCTGCCTCCCTGTTACTGTACCCAGTGTTATACAGTGACAGATCTGCCTCCCTGTTACTGAACCCAGTGTTATACAGTGACAGATCTGCCTCCCTGTTACTGAACCCCAGTGTTATACAGTGACAGATCTGCCTCCCCCTGTTACTGTACCCAGTGTTATACAGTGACAGATCTGCCTCCCTGTTACTGAACCCCAGTGTTATACAGTGACAGATCTGCCTCCACCTGTTACTGTACCCAGTGTTATACAGTGACAGATCTGCCTCCCCTGTTACTGAACCCAGTGTTATACAGTGACAGATCTGCCTCCTCTGTTACTGAACCCCAATGTTATACAGTGACAGATCTGCCTCTCCTGTTACTGAACCAAGTGTTATACAGTGACAGATCTGCCTCCCCTGTTACTGAACCCAGTGTAATACAGTGACAGATCTGCCTCCCTTGTTACTGAACCCAGTGTTATACAGTGACAGATCTGCCTCCCCTGTTACTGAACCCCAGTGTTATACAGTGACAGATCTGCCTCCCTTGTTACTGAACCCAGTGATATACAGTGACAGATCTGCCTCTCCTGTTACTGAACCCAGTGTTATACAGTGACAGATCTGCCTCCCTTGTTACTGAACCCAGTGATATACAGTGACAGATCTGCCTCTCCTGTTACTGAACCCAGTGTTATACAGTGACAGATCTGCCTCCCTTGTTACTGAACCCAGTGTTATACAGTGACAGATCAGCCTCCCCTGTTACTGAACCCCAGTGTTATACAGTGACAGATCTGCCTCCCTTGTTACTGAACCCAGTGATATACAGTGACAGATCTGCCTCTCCTGTTACTGTACCCAGTGTTATACAGTGACAGATCTGTCTCCCTGTTACTGTACCCAGTGTTATACAGTGACAGATCTGCCTCCCCGTTACTGTACCCAGTGTTATACAGTGACAGATCTGTCTACCCGGTACTGTACCCAGTGTTATACAGTGACAGATCTGCCTCCCCTGTTACTGAACCCCAGTGTTATACAGTGACAGATCTGCCTCCCCTGTTACTGAACCCAGTGTAATACAGTGACAGATCTGCCTCCCCTGTTACTGAACCCAGTGTTATACAGTGACAGATCTGCCTCCCCGTTACTGTACCCAGTGTTATACAGTGACAGATCTGCCTCCCTGTTACTGAACCCCAGTGTTATACAGTGACAGATCTACCTCCCCGTTACTGTACCCAGTGTTATACAGTGACAGATCTGCTCCCTGTTACTGAACCCCAGTGTTATACAGTGACAGATCTGCCTCCCCTGTTACTGAACCCCAGTGTTATACAGTGACAGATCTGCCTCCCCTGTTACTGAACCCCTGTGTTATACAGTGACAGATCTGTCTACCCGGTACTGTACCCAGTGTTATACAGTGACAGATCTGCCTCCCTGGTACTGTACCCAGTGTTATACAGTGACAGATCTGTCTACCCAGTACTGTACCCAGTGTTATACAGTGACAGATATGCCTCCCTGTTACTGAACCCAGTGTTATACAGTGACAGATCTGCCTCCCCTGTTACTGAACCCAGTGTTATACAGTGACAGATCTGCCTTCCTGTTACTGAACCCAGTGTTATACAGTGACAGATCTGCCTCCCTGTTACTGAACACAGTGTTATACAGTGACAGATCTGCCTCCCTGTTACTGTACCCAGTGTTATACAGTGACAGATCTGCCTCCCCTGTTACGGAACCCAGGGTTATACAGTGACAGATCTGCCTCCCCTGTCACTGAACCCCAGTGTTATACAGTGACAGATCTGTCTACCCGGTACTGTACCCAGTGTTATACAGTGACAGATCTGCCTCCCTGTTACTGTACCCAGTCATATACAGTGACAGATCTGCCTCCCAGTTACTGTAACCAGTGTTATACAGTGACAGATCTGCCTCCCCTGTTACTGAACCCAGTGTTATACAGTGACAGATCTGCCTCCCTGTTACTGTACCCAGTGTTATACAGTGACAGATCTGCCTCCCTGTTACTGTACCCAGTGTTATACAGTGACAGATCTGCCTCCCTGTTACTGAACCCAGTGTAATACAGTGACAGATCTGCCTCCCTGTTACTGAACCCAGTGCTATACAGTGACAGATCTGCCTCCCTGTTACTGAACCCCAGTGTTATAAAGTGACAGATCTGCCTCCCCTGTTACTGAACCCCTGTGTTATACAGTGACAGATCTGTCTACCCGGTACTGTACCCAGTGTTATACAGTGACAGATCTGCCTCCCTGGTACTGTACCCAGTGTTATACAGTGACAGATCTGTCTACCCAGTACTGTACCCAGTGTTATACAGTGACAGATATGCCTCCCTGTTACTGAACCCAGTGTTATACAGTGACAGATCTGCCTCCCCTGTTACTGAACCCAGTGTTATACAGTGACAGATCTGCCTTCCTGTTACTGAACCCAGTGTTATACAGTGACAGATCTGCCTCCCTGTTACTGAACACAGTGTTATACAGTGACAGATCTGCCTCCCTGTTACTGTACCCAGTGTTATACAGTGACAGATCTGCCTCCCCTGTTACGGAACCCAGGGTTATACAGTGACAGATCTGCCTCCCCTGTCACTGAACCCCAGTGTTATACAGTGACAGATCTGTCTACCCGGTACTGTACCCAGTGTTATACAGTGACAGATCTGCCTCCCTGTTACTGTACCCAGTCATATACAGTGACAGATCTGCCTCCCTGTTACTGTAACCAGTGTTATACAGTGACAGATCTCCCTCCCCTGTTACTGAACCCAGTGTTATACAGTGACAGATCTGCCTCCCTGTTACTGTACCCAGTGTTATACAGTGACAGATCTGCCTCCCTGTTACTGTACCCAGTGTTATACAGTGACAGATCTGCCTCCCTGTTACTGAACCCAGTGTAATACAGTGACAGATCTGCCGCCCTGTTACTGAACCCAGTGTTATACAGTGACAGATCTGCCTCCCTGTTACTGAACCCCAGTGTTATACAGTGACAGATCTGCCTCCCCCGTTACTGTACCCAGTGTTATACAGTGACAGATCTGCCTCCCTGTTACTGAACCCCAGTGTTATAAAGTGACAGATCTGCCTCCCCCTGTTACTGTACCCAGTGTTATACAGTGACAGATCTGCCTCCCTGTTACTGAACCCCAGTGTTATACAGTGACAGATCTACCTCCCCGTTACTGTACCCAGTGTTATACAGTGACAGATCTGCCTCCCTGTTACTGAACCCCAGTGTTATACAGTGACAGATCTGCCTCCCCTGTTACTGAACCCCAGTGTTATACAGTGACAGATCTGCCTCCCCTGTTACTGAACCCCTGTGTTATACAGTGACAGATCTGTCTACCCGGTACTGTACCCAGTGTTATACAGTGACAGATCTGCCTCCCTGGTACTGTACCCAGTGTTATACAGTGACAGATCTGTCTACCCAGTACTGTACCCAGTGTTATACAGTGACAGATATGCCTCCCTGTTACTGAACCCAGTGTTATACAGTGACAGATCTGCCTCCCCTGTTACTGAACCCAGTGTTATACAGTGACAGATCTGCCTTCCTGTTACTGAACCCAGTGTTATACAGTGACAGATCTGCCTCCCTGTTACTGAACACAGTGTTATACAGTGACAGATCTGCCTCCCTGTTACTGTACCCAGTGTTATACAGTGACAGATCTGCCTCCCCTGTTACGGAACCCAGGGTTATACAGTGACAGATCTGCCTCCCCTGTCACTGAACCCCAGTGTTATACAGTGACAGATCTGTCTACCCGGTACTGTACCCAGTGTTATACAGTGACAGATCTGCCTCCCTGTTACTGTACCCAGTGTTATACAGTGACAGATCTGCCTCCCTGTTACTGAACCCCAGTGTTATAAAGTGACAGATCTGCCTCCCCCTGTTACTGTACCCAGTGTTATACAGTGACAGATCTGCCTCCCTGTTACTGAACCCCAGTGTTATACAGTGACAGATCTACCTCCCCGTTACTGTACCCAGTGTTATACAGTGACAGATCTGCCTCCCTGTTACTGAACCCCAGTGTTATACAGTGACAGATCTGCCTCCCCTGTTACTGAACCCCAGTGTTATACAGTGACAGATCTGCCTCCCCTGTTACTGAACCCCTGTGTTATACAGTGACAGATCTGTCTACCCGGTACTGTACCCAGTGTTATACAGTGACAGATCTGCCTCCCTGGTACTGTACCCAGTGTTATACAGTGACAGATCTGTCTACCCAGTACTGTACCCAGTGTTATACAGTGACAGATATGCCTCCCTGTTACTGAACCCAGTGTTATACAGTGACAGATCTGCCTCCCCTGTTACTGAACCCAGTGTTATACAGTGACAGATCTGCCTTCCTGTTACTGAACCCAGTGTTATACAGTGACAGATCTGCCTCCCTGTTACTGAACACAGTGTTATACAGTGACAGATCTGCCTCCCTGTTACTGTACCCAGTGTTATACAGTGACAGATCTGCCTCCCCTGTTACGGAACCCAGGGTTATACAGTGACAGATCTGCCTCCCCTGTCACTGAACCCCAGTGTTATACAGTGACAGATCTGTCTACCCGGTACTGTACCCAGTGTTATACAGTGACAGATCTGCCTCCCTGTTACTGTACCCAGTGTTATACAGTGACAGATCTGCCTCCCTGTTACTGTAACCAGTGTTATACAGTGACAGATCTGCCTCCCCTGTTACTGAACCCAGTGTTATACAGTGACAGATCTGCCTCCCTGTTACTGTACCCAGTGTTATACAGTGACAGATCTGCCTCCTTGTTACTGTACCCAGTGTTATACAGTGACAGATCTGCCTCCCTGTTACTGAACCCAGTGTAATACAGTGACAGATCTGCCTCCCTGTTACTGAACCCAGTGTTATACAGTGACAGATCTGCCTCCCTGTTACTGAACCCCAGTGTTATACAGTGACAGATCTGCCTCCCCCTGTTACTGTACCCAGTGTTATACAGTGACAGATCTGCCTCCCTGTTACTGAACCCCAGTGTTATAAAGTGACAGATCTGCCTCCCCCTGTTACTGTACCCAGTGTTATACAGTGACAGATCTGCCTCACCTGTTACTGAACCCAGTGTTATACAGTGACAGATCTGCCTCCTCTGTTACTGAACCCCAATGTTATACAGTGACAGATCTGCCTCTCCTGCTACTGAACCCAGTGTTATACAGTGACAGATCTGCCTCCCCTGTTACTGAACCCAGTGTTATACAGTGACAGATCTGCCTCCCTTGTTACTGAACCCAGTGTTATACAGTGACAGATCTGCCTCCCCGTTACTGTACCCAGTGTTATACAGTGACAGATCTGCCTCCCTGTTACTGAACCCCAGTGTTATACAGTGACAGATCTGCCTCCCCCTGTTACTGTACCCAGTGTTATACAGTGACAGATCTGCCTCCCCTGTTACTGAACCCAGTGTTATACAGTGACAGATCTGCCTCCTCTGTTACTGAACCCCAATGTTATACAGTGACAGATCTGCCTCTCCTGTTATTGAACCCAGTGTTATACAGTGACAGATCTGCCTCCCCTGTTACTGAACCCAGTGTTATACAGTGACAGATCTGCCTCCCCTGTTACTGAACCCAGTGTTATACAGTGACAGATCTGCCTTCCTGTTACTGAACCCAGTGTTATACAGTGACAGATCTGCCTCCCTGTTACTGAACACAGTGTTATACAGTGACAGATCTGCCTCCCTGTTACTGTACCCAGTGTTATACAGTGACAGATCTGCCTCCCTGTTACTGTACCCAGTGTTATACAGTGACAGATCTGCCTCCTTGTTACTGTACCCAGTGTTATACAGTGACAGATCTGCCTCCCTGTTACTGAACCCAGTGTTATACAGTGACAGATCTGCCTCCCTGTTACTGAACCCCAGTGTTATACAGTGACAGATCTGCCTCCCCCTGTTACTGTACCCAGTGTTATACAGTGACAGATCTGCCTCCCTGTTACTGAACCCCAGTGTTATAAAGTGACAGATCTGCCTCCCCCTGTTACTGTACCCAGTGTTATACAGTGACAGATCTGCCTCACCTGTTACTGAACCCAGTGTTATACAGTGACAGATCTGCCTCCTCTGTTACTGAACCCCAATGTTATACAGTGACAGATCTGCCTCTCCTGTTACTGAACCCAGTGTTATACAGTGACAGATCTGCCTCCCCTGTTACTGAACCCAGTGTTATACAGTGACAGATCTGCCTCCCTTGTTACTGAACCCAGTGTTATACAGTGACAGATCTGCCTCCCCGTTACTGTACCCAGTGTTATACAGTGACAGATCTGCCTCCCTGTTACCGAACCCCAGTGTTATACAGTGACAGATCTGCCTCCCCCTGTTACTGTACCCAGTGTTATACAGTGACAGATCTGCCTCCCCTGTTACTGAACCCAGTGTTATACAGTGACAGATCTGCCTCCTCTGTTACTGAACCCCAATGTTATACAGTGACAGATCTGCCTCTCCTGTTATTGAACCCAGTGTTATACAGTGACAGATCTGCCTCCCCTGTTACTGAACCCAGTGTTATACAGTGACAGATCTGCCTCCCTTGTTACTGAACCCAGTGTTATACAGTGACAGATCTGCCTCCCCTGTTACTGAACCCCAGTGTTATACAGTGACAGATCTGCCTCCCTTGTTACTGAACCCAGTGATATACAGTGACAGATCTGCCTCTCCTGTTACTGTACCCAGTGTTATACAGTGACAGATCTGCCTCCCCGTTACTGTACCCAGTGTTATACAGTGACAGATCTGCCTCCTTGTTACTGTACCCAGTGTTATACAGTGACAGATCTGCCTCCCTGTTACTGAACCCAGTGTTATACAGTGACAGATCTGCCTCCCTGTTACTGAACCCCAGTGTTATACAGTGACAGATCTGCCTCCCCCTGTTACTGTACCCAGTGTTATACAGTGACAGATCTGCCTCCCTGTTACTGAACCCCAGTGTTATAAAGTGACAGATCTGCCTCCCCCTGTTACTGTACCCAGTGTTATACAGTGACAGATCTGCCTCACCTGTTACTGAACCCAGTGTTATACAGTGACAGATCTGCCTCCTCTGTTACTGAACCCCAATGTTATACAGTGACAGATCTGCCTCTCCTGTTACTGAACCCAGTGTTATACAGTGACAGATCTGCCTCCCCTGTTACTGAACCCAGTGTTATACAGTGACAGATCTGCCTCCCTTGTTACTGAACCCAGTGTTATACAGTGACAGATCTGCCTCCCCGTTACTGTACCCAGTGTTATACAGTGACAGATCTGCCTCCCTGTTACTGAACCCCAGTGTTATACAGTGACAGATCTGCCTCCCCCTGTTACTGTACCCAGTGTTATACAGTGACAGATCTGCCTCCCCTGTTACTGAACCCAGTGTTATACAGTGACAGATCTGCCTCCTCTGTTACTGAACCCCAATGTTATACAGTGACAGATCTGCCTCTCCTGTTATTGAACCCAGTGTTATACAGTGACAGATCTGCCTCCCCTGTTACTGAACCCAGTGTTATACAGTGACAGATCTGCCTCCCTTGTTACTGAACCCAGTGTTATACAGTGACAGATCTGCCTCCCCTGTTACTGAACCCCAGTGTTATACAGTGACAGATCTGCCTCCCTTGTTACTGAACCCAGTGATATACAGTGACAGATCTGCCTCTCCTGTTACTGTACCCAGTGTTATACAGTGACAGATCTGCCTCCCCGTTACTGTACCCAGTGTTATACAGTGACAGATCTGTCTACCCGGTACAGTACCCAGTGTTATACAGTGACAGATCTGTCTCCCTGTTACTGAACCCAGTGATATACAGTGACAGATCTGCCTCCCCTGTTACTGAACCCCAGTGTTATACAGTGACAGATCTGCCTCCCCTGTTACTGAACCCAGTGTAATACAGTGACAGATCCGCCTCCCCTGTTACTGAACCCAGTGTTATACAGTGACAGATCTGCCTCCCCGTTACTGTACCCAGTGTTATACAGTGACAGATATGCCTCCCTGTTACTGAACCCAGTGTTATACAGTGACAGATCTGCCTCCCCTGTTACTGAACCCAGTGTTATACAGTGACAGATCTGCCTTCCTGTTACTGAACCCAGTGTTCTACAGTGACAGATCTGCCTCCCTGTTACTGAACACAGTGTTATACAGTGACAGATCTGCCTCCCTGTTACTGTACCCAGTGTTATACAGTGACAGATCTTCCTCCCCTGTTACGGAACCCAGGGTTATACAGTGACAGATCTGCCTCCCCTGTCACTGAACCCCAGTGTTATACAGTGACAGATCTGTCTACCCGGTACTGTACCCAGTGTTATACAGTGACAGATCTGCCTCCCTGTTACTGTACCCAGTGTTATACAGTGACAGATCTGCCTCCCTGTTACTGTAACCAGTGTTATACAGTGACAGATCTGCCTCCCCTGTTACTGAACCCAGTGTTATACAGTGACAGATCTGTCTCCCTGTTACTGTACCCAGTGTTATACAGTGACAGATCTGCCTCCTTGTTACTGTACCCAGTGTTATACAGTGACAGATCTGCCTCCCTGTTACTGAACCCAGTGTAATACAGTGACAGATCTGCCTCCCTGTTACTGAACCCAGTGTTATACAGTGACAGATCTGCCTCCCTGTTACTGAACCCCAGTGTTATACAGTGACAGATCTGCCTCCCACTGTTACTGTACCCAGTGTTATACAGTGACAGATCTGCCTCCCTGTTACTGAACCCCAGTGTTATAAAGTGACAGATCTGCCTCCCCCTGTTACTGTACCCAGTGTTATACAGTGACAGATCTGCCTCACCTGTTACTGAACCCAGTGTTATACAGTGACAGATCTGCCTCCTCTGTTACTGAACCCCAATGTTATACAGTGACAGATCTGCCTCTCCTGTTACTGAACCCAGTGTTATACAGTGACAGATCTGCCTCCCCTGTTACTGAACCCAGTGTTATACAGTGACAGATCTGCCTCCCCGTTACTGTACCCAGTGTTATACAGTGACAGATCTGCCTCCCTGTTACTGAACCCCAGTGTTATACAGTGACAGATCTGCCTCCCCCTGTTACTGTACCCAGTGTTATACAGTGACAGATCTGCCTCCCCTGTTACTGAACCCAGTGTTATACAGTGACAGATCTGCCTCCTCTGTTACTGAACCCCAATGTTATACAGTGACAGATCTGCCTCTCCTGTTATTGAACCCAGTGTTATACAGTGACAGATCTGCCTCCCTGTTACTGAACCCAGTGTTATACAGTGACAGATCTGCCTCCCTGTTACTGAACCCCAGTGTTATACAGTGACAGATCTGCCTCCCCCTGTTACTGTACCCAGTGTTATACAGTGACAGATCTGCCTCCCTGTTACTGAACCCCAGTGTTATACAGTGACAGATCTGCCTCCACCTGTTACTGTACCCAGTGTTATACAGTGACAGATCTGCCTCCCCTGTTACTGAACCCAGTGTTATACAGTGACAGATCTGCCTCCTCTGTTACTGAACCCCAATGTTATACAGTGACAGATCTGCCTCTCCTGTTACTGAACCAAGTGTTATACAGTGACAGATCTGCCTCCCCTGTTACTGAACCCAGTGTAATACAGTGACAGATCTGCCTCCCTTGTTACTGAACCCAGTGTTATACAGTGACAGATCTGCCTCCCCTGTTACTGAACCCCAGTGTTATACAGTGACAGATCTGCCTCCCTTGTTACTGAACCCAGTGATATACAGTGACAGATCTGCCTCTCCTGTTACTGAACCCAGTGTTATACAGTGACAGATCTGCCTCCCTTGTTACTGAACCCAGTGATATACAGTGACAGATCTGCCTCTCCTGTTACTGAACCCAGTGTTATACAGTGACAGATCTGCCTCCCTGTTACTGAACCCCAGTGTTATACAGTGACAGATCTGCCTCCACCTGTTACTGTACCCAGTGTTATACAGTGACAGATCTGCCTCCCCTGTTACTGAACCCAGTGTTATACAGTGACAGATCTGCCTCCTCTGTTACTGAACCCCAATGTTATACAGTGACAGATCTGCCTCTCCTGTTACTGAACCAAGTGTTATACAGTGACAGATCTGCCTCCCCTGTTACTGAACCCAGTGTAATACAGTGACAGATCTGCCTCCCTTGTTACTGAACCCAGTGTTATACAGTGACAGATCTGCCTCCCCTGTTACTGAACCCCAGTGTTATACAGTGACAGATCTGCCTCCCTTGTTACTGAACCCAGTGATATACAGTGACAGATCTGCCTCTCCTGTTACTGAACCCAGTGTTATACAGTGACAGATCTGCCTCCCTTGTTACTGAACCCAGTGATATACAGTGACAGATCTGCCTCTCCTGTTACTGAACCCAGTGTTATACAGTGACAGATCTGCCTCCCTTGTTACTGAACCCAGTGTTATACAGTGACAGATCAGCCTCCCCTGTTACTGAACCCCAGTGTTATACAGTGACAGATCTGCCTCCCTTGTTACTGAACCCAGTGATATACAGTGACAGATCTGCCTCTCCTGTTACTGTACCCAGTGTTATACAGTGACAGATCTGTCTCCCTGTTACTGTACCCAGTGTTATACAGTGACAGATCTGCCTCCCCGTTACTGTACCCAGTGTTATACAGTGACAGATCTGTCTACCCGGTACTGTACCCAGTGTTATACAGTGACAGATCTGCCTCCCCTGTTACTGAACCCCAGTGTTATACAGTGACAGATCTGCCTCCCCTGTTACTGAACCCAGTGTAATACAGTGACAGATCTGCCTCCCCTGTTACTGAACCCAGTGTTATACAGTGACAGATCTGCCTCCCCGTTACTGTACCCAGTGTTATACAGTGACAGATCTGCCTCCCTGTTACTGAACCCCAGTGTTATACAGTGACAGATCTACCTCCCCGTTACTGTACCCAGTGTTATACAGTGACAGATCTGCTCCCTGTTACTGAACCCCAGTGTTATACAGTGACAGATCTGCCTCCCCTGTTACTGAACCCCAGTGTTATACAGTGACAGATCTGCCTCCCCTGTTACTGAACCCCTGTGTTATACAGTGACAGATCTGTCTACCCGGTACTGTACCCAGTGTTATACAGTGACAGATCTGCCTCCCTGGTACTGTACCCAGTGTTATACAGTGACAGATCTGTCTACCCAGTACTGTACCCAGTGTTATACAGTGACAGATATGCCTCCCTGTTACTGAACCCAGTGTTATACAGTGACAGATCTGCCTCCCCTGTTACTGAACCCAGTGTTATACAGTGACAGATCTGCCTTCCTGTTACTGAACCCAGTGTTATACAGTGACAGATCTGCCTCCCTGTTACTGAACACAGTGTTATACAGTGACAGATCTGCCTCCCTGTTACTGTACCCAGTGTTATACAGTGACAGATCTGCCTCCCCTGTTACGGAACCCAGGGTTATACAGTGACAGATCTGCCTCCCCTGTCACTGAACCCCAGTGTTATACAGTGACAGATCTGTCTACCCGGTACTGTACCCAGTGTTATACAGTGACAGATCTGCCTCCCTGTTACTGTACCCAGTCATATACAGTGACAGATCTGCCTCCCAGTTACTGTAACCAGTGTTATACAGTGACAGATCTGCCTCCCCTGTTACTGAACCCAGTGTTATACAGTGACAGATCTGCCTCCCTGTTACTGTACCCAGTGTTATACAGTGACAGATCTGCCTCCCTGTTACTGTACCCAGTGTTATACAGTGACAGATCTGCCTCCCTGTTACTGAACCCAGTGTAATACAGTGACAGATCTGCCTCCCTGTTACTGAACCCAGTGCTATACAGTGACAGATCTGCCTCCCTGTTACTGAACCCCAGTGTTATAAAGTGACAGATCTGCCTCCCCTGTTACTGAACCCCTGTGTTATACAGTGACAGATCTGTCTACCCGGTACTGTACCCAGTGTTATACAGTGACAGATCTGCCTCCCTGGTACTGTACCCAGTGTTATACAGTGACAGATCTGTCTACCCAGTACTGTACCCAGTGTTATACAGTGACAGATATGCCTCCCTGTTACTGAACCCAGTGTTATACAGTGACAGATCTGCCTCCCCTGTTACTGAACCCAGTGTTATACAGTGACAGATCTGCCTTCCTGTTACTGAACCCAGTGTTATACAGTGACAGATCTGCCTCCCTGTTACTGAACACAGTGTTATACAGTGACAGATCTGCCTCCCTGTTACTGTACCCAGTGTTATACAGTGACAGATCTGCCTCCCCTGTTACGGAACCCAGGGTTATACAGTGACAGATCTGCCTCCCCTGTCACTGAACCCCAGTGTTATACAGTGACAGATCTGTCTACCCGGTACTGTACCCAGTGTTATACAGTGACAGATCTGCCTCCCTGTTACTGTACCCAGTCATATACAGTGACAGATCTGCCTCCCTGTTACTGTAACCAGTGTTATACAGTGACAGATCTCCCTCCCCTGTTACTGAACCCAGTGTTATACAGTGACAGATCTGCCTCCCTGTTACTGTACCCAGTGTTATACAGTGACAGATCTGCCTCCCTGTTACTGTACCCAGTGTTATACAGTGACAGATCTGCCTCCCTGTTACTGAACCCAGTGTAATACAGTGACAGATCTGCCGCCCTGTTACTGAACCCAGTGTTATACAGTGACAGATCTGCCTCCCTGTTACTGAACCCCAGTGTTATACAGTGACAGATCTGCCTCCCCCGTTACTGTACCCAGTGTTATACAGTGACAGATCTGCCTCCCTGTTACTGAACCCCAGTGTTATAAAGTGACAGATCTGCCTCCCCCTGTTACTGTACCCAGTGTTATACAGTGACAGATCTGCCTCCCTGTTACTGAACCCCAGTGTTATACAGTGACAGATCTACCTCCCCGTTACTGTACCCAGTGTTATACAGTGACAGATCTGCCTCCCTGTTACTGAACCCCAGTGTTATACAGTGACAGATCTGCCTCCCCTGTTACTGAACCCCAGTGTTATACAGTGACAGATCTGCCTCCCCTGTTACTGAACCCCTGTGTTATACAGTGACAGATCTGTCTACCCGGTACTGTACCCAGTGTTATACAGTGACAGATCTGCCTCCCTGGTACTGTACCCAGTGTTATACAGTGACAGATCTGTCTACCCAGTACTGTACCCAGTGTTATACAGTGACAGATATGCCTCCCTGTTACTGAACCCAGTGTTATACAGTGACAGATCTGCCTCCCCTGTTACTGAACCCAGTGTTATACAGTGACAGATCTGCCTTCCTGTTACTGAACCCAGTGTTATACAGTGACAGATCTGCCTCCCTGTTACTGAACACAGTGTTATACAGTGACAGATCTGCCTCCCTGTTACTGTACCCAGTGTTATACAGTGACAGATCTGCCTCCCCTGTTACGGAACCCAGGGTTATACAGTGACAGATCTGCCTCCCCTGTCACTGAACCCCAGTGTTATACAGTGACAGATCTGTCTACCCGGTACTGTACCCAGTGTTATACAGTGACAGATCTGCCTCCCTGTTACTGTACCCAGTGTTATACAGTGACAGATCTGCCTCCCTGTTACTGAACCCCAGTGTTATAAAGTGACAGATCTGCCTCCCCCTGTTACTGTACCCAGTGTTATACAGTGACAGATCTGCCTCCCTGTTACTGAACCCCAGTGTTATACAGTGACAGATCTACCTCCCCGTTACTGTACCCAGTGTTATACAGTGACAGATCTGCCTCCCTGTTACTGAACCCCAGTGTTATACAGTGACAGATCTGCCTCCCCTGTTACTGAACCCCAGTGTTATACAGTGACAGATCTGCCTCCCCTGTTACTGAACCCCTGTGTTATACAGTGACAGATCTGTCTACCCGGTACTGTACCCAGTGTTATACAGTGACAGATCTGCCTCCCTGGTACTGTACCCAGTGTTATACAGTGACAGATCTGTCTACCCAGTACTGTACCCAGTGTTATACAGTGACAGATATGCCTCCCTGTTACTGAACCCAGTGTTATACAGTGACAGATCTGCCTCCCCTGTTACTGAACCCAGTGTTATACAGTGACAGATCTGCCTTCCTGTTACTGAACCCAGTGTTATACAGTGACAGATCTGCCTCCCTGTTACTGAACACAGTGTTATACAGTGACAGATCTGCCTCCCTGTTACTGTACCCAGTGTTATACAGTGACAGATCTGCCTCCCCTGTTACGGAACCCAGGGTTATACAGTGACAGATCTGCCTCCCCTGTCACTGAACCCCAGTGTTATACAGTGACAGATCTGTCTACCCGGTACTGTACCCAGTGTTATACAGTGACAGATCTGCCTCCCTGTTACTGTACCCAGTGTTATACAGTGACAGATCTGCCTCCCTGTTACTGTAACCAGTGTTATACAGTGACAGATCTGCCTCCCCTGTTACTGAACCCAGTGTTATACAGTGACAGATCTGCCTCCCTGTTACTGTACCCAGTGTTATACAGTGACAGATCTGCCTCCTTGTTACTGTACCCAGTGTTATACAGTGACAGATCTGCCTCCCTGTTACTGAACCCAGTGTAATACAGTGACAGATCTGCCTCCCTGTTACTGAACCCAGTGTTATACAGTGACAGATCTGCCTCCCTGTTACTGAACCCCAGTGTTATACAGTGACAGATCTGCCTCCCCCTGTTACTGTACCCAGTGTTATACAGTGACAGATCTGCCTCCCTGTTACTGAACCCCAGTGTTATAAAGTGACAGATCTGCCTCCCCCTGTTACTGTACCCAGTGTTATACAGTGACAGATCTGCCTCACCTGTTACTGAACCCAGTGTTATACAGTGACAGATCTGCCTCCTCTGTTACTGAACCCCAATGTTATACAGTGACAGATCTGCCTCTCCTGCTACTGAACCCAGTGTTATACAGTGACAGATCTGCCTCCCCTGTTACTGAACCCAGTGTTATACAGTGACAGATCTGCCTCCCTTGTTACTGAACCCAGTGTTATACAGTGACAGATCTGCCTCCCCGTTACTGTACCCAGTGTTATACAGTGACAGATCTGCCTCCCTGTTACTGAACCCCAGTGTTATACAGTGACAGATCTGCCTCCCCCTGTTACTGTACCCAGTGTTATACAGTGACAGATCTGCCTCCCCTGTTACTGAACCCAGTGTTATACAGTGACAGATCTGCCTCCTCTGTTACTGAACCCCAATGTTATACAGTGACAGATCTGCCTCTCCTGTTATTGAACCCAGTGTTATACAGTGACAGATCTGCCTCCCCTGTTACTGAACCCAGTGTTATACAGTGACAGATCTGCCTCCCCTGTTACTGAACCCAGTGTTATACAGTGACAGATCTGCCTTCCTGTTACTGAACCCAGTGTTATACAGTGACAGATCTGCCTCCCTGTTACTGAACACAGTGTTATACAGTGACAGATCTGCCTCCCTGTTACTGTACCCAGTGTTATACAGTGACAGATCTGCCTCCCTGTTACTGTACCCAGTGTTATACAGTGACAGATCTGCCTCCTTGTTACTGTACCCAGTGTTATACAGTGACAGATCTGCCTCCCTGTTACTGAACCCAGTGTTATACAGTGACAGATCTGCCTCCCTGTTACTGAACCCCAGTGTTATACAGTGACAGATCTGCCTCCCCCTGTTACTGTACCCAGTGTTATACAGTGACAGATCTGCCTCCCTGTTACTGAACCCCAGTGTTATAAAGTGACAGATCTGCCTCCCCCTGTTACTGTACCCAGTGTTATACAGTGACAGATCTGCCTCACCTGTTACTGAACCCAGTGTTATACAGTGACAGATCTGCCTCCTCTGTTACTGAACCCCAATGTTATACAGTGACAGATCTGCCTCTCCTGTTACTGAACCCAGTGTTATACAGTGACAGATCTGCCTCCCCTGTTACTGAACCCAGTGTTATACAGTGACAGATCTGCCTCCCTTGTTACTGAACCCAGTGTTATACAGTGACAGATCTGCCTCCCCGTTACTGTACCCAGTGTTATACAGTGACAGATCTGCCTCCCTGTTACTGAACCCCAGTGTTATACAGTGACAGATCTGCCTCCCCCTGTTACTGTACCCAGTGTTATACAGTGACAGATCTGCCTCCCCTGTTACTGAACCCAGTGTTATACAGTGACAGATCTGCCTCCTCTGTTACTGAACCCCAATGTTATACAGTGACAGATCTGCCTCTCCTGTTATTGAACCCAGTGTTATACAGTGACAGATCTGCCTCCCCTGTTACTGAACCCAGTGTTATACAGTGACAGATCTGCCTCCCTTGTTACTGAACCCAGTGTTATACAGTGACAGATCTGCCTCCCCTGTTACTGAACCCCAGTGTTATACAGTGACAGATCTGCCTCCCTTGTTACTGAACCCAGTGATATACAGTGACAGATCTGCCTCTCCTGTTACTGTACCCAGTGTTATACAGTGACAGATCTGCCTCCCCGTTACTGTACCCAGTGTTATACAGTGACAGATCTGCCTCCTTGTTACTGTACCCAGTGTTATACAGTGACAGATCTGCCTCCCTGTTACTGAACCCAGTGTTATACAGTGACAGATCTGCCTCCCTGTTACTGAACCCCAGTGTTATACAGTGACAGATCTGCCTCCCCCTGTTACTGTACCCAGTGTTATACAGTGACAGATCTGCCTCCCTGTTACTGAACCCCAGTGTTATACAGTGACAGATCTGCCTCACCTGTTACTGAACCCAGTGTTATACAGTGACAGATCTGCCTCCTCTGTTACTGAACCCCAATGTTATACAGTGACAGATCTGCCTCTCCTGTTACTGAACCCAGTGTTATACAGTGACAGATCTGCCTCCCCTGTTACTGAACCCAGTGTTATACAGTGACAGATCTGCCTCCCTTGTTACTGAACCCAGTGTTATACAGTGACAGATCTGCCTCCCCGTTACTGTACCCAGTGTTATACAGTGACAGATCTGCCTCCCTGTTACTGAACCCCAGTGTTATACAGTGACAGATCTGCCTCCCCCTGTTACTGTACCCAGTGTTATACAGTGACAGATCTGCCTCCCCTGTTACTGAACCCAGTGTTATACAGTGACAGATCTGCCTCCTCTGTTACTGAACCCCAATGTTATACAGTGACAGATCTGCCTCTCCTGTTATTGAACCCAGTGTTATACAGTGACAGATCTGCCTCCCCTGTTACTGAACCCAGTGTTATACAGTGACAGATCTGCCTCCCTTGTTACTGAACCCAGTGTTATACAGTGACAGATCTGCCTCCCCTGTTACTGAACCCCAGTGTTATACAGTGACAGATCTGCCTCCCTTGTTACTGAACCCAGTGATATACAGTGACAGATCTGCCTCTCCTGTTACTGTACCCAGTGTTATACAGTGACAGATCTGCCTCCCCGTTACTGTACCCAGTGTTATACAGTGACAGATCTGTCTACCCGGTACAGTACCCAGTGTTATACAGTGACAGATCTGTCTCCCTGTTACTGAACCCAGTGATATACAGTGACAGATCTGCCTCCCCTGTTACTGAACCCCAGTGTTATACAGTGACAGATCTGCCTCCCCTGTTACTGAACCCAGTGTAATACAGTGACAGATCCGCCTCCCCTGTTACTGAACCCAGTGTTATACAGTGACAGATCTGCCTCCCCGTTACTGTACCCAGTGTTATACAGTGACAGATCTGCCTCCCTGTTACTGAACCCCAGTGTTATACAGTGACAGATCTACCTCCCCGTTACTGTACCCAGTGTTATACAGTGACAGATCTGCCTCCCTTGTTACTGAACCCAGTGTTATACAGTGACAGATCTGCCTCTCCTGTTACTGAACCCAGTGTAATACAGTGTCAGATCTGCCTCCCCTGTTACTGAACCCAGTGTTATACAGTGACAGATCTGCCTCCCCGTTACTGTACCCAGTGTTATACAGTGACAGATCTGCCTCCCTGTTACTGAACCCAGTGTTATACAGTGACAGATCTGCCTCTCCTGTTACTGAACACCAGTGTTATACAGTGACAGATCTGCCTCCCTTGTTACTGAACCCAGTGTTATACAGTGACAGATCTGCCTCCCCTGTTACTGAACCCCAGTGTTATACAGTGACAGATCTGCCTCCCTTGTTACTGAAGCCAGTGTTATACAGTGACAGATCTGCCTCTCCTGTTACTGTACCCAGTGTTATACAGTGACAGATCTGCCTCCCCGTTACTGTACCCAGTGTTATACAGTGACAGATCTGCCTACCCTGTTACGGAACCCAGGGTTATACAGTGACAGATCTGCCTACCCTGTTACGGAACCCAGTGTTATACAGAGACAGATCTGCCTCCCTGTTACTGTACCCAGTGTTATACAGTGACAGATCTGCCTCCCTGTTACTGAACCCAGTGTTATACAGTGACAGATCTGCCTCCCTGTTACTGTACCCAGTGTTATACAGTGACAGATCTGCCTCCCTGTTACTGTACCCAGTGTTATACAGTGACAGATCTGCCTCCCTGTTACTGAACCCAGTGTAATACAGTGACAGATCTGCCTCCCTGTTACTGAACCCAGTGTTATACAGTGACAGATCTGCCTCCCTGTTACTGATCCCCAGTGTTATACAGTGACAGATCTGCCTCCCCCTGTTACTGTACCCAGTGTTATACAGTGACAGATATGCCTCCCTGTTACTGTACCCAGTGTTATACAGTGACAGATCTGCCTCCCTGTTACTGTACCCAGTGTTATACAGTGACAGATCTGCCTCCCTGTTACTGAACCCAGTGTAATACAGTGACAGATCTGCCTCCCTGTTACTGAACCCAGTGTTATACAGTGACAGATCTGCATCCCTGTTACTGAACCCCAGTGTTATACAGTGACAGATCTGCCTCCCCCGTTACTGTACCCAGTGTTATACAGTGACAGATCTGCCTCCCTGTTACTGAACCCCAGTGTTATAAAGTGACAGATCTGCCTCCCCCTGTTACTGTACCCAGTGTTATACAGTGACAGATCTGCCTCCCTGTTACTGAACCCGTGTTATACAGTGACAGATCTACCTCCCCGTTACTGTACCCAGTGTTATACAGTGACAGATCTGCCTCCCTGTTACTGAACCCCAGTGTTATACAGTGACAGATCTGCCTCCCCTGTTACTGAACCCCAGTGTTATACAGTGACAGATCTGCCTCCCCTGTTACTGAACCCCTGTGTTATACAGTGACAGATCTGTCTACCCGGTACTGTACCCAGTGTTATACAGTGACAGATCTGCCTCCCTGGTACTGTACCCAGTGTTATACAGTGACAGATCTGTCTACCCAGTACTGTACCCAGTGTTATACAGTGACAGATATGCCTCCCTGTTACTGAACCCAGTGTTATACAGTGACAGATCTGCCTCCCCTGTTACTGAACCCAGTGTTATACAGTGACAGATCTGCCTTCCTGTTACTGAACCCAGTGTTATACAGTGAGGGATCTGCCACCCTGTTACTGAACACAGTGTTATACAGTGACAGATCTGCCTCCCTGTTACTGTACCCAGTGTTATACAGTGACAGATCTGCCTCCCCTGTTACGGAACCCAGGGTTATACAGTGACAGATCTGCCTCCCCTGTCACTGAACCCCAGTGTTATACAGTGACAGATCTGTCTACCCGGTACTGTACCCAGTGTTATACAGTGACAGATCTGCCTCCCTGTTACTGTACCCAGTGTTATACAGTGACAGATCTGCCTCCCTGTTACTGTAACCAGTGTTATACAGTGACAGATCTGCCTCCCCTGTTACTGAACCCAGTGTTATACAGTGACAGATCTGCCTCCCTGTTACTGTACCCAGTGTTATACAGTGACAGATCTGCCTCCCTGTTACTGTACCCAGTGTTATACAGTGACAGATCTGCCTCCCTGTTACTGAACCCAGTGTAATACAGTGACAGATCTGCCTCCCTGTTACTGAACCCAGTGTTATACAGTGACAGATCTGCCTCCCTGTTACTGAACCCCAGTGTTATACAGTGACAGATCTGCCTCCCCCTGTTACTGTACCCAGTGTTATACAGTGACAGATCTGCCTCCCTGTTACTGAACCCCAGTGTTATAAAGTGACAGATCTGCCTCCCCCTGTTACTGTACCCAGTGTTATACAGTGACAGATCTGCCTCACCTGTTACTGAACCCAGTGTTATACAGTGACAGATCTGCCTCCTCTGTTACTGAACCCCAATGTTATACAGTGACAGATCTGCCTCTCCTGTTACTGAACCCAGTGTTATACAGTGACAGATCTGCCTCCCCTGTTACTGAACCCAGTGTTATACAGTGACAGATCTGCCTCCTTTGTTACTGAACCCAGTGTTATACAGTGACAGATCTGCCTCCCCGTTACTGTACCCAGTGTTATACAGTGACAGATCTGCCTCCCTGTTACTGAACCCCAGTGTTATACAGTGACAGATCTACCTCCCCGTTACTGTACCCAGTGTTATACAGTGACAGATCTGCCTCCCTGTTACTGAACCCCAGTGTTATACAGTGACAGATCTGCCTCCCTTGTTACTGAACCCAGTGATATACAGTGACAGATCTGCCTCTCCTGTTACTGAACCCAGTGTTATACAGTGACAGATCTGCCTCCCTTGTTACTGAACCCAGTGTTATACAGTGACAGATCTGCCTCCCCTGTTACTGAACCCCAGTGTTATACAGTGACAGATCTGCCTCCCTTGTTACTGAACCCAGTGATATACAGTGACAGATCTGCCTCTCCTGTTACTGTACCCAGTGTTATACAGTGACAGATCTGCCTCCCCGTTACTGTACCCAGTGTTATACAGTGACAGATCTGTCTACCCGGTACTGTACCCAGTGTTATACAGTGACAGATCTGTCTCCCTGTTACTGAACCCAGTGTTATACAGTGACAGATCTGCCTCCCCTGTTACTGAACCCCAGTGTTATACAGTGACAGATCTGCCTCCCCTGTTACTGAACCCAGTGTAATACAGTGACAGATCTGCCTCCCCTGTTACTGAACCCAGTGTTATACAGTGACAGATCTGCCTCCCCGTTACTGTACCCAGTGTTATACAGTGACAGATCTGCCTCCCTGTTACTGAACCCCAGTGTTATACAGTGACAGATCTACCTCCCCGTTACTGTACCCAGTGTTATACAGTGACAGATCTGCCTCCCTGTTACTGAACCCCAGTGTTATACAGTGACAGATCTGCCTCCCCTGTTACTGAACCCCAGTGTTATACAGTGACAGATCTGCCTCCCCTGTTACTGAACCCCTGTGTTATACAGTGACAGATCTGTCTACCCGGTACTGTACTCAGTGTTATACAGTGACAGATCTGCCTCCCTGTTACTGTACCCAGTGTTATACAGTGACAGATCTGCCTCCCTGTTACTGAACCCAGTGTAATACAGTGACAGATCTGCCTCCCTGTTACTGAACCCAGTGTTATACAGTGACAGATCTGCCTCCCTGTTACTGAACCCCAGTGTTATACAGTGACAGATCTGCCTCCCCCTGTTACTGTACCCAGTGTTATACAGTGACAGATCTGCCTCCCTGTTACTGAACCCCAGTGTTATAAAGTGACAGATCTGCCTCCCTTGTTACTGAACCCAGTGTTATACAGTGACAGATCTGCCTCCCCGTTACTGTACCCAGTGTTATACAGTGACAGATCTGCCTCCCTGTTACTGAACCCCAGTGTTATACAGTGACAGATCTGCCTCCCCCTGTTACTGTACCCAGTGTTATACAGTGACAGATCTGCCTCCCCTGTTACTGAACCCAGTGTTATACAGTGACAGATCTGCCTCCTCTGTTACTGAACCCCAATGTTATACAGTGACAGATCTGCCTCTCCTGTTATTGAACCCAGTGTTATACAGTGACAGATCTGCCTCCCCTGTTACTGAACCCAGTGTTATACAGTGACAGATCTGCCTCCCTTGTTACTGAACCCAGTGTTATACAGTGACAGATCTGCCTCCCCTGTTACTGAACCCCAGTGTTATACAGTGACAGATCTGCCTCCCTTGTTACTGAACCCAGTGATATACAGTGACAGATCTGCCTCTCCTGTTACTGTACCCAGTGTTATACAGTGACAGATCTGCCTCCCCGTTACTGTACCCAGTGTTATACAGTGACAGATCTGTCTACCCGGTACAGTACCCAGTGTTATACAGTGACAGATCTGTCTCCCTGTTACTGAACCCAGTGATATACAGTGACAGATCTGCCTCCCCTGTTACTGAACCCCAGTGTTATACAGTGACAGATCTGCCTCCCCTGTTACTGAACCCAGTGTAATACAGTGACAGATCCGCCTCCCCTGTTACTGAACCCAGTGTTATACAGTGACAGATCTGCCTCCCCGTTACTGTACCCAGTGTTATACAGTGACAGATCTGCCTCCCTGTTACTGAACCCCAGTGTTATACAGTGACAGATCTACCTCCCCGTTACTGTACCCAGTGTTATACAGTGACAGATCTGCCTCCCTTGTTACTGAACCCAGTGTTATACAGTGACAGATCTGCCTCTCCTGTTACTGAACCCAGTGTAATACAGTGTCAGATCTGCCTCCCCTGTTACTGAACCCAGTGTTATACAGTGACAGATCTGCCTCCCCGTTACTGTACCCAGTGTTATACAGTGACAGATCTGCCTCCCTGTTACTGAACCCAGTGTTATACAGTGACAGATCTGCCTCTCCTGTTACTGAACACCAGTGTTATACAGTGACAGATCTGCCTCCCTTGTTACTGAACCCAGTGTTATACAGTGACAGATCTGCCTCCCCTGTTACTGAACCCCAGTGTTATACAGTGACAGATCTGCCTCCCTTGTTACTGAAGCCAGTGTTATACAGTGACAGATCTGCCTCTCCTGTTACTGTACCCAGTGTTATACAGTGACAGATCTGCCTCCCCGTTACTGTACCCAGTGTTATACAGTGACAGATCTGCCTACCCTGTTACGGAACCCAGGGTTATACAGTGACAGATCTGCCTACCCTGTTACGGAACCCAGTGTTATACAGAGACAGATCTGCCTCCCTGTTACTGTACCCAGTGTTATACAGTGACAGATCTGCCTCCCTGTTACTGAACCCAGTGTTATACAGTGACAGATCTGCCTCCCTGTTACTGTACCCAGTGTTATACAGTGACAGATCTGCCTCCCTGTTACTGTACCCAGTGTTATACAGTGACAGATCTGCCTCCCTGTTACTGAACCCAGTGTAATACAGTGACAGATCTGCCTCCCTGTTACTGAACCCAGTGTTATACAGTGACAGATCTGCCTCCCTGTTACTGATCCCCAGTGTTATACAGTGACAGATCTGCCTCCCCCTGTTACTGTACCCAGTGTTATACAGTGACAGATCTGCCTCCCTGTTACTGTACCCAGTGTTATACAGTGACAGATCTGCCTCCCTGTTACTGTACCCAGTGTTATACAGTGACAGATCTGCCTCCCTGTTACTGAACCCAGTGTAATACAGTGACAGATCTGCCTCCCTGTTACTGAACCCCAGTGTTATACAGTGACAGATCTGCCTCCCTGTTACTGAACCCCAGTGTTATACAGTGACAGATCTGCCTCCCCCGTTACTGTACCCAGTGTTATACAGTGACAGATCTGCCTCCCTGTTACTGAACCCCAGTGTTATAAAGTGACAGATCTGCCTCCCCCTGTTACTGTACCCAGTGTTATACAGTGACAGATCTGCCTCCCTGTTACTGAACCCGTGTTATACAGTGACAGATCTACCTCCCCGTTACTGTACCCAGTGTTATACAGTGACAGATCTGCCTCCCTGTTACTGAACCCCAGTGTTATACAGTGACAGATCTGCCTCCCCTGTTACTGAACCCCAGTGTTATACAGTGACAGATCTGCCTCCCCTGTTACTGAACCCCTGTGTTATACAGTGACAGATCTGTCTACCCGGTACTGTACCCAGTGTTATACAGTGACAGATCTGCCTCCCTGGTACTGTACCCAGTGTTATACAGTGACAGATCTGTCTACCCAGTACTGTACCCAGTGTTATACAGTGACAGATATGCCTCCCTGTTACTGAACCCAGTGTTATACAGTGACAGATCTGCCTCCCCTGTTACTGAACCCAGTGTTATACAGTGACAGATCTGCCTTCCTGTTACTGAACCCAGTGTTATACAGTGAGGGATCTGCCACCCTGTTACTGAACACAGTGTTATACAGTGACAGATCTGCCTCCCTGTTACTGTACCCAGTGTTATACAGTGACAGATCTGCCTCCCCTGTTACGGAACCCAGGGTTATACAGTGACAGATCTGCCTCCCCTGTCACTGAACCCCAGTGTTATACAGTGACAGATCTGTCTACCCGGTACTGTACCCAGTGTTATACAGTGACAGATCTGCCTCCCTGTTACTGTACCCAGTGTTATACAGTGACAGATCTGCCTCCCTGTTACTGTAACCAGTGTTATACAGTGACAGATCTGCCTCCCCTGTTACTGAACCCAGTGTTATACAGTGACAGATCTGCCTCCCTGTTACTGTACCCAGTGTTATACAGTGACAGATCTGCCTCCCTGTTACTGTACCCAGTGTTATACAGTGACAGATCTGCCTCCCTGTTACTGAACCCAGTGTAATACAGTGACAGATCTGCCTCCCTGTTACTGAACCCAGTGTTATACAGTGACAGATCTGCCTCCCTGTTACTGAACCCCAGTGTTATACAGTGACAGATCTGCCTCCCCCTGTTACTGTACCCAGTGTTATACAGTGACAGATCTGCCTCCCTGTTACTGAACCCCAGTGTTATAAAGTGACAGATCTGCCTCCCCCTGTTACTGTACCCAGTGTTATACAGTGACAGATCTGCCTCACCTGTTACTGAACCCAGTGTTATACAGTGACAGATCTGCCTCCTCTGTTACTGAACCCCAATGTTATACAGTGACAGATCTGCCTCTCCTGTTACTGAACCCAGTGTTATACAGTGACAGATCTGCCTCCCCTGTTACTGAACCCAGTGTTATACAGTGACAGATCTGCCTCCTTTGTTACTGAACCCAGTGTTATACAGTGACAGATCTGCCTCCCCGTTACTGTACCCAGTGTTATACAGTGACAGATCTGCCTCCCTGTTACTGAACCCCAGTGTTATACAGTGACAGATCTACCTCCCCGTTACTGTACCCAGTGTTATACAGTGACAGATCTGCCTCCCTGTTACTGAACCCCAGTGTTATACAGTGACAGATCTGCCTCCCTTGTTACTGAACCCAGTGATATACAGTGACAGATCTGCCTCTCCTGTTACTGAACCCAGTGTTATACAGTGACAGATCTGCCTCCCTTGTTACTGAACCCAGTGTTATACAGTGACAGATCTGCCTCCCCTGTTACTGAACCCCAGTGTTATACAGTGACAGATCTGCCTCCCTTGTTACTGAACCCAGTGATATACAGTGACAGATCTGCCTCTCCTGTTACTGTACCCAGTGTTATACAGTGACAGATCTGCCTCCCCGTTACTGTACCCAGTGTTATACAGTGACAGATCTGTCTACCCGGTACTGTACCCAGTGTTATACAGTGACAGATCTGTCTCCCTGTTACTGAACCCAGTGTTATACAGTGACAGATCTGCCTCCCCTGTTACTGAACCCCAGTGTTATACAGTGACAGATCTGCCTCCCCTGTTACTGAACCCAGTGTAATACAGTGACAGATCTGCCTCCCCTGTTACTGAACCCAGTGTTATACAGTGACAGATCTGCCTCCCCGTTACTGTACCCAGTGTTATACAGTGACAGATCTGCCTCCCTGTTACTGAACCCCAGTGTTATACAGTGACAGATCTACCTCCCCGTTACTGTACCCAGTGTTATACAGTGACAGATCTGCCTCCCTGTTACTGAACCCCAGTGTTATACAGTGACAGATCTGCCTCCCCTGTTACTGAACCCCAGTGTTATACAGTGACAGATCTGCCTCCCCTGTTACTGAACCCCTGTGTTATACAGTGACAGATCTGTCTACCCGGTACTGTACTCAGTGTTATACAGTGACAGATCTGCCTCCCTGTTACTGTACCCAGTGTTATACAGTGACAGATCTGCCTCCCTGTTACTGAACCCAGTGTAATACAGTGACAGATCTGCCTCCCTGTTACTGAACCCAGTGTTATACAGTGACAGATCTGCCTCCCTGTTACTGAACCCCAGTGTTATACAGTGACAGATCTGCCTCCCCCTGTTACTGTACCCAGTGTTATACAGTGACAGATCTGCCTCCCTGTTACTGAACCCCAGTGTTATAAAGTGACAGATCTGCCTCCCCCTGTTACTGTACCCAGTGTTATACAGTGACAGATCTGCCTCACCTGTTACTGAACCCAGTGTTATACAGTGACAGATCTGCCTCCTCTGTTACTGAACCCCAATGTTATACAGTGACAGATCTGCCTCTCCTGTTACTGAACCCAGTGTTATACAGTGACAGATCTGCCTCCCCTGTTACTGAACCCAGTGTTATACAGTGACAGATCTGCCTCCTTTGTTACTGAACCCAGTGTTATACAGTGACAGATCTGCCTCCCCGTTACTGTACCCAGTGTTATACAGTGACAGATCTGCCTCCCTGTTACTGAACCCCAGTGTTATACAGTGACAGATCTACCTCCCCGTTACTGTACCCAGTGTTATACAGTGACAGATCTGCCTCCCTTGTTACTGAACCCAGTGATATACAGTGACAGATCTGCCTCTCCTGTTACTGAACCCAGTGTTATACAGTGACAGATCTGCCTCCCTTGTTACTGAACCCAGTGTTATACAGTGACAGATCT
Organism: Hemitrygon akajei; assembly: GCF_048418815.1. NCBI lineage: Eukaryota > Metazoa > Chordata > Chondrichthyes > Myliobatiformes > Dasyatidae > Hemitrygon > Hemitrygon akajei. The sequence goes on along the minus strand of NC_133135.1, from coordinate 114,913,788 downwards.
GCCTCCCCTGTTACTGAACCCCAGTGTTATACAGTGACAGATCTGCCTCCCTTGTTACTGAACCCAGTGATATACAGTGACAGATCTGCCTCTCCTGTTACTGTACCCAGTGTTATACAGTGACAGATCTGCCTCCCCGTTACTGTACCCAGTGTTATACAGTGACAGATCTGTCTACCCGGTACTGTACCCAGTGTTATACAGTGACAGATCTGTCTCCCTGTTACTGAACCCAGTGTTATACAGTGACAGATCTGCCTCCCCTGTTACTGGACCCCAGTGTTATACAGTGACAGATCTGCCTCCCCTGTTACTGAACCCAGTGTAATACAGTGACAGATCTGCCTCCCCTGTTACTGAACCCAGTGTTATACAGTGACAGATCTGCCTCCCCGTTACTGTACCCAGTGTTATACAGTGACAGATCTGCCTCCCTGTTACTGAACCCCAGTGTTATACAGTGACAGATCTACCTCCCCGTTACTGTACCCAGTGTTATACAGTGACAGATCTGCCTCCCTGTTACTGAACCCCAGTGTTATACAGTGACAGATCTGCCTCCCCTGTTACTGAACCCCAGTGTTATACAGTGACAGATCTGCCTCCCCTGTTACTGAACCCCTGTGTTATACAGTGACAGATCTGTCTACCCGGTACTGTACTCAGTGTTATACAGTGACAGATCTGCCTCCCTGGTACTGTACCCAGTGTTATACAGTGACAGATCTGTCTACCCAGTACTGTACCCAGTGTTATACAGTGACAGATATGCCTCCCTGTTACTGAACCCAGTGTTATACAGTGACAGATCTGCCTCCCCTGTTACTGAACCCAGTGTTATACAGTGACAGATCTGCCTTCCTGTTACTGAACCCAGTGTTATACAGTGACAGATCTGCCTCCCTGTTACTGAACACAGTGTTATACAGTGACAGATCTGCTTCCCTGTTACTGTACCCAGTGTTATACAGTGACAGATCTGCCTCCCCTGTTACGGAACCCAGGGTTATACAGTGACAGATCTGCCTCCCCTGTCACTGAACCCCAGTGTTATACAGTGACAGATCTGTCTACCCGGTACTGTACCCAGTGTTATACAGTGACAGATCTGCCTTCCTGTTACTGAACCCAGTGTTATACAGTGACAGATCTGCCTCCCTGTTACTGAACACAGTGTTATACAGTGACAGATCTGCCTCCCTGTTACTGTACCCAGTGTTATACAGTGACAGATCTGCCTCCCCTGTTACGGAACCCAGGGTTATACAGTGACAGATCTGCCTCCCCTGTCACTGAACCCCAGTGTTATACAGTGACAGATCTGTCTACCCGGTACTGTACCCAGTGTTATACAGTGACAGATCTGCCTCCCTGTTACTGTACCCAGTGTTATACAGTGACAGATCTGCCTCCCTGTTACTGTAACCAGTGTTATACAGTGACAGATCTGCCTCCCCTGTTACTGAACCCAGTGTTATACAGTGACAGATCTGCCTTCCTGTTAATGTACCCAGTGTTATACAGTGACAGATCTGCCTCCCTGTTACTGTACCCAGTGTTATACAGTGACAGATCTGCCTCCCTGTTACTGAACCCAGTGTAATACAGTGACAGATCTGACTCCCTGTTACTGAAGCCAGTGTTATACAGTGACAGATCTGCCTCCCTGTTACTGAACCCCAGTGTTATACAGTGACAGATCTGCCTCCCCCTGTTACTGTACCCAGTGTTATACAGTGACATCTGCCTCCCTGTTACTGAACCCCAGTGTTATAAAGTGACAGATCTGCCTCCCCCTGTTACTGTACCCAGTGTTATACAGTGACAGATCTGCCTCCTCTGTTACTGAACCCCAATGTTATACAGTGACAGATCTGCCTCTCCTGTTACTGAACCCAGTGTTATACAGTGACAGATCTGCCTCCCCTGTTACTGAACCCAGTGTTATACAGTGACAGATCTGCCTTCCTTGTTACTGAACCCAGTGTTATACAGTGACAGATCTGCCTCCCCTGTTACTGAACCCCAGTGTTATACAGTGACAGATCTGCCTCCCTTGTTACTGAACCCAGTGATATACAGTGACAGATCTGCCTCTCCTGTTACTGTACCCAGTGTTATACAGTGACAGATCTGCCTCCCCGTTACTGTACCCAGTGTTATACAGTGACAGATCTGTCTACCCGGTACTGTACCCAGTGTTATACAGTGACAGATCTGTCTCCCTGTTACTGAACCCAGTGTTATACAGTGACAGATCTGCCTCCCGTGTTACTGAACCCCAGTGTTATACAGTGACAGATCTGCCTCCCCTGTTACTGAACCCAGTGTAATACAGTGACAGATCTGCCTCCCCTGTTACTGAACCCAGTGTTATTCAGTGACAGATCTGCCTCCCCGTTACTGTACCCAGTGTTATACAGTGACAGATCTGCCTCCCTGTTACTGAACCCCAGTGTTATACAGTGACAGATCTACCTCCCCGTTACTGTACCCAGTGTTATACAGTGACAGATCTGCCTCCCTGTTACTGAACCCCAGTGTTATACAGTGACAGATCTGCCTCCCCTGTTACTGAACCCCAGTGTTATACAGTGACAGATCTGCCTTCCTGTTACTGAACCCAGGGTTATACAGTGACAGATCTGCCTCCCTGTTACTGAACCCAGTGTTATACAGTGACAGATCTGCCTCCCTGTTACGGAACCCAGTGTTATACAGTGACAGATCTGCCTCCCCTGTTACTGAAGCCAGTGTTATACAGTGACAGATCTGCCTCCCTTGTTACTGAAGCCAGTGTTATACAGTGACAGATCTGCCTCTCCTGTTACTGTACCCAGTGTTATACAGTGACAGATCTGCCTCCCCTGTTACTGGACCCCAGTGTTATACAGTGACAGATCTGCCTCCCCTGTTACTGAACCCAGTGTAATACAGTGACAGATCTGCCTCCCCTGTTACTGAACCCAGTGTTATACAGTGACAGATCTGCCTTCCTGTTACTGAACCCAGGGTTATACAGTGACAGATCTGCCTCCCTGTTACTGAACCCAGTGTTATACAGTGACAGATCTGCCTCCCTGTTACGGAACCCAGTGTTATACAGTGACAGATCTGCCTCCCCTGTTACTGAAGCCAGTGTTATACAGTGACAGATCTGCCTCCCTTGTTACTGAAGCCAGTGTTATACAGTGACAGATCTGTCTCCCTGTTACTGAACCCAGTGTTATACAGTGACAGATCTGCCTCCCCTGTTACTGGACCCCAGTGTTATACAGTGACAGATCTGCCTCCCCTGTTACTGAACCCAGTGTAATACAGTGACAGATCTGCCTCCCCTGTTACTGAACCCAGTGTTATACAGTGACAGATCTGCCTCCCCGTTACTGTACCCAGTGTTATACAGTGACAGATCTGCCTCCCTGTTACTGAACCCCAGTGTTATACAGTGACAGATCTACCTCCCCGTTACTGTACCCAGTGTTATACAGTGACAGATCTGCCTCCCTGTTACTGAACCCCAGTGTTATACAGTGACAGATCTGCCTCCCCTGTTACTGAACCCCAGTGTTATACAGTGACAGATCTGCCTCCCCTGTTACTGAACCCCTGTGTTATACAGTGACAGATCTGTCTACCCGGTACTGTACTCAGTGTTATACAGTGACAGATCTGCCTCCCTGGTACTGTACCCAGTGTTATACAGTGACAGATCTGTCTACCCAGTACTGTACCCAGTGTTATACAGTGACAGATATGCCTCCCTGTTACTGAACCCAGTGTTATACAGTGACAGATCTGCCTCCCCTGTTACTGAACCCAGTGTTATACAGTGACAGATCTGCCTTCCTGTTACTGAACCCAGTGTTATACAGTGACAGATCTGCCTCCCTGTTACTGAACACAGTGTTATACAGTGACAGATCTGCCTCCCTGTTACTGTACCCAGTGTTATACAGTGACAGATCTGCCTCCCCTGTTACGGAACCCAGGGTTATACAGTGACAGATCTGCCTCCCCTGTCACTGAACCCCAGTGTTATACAGTGACAGATCTGTCTACCCGGTACTGTACCCAGTGTTATACAGTGACAGATCTGCCTTCCTGTTACTGAACCCAGTGTTATACAGTGACAGATCTGCCTCCCTGTTACTGAACACAGTGTTATACAGTGACAGATCTGCCTCCCTGTTACTGTACCCAGTGTTATACAGTGACAGATCTGCCTCCCCTGTTACGGAACCCAGGGTTATACAGTGACAGATCTGCCTCCCCTGTCACTGAACCCCAGTGTTATACAGTGACAGATCTGTCTACCCGGTACTGTACCCAGTGTTATACAGTGACAGATCTGCCTCCCTGTTACTGTACCCAGTGTTATACAGTGACAGATCTGCCTCCCTGTTACTGTAACCAGTGTTATACAGTGACAGATCTGCCTCCCCTGTTACTGAACCCAGTGTTATACAGTGACAGATCTGCCTTCCTGTTAATGTACCCAGTGTTATACAGTGACAGATCTGCCTCCCTGTTACTGTACCCAGTGTTATACAGTGACAGATCTGCCTCCCTGTTACTGAACCCAGTGTAATACAGTGACAGATCTGACTCCCTGTTACTGAAGCCAGTGTTATACAGTGACAGATCTGCCTCCCTGTTACTGAACCCCAGTGTTATACAGTGACAGATCTGCCTCCCCCTGTTACTGTACCCAGTGTTATACAGTGACATCTGCCTCCCTGTTACTGAACCCCAGTGTTATAAAGTGACAGATCTGCCTCCCCCTGTTACTGTACCCAGTGTTATACAGTGACAGATCTGCCTCCTCTGTTACTGAACCCCAATGTTATACAGTGACAGATCTGCCTCTCCTGTTACTGAACCCAGTGTTATACAGTGACAGATCTGCCTCCCCTGTTACTGAACCCAGTGTTATACAGTGACAGATCTGCCTTCCTTGTTACTGAACCCAGTGTTATACAGTGACAGATCTGCCTCCCCTGTTACTGAACCCCAGTGTTATACAGTGACAGATCTGCCTCCCTTGTTACTGAACCCAGTGATATACAGTGACAGATCTGCCTCTCCTGTTACTGTACCCAGTGTTATACAGTGACAGATCTGCCTCCCCGTTACTGTACCCAGTGTTATACAGTGACAGATCTGTCTACCCGGTACTGTACCCAGTGTTATACAGTGACAGATCTGTCTCCCTGTTACTGAACCCAGTGTTATACAGTGACAGATCTGCCTCCCGTGTTACTGAACCCCAGTGTTATACAGTGACAGATCTGCCTCCCCTGTTACTGAACCCAGTGTAATACAGTGACAGATCTGCCTCCCCTGTTACTGAACCCAGTGTTATTCAGTGACAGATCTGCCTCCCCGTTACTGTACCCAGTGTTATACAGTGACAGATCTGCCTCCCTGTTACTGAACCCCAGTGTTATACAGTGACAGATCTACCTCCCCGTTACTGTACCCAGTGTTATACAGTGACAGATCTGCCTCCCTGTTACTGAACCCCAGTGTTATACAGTGACAGATCTGCCTCCCCTGTTACTGAACCCCAGTGTTATACAGTGACAGATCTGCCTTCCTGTTACTGAACCCAGGGTTATACAGTGACAGATCTGCCTCCCTGTTACTGAACCCAGTGTTATACAGTGACAGATCTGCCTCCCTGTTACGGAACCCAGTGTTATACAGTGACAGATCTGCCTCCCCTGTTACTGAAGCCAGTGTTATACAGTGACAGATCTGCCTCCCTTGTTACTGAAGCCAGTGTTATACAGTGACAGATCTGCCTCTCCTGTTACTGTACCCAGTGTTATACAGTGACAGATCTGCCTCCCCTGTTACTGAACCCCAGTGTTATACAGTGACAGATCTGCCTTCCTGTTACTGAACCCAGGGTTATACAGTGACAGATCTGCCTCCCTGTTACTGAACCCAGTGTTATACAGTGACAGATCTGCCTCCCTGTTACTGTACCCAGTGTAATACAGTGACAGATCTGCCTCCCTGTTACTGAACCCAGTGTTATACAGTGACAGATCTGCCTCCCTGTTACTGAACCCCAGTGTTATACAGTGACAGATCTGCCTCCCCCTGTTACTGTACCCAGTGTTATACAGTGACAGATCTGCCTCCCTGTTACTGAACCCCAGTGTTATACAGTGACAGATCTGCCTCCCCCTGTTACTGTACCCAGTGTTATACAGTGACAGATCTGCCTCCCCTGTTACTGAACCCAGTGTTATACAGTGACAGATCTGCCTCCTCTGTTACTGAACCCCAATGTTATACAGTGACAGATCTGCCTCTCCTGTTATTGAACCCAGTGTTATACAGTGACAGATCTGCCTCCCCTGTTACTGAACCCAGTGTTATACAGTGACAGATCTGCCTCCCTTGTTACTGAACCCAGTGTTATACAGTGACAGATCTGCCTCCCCTGTTACTGAACCCCAGTGTTATACAGTGACAGATCTGCCTCCCTTGTTACTGAACCCAGTGATATACAGTGACAGATCTGCCTCTCCTGTTACTGTACCCAGTGTTATACAGTGACAGATCTGCCTCCCCGTTACTGTACCCAGTGTTATACAGTGACAGATCTGTCTACCCGGTACTGTACCCAGTGTTATACAGTGACAGATCTGTCTCCCTGTTACTGAACCCAGTGTTATACAGTGACAGATCTGCCTCCCCTGTTACTGAACCCCAGTGTTATACAGTGACAGATCTGCCTCCCTGTTACTGAACCCCAGTGTTATACAGTGACAGATCCGCCTCCCCTGTTACTGAACCCAGTGTTATACAGTGACAGATCTGCCTCCCCGTTACTGTACCCAGTGTTATACAGTGACAGATCTGCCTCCCTGTTACTGAACCCCAGTGTTATACAGTGACAGATCTACCTCCCCGTTACTGTACCCAGTGTTATACAGTGACAGATCTGCCTCCCTTGTTACTGAACCCAGTGTTATACAGTGACAGATCTGCCTCCCCTGTTACTGAACCCAGTGTAATACAGTGACAGATCTGCCTCCCCTGTTACTGAACCCAGTGTTATACAGTGACAGATCTGCCTCCCCGTTACTGTACCCAGTGTTATACAGTGACAGATCTGCCTCCCTGTTACTGAACCCAGTGTTATACAGTGACAGATCTGCCTCTCCTGTTACTGAACCCCAGTGTTATACAGTGACAGATCTGCCTCCCTTGTTACTGAACCCAGTGTTATACAGTGACAGATCTGCCTCCCTGTTACTGAACCCCAGTGTTATACAGTGACAGATCTGCCTCCCCCTGTTACTGTACCCAGTGTTATACAGTGACAGATCTGCCTCCCCTGTTACTGAACCCAGTGTTATACAGTGACAGATCTGCCTCCCCGTTACTGTACCCAGTGTTATACAGTGACAGATCTGCCTCCCTGTTACTGAACCCAGTGTTATACAGTGACAGATCTGCCTCTCCTGTTACTGAACACCAGTGTTATACAGTGACAGATCTGCCTCCCTTGTTACTGAACCCAGTGTTATACAGTGACAGATCTGCCTCCCCTGTTACTGAACCCCAGTGTTATACAGTGACAGATCTGCCTCCCTTGTTACTGAAGCCAGTGTTATACAGTGACAGATCTGCCTCTCCTGTTACTGTACCCAGTGTTATACAGTGACAGATCTGCCTCCCCGTTACTGTACCCAGTATTATACAGTGACAGATCTGCCTACCCTGTTACGGAACCCAGGGTTATACAGTGACAGATCTGCCTACCCTGTTACGGAACCCAGTGTTATACAGAGACAGATCTGCCTCCCTGTTACTGTACCCAGTGTTATACAGTGACAGATCTGCCTCCCTGTTACTGAACCCAGTGTTATACAGTGACAGATCTGCCTCCCTGTTACTGTACCCAGTGTTATACAGTGACAGATCTGCCTCCCTGTTACTGTACCCAGTGTTATACAGTGACAGATCTGCCTCCCTGTTACTGAACCCAGTGTAATACAGTGACAGATCTGCCTCCCTGTTACTGAACCCAGTGTTATACAGTGACAGATCTGCCTCCCTGTTACTGATCCCCAGTGTTATACAGTGACAGATCTGCCTCCCCCTGTTACTGTACCCAGTGTTATACAGTGACAGATCTGCCTCCCTGTTACTGTACCCAGTGTTATACAGTGACAGATCTGCCTCCCTGTTACTGTACCCAGTGTTATACAGTGACAGATCTGCCTCCCTGTTACTGAACCCAGTGTAATACAGTGACAGATCTGCCTCCCTGTTACTGAACCCAGTGTTATACAGTGACAGATCTGCCTCCCTGTTACTGAACCCCAGTGTTATACAGTGACAGATCTGCCTCCCCCGTTACTGTACCCAGTGTTATACAGTGACAGATCTGCCTCCCTGTTACTGAACCCCAGTGTTATAAAGTGACAGATCTGCCTCCCCCTGTTACTGTACCCAGTGTTATACAGTGACAGATCTGCCTCCCTGTTACTGAACCCGTGTTATACAGTGACAGATCTACCTCCACGTTACTGTACCCAGTGTTATACAGTGACAGATCTGCCTCCCTGTTACTGAACCCCAGTGTTATACAGTGACAGATCTGCCTCCCCTGTTACTGAACCCCAGTGTTATACAGTGACAGATCTGCCTCCCCTGTTACTGAACCCCTGTGTTATACAGTGACAGATCTGTCTACCCGGTACTGTACCCAGTGTTATACAGTGACAGATCTGCCTCCCTGGTACTGTACCCAGTGTTATACAGTGACAGATCTGTCTACCCAGTACTGTACCCAGTGTTATACAGTGACAGATATGCCTCCCTGTTACTGAACCCAGTGTTATACAGTGACAGATCTGCCTCCCCTGTTACTGAACCCAGTGTTATACAGTGACAGATCTGCCTTCCTGTTACTGAACCCAGTGTTATACAGTGAGGGATCTGCCACCCTGTTACTGAACACAGTGTTATACAGTGACAGATCTGCCTCCCTGTTACTGTACCCAGTGTTATACAGTGACAGATCTGCCTCCCCTGTTACGGAACCCAGGGTTATACAGTGACAGATCTGCCTCCCCTGTCACTGAACCCCAGTGTTATACAGTGACAGATCTGTCTACCCGGTACTGTACCCAGTGTTATACAGTGACAGATCTGCCTCCCTGTTACTGTACCCAGTGTTATACAGTGACAGATCTGCCTCCCTGTTACTGTAACCAGTGTTATACAGTGACAGATCTGCCTCCCCTGTTACTGAACCCAGTGTTATACAGTGACAGATCTGCCTCCCTGTTACTGTACCCAGTGTTATACAGTGACAGATCTGCCTCCCTGTTACTGAACCCAGTGTAATACAGTGACAGATCTGCCTCCCTGTTACTGAACCCAGTGTTATACAGTGACAGATCTGCCTCCCTGTTACTGAACCCCAGTGTTATACAGTGACAGATCTGCCTCCCCCTGTTACTGTACCCAGTGTTATACAGTGACAGATCTGCCTCCCTGTTACTGAACCCCAGTGTTATAAAGTGACAGATCTGCCTCCCCCTGTTACTGTACCCAGTGTTATACAGTGACAGATCTGCCTCACCTGTTACTGAACCCAGTGTTATACAGTGACAGATCTGCCTCCTCTGTTACTGAACCCCAATGTTATACAGTGACAGATCTGCCTCTCCTGTTACTGAACCCAGTGTTATACAGTGACAGATCTGCCTCCCCTGTTACTGAACCCAGTGTTATACAGTGACAGATCTGCCTCCTTTGTTACTGAACCCAGTGTTATACAGTGACAGATCTGCCTCCCCGTTACTGTACCCAGTGTTATACAGTGACAGATCTGCCTCCCTGTTACTGAACCCCAGTGTTATACAGTGACAGATCTACCTCCCCGTTACTGTACCCAGTGTTATACAGTGACAGATCTGCCTCCCTGTTACTGAACCCCAGTGTTATACAGTGACAGATCTGCCTCCCTTGTTACTGAACCCAGTGATATACAGTGACAGATCTGCCTCTCCTGTTACTGAACCCAGTGTTATACAGTGACAGATCTGCCTCCCTTGTTACTGAACCCAGTGTTATACAGTGACAGATCTGCCTCCCCTGTTACTGAACCCCAGTGTTATACAGTGACAGATCTGCCTCCCTTGTTACTGAACCCAGTGATATACAGTGACAGATCTGCCTCTCCTGTTACTGTACCCAGTGTTATACAGTGACAGATCTGCCTCCCCGTTACTGTACCCAGTGTTATACAGTGACAGATCTGTCTACCCGGTACTGTACCCAGTGTTATACAGTGACAGATCTGTCTCCCTGTTACTGAACCCAGTGTTATACAGTGACAGATCTGCCTCCCCTGTTACTGAACCCCAGTGTTATACAGTGACAGATCTGCCTCCCCTGTTACTGAACCCAGTGTAATACAGTGACAGATCTGCCTCCCCTGTTACTGAACCCAGTGTTATACAGTGACAGATCTGCCTCCCCGTTACTGTACCCAGTGTTATACAGTGACAGATCTGCCTCCCTGTTACTGAACCCCAGTGTTATACAGTGACAGATCTACCTCCCCGTTACTGTACCCAGTGTTATACAGTGACAGATCTGCCTCCCTGTTACTGAACCCCAGTGTTATACAGTGACAGATCTGCCTCCCCTGTTACTGAACCCCAGTGTTATACAGTGACAGATCTGCCTCCCCTGTTACTGAACCCCTGTGTTATACAGTGACAGATCTGTCTACCCGGTACTGTACTCAGTGTTATACAGTGACAGATCTGCCTCCCTGTTACTGTACCCAGTGTTATACAGTGACAGATCTGCCTCCCTGTTACTGAACCCAGTGTAATACAGTGACAGATCTGCCTCCCTGTTACTGAACCCAGTGTTATACAGTGACAGATCTGCCTCCCTGTTACTGAACCCCAGTGTTATACAGTGACAGATCTGCCTCCCCCTGTTACTGTACCCAGTGTTATACAGTGACAGATCTGCCTCCCTGTTACTGAACCCCAGTGTTATAAAGTGACAGATCTGCCTCCCCCTGTTACTGTACCCAGTGTTATACAGTGACAGATCTGCCTCACCTGTTACTGAACCCAGTGTTATACAGTGACAGATCTGCCTCCTCTGTTACTGAACCCCAATGTTATACAGTGACAGATCTGCCTCTCCTGTTACTGAACCCAGTGTTATACAGTGACAGATCTGCCTCCCCTGTTACTGAACCCAGTGTTATACAGTGACAGATCTGCCTCCTTTGTTACTGAACCCAGTGTTATACAGTGACAGATCTGCCTCCCCGTTACTGTACCCAGTGTTATACAGTGACAGATCTGCCTCCCTGTTACTGAACCCCAGTGTTATACAGTGACAGATCTACCTCCCCGTTACTGTACCCAGTGTTATACAGTGACAGATCTGCCTCCCTGTTACTGAACCCCAGTGTTATACAGTGACAGATCTGCCTCCCTTGTTACTGAACCCAGTGATATACAGTGACAGATCTGCCTCTCCTGTTACTGAACCCAGTGTTATACAGTGACAGATCTGCCTCCCTTGTTACTGAACCCAGTGTTATACAGTGACAGATCTGCCTCCCCTGTTACTGAACCCCAGTGTTATACAGTGACAGATCTGCCTCCCTTGTTACTGAACCCAGTGATATACAGTGACAGATCTGCCTCTCCTGTTACTGTACCCAGTGTTATACAGTGACAGATCTGCCTCCCCGTTACTGTACCCAGTGTTATACAGTGACAGATCTGTCTACCCGGTACTGTACCCAGTGTTATACAGTGACAGATCTGTCTCCCTGTTACTGAACCCAGTGTTATACAGTGACAGATCTGCCTCCCCTGTTACTGGACCCCAGTGTTATACAGTGACAGATCTGCCTCCCCTGTTACTGAACCCAGTGTAATACAGTGACAGATCTGCCTCCCCTGTTACTGAACCCAGTGTTATACAGTGACAGATCTGCCTCCCCGTTACTGTACCCAGTGTTATACAGTGACAGATCTGCCTCCCTGTTACTGAACCCCAGTGTTATACAGTGACAGATCTACCTCCCCGTTACTGTACCCAGTGTTATACAGTGACAGATCTGCCTCCCTGTTACTGAACCCCAGTGTTATACAGTGACAGATCTGCCTCCCCTGTTACTGAACCCCAGTGTTATACAGTGACAGATCTGCCTCCCCTGTTACTGAACCCCTGTGTTATACAGTGACAGATCTGTCTACCCGGTACTGTACTCAGTGTTATACAGTGACAGATCTGCCTCCCTGGTACTGTACCCAGTGTTATACAGTGACAGATCTGTCTACCCAGTACTGTACCCAGTGTTATACAGTGACAGATATGCCTCCCTGTTACTGAACCCAGTGTTATACAGTGACAGATCTGCCTCCCCTGTTACTGAACCCAGTGTTATACAGTGACAGATCTGCCTTCCTGTTACTGAACCCAGTGTTATACAGTGACAGATCTGCCTCCCTGTTACTGAACACAGTGTTATACAGTGACAGATCTGCCTCCCTGTTACTGTACCCAGTGTTATACAGTGACAGATCTGCCTCCCCTGTTACGGAACCCAGGGTTATACAGTGACAGATCTGCCTCCCCTGTCACTGAACCCCAGTGTTATACAGTGACAGATCTGTCTACCCGGTACTGTACCCAGTGTTATACAGTGACAGATCTGCCTTCCTGTTACTGAACCCAGTGTTATACAGTGACAGATCTGCCTCCCTGTTACTGAACACAGTGTTATACAGTGACAGATCTGCCTCCCTGTTACTGTACCCAGTGTTATACAGTGACAGATCTGCCTCCCCTGTTACGGAACCCAGGGTTATACAGTGACAGATCTGCCTCCCCTGTCACTGAACCCCAGTGTTATACAGTGACAGATCTGTCTACCCGGTACTGTACCCAGTGTTATACAGTGACAGATCTGCCTCCCTGTTACTGTACCCAGTGTTATACAGTGACAGATCTGCCTCCCTGTTACTGTAACCAGTGTTATACAGTGACAGATCTGCCTCCCCTGTTACTGAACCCAGTGTTATACAGTGACAGATCTGCCTTCCTGTTAATGTACCCAGTGTTATACAGTGACAGATCTGCCTCCCTGTTACTGTACCCAGTGTTATACAGTGACAGATCTGCCTCCCTGTTACTGAACCCAGTGTAATACAGTGACAGATCTGACTCCCTGTTACTGAAGCCAGTGTTATACAGTGACAGATCTGCCTCCCTGTTACTGAACCCCAGTGTTATACAGTGACAGATCTGCCTCCCCCTGTTACTGTACCCAGTGTTATACAGTGACATCTGCCTCCCTGTTACTGAACCCCAGTGTTATAAAGTGACAGATCTGCCTCCCCCTGTTACTGTACCCAGTGTTATACAGTGACAGATCTGCCTCCTCTGTTACTGAACCCCAATGTTATACAGTGACAGATCTGCCTCTCCTGTTACTGAACCCAGTGTTATACAGTGACAGATCTGCCTCCCCTGTTACTGAACCCAGTGTTATACAGTGACAGATCTGCCTTCCTTGTTACTGAACCCAGTGTTATACAGTGACAGATCTGCCTCCCCTGTTACTGAACCCCAGTGTTATACAGTGACAGATCTGCCTCCCTTGTTACTGAACCCAGTGATATACAGTGACAGATCTGCCTCTCCTGTTACTGTACCCAGTGTTATACAGTGACAGATCTGCCTCCCCGTTACTGTACCCAGTGTTATACAGTGACAGATCTGTCTACCCGGTACTGTACCCAGTGTTATACAGTGACAGATCTGTCTCCCTGTTACTGAACCCAGTGTTATACAGTGACAGATCTGCCTCCCGTGTTACTGAACCCCAGTGTTATACAGTGACAGATCTGCCTCCCCTGTTACTGAACCCAGTGTAATACAGTGACAGATCTGCCTCCCCTGTTACTGAACCCAGTGTTATTCAGTGACAGATCTGCCTCCCCGTTACTGTACCCAGTGTTATACAGTGACAGATCTGCCTCCCTGTTACTGAACCCCAGTGTTATACAGTGACAGATCTACCTCCCCGTTACTGTACCCAGTGTTATACAGTGACAGATCTGCCTCCCTGTTACTGAACCCCAGTGTTATACAGTGACAGATCTGCCTCCCCTGTTACTGAACCCCAGTGTTATACAGTGACAGATCTGCCTTCCTGTTACTGAACCCAGGGTTATACAGTGACAGATCTGCCTCCCTGTTACTGAACCCAGTGTTATACAGTGACAGATCTGCCTCCCTGTTACGGAACCCAGTGTTATACAGTGACAGATCTGCCTCCCCTGTTACTGAAGCCAGTGTTATACAGTGACAGATCTGCCTCCCTTGTTACTGAAGCCAGTGTTATACAGTGACAGATCTGCCTCTCCTGTTACTGTACCCAGTGTTATACAGTGACAGATCTGCCTCCCCTGTTACTGGACCCCAGTGTTATACAGTGACAGATCTGCCTCCCCTGTTACTGAACCCAGTGTAATACAGTGACAGATCTGCCTCCCCTGTTACTGAACCCAGTGTTATACAGTGACAGATCTGCCTTCCTGTTACTGAACCCAGGGTTATACAGTGACAGATCTGCCTCCCTGTTACTGAACCCAGTGTTATACAGTGACAGATCTGCCTCCCTGTTACGGAACCCAGTGTTATACAGTGACAGATCTGCCTCCCCTGTTACTGAAGCCAGTGTTATACAGTGACAGATCTGCCTCCCTTGTTACTGAAGCCAGTGTTATACAGTGACAGATCTGTCTCCCTGTTACTGAACCCAGTGTTATACAGTGACAGATCTGCCTCCCCTGTTACTGGACCCCAGTGTTATACAGTGACAGATCTGCCTCCCCTGTTACTGAACCCAGTGTAATACAGTGACAGATCTGCCTCCCCTGTTACTGAACCCAGTGTTATACAGTGACAGATCTGCCTCCCCGTTACTGTACCCAGTGTTATACAGTGACAGATCTGCCTCCCTGTTACTGAACCCCAGTGTTATACAGTGACAGATCTACCTCCCCGTTACTGTACCCAGTGTTATACAGTGACAGATCTGCCTCCCTGTTACTGAACCCCAGTGTTATACAGTGACAGATCTGCCTCCCCTGTTACTGAACCCCAGTGTTATACAGTGACAGATCTGCCTCCCCTGTTACTGAACCCCTGTGTTATACAGTGACAGATCTGTCTACCCGGTACTGTACTCAGTGTTATACAGTGACAGATCTGCCTCCCTGGTACTGTACCCAGTGTTATACAGTGACAGATCTGTCTACCCAGTACTGTACCCAGTGTTATACAGTGACAGATATGCCTCCCTGTTACTGAACCCAGTGTTATACAGTGACAGATCTGCCTCCCCTGTTACTGAACCCAGTGTTATACAGTGACAGATCTGCCTTCCTGTTACTGAACCCAGTGTTATACAGTGACAGATCTGCCTCCCTGTTACTGAACACAGTGTTATACAGTGACAGATCTGCCTCCCTGTTACTGTACCCAGTGTTATACAGTGACAGATCTGCCTCCCCTGTTACGGAACCCAGGGTTATACAGTGACAGATCTGCCTCCCCTGTCACTGAACCCCAGTGTTATACAGTGACAGATCTGTCTACCCGGTACTGTACCCAGTGTTATACAGTGACAGATCTGCCTTCCTGTTACTGAACCCAGTGTTATACAGTGACAGATCTGCCTCCCTGTTACTGAACACAGTGTTATACAGTGACAGATCTGCCTCCCTGTTACTGTACCCAGTGTTATACAGTGACAGATCTGCCTCCCCTGTTACGGAACCCAGGGTTATACAGTGACAGATCTGCCTCCCCTGTCACTGAACCCCAGTGTTATACAGTGACAGATCTGTCTACCCGGTACTGTACCCAGTGTTATACAGTGACAGATCTGCCTCCCTGTTACTGTACCCAGTGTTATACAGTGACAGATCTGCCTCCCTGTTACTGTAACCAGTGTTATACAGTGACAGATCTGCCTCCCCTGTTACTGAACCCAGTGTTATACAGTGACAGATCTGCCTTCCTGTTAATGTACCCAGTGTTATACAGTGACAGATCTGCCTCCCTGTTACTGTACCCAGTGTTATACAGTGACAGATCTGCCTCCCTGTTACTGAACCCAGTGTAATACAGTGACAGATCTGACTCCCTGTTACTGAAGCCAGTGTTATACAGTGACAGATCTGCCTCCCTGTTACTGAACCCCAGTGTTATACAGTGACAGATCTGCCTCCCCCTGTTACTGTACCCAGTGTTATACAGTGACATCTGCCTCCCTGTTACTGAACCCCAGTGTTATAAAGTGACAGATCTGCCTCCCCCTGTTACTGTACCCAGTGTTATACAGTGACAGATCTGCCTCCTCTGTTACTGAACCCCAATGTTATACAGTGACAGATCTGCCTCTCCTGTTACTGAACCCAGTGTTATACAGTGACAGATCTGCCTCCCCTGTTACTGAACCCAGTGTTATACAGTGACAGATCTGCCTTCCTTGTTACTGAACCCAGTGTTATACAGTGACAGATCTGCCTCCCCTGTTACTGAACCCCAGTGTTATACAGTGACAGATCTGCCTCCCTTGTTACTGAACCCAGTGATATACAGTGACAGATCTGCCTCTCCTGTTACTGTACCCAGTGTTATACAGTGACAGATCTGCCTCCCCGTTACTGTACCCAGTGTTATACAGTGACAGATCTGTCTACCCGGTACTGTACCCAGTGTTATACAGTGACAGATCTGTCTCCCTGTTACTGAACCCAGTGTTATACAGTGACAGATCTGCCTCCCGTGTTACTGAACCCCAGTGTTATACAGTGACAGATCTGCCTCCCCTGTTACTGAACCCAGTGTAATACAGTGACAGATCTGCCTCCCCTGTTACTGAACCCAGTGTTATTCAGTGACAGATCTGCCTCCCCGTTACTGTACCCAGTGTTATACAGTGACAGATCTGCCTCCCTGTTACTGAACCCCAGTGTTATACAGTGACAGATCTACCTCCCCGTTACTGTACCCAGTGTTATACAGTGACAGATCTGCCTCCCTGTTACTGAACCCCAGTGTTATACAGTGACAGATCTGCCTCCCCTGTTACTGAACCCCAGTGTTATACAGTGACAGATCTGCCTTCCTGTTACTGAACCCAGGGTTATACAGTGACAGATCTGCCTCCCTGTTACTGAACCCAGTGTTATACAGTGACAGATCTGCCTCCCTGTTACGGAACCCAGTGTTATACAGTGACAGATCTGCCTCCCCTGTTACTGAAGCCAGTGTTATACAGTGACAGATCTGCCTCCCTTGTTACTGAAGCCAGTGTTATACAGTGACAGATCTGCCTCTCCTGTTACTGTACCCAGTGTTATACAGTGACAGATCTGCCTCCCCTGTTACTGAACCCCAGTGTTATACAGTGACAGATCTGCCTTCCTGTTACTGAACCCAGGGTTATACAGTGACAGATCTGCCTCCCTGTTACTGAACCCAGTGTTATACAGTGACAGATCTGCCTCCCTGTTACTGTACCCAGTGTAATACAGTGACAGATCTGCCTCCCTGTTACTGAACCCAGTGTTATACAGTGACAGATCTGCCTCCCTGTTACTGAACCCCAGTGTTATACAGTGACAGATCTGCCTCCCCCTGTTACTGTACCCAGTGTTATACAGTGACAGATCTGCCTCCCTGTTACTGAACCCCAGTGTTATACAGTGACAGATCTGCCTCCCCCTGTTACTGTACCCAGTGTTATACAGTGACAGATCTGCCTCCCCTGTTACTGAACCCAGTGTTATACAGTGACAGATCTGCCTCCTCTGTTACTGAACCCCAATGTTATACAGTGACAGATCTGCCTCTCCTGTTATTGAACCCAGTGTTATACAGTGACAGATCTGCCTCCCCTGTTACTGAACCCAGTGTTATACAGTGACAGATCTGCCTCCCTTGTTACTGAACCCAGTGTTATACAGTGACAGATCTGCCTCCCCTGTTACTGAACCCCAGTGTTATACAGTGACAGATCTGCCTCCCTTGTTACTGAACCCAGTGATATACAGTGACAGATCTGCCTCTCCTGTTACTGTACCCAGTGTTATACAGTGACAGATCTGCCTCCCCGTTACTGTACCCAGTGTTATACAGTGACAGATCTGTCTACCCGGTACTGTACCCAGTGTTATACAGTGACAGATCTGTCTCCCTGTTACTGAACCCAGTGTTATACAGTGACAGATCTGCCTCCCCTGTTACTGAACCCCAGTGTTATACAGTGACAGATCTGCCTCCCTGTTACTGAACCCCAGTGTTATACAGTGACAGATCCGCCTCCCCTGTTACTGAACCCAGTGTTATACAGTGACAGATCTGCCTCCCCGTTACTGTACCCAGTGTTATACAGTGACAGATCTGCCTCCCTGTTACTGAACCCCAGTGTTATACAGTGACAGATCTACCTCCCCGTTACTGTACCCAGTGTTATACAGTGACAGATCTGCCTCCCTTGTTACTGAACCCAGTGTTATACAGTGACAGATCTGCCTCCCCTGTTACTGAACCCAGTGTAATACAGTGACAGATCTGCCTCCCCTGTTACTGAACCCAGTGTTATACAGTGACAGATCTGCCTCCCCGTTACTGTACCCAGTGTTATACAGTGACAGATCTGCCTCCCTGTTACTGAACCCAGTGTTATACAGTGACAGATCTGCCTCTCCTGTTACTGAACCCCAGTGTTATACAGTGACAGATCTGCCTCCCTTGTTACTGAACCCAGTGTTATACAGTGACAGATCTGCCTCCCTGTTACTGAACCCCAGTGTTATACAGTGACAGATCTGCCTCCCCCTGTTACTGTACCCAGTGTTATACAGTGACAGATCTGCCTCCCCTGTTACTGAACCCAGTGTTATACAGTGACAGATCTGCCTCCTCTGTTACTGAACCCCAATGTTATACAGTGACAGATCTGCCTCTCCTGTTATTGAACCCAGTGTTATACAGTGACAGATCTGCCTCCCCTGTTACTGAACCCAGTGTTATACAGTGACAGATCTGCCTCCCTTGTTACTGAACCCAGTGTTATACAGTGACAGATCTGCCTCCCCTGTTACTGAACCCCAGTGTTATACAGTGACAGATCTGCCTCCCTTATTACTGAACCCAGTGATATACAGTGACAGATCTGCCTCTCCTGTTACTGTACCCAGTGTTATACAGTGACAGATCTGCCTCCCCGTTACTGTACCCAGTGTTATACAGTGACAGATCTGTCTACCCGGTACTGTACCCAGTGTTATACAGTGACAGATCTGTCTCCCTGTTACTGAACCCAGTGTTATACAGTGACAGATCTGCCTCCCCTGTTACTGAACCCCAGTGTTATACAGTGACAGATCTGCCTCCCTGTTACTGAACCCCAGTGTTATACAGTGACAGATCCGCCTCCCCTGTTACTGAACCCAGTGTTATACAGTGACAGATCTGCCTCCCCGTTACTGTACCCAGTGTTATACAGTGACAGATCTGCCTCCCTGTTACTGAACCCCAGTGTTATACAGTGACAGATCTACCTCCCCGTTACTGTACCCAGTGTTATACAGTGACAGATCTGCCTCCCTTGTTACTGAACCCAGTGTTATACAGTGACAGATCTGCCTCCCCTGTTACTGAACCCAGTGTAATACAGTGACAGATCTGCCTCCCCTGTTACTGAACCCAGTGTTATACAGTGACAGATCTGCCTCCCCGTTACTGTACCCAGTGTTATACAGTGACAGATCTGCCTCCCTGTTACTGAACCCAGTGTTATACAGTGACAGATCTGCCTCTCCTGTTACTGAACCCCAGTGTTATACAGTGACAGATCTGCCTCCCTTGTTACTGAACCCAGTGTTATACAGTGACAGATCTGCCTCCCCTGTTACTGAACCCCAGTGTTATACAGTGACAGATCTGCCTCCCTTGTTACTGAAGCCAGTGTTATACAGTGACAGATCTGCCTCTCCTGTTACTGTACCCAGTGTTATACAGTGACAGATCTGCCTCCCCGTTACTGTACCCAGTGTTATACAGTGACAGATCTGCCTACCCTGTTACGGAACCCAGGGTTATACAGTGACAGATCTGCCTACCCTGTTACGGAACCCAGTGTTATACAGTGACAGATCTGCCTCCCCTGTTACTGAACCCCAGTGTTATACCGTGACAGATCTGTCTACCCGGTACTGTACCCAGTGTTATACAGTGACAGATCTGCCTCCCTGTTACTGTACCCAGTGTTATACAGAGACAGATCTGCCTCCCTGTTACTGTACCCAGTGTTATACAGTGACAGATCTGCCTCCCTGTTACTGAACCCAGTGTTATACAGTGACAGATCTGCCTCCCTGTTACTGAACCCCAGTGTTATACAGTGACAGATCTGCCTCCCCCTGTTACTGTACCCAGTGTTATACAGTGACAGATCTGCCTCCCTGTTACTGAACCCCAGTGTTATACAGTGACAGATCTGCCTCCACCTGTTACTGTACCCAGTGTTATACAGTGACAGATCTGCCTCCCCTGTTATTGAACCCAGTGTTATACAGTGACAGATCTGCCTCCTCTGTTACTGAACCCCAATGTTATACAGTGACAGATCTGCCTCTCCTGTTACTGAACCCAGTGTTATACAGTGACAGATCTGCCTCCCCTGTTACTGAACCCAGTGTAATACAGTGACAGATCTGCCTCCCTTGTTACTGAACCCAGTGTTATACAGTGACAGATCTGCCTCCCCTGTTACTGAACCCCAGTGTTATACAGTGACAGATCTGCCTCCCTTGTTACTGAACCCAGTGATATACAGTGACAGATCTGCCTCTCCTGTTACTGAACCCAGTGTTATACAGTGACAGATCTGCCTCCCTTGTTACTGAACCCAGTGTTATACAGTGACAGATCAGCCTCCCCTGTTACTGAACCCCAGTGTTATACAGTGACAGATCTGCCTCCCTTGTTACTGAACCCAGTGATATACAGTGACAGATCTGCCTCTCCTGTTACTGTACCCAGTGTTATACAGTGACAGATCTGCCTCCCCGTTACTGTACCCAGTGTTATATAGTGACAGATCTGTCTACCCGGTACTGTACCCAGTGTTATACAGTGACAGATCTGTCTCCCTGTTACTGAACCCAGTGTTATACAGTGACAGATCTGTCTCCCCTGTTACTGAACCCCAGTGTTATACAGTGACAGATCTGCCTCCCCTGGTACTGAACCCAGTGTAATACAGTGACAGATCTGCCTCCCCTGTTACTGAACCCAGTGTTATACAGTGACAGATCTGCCTCCCCGTTACTGTACCCAGTGTTATACAGTGACAGATCTGCCTCCCTGTTACTGAACCCCAGTGTTATACAGTGACAGATCTACCTCCCCGTTACTGTACCCAGTGTTATACAGTGACAGATCTGCCTCCCTGTTACTGAACCCCAGTGTTATACAGTGACAGATCTGCCTCCCCTGTTACGGAACCCAGGGTTATACAGTGACAGATCTGCCTCCCCTGTCACTGAACCCCAGTGTTATACAGTGACAGATCTGTCTACCCGGTACTATACCCAGTGTTATACAGTGACAGATCTGCCTCCCTGTTACTGTACCCAGTCATATACAGTGACAGATCTGCCCCCCTGTTACTGTAACCAGTGTTATACAGTGACAGATCTGCCTCCCCTGTTACTGAACCCAGTGTTATACAGTGACAGATCTGCCTCCCTGTTACTGTACCCAGTGTTATACAGTGACAGATCTGCCTCCCTGTTACTGTACCCAGTGTTATACAGTGACAGATCTGCCTCCCTGTTACTGAACCCAGTGTAATACAGTGACAGATCTGCCTCCCTGTTACTGAACCCAGTGCTATACAGTGACAGATCTGCCTCCCTGTTACTGAACCCCAGTGTTATAAAGTGACAGATCTGCCTCCCCTGTTACTGAACCCCTGTGTTATACAGTGACAGATCTGTCTACCCGGTACTGTACCCAGTGTTATACAGTGACAGATCTGCCTCCCTGGTACTGTACCCAGTGTTATACAGTGACAGATCTGTCTACCCAGTACTGTACCCAGTGTTATACAGTGAAAGATATGCCTCCCTGTTACTGAACCCAGTGTTATACAGTGACAGATCTGCCTCCCCTGTTACTGAACCCAGTGTTATACAGTGACAGATCTGCCTTCCTGTTACTGAACCCAGTGTTATACAGTGACAGATCTGCCTCCCTGTTACTGAACACAGTGTTATACAGTGACAGATCTGCCTCCCTGTTACTGTACCCAGTGTTATACAGTGACAGATCTGCCTCCCCTGTTACGGAACCCAGGGTTATACAGTGACAGATCTGCCTCCCCTGTCACTGAACCCCAGTGTTATACAGTGACAGATCTGTCTACCCGGTACTGTACCCAGTGTTATACAGTGACAGATCTGCCTCCCTGTTACTGTACCCAGTCATATACAGTGACAGATCTGCCTCCCTGTTACTGTAACCAGTGTTATACAGTGACAGATCTGCCTCCCCTGTTACTGAACCCAGTGTTATACAGTGACAGATCTGCCTCCCTGTTACTGTACCCAGTGTTATACAGTGACAGATCTGCCTCCCTGTTACTGTACCCAGTGTTATACAGTGACAGATCTGCCTCCCTGTTACTGAACCAAGTGTAATACAGTGACAGATCTGCCTCCCTGTTACTGAACCCAGTGTTATACAGTGACAGATCTGCCTCCCTGTTACTGAACCCCAGTGTTATACAGTGACAGATCTGCCTCCCCCGTTACTGTACCCAGTGTTATACAGTGACAGATCTGCCTCCCTGTTACTGAACCCCAGTGTTATAAAGTGACAGATCTGCCTCCCCCTGTTACTGTACCCAGTGTTATACAGTGACAGATCTGCCTCCCTGTTACTGAACCCCAGTGTTATACAGTGACAGATCTACCTCCCCGTTACTGTACCCAGTGTTATACAGTGACAGATCTGCCTCCCTGTTACTGAACCCCAGTGTTATACAGTGACAGATCTGCCTCCCCTGTTACTGAACCCCAGTGTTATACAGTGACAGATCTGCCTCCCCTGTTACTGAACCCCTGTGTTATACAGTGACAGATCTGTCTACCCGGTACTGTACCCAGTGTTATACAGTGACAGATCTGCCTCCCTGGTACTGTACCCAGTGTTATACAGTGACAGATCTGTCTACCCAGTACTGTACCCAGTGTTATACAGTGACAGATATGCCTCCCTGTTACTGAACCCAGTGTTATACAGTGACAGATCTGCCTCCCCTGTTACTGAACCCAGTGTTATACAGTGACAGATCTGCCTTCCTGTTACTGAACCCAGTGTTATACAGTGACAGATCTGCCTCCCTGTTACTGAACACAGTGTTATACAGTGACAGATCTGCCTCCCTGTTACTGTACCCAGTGTTATACAGTGACAGATCTGCCTCCCCTGTTACGGAACCCAGGGTTATACAGTGACAGATCTGCCTCCCCTGTCACTGAACCCCAGTGTTATACAGTGACAGATCTGTCTACCCGGTACTGTACCCAGTGTTATACAGTGACAGATCTGCCTCCCTGTTACTGTACCCAGTGTTATACAGTGACAGATCTGCCTCCCTGTTACTGAACCCCAGTGTTATAAAGTGACAGATCTGCCTCCCCCTGTTACTGTACCCAGTGTTATACAGTGACAGATCTGCCTCCCTGTTACTGAACCCCAGTGTTATACAGTGACAGATCTACCTCCCCGTTACTGTACCCAGTGTTATACAGTGACAGATCTGCCTCCCTGTTACTGAACCCCAGTGTTATACAGTGACAGATCTGCCTCCCCTGTTACTGAACCCCAGTGTTATACAGTGACAGATCTCCCTCCCCTGTTACTGAACCCCTGTGTTATACAGTGACAGATCTGTCTACCCGGTACTGTACCCAGTGTTATACAGTGACAGATCTGCCTCCCTGGTACTGTACCCAGTGTTATACAGTGACAGATCTGTCTACCCAGTACTGTACCCAGTGTTATACAGTGACAGATATGCCTCCCTGTTACTGAACCCAGTGTTATACAGTGACAGATCTGCCTCCCCTGTTACTGAACCCAGTGTTATACAGTGACAGATCTGCCTTCCTGTTACTGAACCCAGTGTTCTACAGTGACAGATCTGCCTCCCTGTTACTGAACACAGTGTTATACAGTGACAGATCTGCCTCCCTGTTACTGTACCCAGTGTTATACAGTGACAGATCTTCCTCCCCTGTTACGGAACCCAGGGTTATACAGTGACAGATCTGCCTCCCCTGTCACTGAACCCCAGTGTTATACAGTGACAGATCTGTCTACCCGGTACTGTACCCAGTGTTATACAGTGACAGATCTGCCTCCCTGTTACTGTACCCAGTGTTATACAGTGACAGATCTGCCTCCCTGTTACTGTAACCAGTGTTATACAGTTACAGATCTGCCTCCCCTGTTACTGAACCCAGTGTTATACAGTGACAGATCTGCCTCCCTGTTACTGTACCCAGTGTTATACAGTGACAGATCTGCCTCCTTGTTACTGTACCCAGTGTTATACAGTGACAGATCTGCCTCCCTGTTACTGAACCCAGTGTAATACAGTGACAGATCTGCCTCCCTGTTACTGAACCCAGTGTTATACAGTGACAGATCTGCCTCCCTGTTACTGAACCCCAGTGTTATACAGTGACAGATCTGCCTCCCACTGTTACTGTACCCAGTGTTATACAGTGACAGATCTGCCTCCCTGTTACTGAACCCCAGTGTTATAAAGTGACAGATCTGCCTCCCCCTGTTACTGTACCCAGTGTTATACAGTGACAGATCTGCCTCACCTGTTACTGAACCCAGTGTTATACAGTGACAGATCTGCCTCCTCTGTTACTGAACCCCAATGTTATACAGTGACAGATCTGCCTCTCCTGTTACTGAACCCAGTGTTATACAGTGACAGATCTGCCTCCCCTGTTACTGAACCCAGTGTTATACAGTGACAGATCTGCCTCCCTTGTTACTGAACCCAGTGTTATACAGTGACAGATCTGCCTCCCCGTTACTGTACCCAGTGTTATACAGTGACAGATCTGCCTCCCTGTTACTGAACCCCAGTGTTATACAGTGACAGATCTGCCTCCCCCTGTTACTGTACCCAGTGTTATACAGTGACAGATCTGCCTCCCCTGTTACTGAACCCAGTGTTATACAGTGACAGATCTGCCTCCTCTGTTACTGAACCCCAATGTTATACAGTGACAGATCTGCCTCTCCTGTTATTGAACCCAGTGTTATACAGTGACAGATCTGCCTCCCCTGTTACTGAACCCAGTGTTATACAGTGACAGATCTGCCTCCCCTGTTACTGAACCCAGTGTTATACAGTGACAGATCTGCCTTCCTGTTACTGAACCCAGTGTTATACAGTGACAGATCTGCCTCCCTGTTACTGAACACAGTGTTATACAGTGACAGATCTGCCTCCCTGTTACTGTACCCAGTGTTATACAGTGACAGATCTGCCTCCCCTGTTACGGAACCCAGGGTTATACAGTGACAGATCTGCCTCCCCTGTCACTGAACCCCAGTGTTATACAGTGACAGATCTGTCTACCCGGTACTGTACCCAGTGTTATACAGTGACAGATCTGCCTCCCTGTTACTGTACCCAGTGTTATACAGTGACAGATCTGCCTCCCTGTTACTGTAAACAGTGTTATACAGTGACAGATCTGCCTCCCCTGTTACTGAACCCAGTGTTATACAGTGACAGATCTGCCTCCCTGTTACTGTACCCAGTGTTATACAGTGACAGATCTGCCTCCTTGTTACTGTACCCAGTGTTATACAGTGACAGATCTGCCTCCCTGTTACTGAACCCAGTGTAATACAGTGACAGATCTGCCTCCCTGTTACTGAACCCAGTGTTATACAGTGACAGATCTGCCTCCCTGTTACTGAACCCCAGTGTTATACAGTGACAGATCTGCCTCCCCCTGTTACTGTACCCAGTGTTATACAGTGACAGATCTGCCTCCCTGTTACTGAACCCCAGTGTTATAAAGTGACAGATCTGCCTCCCCCTGTTACTGTACCCAGTGTTATACAGTGACAGATCTGCCTCACCTGTTACTGAACCCAGTGTTATACAGTGACAGATCTGCCTCCTCTGTTACTGAACCCCAATGTTATACAGTGACAGATCTGCCTCTCCTGTTACTGAACCCAGTGTTATACAGTGACAGATCTGCCTCCCCTGTTACTGAACCCAGTGTTATACAGTGACAGATCTGCCTCCCTTGTTACTGAACCCAGTGTTATACAGTGACAGATCTGCCTCCCCGTTACTGTACCCAGTGTTATACAGTGACAGATCTGCCTCCCTGTTACTGAACCCCAGTGTTATACAGTGACAGATCTGCCTCCCCCTGTTACTGTACCCAGTGTTATACAGTGACAGATCTGCCTCCCCTGTTACTGAACCCAGTGTTATACAGTGACAGATCTGCCTCCTTTGTTACTGAACCCCAATGTTATACAGTGACAGATCTGCCTCTCCTGTTATTGAACCCAGTGTTATACAGTGACAGATCTGCCTCCCCTGTTACTGAACCCAGTGTTATACAGTGACAGATCTGCCTCCCTTGTTACTGAACCCAGTGTTATACAGTGACAGAACTGCCTCCCCTGTTACTGAACCCCAGTGTTATACAGTGACAGATCTGCCTCCCTTGTTACTGAACCCAGTGATATACAGTGACAGATCTGCCTCTCCTGTTACTGTAACCAGTGTTATACAGTGACAGATCTGCCTCCCCGTTACTGTACCCAGTGTTATACAGTGACAGATCTGTCTACCCGGTACTGTACCCAGTGTTATACAGTGACAGATCTGTCTCCCTGTTACTGAACCCAGTGATATACAGTGACAGATCTGCCTCCCCTGTTACTGAACCCCAGTGTTATACAGTGATAGATCTGCCTCCCCTGTTACTGAACCCAGTGTAATACAGTGACAGATCCGCCTCCCCTGTTACTGAACCCAGTGTTATACAGTGACAGATCTGCCTCCCCGTTACTGTACCCAGTGTTATACAGTGACAGATCTGCCTCCCTGTTACTGAACCCCAGTGTTATACAGTGACAGATCTACCTCCCCGTTACTGTACCCAGTGTTATACAGTGACAGATCTGCCTCCCTTGTTACTGAACCCAGTGTTATACAGTGACAGATCTGCCTGCCTGTTACTGAACCCAGTGTAATACAGTGACAGATCTGCCTCCCCTGTTACTGAACCCAGTGTTATACAGTGACAGATCTGCCTCCCCGTTACTGTACCCAGTGTTATACAGTGACAGATCTGCCTCCCTGTTACTGAACCCAGTGTTATACAGTGACAGATCTGCCTCTCCTGTTACTGAACACCAGTGTTATACAGTGACAGATCTGCCTCCCTTGTTACTGAACCCAGTGTTATACAGTGACAGATCTGCCTCCCCTGTTACTGAACCCCAGTGTTATACCGTGACAGATCTGCCTCCCTTGTTACTGAAGCCAGTGTTATACAGTGACAGATCTGCCTCTCCTGTTACTGTACCCAGTGTTATACAGTGACAGATCTGCCTCCCCGTTACTGTACCCAGTGTTATACAGTGACAGATCTGCCTACCCTGTTACGGAACCCAGGGTTATACAGTGACAGATCTGCCTACCCTGTTACGGAACCCAGTGTTATACAGAGACAGATCTGCCTCCCTGTTACTGTACCCAGTGTTATACAGTGACAGATCTGCCTCCCTGTTACTGAACCCAGTGTTATACAGTGACAGATCTGCCTCCCTGTTACTGTACCCAGTGTTATACAGTGACAGATCTGCCTCCCTGTTACTGTACCCAGTGTTATACAGTGACAGATCTGCCTCCCTGTTACTGAACCCAGTGTAATACAGTGACAGATCTGCCTCCCTGTTACTGAAGCCAGTGTTATACAGTGACAGATCTGCCTCCCTGTTACTGAACCCCAGTGTTATACAGTGACAGATCTGCCTCCCCCTGTTACTGTACCCAGTGTTATACAGTGACAGATCTGCCTCCCTGTTACTGTACCCAGTGTTATACAGTGACAGATCTGCCTCCCTGTTACTGTACCCAGTGTTATACAGTGACAGATCTGCCTCCCTGTTACTGAACCCAGTGTAATACAGTGACAGATCTGCCTCCCTGTTACTGAACCCAGTGTTATACAGTGACAGATCTGCCTCCCTGTTACTGAACCCCAGTGTTATACAGTGACAGATCTGCCTCCCCCGTTACTGTACCCAGTGTTATACAGTGACAGATCTGCCTCCCTGTTACTGAACCCCAGTGTTATAAAGTGACAGATCTGCCTCCCCCTGTTACTGTACCCAGTGTTATACAGTGACAGATCTGCCTCCCTGTTACTGAACCCCAGTGTTATACAGTGACAGATCTACCTCCCCGTTACTGTACCCAGTGTTATACAGTGACAGATCTGCCTCCCTGTTACTGAACCCCAGTGTTATACAGTGACAGATCTGCCTCCCCTGTTACTGAACCCCAGTGTTATACAGTGACAGATCTGCCTCCCCTGTTACTGAACCCCTGTGTTATACAGTGACAGATCTGTCTACCCGGTACTGTACCCAGTGTTATACAGTGACAGATCTGCCTCCCTGGTACTGTACCCAGTGTTATACAGTGACAGATCTGTCTACCCAGTACTGTACCCAGTGTTATACAGTGACAGATATGCCTCCCTGTTACTGAACCCAGTGTTATAAAGTGACAGATCTGCCTCCCCTGTTACTGAACCCAGTGTTATACAGTGACAGATCTGCCTTCCTGTTACTGAACCCAGTGTTATACAGTGAGAGATCTGCCTCCCTGTTACTGAACACAGTGTTATACAGTGACAGATCTGCCTCCCTGTTACTGTACCCTGTGTTATACAGTGACAGATCTGCCTCCCCTGTTACGGAACCCAGGGTTATACAGTGACAGATCTGCCTCCCCTGTCACTGAACCCCAGTGTTATACAGTGACAGATCTGTCTACCCGGTACTGTACCCAGTGTTATACAGTGACAGATCTGCCTCCCTGTTACTGTACCCAGTGTTATACAGTGACAGATCTGCCTCCCTGTTACTGTAACCAGTGTTATACAGTGACAGATCTGCCTCCCCTGTTACTGAACCCAGTGTTATACAGTGACAGATCTGCCTCCCTGTTACTGTACCCAGTGTTATACAGTGACAGATCTGCCTCCCTGTTACTGTACCCAGTGTTATACAGTGACAGATCTGCCTCCCTGTTACTGAACCCAGTGTAATACAGTGACAGATCTGCCTCCCTGTTACTGAACCCAGTGTTATACAGTGACAGATCTGCCTCCCTGTTACTGAACCCCAGTGTTATACAGTGACAGATCTGCCTCCCCCTGTTACTGTACCCAGTGTTATACAGTGACAGATCTGCCTCCCTGTTACTGAACCCCAGTGTTATAAAGTGACAGATCTGCCTCCCCCTGTTACTGTACCCAGTGTTATACAGTGACAGATCTGCCTCACCTGTTACTGAACCCAGTGTTATACAGTGACAGATCTGCCTCCTCTGTTACTGAACCCCAATGTTATACAGTGACAGATCTGCCTCTCCTGTTACTGAACCCAGTGTTATACAGTGACAGATCTGCCTCCCCTGTTACTGAACCCAGTGTTATACAGTGACAGATCTGCCTCCTTTGTTACTGAACCCAGTGTTATACAGTGACAGATCTGCCTCCCCGTTACTGTACCCAGTGTTATACAGTGACAGATCTGCCTCCCTGTTACTGAACCCCAGTGTTATACAGTGACAGATCTACCTCCCCGTTACTGTACCCAGTGTTATACAGTGACAGATCTGCCTCCCTGTTACTGAACCCCAGTGTTATACAGTGACAGATCTGCCTCCCTTGTTACTGAACCCAGTGATATACAGTGACAGATCTGTCTCTCCTGTTACTGAACCAGTGTTATACAGTGACAGATCTGCCTCCCTTGTTACTGAACCCAGTGTTATACAGTGACAGATCTGCCTCCCCTGTTACTGAACCCCAGTGTTATACAGTGACAGATCTGCCTCCCTTGTTACTGAACCCAGTGATATACAGTGACAGATCTGCCTCTCCTGTTACTGTACCCAGTGTTATACAGTGACAGATCTGCCTCCCCGTTACTGTACCCAGTGTTATACAGTGACAGATCTGTCTACCCGGTACTGTACCCAGTGTTATACAGTGACAGATCTGTCTCCCTGTTACTGAACCCAGTGTTATACAGTGACAGATCTGCCTCCCCTGTTACTGAACCCCAGTGTTATACAGTGACAGATCTGCCTCCCCTGTTACTGAACCCAGTGTAATACAGTGACAGATCTGCCTCCCCTGTTACTGAACCCAGTGTTATACAGTGACAGATCTGCCTCCCCGTTACTGTACCCAGTGTTATACAGTGACAGATCTGCCTCCCTGTTACTGAACCCCAGTGTTATACAGTGACAGATCTACCTCCCCGTTACTGTACCCAGTGTTATACAGTGACAGATCTGCCTCCCTGTTACTGAACCCCAGTGTTATACAGTGACAGATCTGCCTCCCCTGTTACTGAACCCCAGTGTTATACAGTGACAGATCTGCCTCCACTGTTACTGAACCCCTGTGTTATACAGTGACAGATCTGTCTACCCGGTACTGTACTCAGTGTTATACAGTGACAGATCTGCCTCCCTGGTACTGTACCCAGTGTTATACAGTGACAGATCTGTCTACCCAGTACTGTACCCAGTGTTATACAGTGACAGATATGCCTCCCTGTTACTGAACCCAGTGTTATACAGTGACAGATCTGCCTCCCCTGTTACTGAACCCAGTGTTATACAGTGACAGATCTGCCTTCCTGTTACTGAACCCAGTGTTATACAGTGACAGATCTGCCTCCCTGTTACTGAACACAGTGTTATACAGTGACAGATCTGCCTCCCTGTTACTGTACCCAGTGTTATACAGTGACAGATCTGCCTCCCCTGTTACGGAACCCAGGGTTATACAGTGACAGATCTGCCTCCCCTGTCACTGAACCCCAGTGTTATACAGTGACAGATCTGTCTACCCGGTACTGTACCCAGTGTTATACAGTGACAGATCTGCCTTCCTGTTACTGAACCCAGTGTTATACAGTGACAGATCTGCCTCCCTGTTACTGAACACAGTGTTATACAGTGACAGATCTGCCTCCCTGTTACTGTACCCAGTGTTATACAGTGACAGATCTGCCTCCCCTGTTACGGAACCCAGGGTTATACAGTGACAGATCTGCCTCCCCTGTCACTGAACCCCAGTGTTATACAGTGACAGATCTGTCTACCCGGTACTGTACCCAGTGTTATACAGTGACAGATCTGCCTCCCTGTTACTGTACCCAGTGTTATACAGTGACAGATCTGCCTCCCTGTTACTGTAACCAGTGTTATACAGTGACAGATCTGCCTCCCCTGTTACTGAACCCAGTGTTATACAGTGACAGATCTGCCTTCCTGTTACTGTACCCAGTGTTATACAGTGACAGATCTGCCTCCCTGTTACTGTACCCAGTGTTATACAGTGACAGATCTGCCTCCCTGTTACTGAACCCAGTGTAATACAGTGACAGATCTGCCTCACTGTTACTGAAGCCAGTGTTATACAGTGACAGATCTGCCTCCCTGTTACTGAACCCCAGTGTTATACAGTGACAGATCTGCCTCCCCTGTTACTGAACCCAGTGTTATACAGTGACAGATCTGCCTCCTCTGTTACTGAACCCCAATGTTATACAGTGACAGATCTGCCTCTCCTGTTACTGTACCCAGTGTTATACAGTGACAGATCTGCCTCCCCTGTTACTGAACCCAGTGTTATACAGTGACAGATCTGCCTCCTCTGTTACTGAACCCCAATGTTATACAGTGACAGATCTGCCTCTCCTGTTATTGAACCCAGTGTTATACAGTGACAGATCTGCCTCCCCTGTTACTGAACCCAGTGTTATACAGTGACAGATCTGCCTCCCTTGTTACTGAACCCAGTGTTATACAGTGACAGATCTGCCTCCCCTGTTACTGAACCCCAGTGTTATACAGTGACAGATCTGCCTCCCTTATTACTGAACCCAGTGATATACAGTGACAGATCTGCCTCTCCTGTTACTGTACCCAGTGTTATACAGTGACAGATCTGCCTCCCCGTTACTGTACCCAGTGTTATACAGTGACAGATCTGTCTACCCGGTACTGTACCCAGTGTTATACAGTGACAGATCTGTCTCCCTGTTACTGAACCCAGTGTTATACAGTGACAGATCTGCCTCCCCTGTTACTGAACCCCAGTGTTATACAGTGACAGATCTGCCTCCCTGTTACTGAACCCCAGTGTTATACAGTGACAGATCCGCCTCCCCTGTTACTGAACCCAGTGTTATACAGTGACAGATCTGCCTCCCCGTTACTGTACCCAGTGTTATACAGTGACAGATCTGCCTCCCTGTTACTGAACCCCAGTGTTATACAGTGACAGATCTACCTCCCCGTTACTGTACCCAGTGTTATACAGTGACAGATCTGCCTCCCTTGTTACTGAACCCAGTGTTATACAGTGACAGATCTGCCTCCCCTGTTACTGAACCCAGTGTAATACAGTGACAGATCTGCCTCCCCTGTTACTGAACCCAGTGTTATACAGTGACAGATCTGCCTCCCCGTTACTGTACCCAGTGTTATACAGTGACAGATCTGCCTCCCTGTTACTGAACCCAGTGTTATACAGTGACAGATCTGCCTCTCCTGTTACTGAACCCCAGTGTTATACAGTGACAGATCTGCCTCCCTTGTTACTGAACCCAGTGTTATACAGTGACAGATCTGCCTCCCCTGTTACTGAACCCCAGTGTTATACAGTGACAGATCTGCCTCCCTTGTTACTGAAGCCAGTGTTATACAGTGACAGATCTGCCTCTCCTGTTACTGTACCCAGTGTTATACAGTGACAGATCTGCCTCCCCGTTACTGTACCCAGTGTTATACAGTGACAGATCTGCCTACCCTGTTACGGAACCCAGGGTTATACAGTGACAGATCTGCCTACCCTGTTACGGAACCCAGTGTTATACAGTGACAGATCTGCCTCCCCTGTTACTGAACCCCAGTGTTATACCGTGACAGATCTGTCTACCCGGTACTGTACCCAGTGTTATACAGTGACAGATCTGCCTCCCTGTTACTGTACCCAGTGTTATACAGAGACAGATCTGCCTCCCTGTTACTGTACCCAGTGTTATACAGTGACAGATCTGCCTCCCTGTTACTGAACCCAGTGTTATACAGTGACAGATCTGCCTCCCTGTTACTGAACCCCAGTGTTATACAGTGACAGATCTGCCTCCCCCTGTTACTGTACCCAGTGTTATACAGTGACAGATCTGCCTCCCTGTTACTGAACCCCAGTGTTATACAGTGACAGATCTGCCTCCACCTGTTACTGTACCCAGTGTTATACAGTGACAGATCTGCCTCCCCTGTTATTGAACCCAGTGTTATACAGTGACAGATCTGCCTCCTCTGTTACTGAACCCCAATGTTATACAGTGACAGATCTGCCTCTCCTGTTACTGAACCCAGTGTTATACAGTGACAGATCTGCCTCCCCTGTTACTGAACCCAGTGTAATACAGTGACAGATCTGCCTCCCTTGTTACTGAACCCAGTGTTATACAGTGACAGATCTGCCTCCCCTGTTACTGAACCCCAGTGTTATACAGTGACAGATCTGCCTCCCTTGTTACTGAACCCAGTGATATACAGTGACAGATCTGCCTCTCCTGTTACTGAACCCAGTGTTATACAGTGACAGATCTGCCTCCCTTGTTACTGAACCCAGTGTTATACAGTGACAGATCAGCCTCCCCTGTTACTGAACCCCAGTGTTATACAGTGACAGATCTGCCTCCCTTGTTACTGAACCCAGTGATATACAGTGACAGATCTGCCTCTCCTGTTACTGTACCCAGTGTTATACAGTGACAGATCTGCCTCCCCGTTACTGTACCCAGTGTTATACAGTGACAGATCTGTCTACCCGGTACTGTACCCAGTGTTATACAGTGACAGATCTGTCTCCCTGTTACTGAACCCAGTGTTATACAGTGACAGATCTGCCTCCCCTGTTACTGAACCCCAGTGTTATACAGTGACAGATCTGCCTCCCCTGGTACTGAACCCAGTGTAATACAGTGACAGATCTGCCTCCCCTGTTACTGAACCCAGTGTTATACAGTGACAGATCTGCCTCCCCGTTACTGTACCCAGTGTTATACAGTGACAGATCTGCCTCCCTGTTACTGAACCCCAGTGTTATACAGTGACAGATCTACCTCCCCGTTACTGTACCCAGTGTTATACAGTGACAGATCTGCCTCCCTGTTACTGAACCCCAGTGTTATACAGTGACAGATCTGCCTCCCCTGTTACGGAACCCAGGGTTATACAGTGACAGATCTGCCTCCCCTGTCACTGAACCCCAGTGTTATACAGTGACAGATCTGTCTACCCGGTACTATACCCAGTGTTATACAGTGACAGATCTGCCTCCCTGTTACTGTACCCAGTCATATACAGTGACAGATCTGCCTCCCTGTTACTGTAACCAGTGTTATACAGTGACAGATCTGCCTCCCCTGTTACTGAACCCAGTGTTATACAGTGACAGATCTGCCTCCCTGTTACTGTACCCAGTGTTATACAGTGACAGATCTGCCTCCCTGTTACTGTACCCAGTGTTATACAGTGACAGATCTGCCTCCCTGTTACTGAACCCAGTGTAATACAGTGACAGATCTGCCTCCCTGTTACTGAACCCAGTGCTATACAGTGACAGATCTGCCTCCCTGTTACTGAACCCCAGTGTTATAAAGTGACAGATCTGCCTCCCCTGTTACTGAACCCCTGTGTTATACAGTGACAGATCTGTCTACCCGGTACTGTACCCAGTGTTATACAGTGACAGATCTGCCTCCCTGGTACTGTACCCAGTGTTATACAGTGACAGATCTGTCTACCCAGTACTGTACCCAGTGTTATACAGTGACAGATATGCCTCCCTGTTACTGAACCCAGTGTTATACAGTGACAGATCTGCCTCCCCTGTTACTGAACCCAGTGTTATACAGTGACAGATCTGCCTTCCTGTTACTGAACCCAGTGTTATACAGTGACAGATCTGCCTCCCTGTTACTGAACACAGTGTTATACAGTGACAGATCTGCCTCCCTGTTACTGTACCCAGTGTTATACAGTGACAGATCTGCCTCCCCTGTTACGGAACCCAGGGTTATACAGTGACAGATCTGCCTCCCCTGTCACTGAACCCCAGTGTTATACAGTGACAGATCTGTCTACCCGGTACTGTACCCAGTGTTATACAGTGACAGATCTGCCTCCCTGTTACTGTACCCAGTCATATACAGTGACAGATCTGCCTCCCTGTTACTGTAACCAGTGTTATACAGTGACAGATCTGCCTCCCCTGTTACTGAACCCAGTGTTATACAGTGACAGATCTGCCTCCCTGTTACTGTACCCAGTGTTATACAGTGACAGATCTGCCTCCCTGTTACTGTACCCAGTGTTATACAGTGACAGATCTGCCTCCCTGTTACTGAACCCAGTGTAATACAGTGACAGATCTGCCTCCCTGTTACTGAACCCAGTGTTATACAGTGACAGATCTGCCTCCCTGTTACTGAACCCCAGTGTTATACAGTGACAGATCTGCCTCCCCCGTTACTGTACCCAGTGTTATACAGTGACAGATCTGCCTCCCTGTTACTGAACCCCAGTGTTATAAAGTGACAGATCTGCCTCCCCCTGTTACTGTACCCAGTGTTATACAGTGACAGATCTGCCTCCCTGTTACTGAACCCCAGTGTTATACAGTGACAGATCTACCTCCCCGTTACTGTACCCAGTGTTATACAGTGACAGATCTGCCTCCCTGTTACTGAACCCCAGTGTTATACAGTGACAGATCTGCCTCCCCTGTTACTGAACCCCAGTGTTATACAGTGACAGATCTGCCTCCCCTGTTACTGAACCCCTGTGTTATACAGTGACAGATCTGTCTACCCGGTACTGTACCCAGTGTTATACAGTGACAGATCTGCCTCCCTGGTACTGTACCCAGTGTTATACAGTGACAGATCTGTCTACCCAGTACTGTACCCAGTGTTATACAGTGACAGATATGCCTCCCTGTTACTGAACCCAGTGTTATACAGTGACAGATCTGCCTCCCCTGTTACTGAACCCAGTGTTATACAGTGACAGATCTGCCTTCCTGTTACTGAACCCAGTGTTATACAGTGACAGATCTGCCTCCCTGTTACTGAACACAGTGTTATACAGTGACAGATCTGCCTCCCTGTTACTGTACCCAGTGTTATACAGTGACAGATCTGCCTCCCCTGTTACGGAACCCAGGGTTATACAGTGACAGATCTGCCTCCCCTGTCACTGAACCCCAGTGTTATACAGTGACAGATCTGTCTACCCGGTACTGTACCCAGTGTTATACAGTGACAGATCTGCCTCCCTGTTACTGTACCCAGTGTTATACAGTGACAGATCTGCCTCCCTGTTACTGAACCCCAGTGTTATAAAGTGACAGATCTGCCTCCCCCTGTTACTGTACCCAGTGTTATACAGTGACAGATCTGCCTCCCTGTTACTGAACCCCAGTGTTATACAGTGACAGATCTACCTCCCCGTTACTGTACCCAGTGTTATACAGTGACAGATCTGCCTCCCTGTTACTGAACCCCAGTGTTATACAGTGACAGATCTGCCTCCCCTGTTACTGAACCCCAGTGTTATACAGTGACAGATCTCCCTCCCCTGTTACTGAACCCCTGTGTTATACAGTGACAGATCTGTCTACCCGGTACTGTACCCAGTGTTATACAGTGACAGATCTGCCTCCCTGGTACTGTACCCAGTGTTATACAGTGACAGATCTGTCTACCCAGTACTGTACCCAGTGTTATACAGTGACAGATATGCCTCCCTGTTACTGAACCCAGTGTTATACAGTGACAGATCTGCCTCCCCTGTTACTGAACCCAGTGTTATACAGTGACAGATCTGCCTTCCTGTTACTGAACCCAGTGTTCTACAGTGACAGATCTGCCTCCCTGTTACTGAACACAGTGTTATACAGTGACAGATCTGCCTCCCTGTTACTGTACCCAGTGTTATACAGTGACAGATCTTCCTCCCCTGTTACGGAACCCAGGGTTATACAGTGACAGATCTGCCTCCCCTGTCACTGAACCCCAGTGTTATACAGTGACAGATCTGTCTACCCGGTACTGTACCCAGTGTTATACAGTGACAGATCTGCCTCCCTGTTACTGTACCCAGTGTTATACAGTGACAGATCTGCCTCCCTGTTACTGTAACCAGTGTTATACAGTGACAGATCTGCCTCCCCTGTTACTGAACCCAGTGTTATACAGTGACAGATCTGCCTCCCTGTTACTGTACCCAGTGTTATACAGTGACAGATCTGCCTCCTTGTTACTGTACCCAGTGTTATACAGTGACAGATCTGCCTCCCTGTTACTGAACCCAGTGTAATACAGTGACAGATCTGCCTCCCTGTTACTGAACCCAGTGTTATACAGTGACAGATCTGCCTCCCTGTTACTGAACCCCAGTGTTATACAGTGACAGATCTGCCTCCCACTGTTACTGTACCCAGTGTTATACAGTGACAGATCTGCCTCCCTGTTACTGAACCCCAGTGTTATAAAGTGACAGATCTGCCTCCCCCTGTTACTGTACCCAGTGTTATACAGTGACAGATCTGCCTCACCTGTTACTGAACCCAGTGTTATACAGTGACAGATCTGCCTCCTCTGTTACTGAACCCCAATGTTATACAGTGACAGATCTGCCTCTCCTGTTACTGAACCCAGTGTTATACAGTGACAGATCTGCCTCCCCTGTTACTGAACCCAGTGTTATACAGTGACAGATCTGCCTCCCTTGTTACTGAACCCAGTGTTATACAGTGACAGATCTGCCTCCCCGTTACTGTACCCAGTGTTATACAGTGACAGATCTGCCTCCCTGTTACTGAACCCCAGTGTTATACAGTGACAGATCTGCCTCCCCCTGTTACTGTACCCAGTGTTATACAGTGACAGATCTGCCTCCCCTGTTACTGAACCCAGTGTTATACAGTGACAGATCTGCCTCCTCTGTTACTGAACCCCAATGTTATACAGTGACAGATCTGCCTCTCCTGTTATTGAACCCAGTGTTATACAGTGACAGATCTGCCTCCCCTGTTACTGAACCCAGTGTTATACAGTGACAGATCTGCCTCCCCTGTTACTGAACCCAGTGTTATACAGTGACAGATCTGCCTTCCTGTTACTGAACCCAGTGTTATACAGTGACAGATCTGCCTCCCTGTTACTGAACACAGTGTTATACAGTGACAGATCTGCCTCCCTGTTACTGTACCCAGTGTTATACAGTGACAGATCTGCCTCCCCTGTTACGGAACCCAGGGTTATACAGTGACAGATCTGCCTCCCCTGTCACTGAACCCCAGTGTTATACAGTGACAGATCTGTCTACCCGGTACTGTACCCAGTGTTATACAGTGACAGATCTGCCTCCCTGTTACTGTACCCAGTGTTATACAGTGACAGATCTGCCTCCCTGTTACTGTAAACAGTGTTATACAGTGACAGATCTGCCTCCCCTGTTACTGAACCCAGTGTTATACAGTGACAGATCTGCCTCCCTGTTACTGTACCCAGTGTTATACAGTGACAGATCTGCCTCCTTGTTACTGTACCCAGTGTTATACAGTGACAGATCTGCCTCCCTGTTACTGAACCCAGTGTAATACAGTGACAGATCTGCCTCCCTGTTACTGAACCCAGTGTTATACAGTGACAGATCTGCCTCCCTGTTACTGAACCCCAGTGTTATACAGTGACAGATCTGCCTCCCCCTGTTACTGTACCCAGTGTTATACAGTGACAGATCTGCCTCCCTGTTACTGAACCCCAGTGTTATAAAGTGACAGATCTGCCTCCCCCTGTTACTGTACCCAGTGTTATACAGTGACAGATCTGCCTCACCTGTTACTGAACCCAGTGTTATACAGTGACAGATCTGCCTCCTCTGTTACTGAACCCCAATGTTATACAGTGACAGATCTGCCTCTCCTGTTACTGAACCCATTGTTATACAGTGACAGATCTGCCTCCCCTGTTACTGAACCCAGTGTTATACAGTGACAGATCTGCCTCCCTTGTTACTGAACCCAGTGTTATACAGTGACAGATCTGCCTCCCCGTTACTGTACCCAGTGTTATACAGTGACAGATCTGCCTCCCTGTTACTGAACCCCAGTGTTATACAGTGACAGATCTGCCTCCCCCTGTTACTGTACCCAGTGTTATACAGTGACAGATCTGCCTCCCCTGTTACTGAACCCAGTGTTATACAGTGACAGATCTGCCTCCTCTGTTACTGAACCCCAATGTTATACAGTGACAGATCTGCCTCTCCTGTTATTGAACCCAGTGTTATACAGTGACAGATCTGCCTCCCCTGTTACTGAACCCAGTGTTATACAGTGACAGATCTGCCTCCCTTGTTACTGAACCCAGTGTTATACAGTGACAGAACTGCCTCCCCTGTTACTGAACCCCAGTGTTATACAGTGACAGATCTGCCTCCCTTGTTACTGAACCCAGTGATATACAGTGACAGATCTGCCTCTCCTGTTACTGTACCCAGTGTTATACAGTGACAGATCTGCCTCCCCGTTACTGTACCCAGTGTTATACAGTGACAGATCTGTCTACCCGGTACTGTACCCAGTGTTATACAGTGACAGATCTGTCTCCCTGTTACTGAACCCAGTGATATACAGTGACAGATCTGCCTCCCCTGTTACTGAACCCCAGTGTTATACAGTGATAGATCTGCCTCCCCTGTTACTGAACCCAGTGTAATACAGTGACAGATCCGCCTCCCCTGTTACTGAACCCAGTGTTATACAGTGACAGATCTGCCTCCCCGTTACTGTACCCAGTGTTATACAGTGACAGATCTGCCTCCCTGTTACTGAACCCCAGTGTTATACAGTGACAGATCTACCTCCCCGTTACTGTACCCAGTGTTATACAGTGACAGATCTGCCTCCCTTGTTACTGAACCCAGCGTTATACAGTGACAGATCTGCCTCCCCTGTTACTGAACCCAGTGTAATACAGTGACAGATCTGCCTCCCCTGTTACTGAACCCAGTGTTATACAGTGACAGATCTGCCTCCCCGTTACTGTACCCAGTGTTATACAGTGACAGATCTGCCTCCCTGTTACTGAACCCAGTGTTATACAGTGACAGATCTGCCTCTCCTGTTACTGAACACCAGTGTTATACAGTGACAGATCTGCCTCCCTTGTTACTGAACCCAGTGTTATACAGTGACAGATCTGCCTCCCCTGTTACTGAACCCCAGTGTTATACCGTGACAGATCTGCCTCCCTTGTTACTGAAGCCAGTGTTATACAGTGACAGATCTGCCTCTCCTGTTACTGTACCCAGTGTTATACAGTGACAGATCTGCCTCCCCGTTACTGTACCCAGTGTTATACAGTGACAGATCTGCCTACCCTGTTACGGAACCCAGGGTTATACAGTGACAGATCTGCCTACCCTGTTACGGAACCCAGTGTTATACAGAGACAGATCTGCCTCCCTGTTACTGTACCCAGTGTTATACAGTGACAGATCTGCCTCCCTGTTACTGAACCCAGTGTTATACAGTGACAGATCTGCCTCCCTGTTACTGTACCCAGTGTTATACAGTGACAGATCTGCCTCCCTGTTACTGTACCCAGTGTTATACAGTGACAGATCTGCCTCCCTGTTACTGAACCCAGTGTTATACAGTGACAGATCTGCCTCCCCTGTTACTGAACCCAGTGTAATACAGTGACAGATCTGCCTCCCCTGTTACTGAACCCAGTGTTATACAGTGACAGATCTGCCTCCCCGTTACTGTACCCAGTGTTATACAGTGACAGATCTGCCTCCCTGTTACTGAACCCAGTGTTATACAGTGACAGATCTGCCTCTCCTGTTACTGAACCCCAGTGTTATACAGTGACAGATCTGCCTCCCTTGTTACTGAACCCAGTGTTATACAGTGACAGATCTGCCTCCCTGTTACTGAACCCCAGTGTTATACAGTGACAGATCTGCCTCCCCCTGTTACTGTACCCAGTGTTATACAGTGACAGATCTGCCTCCCCTGTTACTGAACCCAGTGTTATACAGTGACAGATCTGCCTCCTCTGTTACTGAACCCCAATGTTATACAGTGACAGATCTGCCTCTCCTGTTATTGAACCCAGTGTTATACAGTGACAGATCTGCCTCCCCTGTTACTGAACCCAGTGTTATACAGTGACAGATCTGCCTCCCTTGTTACTGAACCCAGTGTTATACAGTGACAGATCTGCCTCCCCTGTTACTGAACCCCAGTGTTATACAGTGACAGATCTGCCTCCCTTATTACTGAACCCAGTGATATACAGTGACAGATCTGCCTCTCCTGTTACTGTACCCAGTGTTATACAGTGACAGATCTGCCTCCCCGTTACTGTACCCAGTGTTATACAGTGACAGATCTGTCTACCCGGTACTGTACCCAGTGTTATACAGTGACAGATCTGTCTCCCTGTTACTGAACCCAGTGTTATACAGTGACAGATCTGCCTCCCCTGTTACTGAACCCCAGTGTTATACAGTGACAGATCTGCCTCCCTGTTACTGAACCCCAGTGTTATACAGTGACAGATCCGCCTCCCCTGTTACTGAACCCAGTGTTATACAGTGACAGATCTGCCTCCCCGTTACTGTACCCAGTGTTATACAGTGACAGATCTGCCTCCCTGTTACTGAACCCCAGTGTTATACAGTGACAGATCTACCTCCCCGTTACTGTACCCAGTGTTATACAGTGACAGATCTGCCTCCCTTGTTACTGAACCCAGTGTTATACAGTGACAGATCTGCCTCCCCTGTTACTGAACCCAGTGTAATACAGTGACAGATCTGCCTCCCCTGTTACTGAACCCAGTGTTATACAGTGACAGATCTGCCTCCCCGTTACTGTACCCAGTGTTATACAGTGACAGATCTGCCTCCCTGTTACTGAACCCAGTGTTATACAGTGACAGATCTGCCTCTCCTGTTACTGAACCCCAGTGTTATACAGTGACAGATCTGCCTCCCTTGTTACTGAACCCAGTGTTATACAGTGACAGATCTGCCTCCCCTGTTACTGAACCCCAGTGTTATACAGTGACAGATCTGCCTCCCTTGTTACTGAAGCCAGTGTTATACAGTGACAGATCTGCCTCTCCTGTTACTGTACCCAGTGTTATACAGTGACAGATCTGCCTCCCCGTTACTGTACCCAGTGTTATACAGTGACAGATCTGCCTACCCTGTTACGGAACCCAGGGTTATACAGTGACAGATCTGCCTACCCTGTTACGGAACCCAGTGTTATACAGTGACAGATCTGCCTCCCCTGTTACTGAACCCCAGTGTTATACCGTGACAGATCTGTCTACCCGGTACTGTACCCAGTGTTATACAGTGACAGATCTGCCTCCCTGTTACTGTACCCAGTGTTATACAGAGACAGATCTGCCTCCCTGTTACTGTACCCAGTGTTATACAGTGACAGATCTGCCTCCCTGTTACTGAACCCAGTGTTATACAGTGACAGATCTGCCTCCCTGTTACTGAACCCCAGTGTTATACAGTGACAGATCTGCCTCCCCCTGTTACTGTACCCAGTGTTATACAGTGACAGATCTGCCTCCCTGTTACTGAACCCCAGTGTTATACAGTGACAGATCTGCCTCCACCTGTTACTGTACCCAGTGTTATACAGTGACAGATCTGCCTCCCCTGTTATTGAACCCAGTGTTATACAGTGACAGATCTGCCTCCTCTGTTACTGAACCCCAATGTTATACAGTGACAGATCTGCCTCTCCTGTTACTGAACCCAGTGTTATACAGTGACAGATCTGCCTCCCCTGTTACTGAACCCAGTGTAATACAGTGACAGATCTGCCTCCCTTGTTACTGAACCCAGTGTTATACAGTGACAGATCTGCCTCCCCTGTTACTGAACCCCAGTGTTATACAGTGACAGATCTGCCTCCCTTGTTACTGAACCCAGTGATATACAGTGACAGATCTGCCTCTCCTGTTACTGAACCCAGTGTTATACAGTGACAGATCTGCCTCCCTTGTTACTGAACCCAGTGTTATACAGTGACAGATCAGCCTCCCCTGTTACTGAACCCCAGTGTTATACAGTGACAGATCTGCCTCCCTTGTTACTGAACCCAGTGATATACAGTGACAGATCTGCCTCTCCTGTTACTGTACCCAGTGTTATACAGTGACAGATCTGCCTCCCCGTTACTGTACCCAGTGTTATAC
This sequence comes from Hemitrygon akajei, assembly GCF_048418815.1. Lineage (NCBI taxonomy): Eukaryota > Metazoa > Chordata > Chondrichthyes > Myliobatiformes > Dasyatidae > Hemitrygon > Hemitrygon akajei. Next base: position 114,869,976 of record NC_133135.1, on the reverse strand, counting down.
AGTGACAGATCTGTCTACCCGGTACTGTACCCAGTGTTATACAGTGACAGATCTGTCTCCCTGTTACTGAACCCAGTGTTATACAGTGACAGATCTGTCTCCCCTGTTACTGAACCCCAGTGTTATACAGTGACAGATCTGCCTCCCCTGGTACTGAACCCAGTGTAATACAGTGACAGATCTGCCTCCCCTGTTACTGAACCCAGTGTTATACAGTGACAGATCTGCCTCCCCGTTACTGTACCCAGTGTTATACAGTGACAGATCTGCCTCCCTGTTACTGAACCCCAGTGTTATACAGTGACAGATCTACCTCCCCGTTACTGTACCCAGTGTTATACAGTGACAGATCTGCCTCCCTGTTACTGAACCCCAGTGTTATACAGTGACAGATCTGCCTCCCCTGTTACGGAACCCAGGGTTATACAGTGACAGATCTGCCTCCCCTGTTACTGAACCCAGTGTTATACAGTGACAGATCTGCCTCCCTGTTACTGTACCCAGTGTTATACAGTGACAGATCTGCCTCCCTGTTACTGTACCCAGTGTTATACAGTGACAGATCTGCCTCCCTGTTACTGAACCCAGTGTAATACAGTGACAGATCTGCCTCCCTGTTACTGAACCCAGTGCTATACAGTGACAGATCTGCCTCCCTGTTACTGAACCCCAGTGTTATAAAGTGACAGATCTGCCTCCCCTGTTACTGAACCCCTGTGTTATACAGTGACAGATCTGTCTACCCGGTACTGTACCCAGTGTTATACAGTGACAGATCTGCCTCCCTGGTACTGTACCCAGTGTTATACAGTGACAGATCTGTCTACCCAGTACTGTACCCAGTGTTATACAGTGAAAGATATGCCTCCCTGTTACTGAACCCAGTGTTATACAGTGACAGATCTGCCTCCCCTGTTACTGAACCCAGTGTTATACAGTGACAGATCTGCCTTCCTGTTACTGAACCCAGTGTTATACAGTGACAGATCTGCCTCCCTGTTACTGAACACAGTGTTATACAGTGACAGATCTGCCTCCCTGTTACTGTACCCAGTGTTATACAGTGACAGATCTGCCTCCCCTGTTACGGAACCCAGGGTTATACAGTGACAGATCTGCCTCCCCTGTCACTGAACCCCAGTGTTATACAGTGACAGATCTGTCTACCCGGTACTGTACCCAGTGTTATACAGTGACAGATCTGCCTCCCTGTTACTGTACCCAGTCATATACAGTGACAGATCTGCCTCCCTGTTACTGTAACCAGTGTTATACAGTGACAGATCTGCCTCCCCTGTTACTGAACCCAGTGTTATACAGTGACAGATCTGCCTCCCTGTTACTGTACCCAGTGTTATACAGTGACAGATCTGCCTCCCTGTTACTGTACCCAGTGTTATACAGTGACAGATCTGCCTCCCTGTTACTGAACCAAGTGTAATACAGTGACAGATCTGCCTCCCTGTTACTGAACCCAGTGTTATACAGTGACAGATCTGCCTCCCTGTTACTGAACCCCAGTGTTATACAGTGACAGATCTGCCTCCCCCGTTACTGTACCCAGTGTTATACAGTGACAGATCTGCCTCCCTGTTACTGAACCCCAGTGTTATAAAGTGACAGATCTGCCTCCCCCTGTTACTGTACCCAGTGTTATACAGTGACAGATCTGCCTCCCTGTTACTGAACCCCAGTGTTATACAGTGACAGATCTACCTCCCCGTTACTGTACCCAGTGTTATACAGTGACAGATCTGCCTCCCTGTTACTGAACCCCAGTGTTATACAGTGACAGATCTGCCTCCCCTGTTACTGAACCCCAGTGTTATACAGTGACAGATCTGCCTCCCCTGTTACTGAACCCCTGTGTTATACAGTGACAGATCTGTCTACCCGGTACTGTACCCAGTGTTATACAGTGACAGATCTGCCTCCCTGGTACTGTACCCAGTGTTATACAGTGACAGATCTGTCTACCCAGTACTGTACCCAGTGTTATACAGTGACAGATATGCCTCCCTGTTACTGAACCCAGTGTTATACAGTGACAGATCTGCCTCCCCTGTTACTGAACCCAGTGTTATACAGTGACAGATCTGCCTTCCTGTTACTGAACCCAGTGTTATACAGTGACAGATCTGCCTCCCTGTTACTGAACACAGTGTTATACAGTGACAGATCTGCCTCCCTGTTACTGTACCCAGTGTTATACAGTGACAGATCTGCCTCCCCTGTTACGGAACCCAGGGTTATACAGTGACAGATCTGCCTCCCCTGTCACTGAACCCCAGTGTTATACAGTGACAGATCTGTCTACCCGGTACTGTACCCAGTGTTATACAGTGACAGATCTGCCTCCCTGTTACTGTACCCAGTGTTATACAGTGACAGATCTGCCTCCCTGTTACTGAACCCCAGTGTTATAAAGTGACAGATCTGCCTCCCCCTGTTACTGTACCCAGTGTTATACAGTGACAGATCTGCCTCCCTGTTACTGAACCCCAGTGTTATACAGTGACAGATCTACCTCCCCGTTACTGTACCCAGTGTTATACAGTGACAGATCTGCCTCCCTGTTACTGAACCCCAGTGTTATACAGTGACAGATCTGCCTCCCCTGTTACTGAACCCCAGTGTTATACAGTGACAGATCTCCCTCCCCTGTTACTGAACCCCTGTGTTATACAGTGACAGATCTGTCTACCCGGTACTGTACCCAGTGTTATACAGTGACAGATCTGCCTCCCTGGTACTGTACCCAGTGTTATACAGTGACAGATCTGTCTACCCAGTACTGTACCCAGTGTTATACAGTGACAGATATGCCTCCCTGTTACTGAACCCAGTGTTATACAGTGACAGATCTGCCTCCCCTGTTACTGAACCCAGTGTTATACAGTGACAGATCTGCCTTCCTGTTACTGAACCCAGTGTTCTACAGTGACAGATCTGCCTCCCTGTTACTGAACACAGTGTTATACAGTGACAGATCTGCCTCCCTGTTACTGTACCCAGTGTTATACAGTGACAGATCTTCCTCCCCTGTTACGGAACCCAGGGTTATACAGTGACAGATCTGCCTCCCCTGTCACTGAACCCCAGTGTTATACAGTGACAGATCTGTCTACCCGGTACTGTACCCAGTGTTATACAGTGACAGATCTGCCTCCCTGTTACTGTACCCAGTGTTATACAGTGACAGATCTGCCTCCCTGTTACTGTAACCAGTGTTATACAGTGACAGATCTGCCTCCCCTGTTACTGAACCCAGTGTTATACAGTGACAGATCTGCCTCCCTGTTACTGTACCCAGTGTTATACAGTGACAGATCTGCCTCCTTGTTACTGTACCCAGTGTTATACAGTGACAGATCTGCCTCCCTGTTACTGAACCCAGTGTAATACAGTGACAGATCTGCCTCCCTGTTACTGAACCCAGTGTTATACAGTGACAGATCTGCCTCCCTGTTACTGAACCCCAGTGTTATACAGTGACAGATCTGCCTCCCACTGTTACTGTACCCAGTGTTATACAGTGACAGATCTGCCTCCCTGTTACTGAACCCCAGTGTTATAAAGTGACAGATCTGCCTCCCCCTGTTACTGTACCCAGTGTTATACAGTGACAGATCTGCCTCACCTGTTACTGAACCCAGTGTTATACAGTGACAGATCTGCCTCCTCTGTTACTGAACCCCAATGTTATACAGTGACAGATCTGCCTCTCCTGTTACTGAACCCAGTGTTATACAGTGACAGATCTGCCTCCCCTGTTACTGAACCCAGTGTTATACAGTGACAGATCTGCCTCCCTTGTTACTGAACCCAGTGTTATACAGTGACAGATCTGCCTCCCCGTTACTGTACCCAGTGTTATACAGTGACAGATCTGCCTCCCTGTTACTGAACCCCAGTGTTATACAGTGACAGATCTGCCTCCCCCTGTTACTGTACCCAGTGTTATACAGTGACAGATCTGCCTCCCCTGTTACTGAACCCAGTGTTATACAGTGACAGATCTGCCTCCTCTGTTACTGAACCCCAATGTTATACAGTGACAGATCTGCCTCTCCTGTTATTGAACCCAGTGTTATACAGTGACAGATCTGCCTCCCCTGTTACTGAACCCAGTGTTATACAGTGACAGATCTGCCTCCCCTGTTACTGAACCCAGTGTTATACAGTGACAGATCTGCCTTCCTGTTACTGAACCCAGTGTTATACAGTGACAGATCTGCCTCCCTGTTACTGAACACAGTGTTATACAGTGACAGATCTGCCTCCCTGTTACTGTACCCAGTGTTATACAGTGACAGATCTGCCTCCCCTGTTACGGAACCCAGGGTTATACAGTGACAGATCTGCCTCCCCTGTCACTGAACCCCAGTGTTATACAGTGACAGATCTGTCTACCCGGTACTGTACCCAGTGTTATACAGTGACAGATCTGCCTCCCTGTTACTGTACCCAGTGTTATACAGTGACAGATCTGCCTCCCTGTTACTGTAAACAGTGTTATACAGTGACAGATCTGCCTCCCCTGTTACTGAACCCAGTGTTATACAGTGACAGATCTGCCTCCCTGTTACTGTACCCAGTGTTATACAGTGACAGATCTGCCTCCTTGTTACTGTACCCAGTGTTATACAGTGACAGATCTGCCTCCCTGTTACTGAACCCAGTGTAATACAGTGACAGATCTGCCTCCCTGTTACTGAACCCAGTGTTATACAGTGACAGATCTGCCTCCCTGTTACTGAACCCCAGTGTTATACAGTGACAGATCTGCCTCCCCCTGTTACTGTACCCAGTGTTATACAGTGACAGATCTGCCTCCCTGTTACTGAACCCCAGTGTTATAAAGTGACAGATCTGCCTCCCCCTGTTACTGTACCCAGTGTTATACAGTGACAGATCTGCCTCACCTGTTACTGAACCCAGTGTTATACAGTGACAGATCTGCCTCCTCTGTTACTGAACCCCAATGTTATACAGTGACAGATCTGCCTCTCCTGTTACTGAACCCAGTGTTATACAGTGACAGATCTGCCTCCCCTGTTACTGAACCCAGTGTTATACAGTGACAGATCTGCCTCCCTTGTTACTGAACCCAGTGTTATACAGTGACAGATCTGCCTCCCCGTTACTGTACCCAGTGTTATACAGTGACAGATCTGCCTCCCTGTTACTGAACCCCAGTGTTATACAGTGACAGATCTGCCTCCCCCTGTTACTGTACCCAGTGTTATACAGTGACAGATCTGCCTCCCCTGTTACTGAACCCAGTGTTATACAGTGACAGATCTGCCTCCTCTGTTACTGAACCCCAATGTTATACAGTGACAGATCTGCCTCTCCTGTTATTGAACCCAGTGTTATACAGTGACAGATCTGCCTCCCCTGTTACTGAACCCAGTGTTATACAGTGACAGATCTGCCTCCCTTGTTACTGAACCCAGTGTTATACAGTGACAGAACTGCCTCCCCTGTTACTGAACCCCAGTGTTATACAGTGACAGATCTGCCTCCCTTGTTACTGAACCCAGTGATATACAGTGACAGATCTGCCTCTCCTGTTACTGTAACCAGTGTTATACAGTGACAGATCTGCCTCCCCGTTACTGTACCCAGTGTTATACAGTGACAGATCTGTCTACCCGGTACTGTACCCAGTGTTATACAGTGACAGATCTGTCTCCCTGTTACTGAACCCAGTGATATACAGTGACAGATCTGCCTCCCCTGTTACTGAACCCCAGTGTTATACAGTGATAGATCTGCCTCCCCTGTTACTGAACCCAGTGTAATACAGTGACAGATCCGCCTCCCCTGTTACTGAACCCAGTGTTATACAGTGACAGATCTGCCTCCCCGTTACTGTACCCAGTGTTATACAGTGACAGATCTGCCTCCCTGTTACTGAACCCCAGTGTTATACAGTGACAGATCTACCTCCCCGTTACTGTACCCAGTGTTATACAGTGACAGATCTGCCTCCCTTGTTACTGAACCCAGTGTTATACAGTGACAGATCTGCCTGCCTGTTACTGAACCCAGTGTAATACAGTGACAGATCTGCCTCCCCTGTTACTGAACCCAGTGTTATACAGTGACAGATCTGCCTCCCCGTTACTGTACCCAGTGTTATACAGTGACAGATCTGCCTCCCTGTTACTGAACCCAGTGTTATACAGTGACAGATCTGCCTCTCCTGTTACTGAACACCAGTGTTATACAGTGACAGATCTGCCTCCCTTGTTACTGAACCCAGTGTTATACAGTGACAGATCTGCCTCCCCTGTTACTGAACCCCAGTGTTATACCGTGACAGATCTGCCTCCCTTGTTACTGAAGCCAGTGTTATACAGTGACAGATCTGCCTCTCCTGTTACTGTACCCAGTGTTATACAGTGACAGATCTGCCTCCCCGTTACTGTACCCAGTGTTATACAGTGACAGATCTGCCTACCCTGTTACGGAACCCAGGGTTATACAGTGACAGATCTGCCTACCCTGTTACGGAACCCAGTGTTATACAGAGACAGATCTGCCTCCCTGTTACTGTACCCAGTGTTATACAGTGACAGATCTGCCTCCCTGTTACTGAACCCAGTGTTATACAGTGACAGATCTGCCTCCCTGTTACTGTACCCAGTGTTATACAGTGACAGATCTGCCTCCCTGTTACTGTACCCAGTGTTATACAGTGACAGATCTGCCTCCCTGTTACTGAACCCAGTGTAATACAGTGACAGATCTGCCTCCCTGTTACTGAAGCCAGTGTTATACAGTGACAGATCTGCCTCCCTGTTACTGAACCCCAGTGTTATACAGTGACAGATCTGCCTCCCCCTGTTACTGTACCCAGTGTTATACAGTGACAGATCTGCCTCCCTGTTACTGTACCCAGTGTTATACAGTGACAGATCTGCCTCCCTGTTACTGTACCCAGTGTTATACAGTGACAGATCTGCCTCCCTGTTACTGAACCCAGTGTAATACAGTGACAGATCTGCCTCCCTGTTACTGAACCCAGTGTTATACAGTGACAGATCTGCCTCCCTGTTACTGAACCCCAGTGTTATACAGTGACAGATCTGCCTCCCCCGTTACTGTACCCAGTGTTATACAGTGACAGATCTGCCTCCCTGTTACTGAACCCCAGTGTTATAAAGTGACAGATCTGCCTCCCCCTGTTACTGTACCCAGTGTTATACAGTGACAGATCTGCCTCCCTGTTACTGAACCCCAGTGTTATACAGTGACAGATCTACCTCCCCGTTACTGTACCCAGTGTTATACAGTGACAGATCTGCCTCCCTGTTACTGAACCCCAGTGTTATACAGTGACAGATCTGCCTCCCCTGTTACTGAACCCCAGTGTTATACAGTGACAGATCTGCCTCCCCTGTTACTGAACCCCTGTGTTATACAGTGACAGATCTGTCTACCCGGTACTGTACCCAGTGTTATACAGTGACAGATCTGCCTCCCTGGTACTGTACCCAGTGTTATACAGTGACAGATCTGTCTACCCAGTACTGTACCCAGTGTTATACAGTGACAGATATGCCTCCCTGTTACTGAACCCAGTGTTATAAAGTGACAGATCTGCCTCCCCTGTTACTGAACCCAGTGTTATACAGTGACAGATCTGCCTTCCTGTTACTGAACCCAGTGTTATACAGTGAGAGATCTGCCTCCCTGTTACTGAACACAGTGTTATACAGTGACAGATCTGCCTCCCTGTTACTGTACCCTGTGTTATACAGTGACAGATCTGCCTCCCCTGTTACGGAACCCAGGGTTATACAGTGACAGATCTGCCTCCCCTGTCACTGAACCCCAGTGTTATACAGTGACAGATCTGTCTACCCGGTACTGTACCCAGTGTTATACAGTGACAGATCTGCCTCCCTGTTACTGTACCCAGTGTTATACAGTGACAGATCTGCCTCCCTGTTACTGTAACCAGTGTTATACAGTGACAGATCTGCCTCCCCTGTTACTGAACCCAGTGTTATACAGTGACAGATCTGCCTCCCTGTTACTGTACCCAGTGTTATACAGTGACAGATCAGCCTCCCTGTTACTGTACCCAGTGTTATACAGTGACAGATCTGCCTCCCTGTTACTGAACCCAGTGTAATACAGTGACAGATCTGCCTCCCTGTTACTGAACCCAGTGTTATACAGTGACAGATCTGCCTCCCTGTTACTGAACCCCAGTGTTATACAGTGACAGATCTGCCTCCCCCTGTTACTGTACCCAGTGTTATACAGTGACAGATCTGCCTCCCTGTTACTGAACCCCAGTGTTATAAAGTGACAGATCTGCCTCCCCCTGTTACTGTACCCAGTGTTATACAGTGACAGATCTGCCTCACCTGTTACTGAACCCAGTGTTATACAGTGACAGATCTGCCTCCTCTGTTACTGAACCCCAATGTTATACAGTGACAGATCTGCCTCTCCTGTTACTGAACCCAGTGTTATACAGTGACAGATCTGCCTCCCCTGTTACTGAACCCAGTGTTATACAGTGACAGATCTGCCTCCTTTGTTACTGAACCCAGTGTTATACAGTGACAGATCTGCCTCCCCGTTACTGTACCCAGTGTTATACAGTGACAGATCTGCCTCCCTGTTACTGAACCCCAGTGTTATACAGTGACAGATCTACCTCCCCGTTACTGTACCCAGTGTTATACAGTGACAGATCTGCCTCCCTGTTACTGAACCCCAGTGTTATACAGTGACAGATCTGCCTCCCTTGTTACTGAACCCAGTGATATACAGTGACAGATCTGTCTCTCCTGTTACTGAACCAGTGTTATACAGTGACAGATCTGCCTCCCTTGTTACTGAACCCAGTGTTATACAGTGACAGATCTGCCTCCCCTGTTACTGAACCCCAGTGTTATACAGTGACAGATCTGCCTCAATTGTTACTGAACCCAGTGATATACAGTGACAGATCTGCCTCTCCTGTTACTGTACCCAGTGTTATACAGTGACAGATCTGCCTCCCCGTTACTGTACCCAGTGTTATACAGTGACAGATCTGTCTACCCGGTACTGTACCCAGTGTTATACAGTGACAGATCTGTCTCCCTGTTACTGAACCCAGTGTTATACAGTGACAGATCTGCCTCCCCTGTTACTGAACCCCAGTGTTATACAGTGACAGATCTGCCTCCCCTGTTACTGAACCCAGTGTAATACAGTGACAGATCTGCCTCCCCTGTTACTGAACCCAGTGTTATACAGTGACAGATCTGCCTCCCCGTTACTGTACCCAGTGTTATACAGTGACAGATCTGCCTCCCTGTTACTGAACCCCAGTGTTATACAGTGACAGATCTACCTCCCCGTTACTGTACCCAGTGTTATACAGTGACAGATCTGCCTCCCTGTTACTGAACCCCAGTGTTATACAGTGACAGATCTGCCTCCCCTGTTACTGAACCCCAGTGTTATACAGTGACAGATCTGCCTCCACTGTTACTGAACCCCTGTGTTATACAGTGACAGATCTGTCTACCCGGTACTGTACTCAGTGTTATACAGTGACAGATCTGCCTCCCTGGTACTGTACCCAGTGTTATACAGTGACAGATCTGTCTACCCAGTACTGTACCCAGTGTTATACAGTGACAGATATGCCTCCCTGTTACTGAACCCAGTGTTATACAGTGACAGATCTGCCTCCCCTGTTACTGAACCCAGTGTTATACAGTGACAGATCTGCCTTCCTGTTACTGAACCCAGTGTTATACAGTGACAGATCTGCCTCCCTGTTACTGAACACAGTGTTATACAGTGACAGATCTGCCTCCCTGTTACTGTACCCAGTGTTATACAGTGACAGATCTGCCTCCCCTGTTACGGAACCCAGGGTTATACAGTGACAGATCTGCCTCCCCTGTCACTGAACCCCAGTGTTATACAGTGACAGATCTGTCTACCCGGTACTGTACCCAGTGTTATACAGTGACAGATCTGCCTTCCTGTTACTGAACCCAGTGTTATACAGTGACAGATCTGCCTCCCTGTTACTGAACACAGTGTTATACAGTGACAGATCTGCCTCCCTGTTACTGTACCCAGTGTTATACAGTGACAGATCTGCCTCCCCTGTTACGGAACCCAGGGTTATACAGTGACAGATCTGCCTCCCCTGTCACTGAACCCCAGTGTTATACAGTGACAGATCTGTCTACCCGGTACTGTACCCAGTGTTATACAGTGACAGATCTGCCTCCCTGTTACTGTACCCAGTGTTATACAGTGACAGATCTGCCTCCCTGTTACTGTAACCAGTGTTATACAGTGACAGATCTGCCTCCCCTGTTACTGAACCCAGTGTTATACAGTGACAGATCTGCCTTCCTGTTACTGTACCCAGTGTTATACAGTGACAGATCTGCCTCCCTGTTACTGTACCCAGTGTTATACAGTGACAGATCTGCCTCCCTGTTACTGAACCCAGTGTAATACAGTGACAGATCTGCCTCACTGTTACTGAAGCCAGTGTTATACAGTGACAGATCTGCCTCCCTGTTACTGAACCCCAGTGTTATACAGTGACAGATCTGCCTCCCCTGTTACTGAACCCAGTGTTATACAGTGACAGATCTGCCTCCTCTGTTACTGAACCCCAATGTTATACAGTGACAGATCTGCCTCTCCTGTTACTGTACCCAGTGTTATACAGTGACAGATCTGCCTCCCCTGTTACTGAACCCAGTGTTATACAGTGACAGATCTGCCTCCTCTGTTACTGAACCCCAATGTTATACAGTGACAGATCTGCCTCTCCTGTTATTGAACCCAGTGTTATACAGTGACAGATCTGCCTCCCCTGTTACTGAACCCAGTGTTATACAGTGACAGATCTGCCTCCCTTGTTACTGAACCCAGTGTTATACAGTGACAGATCTGCCTCCCCTGTTACTGAACCCCAGTGTTATACAGTGACAGATCTGCCTCCCTTATTACTGAACCAGTTATATACAGTGACAGATCTGCCTCTCCTGTTACTGTACCCAGTGTTATACAGTGACAGATCTGCCTCCCCGTTACTGTACCCAGTGTTATACAGTGACAGATCTGTCTACCCGGTACTGTACCCAGTGTTATACAGTGACAGATCTGTCTCCCTGTTACTGAACCCAGTGTTATACAGTGACAGATCTGCCTCCCCTGTTACTGAACCCCAGTGTTATACAGTGACAGATCTGCCTCCCTGTTACTGAACCCCAGTGTTATACAGTGACAGATCCGCCTCCCCTGTTACTGAACCCAGTGTTATACAGTGACAGATCTGCCTCCCCGTTACTGTACCCAGTGTTATACAGTGACAGATCTGCCTCCCTGTTACTGAACCCCAGTGTTATACAGTGACAGATCTACCTCCCCGTTACTGTACCCAGTGTTATACAGTGACAGATCTGCCTCCCTTGTTACTGAACCCAGTGTTATACAGTGACAGATCTGCCTCCCCTGTTACTGAACCCAGTGTAATACAGTGACAGATCTGCCTCCCCTGTTACTGAACCCAGTGTTATACAGTGACAGATCTGCCTCCCCGTTACTGTACCCAGTGTTATACAGTGACAGATCTGCCTCCCTGTTACTGAACCCAGTGTTATACAGTGACAGATCTGCCTCTCCTGTTACTGAACCCCAGTGTTATACAGTGACAGATCTGCCTCCCTTGTTACTGAACCCAGTGTTATACAGTGACAGATCTGCCTCCCCTGTTACTGAACCCCAGTGTTATACAGTGACAGATCTGCCTCCCTTGTTACTGAAGCCAGTGTTATACAGTGACAGATCTGCCTCTCCTGTTACTGTACCCAGTGTTATACAGTGACAGATCTGCCTCCCCGTTACTGTACCCAGTGTTATACAGTGACAGATCTGCCTACCCTGTTACGGAACCCAGGGTTATACAGTGACAGATCTGCCTACCCTGTTACGGAACCCAGTGTTATACAGTGACAGATCTGCCTCCCCTGTTACTGAACCCCAGTGTTATACCGTGACAGATCTGTCTACCCGGTACTGTACCCAGTGTTATACAGTGACAGATCTGCCTCCCTGTTACTGTACCCAGTGTTATACAGAGACAGATCTGCCTCCCTGTTACTGTACCCAGTGTTATACAGTGACAGATCTGCCTCCCTGTTACTGAACCCAGTGTTATACAGTGACAGATCTGCCTCCCTGTTACTGAACCCCAGTGTTATACAGTGACAGATCTGCCTCCCCCTGTTACTGTACCCAGTGTTATACAGTGACAGATCTGCCTCCCTGTTACTGAACCCCAGTGTTATACAGTGACAGATCTGCCTCCACCTGTTACTGTACCCAGTGTTATACAGTGACAGATCTGCCTCCCCTGTTATTGAACCCAGTGTTATACAGTGACAGATCTGCCTCCTCTGTTACTGAACCCCAATGTTATACAGTGACAGATCTGCCTCTCCTGTTACTGAACCCAGTGTTATACAGTGACAGATCTGCCTCCCCTGTTACTGAACCCAGTGTAATACAGTGACAGATCTGCCTCCCTTGTTACTGAACCCAGTGTTATACAGTGACAGATCTGCCTCCCCTGTTACTGAACCCCAGTGTTATACAGTGACAGATCTGCCTCCCTTGTTACTGAACCCAGTGATATACAGTGACAGATCTGCCTCTCCTGTTACTGAACCCAGTGTTATACAGTGACAGATCTGCCTCCCTTGTTACTGAACCCAGTGTTATACAGTGACAGATCAGCCTCCCCTGTTACTGAACCCCAGTGTTATACAGTGACAGATCTGCCTCCCTTGTTACTGAACCCAGTGATATACAGTGACAGATCTGCCTCTCCTGTTACTGTACCCAGTGTTATACAGTGACAGATCTGCCTCCCCGTTACTGTACCCAGTGTTATACAGTGACAGATCTGTCTACCCGGTACTGTACCCAGTGTTATACAGTGACAGATCTGTCTCCCTGTTACTGAACCCAGTGTTATACAGTGACAGATCTGCCTCCCCTGTTACTGAACCCCAGTGTTATACAGTGACAGATCTGCCTCCCCTGGTACTGAACCCAGTGTAATACAGTGACAGATCTGCCTCCCCTGTTACTGAACCCAGTGTTATACAGTGACAGATCTGCCTCCCCGTTACTGTACCCAGTGTTATACAGTGACAGATCTGCCTCCCTGTTACTGAACCCCAGTGTTATACAGTGACAGATCTACCTCCCCGTTACTGTACCCAGTGTTATACAGTGACAGATCTGCCTCCCTGTTACTGAACCCCAGTGTTATACAGTGACAGATCTGCCTCCCCTGTTACGGAACCCAGGGTTATACAGTGACAGATCTGCCTCCCCTGTCACTGAACCCCAGTGTTATACAGTGACAGATCTGTCTACCCGGTACTATACCCAGTGTTATACAGTGACAGATCTGCCTCCCTGTTACTGTACCCAGTCATATACAGTGACAGATCTGCCTCCCTGTTACTGTAACCAGTGTTATACAGTGACAGATCTGCCTCCCCTGTTACTGAACCCAGTGTTATACAGTGACAGATCTGCCTCCCTGTTACTGTACCCAGTGTTATACAGTGACAGATCTGCCTCCCTGTTACTGTACCCAGTGTTATACAGTGACAGATCTGCCTCCCTGTTACTGAACCCAGTGTAATACAGTGACAGATCTGCCTCCCTGTTACTGAACCCAGTGCTATACAGTGACAGATCTGCCTCCCTGTTACTGAACCCCAGTGTTATAATGTGACAGATCTGCCTCCCCTGTTACTGAACCCCTGTGTTATACAGTGACAGATCTGTCTACCCGGTACTGTACCCAGTGTTATACAGTGACAGATCTGCCTCCCTGGTACTGTACCCAGTGTTATACAGTGACAGATCTGTCTACCCAGTACTGTACCCAGTGTTATACAGTGACAGATATGCCTCCCTGTTACTGAACCCAGTGTTATACAGTGACAGATCTGCCTCCCCTGTTACTGAACCCAGTGTTATACAGTGACAGATCTGCCTTCCTGTTACTGAACCCAGTGTTATACAGTGACAGATCTGCCTCCCTGTTACTGAACACAGTGTTATACAGTGACAGATCTGCCTCCCTGTTACTGTACCCAGTGTTATACAGTGACAGATCTGCCTCCCCTGTTACGGAACCCAGGGTTATACAGTGACAGATCTGCCTCCCCTGTCACTGAACCCCAGTGTTATACAGTGACAGATCTGTCTACCCGGTACTGTACCCAGTGTTATACAGTGACAGATCTGCCTCCCTGTTACTGTACCCAGTCATATACAGTGACAGATCTGCCTCCCTGTTACTGTAACCAGTGTTATACAGTGACAGATCTGCCTCCCCTGTTACTGAACCCAGTGTTATACAGTGACAGATCTGCCTCCCTGTTACTGTACCCAGTGTTATACAGTGACAGATCTGCCTCCCTGTTACTGTACCCAGTGTTATACAGTGACAGATCTGCCTCCCTGTTACTGAACCCAGTGTAATACAGTGACAGATCTGCCTCCCTGTTACTGAACCCAGTGTTATACAGTGACAGATCTGCCTCCCTGTTACTGAACCCCAGTGTTATACAGTGACAGATCTGCCTCCCCCGTTACTGTACCCAGTGTTATACAGTGACAGATCTGCCTCCCTGTTACTGAACCCCAGTGTTATAAAGTGACAGATCTGCCTCCCCCTGTTACTGTACCCAGTGTTATACAGTGACAGATCTGCCTCCCTGTTACTGAACCCCAGTGTTATACAGTGACAGATCTACCTCCCCGTTACTGTACCCAGTGTTATACAGTGACAGATCTGCCTCCCTGTTACTGAACCCCAGTGTTATACAGTGACAGATCTGCCTCCCCTGTTACTGAACCCCAGTGTTATACAGTGACAGATCTGCCTCCCCTGTTACTGAACCCCTGTGTTATACAGTGACAGATCTGTCTACCCGGTACTGTACCCAGTGTTATACAGTGACAGATCTGCCTCCCTGGTACTGTACCCAGTGTTATACAGTGACAGATCTGTCTACCCAGTACTGTACCCAGTGTTATACAGTGACAGATATGCCTCCCTGTTACTGAACCCAGTGTTATACAGTGACAGATCTGCCTCCCCTGTTACTGAACCCAGTGTTATACAGTGACAGATCTGCCTTCCTGTTACTGAACCCAGTGTTATACAGTGACAGATCTGCCTCCCTGTTACTGAACACAGTGTTATACAGTGACAGATCTGCCTCCCTGTTACTGTACCCAGTGTTATACAGTGACAGATCTGCCTCCCCTGTTACGGAACCCAGGGTTATACAGTGACAGATCTGCCTCCCCTGTCACTGAACCCCAGTGTTATACAGTGACAGATCTGTCTACCCGGTACTGTACCCAGTGTTATACAGTGACAGATCTGCCTCCCTGTTACTGTACCCAGTGTTATACAGTGACAGATCTGCCTCCCTGTTACTGAACCCCAGTGTTATAAAGTGACAGATCTGCCTCCCCCTGTTACTGTACCCAGTGTTATACAGTGACAGATCTGCCTCCCTGTTACTGAACCCCAGTGTTATACAGTGACAGATCTACCTCCCCGTTACTGTACCCAGTGTTATACAGTGACAGATCTGCCTCCCTGTTACTGAACCCCAGTGTTATACAGTGACAGATCTGCCTCCCCTGTTACTGAACCCCAGTGTTATACAGTGACAGATCTCCCTCCCCTGTTACTGAACCCCTGTGTTATACAGTGACAGATCTGTCTACCCGGTACTGTACCCAGTGTTATACAGTGACAGATCTGCCTCCCTGGTACTGTACCCAGTGTTATACAGTGACAGATCTGTCTACCCAGTACTGTACACAGTGTTATACAGTGACAGATATGCCTCCCTGTTACTGAACCCAGTGTTATACAGTGACAGATCTGCCTCCCCTGTTACTGAACCCAGTGTTATACAGTGACAGATCTGCCTTCCTGTTACTGAACCCAGTGTTCTACAGTGACAGATCTGCCTCCCTGTTACTGAACACAGTGTTATACAGTGACAGATCTGCCTCCCTGTTACTGTACCCAGTGTTATACAGTGACAGATCTTCCTCCCCTGTTACGGAACCCAGGGTTATACAGTGACAGATCTGCCTCCCCTGTCACTGAACCCCAGTGTTATACAGTGACAGATCTGTCTACCCGGTACTGTACCCAGTGTTATACAGTGACAGATCTGCCTCCCTGTTACTGTACCCAGTGTTATACAGTGACAGATCTGCCTCCCTGTTACTGTAACCAGTGTTATACAGTGACAGATCTGCCTCCCCTGTTACTGAACCCAGTGTTATACAGTGACAGATCTGCCTCCCTGTTACTGTACCCAGTGTTATACAGTGACAGATCTGCCTCCTTGTTACTGTACCCAGTGTTATACAGTGACAGATCTGCCTCCCTGTTACTGAACCCAGTGTAATACAGTGACAGATCTGCCTCCCTGTTACTGAACCCAGTGTTATACAGTGACAGATCTGCCTCCCTGTTACTGAACCCCAGTGTTATACAGTGACAGATCTGCCTCCCACTGTTACTGTACCCAGTGTTATACAGTGACAGATCTGCCTCCCTGTTACTGAACCCCAGTGTTATAAAGTGACAGATCTGCCTCCCCCTGTTACTGTACCCAGTGTTATACAGTGACAGATCTGCCTCACCTGTTACTGAACCCAGTGTTATACAGTGACAGATCTGCCTCCTCTGTTACTGAACCCCAATGTTATACAGTGACAGATCTGCCTCTCCTGTTACTGAACCCAGTGTTATACAGTGACAGATCTGCCTCCCCTGTTACTGAACCCAGTGTTATACAGTGACAGATCTGCCTCCCTTGTTACTGAACCCAGTGTTATACAGTGACAGATCTGCCTCCCCGTTACTGTACCCAGTGTTATACAGTGACAGATCTGCCTCCCTGTTACTGAACCCCAGTGTTATACAGTGACAGATCTGCCTCCCCCTGTTACTGTACCCAGTGTTATACAGTGACAGATCTGCCTCCCCTGTTACTGAACCCAGTGTTATACAGTGACAGATCTGCCTCCTCTGTTACTGAACCCCAATGTTATACAGTGACAGATCTGCCTCTCCTGTTATTGAACCCAGTGTTATACAGTGACAGATCTGCCTCCCCTGTTACTGAACCCAGTGTTATACAGTGACAGATCTGCCTCCCCTGTTACTGAACCCAGTGTTATACAGTGACAGATCTGCCTTCCTGTTACTGAACCCAGTGTTATACAGTGACAGATCTGCCTCCCTGTTACTGAACACAGTGTTATACAGTGACAGATCTGCCTCCCTGTTACTGTACCCAGTGTTATACAGTGACAGATCTGCCTCCCCTGTTACGGAACCCAGGGTTATACAGTGACAGATCTGCCTCCCCTGTCACTGAACCCCAGTGTTATACAGTGACAGATCTGTCTACCCGGTACTGTACCCAGTGTTATACAGTGACAGATCTGCCTCCCTGTTACTGTACCCAGTGTTATACAGTGACAGATCTGCCTCCCTGTTACTGTAAACAGTGTTATACAGTGACAGATCTGCCTCCCCTGTTACTGAACCCAGTGTTATACAGTGACAGATCTGCCTCCCTGTTACTGTACCCAGTGTTATACAGTGACAGATCTGCCTCCTTGTTACTGTTCCCAGTGTTATACAGTGACAGATCTGCCTCCCTGTTACTGAACCCAGTGTAATACAGTGACAGATCTGCCTCCCTGTTACTGAACCCAGTGTTATACAGTGACAGATCTGCCTCCCTGTTACTGAACCCCAGTGTTATACAGTGACAGATCTGCCTCCCCCTGTTACTGTACCCAGTGTTATACAGTGACAGATCTGCCTCCCTGTTACTGAACCCCAGTGTTATACAGTGACAGATCTGCCTCCCTTGTTACTGAACCCAGTGATATACAGTGACAGATCTGCCTCTCCTGTTACTGTACCCAGTGTTATACAGTGACAGATCTGCCTCCCCGTTACTGTACCCAGTGTTATACAGTGACAGATCTGTCTACCCAGTACTGTACCCAGTGTTATACAGTGACAGATCTGTCTCCCTGTTACTGAACCCAGTGTTATACAGTGACAGATCTGCCTCCCCTGTTACTGAACCCCAGTGTTATACAGTGACAGATCTGCCTCCCCTGGTACTGAACCCAGTGTAATACAGTGACAGATCTGCCTCCCCTGTTACTGAACCCAGTGTTATACAGTGACAGATCTGCCTCCCCGTTACTGTACCCAGTGTTATACAGTGACAGATCTGCCTCCCTGTTACTGAACCCCAGTGTTATACAGTGACAGATCTACCTCCCCGTTACTGTACCCAGTGTTATACAGTGACAGATCTGCCTCCCTGTTACTGAACCCCAGTGTTATACAGTGACAGATCTGCCTCCCCTGTTACGGAACCCAGGGTTATACAGTGACAGATCTGCCTCCCCTGTCACTGAACCCCAGTGTTATACAGTGACAGATCTGTCTACCCGGTACTATACCCAGTGTTATACAGTGACAGATCTGCCTCCCTGTTACTGTACCCAGTCATATACAGTGACAGATCTGCCTCCCTGTTACTGTAACCAGTGTTATACAGTGACAGATCTGCCTCCCCTGTTACTGAACCCAGTGTTATACAGTGACAGATCTGCCTCCCTGTTACTGTACCCAGTGTTATACAGTGACAGATCTGCCTCCCTGTTACTGTACCCAGTGTTATACAGTGACAGATCTGCCTCCCTGTTACTGAACCCAGTGTAATACAGTGACAGATCTGCCTCCCTGTTACTGAACCCAGTGCTATACAGTGACAGATCTGCCTCCCTGTTACTGAACCCCAGTGTTATAAAGTGACAGATCTGCCTCCCCTGTTACTGAACCCCTGTGTTATACAGTGACAGATCTGTCTACCCGGTACTGTACCCAGTGTTATACAGTGACAGATCTGCCTCCCTGGTACTGTACCCAGTGTTATACAGTGACAGATCTGTCTACCCAGTACTGTACCCAGTGTTATACAGTGACAGATATGCCTCCCTGTTACTGAACCCAGTGTTATACAGTGACAGATCTGCCTCCCCTGTTACTGAACCCAGTGTTATACAGTGACAGATCTGCCTTCCTGTTACTGAACCCAGTGTTATACAGTGACAGATCTGCCTCCCTGTTACTGAACACAGTGTTATACAGTGACAGATCTGCCTCCCTGTTACTGTACCCAGTGTTATACAGTGACAGATCTGCCTCCCCTGTTACGGAACCCAGGGTTATACAGTGACAGATCTGCCTCCCCTGTCACTGAACCCCAGTGTTATACAGTGACAGATCTGTCTACCCGGTACTGTACCCAGTGTTATACAGTGACAGATCTGCCTCCCTGTTACTGTACCCAGTCATATACAGTGACAGATCTGCCTCCCTGTTACTGTAACCAGTGTTATACAGTGACAGATCTGCCTCCCCTGTTACTGAACCCAGTGTTATACAGTGACAGATCTGCCTCCCTGTTACTGTACCCAGTGTTATACAGTGACAGATCTGCCTCCCTGTTACTGTACCCAGTGTTATACAGTGACAGATCTGCCTCCCTGTTACTGAACCCAGTGTAATACAGTGACAGATCTGCCTCCCTGTTACTGAACCCAGTGTTATACAGTGACAGATCTGCCTCCCTGTTACTGAACCCCAGTGTTATACAGTGACAGATCTGCCTCCCCCGTTACTGTACCCAGTGTTATACAGTGACAGATCTGCCTCCCTGTTACTGAACCCCAGTGTTATAAAGTGACAGATCTGCCTCCCCCTGTTACTGTACCCAGTGTTATACAGTGACAGATCTGCCTCCCTGTTACTGAACCCCAGTGTTATACAGTGACAGATCTACCTCCCCGTTACTGTACCCAGTGTTATACAGTGACAGATCTGCCTCCCTGTTACTGAACCCCAGTGTTATACAGTGACAGATCTGCCTCCCCTGTTACTGAACCCCAGTGTTATACAGTGACAGATCTGCCTCCCCTGTTACTGAACCCCTGTGTTATACAGTGACAGATCTGTCTACCCGGTACTGTACCCAGTGTTATACAGTGACAGATCTGCCTCCCTGGTACTGTACCCAGTGTTATACAGTGACAGATCTGTCTACCCAGTACTGTACCCAGTGTTATACAGTGACAGATATGCCTCCCTGTTACTGAACCCAGTGTTATACAGTGACAGATCTGCCTCCCCTGTTACTGAACCCAGTGTTATACAGTGACAGATCTGCCTTCCTGTTACTGAACCCAGTGTTATACAGTGACAGATCTGCCTCCCTGTTACTGAACACAGTGTTATACAGTGACAGATCTGCCTCCCTGTTACTGTACCCAGTGTTATACAGTGACAGATCTGCCTCCCCTGTTACGGAACCCAGGGTTATACAGTGACAGATCTGCCTCCCCTGTCACTGAACCCCAGTGTTATACAGTGACAGATCTGTCTACCCGGTACTGTACCCAGTGTTATACAGTGACAGATCTGCCTCCCTGTTACTGTACCCAGTGTTATACAGTGACAGATCTGCCTCCCTGTTACTGAACCCCAGTGTTATAAAGTGACAGATCTGCCTCCCCCTGTTACTGTACCCAGTGTTATACAGTGACAGATCTGCCTCCCTGTTACTGAACCCCAGTGTTATACAGTGACAGATCTACCTCCCCGTTACTGTACCCAGTGTTATACAGTGACAGATCTGCCTCCCTGTTACTGAACCCCAGTGTTATACAGTGACAGATCTGCCTCCCCTGTTACTGAACCCCAGTGTTATACAGTGACAGATCTCCCTCCCCTGTTACTGAACCCCTGTGTTATACAGTGACAGATCTGTCTACCCGGTACTGTACCCAGTGTTATACAGTGACAGATCTGCCTCCCTGGTACTGTACCCAGTGTTATACAGTGACAGATCTGTCTACCCAGTACTGTACCCAGTGTTATACAGTGACAGATATGCCTCCCTGTTACTGAACCCAGTGTTATACAGTGACAGATCTGCCTCCCCTGTTACTGAACCCAGTGTTATACAGTGACAGATCTGCCTTCCTGTTACTGAACCCAGTGTTCTACAGTGACAGATCTGCCTCCCTGTTACTGAACACAGTGTTATACAGTGACAGATCTGCCTCCCTGTTACTGTACCCAGTGTTATACAGTGACAGATCTTCCTCCCCTGTTACGGAACCCAGGGTTATACAGTGACAGATCTGCCTCCCCTGTCACTGAACCCCAGTGTTATACAGTGACAGATCTGTCTACCCGGTACTGTACCCAGTGTTATACAGTGACAGATCTGCCTCCCTGTTACTGTACCCAGTGTTATACAGTGACAGATCTGCCTCCCTGTTACTGTAACCAGTGTTATACAGTGACAGATCTGCCTCCCCTGTTACTGAACCCAGTGTTATACAGTGACAGATCTGCCTCCCTGTTACTGTACCCAGTGTTATACAGTGACAGATCTGCCTCCTTGTTACTGTACCCAGTGTTATACAGTGACAGATCTGCCTCCCTGTTACTGAACCCAGTGTAATACAGTGACAGATCTGCCTCCCTGTTACTGAACCCAGTGTTATACAGTGACAGATCTGCCTCCCTGTTACTGAACCCCAGTGTTATACAGTGACAGATCTGCCTCCCACTGTTACTGTACCCAGTGTTATACAGTGACAGATCTGCCTCCCTGTTACTGAACCCCAGTGTTATAAAGTGACAGATCTGCCTCCCCCTGTTACTGTACCCAGTGTTATACAGTGACAGATCTGCCTCACCTGTTACTGAACCCAGTGTTATACAGTGACAGATCTGCCTCCTCTGTTACTGAACCCCAATGTTATACAGTGACAGATCTGCCTCTCCTGTTACTGAACCCAGTGTTATACAGTGACAGATCTGCCTCCCCTGTTACTGAACCCAGTGTTATACAGTGACAGATCTGCCTCCCTTGTTACTGAACCCAGTGTTATACAGTGACAGATCTGCCTCCCCGTTACTGTACCCAGTGTTATACAGTGACAGATCTGCCTCCCTGTTACTGAACCCCAGTGTTATACAGTGACAGATCTGCCTCCCCCTGTTACTGTACCCAGTGTTATACAGTGACAGATCTGCCTCCCCTGTTACTGAACCCAGTGTTATACAGTGACAGATCTGCCTCCTCTGTTACTGAACCCCAATGTTATACAGTGACAGATCTGCCTCTCCTGTTATTGAACCCAGTGTTATACAGTGACAGATCTGCCTCCCCTGTTACTGAACCCAGTGTTATACAGTGACAGATCTGCCTCCCCTGTTACTGAACCCAGTGTTATACAGTGACAGATCTGCCTTCCTGTTACTGAACCCAGTGTTATACAGTGACAGATCTGCCTCCCTGTTACTGAACACAGTGTTATACAGTGACAGATCTGCCTCCCTGTTACTGTACCCAGTGTTATACAGTGACAGATCTGCCTCCCCTGTTACGGAACCCAGGGTTATACAGTGACAGATCTGCCTCCCCTGTCACTGAACCCCAGTGTTATACAGTGACAGATCTGTCTACCCGGTACTGTACCCAGTGTTATACAGTGACAGATCTGCCTCCCTGTTACTGTACCCAGTGTTATACAGTGACAGATCTGCCTCCCTGTTACTGTAAACAGTGTTATACAGTGACAGATCTGCCTCCCCTGTTACTGAACCCAGTGTTATACAGTGACAGATCTGCCTCCCTGTTACTGTACCCAGTGTTATACAGTGACAGATCTGCCTCCTTGTTACTGTACCCAGTGTTATACAGTGACAGATCTGCCTCCCTGTTACTGAACCCAGTGTAATACAGTGACAGATCTGCCTCCCTGTTACTGAACCCAGTGTTATACAGTGACAGATCTGCCTCCCTGTTACTGAACCCCAGTGTTATACAGTGACAGATCTGCCTCCCCCTGTTACTGTACCCAGTGTTATACAGTGACAGATCTGCCTCCCTGTTACTGAACCCCAGTGTTATAAAGTGACAGATCTGCCTCCCCCTGTTACTGTACCCAGTGTTATACAGTGACAGATCTGCCTCACCTGTTACTGAACCCAGTGTTATACAGTGACAGATCTGCCTCCTCTGTTACTGAACCCCAATGTTATACAGTGACAGATCTGCCTCTCCTGTTACTGAACCCAGTGTTATACAGTGACAGATCTGCCTCCCCTGTTACTGAACCCAGTGTTATACAGTGACAGATCTGCCTCCCTTGTTACTGAACCCAGTGTTATACAGTGACAGATCTGCCTCCCCGTTACTGTACCCAGTGTTATACAGTGACAGATCTGCCTCCCTGTTACTGAACCCCAGTGTTATACAGTGACAGATCTGCCTCCCCCTGTTACTGTACCCAGTGTTATACAGTGACAGATCTGCCTCCCCTGTTACTGAACCCAGTGTTATACAGTGACAGATCTGCCTCCTCTGTTACTGAACCCCAATGTTATACAGTGACAGATCTGCCTCTCCTGTTATTGAACCCAGTGTTATACAGTGACAGATCTGCCTCCCCTGTTACTGAACCCAGTGTTATACAGTGACAGATCTGCCTCCCTTGTTACTGAACCCAGTGTTATACAGTGACAGAACTGCCTCCCCTGTTACTGAACCCCAGTGTTATACAGTGACAGATCTGCCTCCCTTGTTACTGAACCCAGTGATATACAGTGACAGATCTGCCTCTCCTGTTACTGTACCCAGTGTTATACAGTGACAGATCTGCCTCCCCGTTACTGTACCCAGTGTTATACAGTGACAGATCTGTCTACCCGGTACTGTACCCAGTGTTATACAGTGACAGATCTGTCTCCCTGTTACTGAACCCAGTGATATACAGTGACAGATCTGCCTCCCCTGTTACTGAACCCCAGTGTTATACAGTGATAGATCTGCCTCCCCTGTTACTGAACCCAGTGTAATACAGTGACAGATCCGCCTCCCCTGTTACTGAACCCAGTGTTATACAGTGACAGATCTGCCTCCCCGTTACTGTACCCAGTGTTATACAGTGACAGATCTGCCTCCCTGTTACTGAACCCCAGTGTTATACAGTGACAGATCTACCTCCCCGTTACTGTACCCAGTGTTATACAGTGACAGATCTGCCTCCCTTGTTACTGAACCCAGCGTTATACAGTGACAGATCTGCCTCCCCTGTTACTGAACCCAGTGTAATACAGTGACAGATCTGCCTCCCCTGTTACTGAACCCAGTGTTATACAGTGACAGATCTGCCTCCCCGTTACTGTACCCAGTGTTATACAGTGACAGATCTGCCTCCCTGTTACTGAACCCAGTGTTATACAGTGACAGATCTGCCTCTCCTGTTACTGAACACCAGTGTTATACAGTGACAGATCTGCCTCCCTTGTTACTGAACCCAGTGTTATACAGTGACAGATCTGCCTCCCCTGTTACTGAACCCCAGTGTTATACCGTGACAGATCTGCCTCCCTTGTTACTGAAGCCAGTGTTATACAGTGACAGATCTGCCTCTCCTGTTACTGTACCCAGTGTTATACAGTGACAGATCTGCCTCCCCGTTACTGTACCCAGTGTTATACAGTGACAGATCTGCCTACCCTGTTACGGAACCCAGGGTTATACAGTGACAGATCTGCCTACCCTGTTACGGAACCCAGTGTTATACAGAGACAGATCTGCCTCCCTGTTACTGTACCCAGTGTTATACAGTGACAGATCTGCCTCCCTGTTACTGAACCCAGTGTTATACAGTGACAGATCTGCCTCCCTGTTACTGTACCCAGTGTTATACAGTGACAGATCTGCCTCCCTGTTACTGTACCCAGTGTTATACAGTGACAGATCTGCCTCCCTGTTACTGAACCCAGTGTAATACAGTGACAGATCTGCCTCCCTGTTACTGAACCCAGTGTTATACAGTGACAGATCTGCCTCCCTGTTACTGAACCCCAGTGTTATACAGTGACAGATCTGCCTCCCCCTGTTACTGTACCCAGTGTTATACAGTGACAGATCTGCCTCCCTGTTACTGTACCCAGTGTTATACAGTGACAGATCTGCCTCCCTGTTACTGTACCCAGTGTTATACAGTGACAGATCTGCCTCCCCCGTTACTGTACCCAGTGTTATACAGTGACAGATCTGCCTCCCTGTTACTGAACCCCAGTGTTATAAAGTGACAGATCTGCCTCCCCCTGTTACTGTACCCAGTGTTATACAGTGACAGATCTGCCTCCCTGTTACTGAACCCCAGTGTTATACAGTGACAGATCTACCTCCCCGTTACTGTACCCAGTGTTATACAGTGACAGATCTGCCTCCCTGTTACTGAACCCCAGTGTTATACAGTGACAGATCTGCCTCCCCTGTTACTGAACCCCAGTGTTATACAGTGACAGATCTGCCTCCCCTGTTACTGAACCCCTGTGTTATACAGTGACAGATCTGTCTACCCGGTACTGTACCCAGTGTTATACAGTGACAGATCTGCCTCCCTGGTACTGTACCCAGTGTTATACAGTGACAGATCTGTCTACCCAGTACTGTACCCAGTGTTATACAGTGACAGATATGCCTCCCTGTTACTGAACCCAGTGTTATACAGTGACAGATCTGCCTCCCCTGTTACTGAACCCAGTGTTATACAGTGACAGATCTGCCTTCCTGTTACTGAACCCAGTGTTATACAGTGAGAGATCTGCCTCCCTGTTACTGAACACAGTGTTATACAGTGACAGATCTGCCTCCCTGTTACTGTACCCTGTGTTATACAGTGACAGATCTGCCTCCCCTGTTACGGAACCCAGGGTTATACAGTGACAGATCTGCCTCCCCTGTCACTGAACCCCAGTGTTATACAGTGACAGATCTGTCTACCCGGTACTGTACCCAGTGTTATACAGTGACAGATCTGCCTCCCTGTTACTGTACCCAGTGTTATACAGTGACAGATCTGCCTCCCTGTTACTGTAACCAGTGTTATACAGTGACAGATCTGCCTCCCCTGTTACTGAACCCAGTGTTATACAGTGACAGATCTGCCTCCCTGTTACTGTACCCAGTGTTATACAGTGACAGATCTGCCTCCCTGTTACTGTACCCAGTGTTATACAGTGACAGATCTGCCTCCCTGTTACTGAACCCAGTGTAATACAGTGACAGATCTGCCTCCCTGTTACTGAACCCAGTGTTATACAGTGACAGATCTGCCTCCCTGTTACTGAACCCCAGTGTTATACAGTGACAGATCTGCCTCCCCCTGTTACTGTACCCAGTGTTATACAGTGACAGATCTGCCTCCCTGTTACTGAACCCCAGTGTTATAAAGTGACAGATCTGCCTCCCCCTGTTACTGTACCCAGTGTTATACAGTGACAGATCTGCCTCACCTGTTACTGAACCCAGTGTTATACAGTGACAGATCTGCCTCCTCTGTTACTGAACCCCAATGTTATACAGTGACAGATCTGCCTCTCCTGTTACTGAACCCAGTGTTATACAGTGACAGATCTGCCTCCCCTGTTACTGAACCCAGTGTTATACAGTGACAGATCTGCCTCCTTTGTTACTGAACCCAGTGTTATACAGTGACAGATCTGCCTCCCCGTTACTGTACCCAGTGTTATACAGTGACAGATCTGCCTCCCTGTTACTGAACCCCAGTGTTATACAGTGACAGATCTACCTCCCCGTTACTGTACCCAGTGTTATACAGTGACAGATCTGCCTCCCTGTTACTGAACCCCAGTGTTATACAGTGACAGATCTGCCTCCCTTGTTACTGAACCCAGTGATATACAGTGACAGATCTGTCTCTCCTGTTACTGAACCAGTGTTATACAGTGACAGATCTGCCTCCCTTGTTACTGAACCCAGTGTTATACAGTGACAGATCTGCCTCCCCTGTTACTGAACCCCAGTGTTATACAGTGACAGATCTGCCTCCCTTGTTACTGAACCCAGTGATATACAGTGACAGATCTGCCTCTCCTGTTACTGTACCCAGTGTTATACAGTGACAGATCTGTCTACCCGGTACTGTACCCAGTGTTATACAGTGACAGATCTGTCTCCCTGTTACTGAACACAGTGTTATACAGTGACAGATCTGCCTCCCCTGTTACTGAACCCCAGTGTTATACAGTGACAGATCTGCCTCCCCTGTTACTGAACCCAGTGTAATACAGTGACAGATCTGCCTCCCCTGTTACTGAACCCAGTGTTATACAGTGACAGATCTGCCTCCCCGTTACTGTACCCAGTGTTATACAGTGACAGATCTGCCTCCCTGTTACTGAACCCCAGTGTTATACAGTGACAGATCTACCTCCCCGTTACTGTACCCAGTGTTATACAGTGACAGATCTGCCTCCCTGTTACTGAACCCCAGTGTTATACAGTGACAGATCTGCCTCCCCTGTTACTGAACCCCAGTGTTATACAGTGACAGATCTGCCTCCACTGTTACTGAACCCCTGTGTTATACAGTGACAGATCTGTCTACCCGGTACTGTACTCAGTGTTATACAGTGACAGATCTGCCTCCCTGGTACTGTACCCAGTGTTATACAGTGACAGATCTGTCTACCCAGTACTGTACCCAGTGTTATACAGTGACAGATATGCCTCCCTGTTACTGAACCCAGTGTTATACAGTGACAGATCTGCCTCCCCTGTTACTGAACCCAGTGTTATACAGTGACAGATCTGCCTTCCTGTTACTGAACCCAGTGTTATACAGTGACAGATCTGCCTCCCTGTTACTGAACACAGTGTTATACAGTGACAGATCTGCCTCCCTGTTACTGTACCCAGTGTTATACAGTGACAGATCTGCCTCCCCTGTTACGGAACCCAGGGTTATACAGTGACAGATCTGCCTCCCCTGTCACTGAACCCCAGTGTTATACAGTGACAGATCTGTCTACCCGGTACTGTACCCAGTGTTATACAGTGACAGATCTGCCTTCCTGTTACTGAACCCAGTGTTATACAGTGACAGATCTGCCTCCCTGTTACTGAACACAGTGTTATACAGTGACAGATCTGCCTCCCTGTTACTGTACCCAGTGTTATACAGTGACAGATCTGCCTCCCCTGTTACGGAACCCAGGGTTATACAGTGACAGATCTGCCTCCCCTGTCACTGAACCCCAGTGTTATACAGTGACAGATCTGTCTACCCGGTACTGTACCCAGTGTTATACAGTGACAGATCTGCCTCCCTGTTACTGTACCCAGTGTTATACAGTGACAGATCTGCCTCCCTGTTACTGTAACCAGTGTTATACAGTGACAGATCTGCCTCCCCTGTTACTGAACCCAGTGTTATACAGTGACAGATCTGCCTTCCTGTTACTGTACCCAGTGTTATACAGTGACAGATCTGCCTCCCTGTTACTGTACCCAGTGTTATACAGTGACAGATCTGCCTCCCTGTTACTGAACCCAGTGTAATACAGTGACAGATCTGCCTCCCTGTTACTGAAGCCAGTGTTATACAGTGACAGATCTGCCTCCCTGTTACTGAACCCCAGTGTTATACAGTGACAGATCTGCCTCCCCCTGTTACTGTACCCAGTGTTATACAGTGACATCTGCCTCCCTGTTACTGAACCCCAGTGTTATAAAGTGACAGATCTGCCTCCCCCTGTTACTGTACCCAGTGTTATACAGTGACAGATCTGCCTCCCCTGTTACTGAACCCAGTGTTATACAGTGACAGATCTGCCTCCTCTGTTACTGAACCCCAATGTTATACAGTGACAGATCTGCCTCTCCTGTTACTGAACCCAGTGTTATACAGTGACAGATCTGCCTCCCCTGTTACTGAACCCAGTGTTATACAGTGACAGATCTGCCTTCCTTGTTACTGAACCCAGTGTTATACAGTGACAGATCTGCCTCCCCTGTTACTGAACCCCAGTGTTATACAGTGACAGATCTGCCTCCCTTGTTACTGAACCCAGTGATATACAGTGACAGATCTGCCTCTCCTGTTACTGTACCCAGTGTTATACAGTGACAGATCTGCCTCCCCGTTACTGTACCCAGTGTTATACAGTGACAGATCTGTCTACCCGGTACTGTACCCAGTGTTATACAGTGACAGATCTGTCTCCCTGTTACTGAACCCAGTGTTATACAGTGACAGATCTGCCTCCCCTGTTACTGAACCCCAGTGTTATACAGTGACAGATCTGCCTCCCCTGTTACTGAACCCAGTGTAATACAGTGACAGATCTGCCTCCCCTGTTACTGAACCCAGTGTTATTCAGTGACAGATCTGCCTCCCCGTTACTGTACCCAGTGTTATACAGTGACAGATCTGCCTCCCTGTTACTGAACCCCAGTGTTATACAGTGACAGATCTACCTCCCCGTTACTGTACCCAGTGTTATACAGTGACAGATCTGCCTCCCTGTTACTGAACCCCAGTGTTATACAGTGACAGATCTGCCTCCCCTGTTACTGAACCCCAGTGTTATACAGTGACAGATCTGCCTTCCTGTTACTGAACCCAGGGTTATACAGTGACAGATCTGCCTCCCTGTTACTGAACCCAGTGTTATACAGTGACAGATCTGCCTCCCTGTTACTGAACCCAGTGTTATACAGTGACAGATCTGCCTCCCCTGTTACTGAAGCCAGTGTTATACAGTGACAGATCTGCCTCCCTTGTTACTGAAGCCAGTGTTATACAGTGACAGATCTGCCTCTCCTGTTACTGTACCCAGTGTTATACAGTGACAGATCTGCCTCCCCTGTTACTGAACCCCAGTGTTATACAGTGACAGATCTGCCTTCCTGTTACTGAACCCAGGGTTATACAGTGACAGATCTGCCTCCCTGTTACTGAACCCAGTGTTATACAGTGACAGATCTGCCTCCCTGTTACTGAACCCAGTGTTATACAGTGACAGATCTGCATCCCTTGTTACTGAACCCAGTGTTATACAGTGGCAGATCTGCCTCTCCTGTTACTGAACCCCAGTGTTATACAGTGACAGATCTGCCTCCCTGTTACTGAACCCAGTGTTATACAGTGACAGATCTGCCTCCCTTGTTACTGAACCCAGTGTTATACAGTGACAGATCTGCCTCCCCTGTTACTGAACCCCAGTGTTATACAGTGACAGATCTGCCTCCCTGTTACTGAACCCAGTGTTATACAGTGACAGATCTGCCTCCCTTGTTACTGAACCCAGTGTTATACAGTGACAGATCTGCCTCCCTGTTACTGAACCCAGTGTTATACAGTGACAGATCTGCCTCTCCCTGTTACTGTACCCAGTGTTATACAGTGACAGATCTGCCTCCCCTGTTACTGAACCCAGTGTTATACAGTGACAGATCTGCCTCCCTGGTACTGAACCCAGTGTTATACAGTGACAGATCTGCCTCCCTTGTTATTGAACCCCAGTGTTATACAGTGACAGATCGGCCTCCCTTGTTACTGAACCCAGTGTTATACAGTGACAGATCTGCCTCCCTGGTACTGTACCCAGTGTTATACAGTGATAGATCTGCCTCCCTGGTACTGTACCCAGTGTTATACAGTGACAGATCTGCCTCCCTTGTTACTGAACCCAGTTTTATACAGTGACAGATCTGCCTCCCTTGTTACTGAACCCAGTGTTATACAGTGACAGATCTGCCTCCCTTGTTACTGAACCCAGTTTGATACAGTGACAGATCTGCCTCCCTTGTTACTGAACCCAGTGTTATACAGTGACAGATCTGCCTCCCCTGTTACTGAACCCAGTGTTATACAGTGACAGATCTGCCTCCCCCTTCCTGAACCCAGTGTTATACAGTGACAGATCTGCCTCCCCTGTTACTGAACTCCTGTGTTATACAGTGACAGATCTGCCTTCCTTGTTACTGAACCCAGTGTTATACAGTGACAGATCTGCCTCCCCTGTTACTGAACCCCAGTGTTATACAGTGACAGATCTGCCTCCCTTGTTACTGAACCCAGTGATATACAGTGACAGATCTGCCTCTCCTGTTACTGTACCCAGTGTTATACAGTGACAGATCTGCCTCCCCGTTACTGTACCCAGTGTTATACAGTGACAGATCTGTCTACCCGGTACTGTACCCAGTGTTATACAGTGACAGATCTGTCTCCCTGTTACTGAACCCAGTGTTATACAGTGACAGATCTGCCTCCCCTGTTACTGAACCCCAGTGTTATACAGTGACAGATCTGCCTCCCCTGTTACTGAACCCAGTGTAATACAGTGACAGATCTGCCTCCCCTGTTACTGAACCCAGTGTTATTCAGTGACAGATCTGCCTCCCCGTTACTGTACCCAGTGTTATACAGTGACAGATCTGCCTCCCTGTTACTGAACCCCAGTGTTATACAGTGACAGATCTACCTCCCCGTTACTGTACCCAGTGTTATACAGTGACAGATCTGCCTCCCTGTTACTGAACCCCAGTGTTATACAGTGACAGATCTGCCTCCCCTGTTACTGAACCCCAGTGTTATACAGTGACAGATCTGCCTTCCTGTTACTGAACCCAGGGTTATACAGTGACAGATCTGCCTCCCTGTTACTGAACCCAGTGTTATACAGTGACAGATCTGCCTCCCTGTTACTGAACCCAGTGTTATACAGTGACAGATCTGCCTCCCCTGTTACTGAAGCCAGTGTTATACAGTGACAGATCTGCCTCCCTTGTTACTGAAGCCAGTGTTATACAGTGACAGATCTGCCTCTCCTGTTACTGTACCCAGTGTTATACAGTGACAGATCTGCCTCCCCTGTTACTGAACCCCAGTGTTATACAGTGACAGATCTGCCTTCCTGTTACTGAACCCAGGGTTATACAGTGACAGATCTGCCTCCCTGTTACTGAACCCAGTGTTATACAGTGACAGATCTGCCTCCCTGTTACTGAACCCAGTGTTATACAGTGACAGATCTGCATCCCTTGTTACTGAACCCAGTGTTATACAGTGGCAGATCTGCCTCTCCTGTTACTGAACCCCAGTGTTATACAGTGACAGATCTGCCTCCCTGTTACTGAACCCAGTGTTATACAGTGACAGATCTGCCTCCCTTGTTACTGAACCCAGTGTTATACAGTGACAGATCTGCCTCCCCTGTTACTGAACCCCAGTGTTATACAGTGACAGATCTGCCTCCCTGTTACTGAACCCAGTGTTATACAGTGACAGATCTGCCTCCCTTGTTACTGAACCCAGTGTTATACAGTGACAGATCTGCCTCCCTGTTACTGAACCCAGTGTTATACAGTGACAGATCTGCCTCTCCCTGTTACTGTACCCAGTGTTATACAGTGACAGATCTGCCTCCCCTGTTACTGAACCCAGTGTTATACAGTGACAGATCTGCCTCCCTGGTACTGAACCCAGTGTTATACAGTGACAGATCTGCCTCCCTTGTTATTGAACCCCAGTGTTATACAGTGACAGATCGGCCTCCCTTGTTACTGAACCCAGTGTTATACAGTGACAGATCTGCCTCCCTGGTACTGTACCCAGTGTTATACAGTGATAGATCTGCCTCCCTGGTACTGTACCCAGTGTTATACAGTGACAGATCTGCCTCCCTTGTTACTGAACCCAGTTTTATACAGTGACAGATCTGCCTCCCTTGTTACTGAACCCAGTGTTATACAGTGACAGATCTGCCTCCCTTGTTACTGAACCCAGTTTGATACAGTGACAGATCTGCCTCCCTTGTTACTGAACCCAGTGTTATACAGTGACAGATCTGCCTCCCCTGTTACTGAACCCAGTGTTATACAGTGACAGATCTGCCTCCCTGTTACTGAACCCAGTGTTATACAGTGACAGATCTGCATCCCTTGTTACTGAACCCAGTGTTATACAGTGGCAGATCTGCCTCTCCTGTTACTGAACCCCAGTGTTATACAGTGACAGATCTGCCTCCCTGTTACTGAACCCAGTGTTATACAGTGACAGATCTGCCTCCCTTGTTACTGAACCCAGTGTTATACAGTGACAGATCTGCCTCCCCTGTTACTGAACCCCAGTGTTATACAGTGACAGATCTGCCTCCCTGTTACTGAACCCAGTGTTATACAGTGACAGATCTGCCTCCCTTGTTACTGAACCCAGTGTTATACAGTGACAGATCTGCCTCCCTGTTACTGAACCCAGTGTTATACAGTGACAGATCTGCCTCTCCCTGTTACTGTACCCAGTGTTATACAGTGACAGATCTGCCTCCCCTGTTACTGAACCCAGTGTTATACAGTGACAGATCTGCCTCCCTGGTACTGTACCCAGTGTTATACAGTGACAGATCAGCCTCCCCTGTTACTGAACCCAGTGTTATACAGTGACAGATCTGCCTCCCTTGTTACTGAACCCAGTGTTATACAGTGACAGATCTGCCTCTCGTGTTACTGAACCCCAGTGTTATACAGTGACAGATCTGCCTCCCTGTTACTGAACCCAGTGTTATACAGTGACAGATCTGCCTCCCTTGTTACTGAACCCAGTGTTATACAGTGACAGATCTGCCTCCCTTGTTATTGAACCCCAGTGTTATACAGTGACAGATCTGCCTCCCTGTTACTGAACCCAGTGTTATACAGTGACAGATCTGCCTCCCTTGTTACTGAACCCAGTGTTATACAGTGACAGATCTGCCTCCCTGGTACTGTACCCAGTGTTATACAGTGATAGATCTGCCTCCCTGGTACTGTACCCAGTGTTATACAGTGACAGATCTGCCTCCCTTGTTACTGAACCCAGTTTTATACAGTGACAGATCTGCCTCCCTTGTTACTGAACCCAGTGTTATACAGTGACAGATCTGCCTCCCTTGTTACTGAACCCAGTTTGATACAGTGACAGATCTGCCTCCCTTGTTACTGAACCCAGTGTTATACAGTGACAGATCTGCCTCCCCTGTTACTGAACCCAGTGTTATACAGTGACAGATCTGCCTCCCTGGTACTGTACCCAGTGTTATACAGTGACAGATCTGCCTCCCCGTTACTGAACCCCAGTGTTATACAATGACAGATCTGCCTCCCTGTTACTGAACCCCAGTGTTATACAGTGACAGATCTGCCTCCCTGTTACTGAACCCCAATGTTATACAGTGACAGATCTCCCTCCCCTGTTACTGAACCCCAATGTTATACAGTGACAGATCTGCCTCCCCTGTTACTGAACCCAGTGTTATACAGTGACAGATCTGCCTCCCCGTTACTGAACCCAGTGTTATACAGTGACAGATCTGCCTCCCCTGTTACTGAACCCCTGTGTTATACAGTGACAGATCTGCCTCCCCTGTTACTGAACCCCAGTGTTATACAGTGACAGATCTGCCTCCCCTGTTACTGAACCCAGTGTTATACAGTGACAGATCTGCCTCCCTGTTACTGAACCCCAATGTTATACAGTGACAGATCTGCCTCCCCTGTTACTGATCCCAGTGTTATACAGTGACAGATCTGCCTCCCCTGTTACTGAACCCCAATGTTATACAGTGACAGATCTGCCTCCCCTGTTACTGAACCCAGTGTTATACAGTGACAGATCTGCCTCCCCTGTTACTGAACCCAGTGTTATACAGTGACAGATCTGCCTCCCCATTCCTGAACCCAGTGTTATACAGTGACAGATCTGCCTCCCCTGTTACTGAACTCCTGTGTTATACAGTGACAGATCTGCCTCCCCTGTTACTGAACCCAGTGTTATACAGTGACAGATCTGCCTCCCCCTTCCTGAACCCAGTGTTATACAGTGACAGATCTGCCTCCCCTGTTACTGAACTCCTGTGTTATACAGTGACAGATCTGCCTCCCCTGTTACTGTACCCAGTTTTATACAGTGACAGATCTGCCTCCCTTGTTACTGAACCCAGTGTTATACAGTGACAGATCTGCCTCCCCTGTTACTGAACCCCTGTGTTATACAGTGACAGATCTGCCTCCCCTGTTACTGTACCCAGTGTTATACAGTGACAGATCGGCCTCCCCTGTTACTGTACCCAGTGTTATACAGTGACAGATCTGCCTCCCCTGTTACTGTACCCAGTGTTATACAGTGACAGATCTGCCTCCCCGGTACTGTACCCAGTGGTATACAGTGACACAGACCCCACCAGTACTGTACCCCAGTGTTATAGGGATAGACCCATCCCCAACGGTACTGTACCCTGGTGTTGTACAATGACAGACCTGTCTGCACTGGTACCATATCTAAATGTATTACAGTGTCGTACTCTTGCCGCCAGTACTGTGCCCCCATGTAATGTAGTGTCAGACCCGACCTCTACTCTGGTGTTATAGTGACAGAAACATCCCGAACGGTACTATACCCCGGTGTTATACAGTGAAAGACGCATCCCCACTGGCACTGTACCCCAATGCAATACAGTGACAGCAACGTCCCCACCGGTATTGCACGACAGAGTTTTACAGTGATACACCCATCCCCATGGATGCTATATCCTGCTGGTACTGTACTATGCTGTAATGCAGAGTTATCTAGTGACAGATCTGTTCCCACTAGTACTGTACCCTGGTGTTATACCATGGCAGAACTGTCCCCACTGGTACTGTTCCCAAGTGTTATACCATGGCAGACTAGTCCTCATCAATAGTGGTTGGGAACAGAGGTAAGTGCTTTACCAGGTTGATATGTCTTATATTTGATACCTCTGGTATGCTCACATTTCTGCTGCTAACAACCCATGGACGTCACTTGATGCAACAAGTGGGGCTTCAAATGCTGGAAATCCAGAGCAACACACACAAAATGCTGGAGGAGCTCAGGAGGGAATAATTAGTTGACATTTCGGGCCGATAGCCTTCATTAGGAATGGAATTTCATACTTGTCTTCACTTCTGTGGGACCTACTGCCTGAGGTCTGCTGGAAGCAGTCTCTCATTTAAGTGCCAGCAACCCCAGTTCAATTCCCACCACTGACTATGAGCTTGTATATTCTCCCCATGACTGTGTATGTGTGGCCTTGCTCTGTGGGACCCTTGCAGGCTCCCTCAGCTATCCTGGGATTGTGTTGGTCATTGACACAAACATCGCATTTCAGTGTATGCTTTGATGTACATGTGATGGGACAGCATTGTAGCCTAGTGGTGTCATAAGGGGACGTGAGACTGGACCCAAATGCAGGACGCAGGCACTGAAGTACTAGGGGCAGGATAGGACAAGCTAAAGGATAGGACAAGGTGTGGAGACCGTGGCGTTCGCGGAGACGGAGTTCAGAGAGATCTAGGGGTCCAAGGTGGCCTCAAGGCTTGGCCAGAGGATGGGTTCTTGGGACTAGGAATGCTGGGAGGATAGCCCCCTGGGTGGGCCGCAGAACTCCTGGGCAGGACCCGGACCTCCCAGGCAGGACACAGGGGCCTGGGCAGGTCGCGGGGCACAACCCGTCGGCGGCGAGTGATTGGAAGGGGTAGAGTCCCCAGCCGGGCAACGGCAATCTGGCCTGGCTTACCCGACAGAGGCGAGGGATAGGAAGGGGTAGAGTCCCCAGCCGGACAACGGCAATCTGGCCTGGCTTACCCGACAGAGGCAAGGGATAGGAAGGGGTAGAGTCCCCAGCCGGGCAACGGCAATCTGGCCTGGCTTACCCGACAGAGGCAAGGGATAGGAAGGGGTAGAGTCCCCAGCCGGGCAACGGCAATCTGGCCTGGCTTACCTGACAGAGGCGAGGGATTGGAAGGGGTAGAGTCCCCAGCCGGACAACGGCAATCTGGCCTGGCTTACCCGACAGAGGCGAGGGATAGGAAGGGGTAGAGTCCCCAGCCGGGCAACGGCAATCTGGCCTGGCCTACCCGACAGAGGCGAGGGATTGGAAGGGGTAGAGTCCTCCGCCGGGCAATGGCAATCCGGCCTGGCTTACCCGACAGAGGCGAGGGATTGGAAGGGGGCTTGGTCCAGGGTGACTTCAAGACTCACTGCGGCCGGAAGACTCAGGAGGGCTACGGAGCAGCCCAGTCCATAACTCACTCACAGAACTCGTCGTTAACGGTGGTACTCCAAGCTGGGACAGACAGGACAACCCCCCCAACTATACTCAATCCCACAGCCCCTTATATTCACAGCCAACCGATAGTCATCAGGTGCACCTCCTTGAGCCCAACCGAACTAAGATGATCCTCAGGTGTGAATATTTGAGTTCAAGGCGAAACGAGGGACGGTCGAAGGAACTGGAGTCCGGAGTCCGCGGACCGGATCAAGAACCAGAATGTGGACTTCAGACCCGACCATAACAAGTGGTTAGCACAATGTTTTACGGTGCAGCCAGTCGGTGGGTTCAATTCCCGTCGCTGCCTGTAAGGAATATGTACGTTCTCCCTCATGACCGGGTGGATTTCCTCTGGGTTCTCCAGTTTCTTTCCACAGTCCAAAATGTATGTGTTAGTGGGTCAATTGGTCATATGGCAATGTGGGCTCACTG
The DNA here is from genome assembly GCF_048418815.1 of Hemitrygon akajei. NCBI lineage: Eukaryota > Metazoa > Chordata > Chondrichthyes > Myliobatiformes > Dasyatidae > Hemitrygon > Hemitrygon akajei. The sequence continues at coordinate 114,832,382 of NC_133135.1, read as the reverse complement.
GGCCAGAAGGGCCTGTTACCACGCTGAATCCCGAAATCAATAAAAGTTGCGTATGAGCATTTGAATTGCCATAGCAAGGAAGGCTTTGGATCAAGTACTGATGAATGGGAATAGTGCGGATGGGTCCTTGATGGTCAGTGTGGAATATTGGTCCGAACGGTTTGTTGCTGTGCTGTGTCACTCAGTGACAAATCTTGCCTGTCATAGCTGCAATTTACTGCATTATTTGTGTATTCGTTTTTATTTTGAAACTAATTTGTACAATATTTGAATCATAATCATTATTTAATGTACTCATTTGTTAATCCCATCTAGTCATTTAAACCACTGCTTTAATTTCTGTTGTTGAGTCTAAAGCATTGAATTGAAATTTAACTAAAGGTTAAAACAATCATTGGATTTTATCTGGCCATCATTTATCTGACCTAGATTTCTAATCTAGTCTTTCCTCTTTAGCAATATCTAGTCAATTGATTTAGAGATCACTGGTTAATTTTGATGTTTGCTAACTAACTTGTGATGCCTTTTACTTCACCTGTGTCCTTCGCAATCGCTCACTTCAATAAACTACGAGGATTAGATTTATTTTTGTATGGAGGGGAGTGTGAAGGAAATGTTTTTTCCATTTCCCTCCTTGATAGGACCCTTGTGAAACTATTGATGACGGGAGTGGGGTGGGACCTCACCTCAGCACAGGGAGTGACTGCTTGTAGAACCTCACCCTGTACACATCTGTGTAAACACCAATTGCCTCTGCACAACTGGGAGTTGATGTGCTGGCCAGGTGGTCTTTAAACTTTTGTCCAGAGATTGCTCCAATTCTGAATCTGCTCTGGGGCTCCTACTCTCCTCGACAAAGTATTTCCACATGCAGTAAGCTGATCCATAAGACCATTAGACATAGGAGCAGATCCAGGCCAATCACCCTCATTGAGTCTGCTCCTCCATTCCATCATGGCTGATTTATTTTCCCTTCTTGACCCCATTCTCCTGCCTTCTGCCTGTAACCTTTGATGTCCTGACTAATCAAGAACCTATCAATCTCCACTTTAAATATACCCAATCTCTTGGCCACTAGAGCCATCTATGGCAATGAATGCTACAGATTCTTCTCCTTCTGGCTAAAGAAATTCCTTTTCATCTCTGTTCCAAAGGGGTATTCTAAGGTTGTGCCCTTTGGTCCCAGATGCCCCCACTATTGATAACATCCTCTGAACATTCACACTACCTAGACCATTCAATATTCAATAGGTTTCAATGAGATCACCACTCATTCTTCTAAATCCCAGTGAGTACAGGCCCAGAGTCATCAAACACTCCTCACACATTAACCTCTTCATTCCTTTTAAACCTCCTCTGGACCCTTTCCAATACCAGCACATCTTTTTTTAGATATGGGGCCCAAAATTGCTCATAATATTCCAAATACAGTCTGACCAATGCTTTATAAGGCCTTAGCATACATTCTTGTTTTTCTATTCTAGTCTCAAAATGAATGCCAACATTGCATTTGGAGATAAATTTCTACCAAAAGAGGTGTGAAACTCCACTAGCCTGCAGGTCACCCTTAAGCAAGGTGTAGTACATGCTTAGCACCCCACCCCCCGAATCAGGGTCACGTGAAGCCAAGGGAGCAGGTGGTGGACAGTCGTATGAGCAGCTGTTGCACATCACAAGTCTTGGTTTAACAACCACTGATGCCAGGCAGACAACCTCTGAAGAGTATTGATAATGGCTGGGGTCACCCATCTTGTAAAGACACTGCTCAGAAGAAAGCAATGGAAAACCACTTCTGTAGAATAATTTTCAAAGAACAATCATAGTTATACAAAGACACAGCACATAATTCAAACGAGAGGACATGATTTGAGAGTGGAGGGTTATGGGCTGAGTGCGGGTAGGTGGGACTAGGTGAGATTAAGAGTTCGGCACGGACTAGGAGGGCCGAGATGGCCTGTTTCCGTGCTGTGATTGTTATATGGTTATAATGATGATGATGACTGCTGGCTCAACCTGCAAGTTAACCTTCCTGAGTGAGGATTCTCAATTCCCTTTGCACTTCCAATTTCTGAATTCACATTTTATTTAGAAAATAGCCTATGGCTTAATTCCTTCAACCAAAGTGCATGACCATACACTTCCCTTCACCTACCTTCATATCGTTCCTTCAGTAACAAATCCTAAAGACATGTTATTGAGTGCAAACAGCTCCAGAGGGAGAGAACAGCTTGTGAAAGGAGTGACACAGGCAGTAGGAGAGAGTGGCAGAGGCAGTTGTTGGAAGTGATACATCAGGGACCATCTGACATGGGTGTGGCCAGATACAAGGACAGAGTGGCAAGGAAGTGACAGACACCCAGGGAGTGAGTGAAGACTGGAAAACAGATACCAGGGAGGGGGTGATGAGTCACTTTTGGAACATAATAACATAAAAATTAGGAGCAGGAGTTGGTCATCTGGCCCGTCGAGCCTGCTCCGCCATTCAATAAGATCATGGCTGATCTATAAGAACTCTTCTCATTCTTCTGAATTCCAGTGAGAACAGTCTCAGGTGATTCAATCTCTGCTCGTAATCTAATCCCACCATCTCCGGAATCAACCTGGTGAACCTCTTCTGCACTGCTTCCAAAGCCAGTACATCCTTCCTCAAGTAAGGAAACCAGAACTGCACACAGTACTCCAGGTGTGGCCTCACCAGTACCCTGTACAGTTCTCATTCACCTTGATGATGATACTTCCTGCAGCTCAGGACTCTAGTCACACCTTACTCAACCTTTTGATTCCTAACTTTGTCCGAGGTTTTACCAACATCTGCCTCCACAAACACTCCACTAACTGTTCTGGCACTCTGGTTCCCACCCCCTTGCAACTCTAGTTTAAACACTGCCTTGCAGTATTAACAAATCTTCCCGCTAGGATATTAGTTTCCTCTCCATTTCAGATGCAAACCATCCCTTCTGTACAGGTCCCACCTTCCTTGGAAGAGATCCCAATGATCTAAAAATCTGATGCCCTCCCTCTTACACCAACTTCTTAGTCACGTGTTCAACTAAAATCTTCCTAGTTCTCACCCAGATACAGCAAGGAATAAATCGGTGGATTTATTATCGGAATATTATTGGTGGCGGGTCTCAAAGGACCAGAAGGGCCTATTCTGCACTGTATTTCAATAAATAACTAAATAAATATTCTCTGAAATCTTTTCAGTTTAATCACATCTTTTTTTTTCAACAAATGAGTGACCAAAACTGTTCAGATTACTCCATGTCAAGCAGCATCCATGGAGGCAAAAACAGACCATAAGACAAAGGGGCAGAATTAGTCCATTCAGCCCATGGAGTCTGTTTCACCATTCATCATAGCTGATCCTGGATCACACTCAACTCACACACCTGCGTTCTCACCATATTCTTTGATGACCTGACCGATCAGGAAACGATCAACTCATGGACTTGGCCTCCACCATAGGTTTCACTGATATCCCCCTGCAATCTTCTAAATTCCAGTGAGCACGGCCCCAAAACTGCAACCGCTCCTCACACATTAACCCCTTCATTCCCAGAATAATCATCGTGAACCTTCTCTGGACTCTCCAATGACAACACTTCCTTTTTGAGGTATGGAGCCCAAAACTGTTGACAATGCTCCTTGTATAGCCTGACTAGTGTCTTATAAAGACTTAGCATTACCTCCTTGCTTGTTATACTCTACTCCCCTTGAAATAAATGCCGACATTGCATTTACCTTCTTTTCCACAGATTCAGCCTGCAAATTAACCTTCTGGGAGTCTTGCACGAGGACTCCTAAGTCCCTCTGCACCCCTGATGTTTGAACCTTCTCTCCATTTAGATAATAGTCTATACTATTGCTCCTTTTACCAAAATGCATTATCATACTTGTCGCAACACTGTATTCCATCTGTCACTTTCCCCCATTGTCTAAGTCCTGCTGCAATCACATTGCTTCCTCAGCACAACCTACCCCTCCACCTATCTTCATATCATCTGCAAACTTTGCCACAAAGCCATCAATTCCATTATCTAAATCATTAAAAAGCAATGTGAAAAGCAGTGGTCCCAATACTGACACCTGAGAAACACCACCAGCAGCCAACCAGAAAAGGCCCCTTTTACTCCCACTGGCTGCCTCCTGCCTGTCGGCCATCCCTCTATCCATGCCAGTATCTTGCCTGTAATGCTGTAGGATTTTATGTTAAGCAGCCTCACGTGCGGCACCTTATCAAATGCCTTCTGAAAATCCAAGTAAATGACATCCACTGCCTCTCACTTGTCCACCATGTTTGTTACTTCCTCGAAGAACTCTAACAGATTAATTTGCCAGACGAGATTTCCCTTTACAGAAACCATGCTGACTTTGACTTATTTTATCATTAGTCTCCAAGTACCTTGAAACTTCATCCTTAATAATTATAGACTCCGACACTTCCTACAAAACAAAACCCAATAGCATGAATGGCAGCAATGCTTCACTACCAGATGAACTCAACGCCTTCTATGCCCACTTTGAAAGGGAGAACACAACTACAACTGTGAAGATCCCTGCTGTACCTGGTGACCCTGTGATCTCTGTCTCAGAGGCCAATGTTAGGTTGTCTTTAAAGAGGGTGAACCCTCGTAAGGCAAAAGGTCCCGATGGAGTACCTGGTAAGGCTCTGAAAACCTGTGCCAACCAACTGGTGGAAGTATTCAAGGACATTTTCAACCTCTCACTGCTATGGGTGGAAGTTCCCACTTGCTTCAAAAAGGCAACAATTATACCAGTGTCTAAGAAGAATTATGTGAGCTGCCTTAATGAATATCGCCCACTAGCATGTGCATCTACAGTGATGAAATGCTTTAAGAGGTTGGTCATGACTAGACTGAACTCCTGCCTCAGCAAGGACCTGGACCCGCTGTAATTTGCCTATTGCCACAGTACGTCAATGGCAGACACAATCTCAATGGCTCTTCAAACGGCCTTAGACCACCTGGACAACACAAACACCTATGTCAGGATGCTGTTCATCAACTATAGTTCAGCATTTAACACCATCATTACCACAAACCTGTTGAGAAATTACAGAACCTGGACCTCTGTCCTTCCTCTGCAATTGGATCCTCGACTTCCTAACTGGAAGACCACAATCTATGTGGATTGGTGATAGTATCTCCTCCTCGCTGAGATTTGAAAATAGGAGTCCCTTACTATCTTTCCTTTCAGTTAGTCCTGACGAAGGGTCGATAGCGCTTCTCCCTATAGATGCTGTCTGGCCTGCTGTGTTCCACCAGCATTTTGTGTGTGTTGCTTGAATTTCCAGCATCTGCAGATCCCCTCATTTTTGCTTTTGAAAGTTTGAAGGGGTTGGCGGCTGACATGGTGAGAGCTGTGAAGACTCGCCAACTCTCACCCAGTATCTAGATGCATTGGAGAGTGCTTTTGGCCTGATAGGAAGCTGACGGGAGCTCACGGTGGGGTTTCAGAATATGCGTCTGGAGTAGGGGGGAGAAGCTCTCTGCTTTTATATTTCGGCTAGAGAGGTAGATCAACTGCTTTCAGCACAGAGGGGCCATTCAGGCGGCGGAGGTGGATCAGTTAAGGATGGACCAGATAGCCAGGGGCGCCCAGTCCCAGGACCTGATCACTTGGAGTTTTCGACAGTCCCATAAGATGCGTCCCCCTCCTTCCTTTGTTGAGCTGATTAGAGAGGTGCGGAAGGAAGAGATTGTGCAGAGCTGTCCCGGGTGTTAACTGTGGGGGTGGGCTCCCCGTATGATAGGACGGTAGCGAGGGGGACCACCCAAGGGGACGGACAATGCAGAAGGCTGCGTGTGGCAGGGGTTCTGCGAGAAGAGGGGTGGCCGGTATCGTCTGCTATAACTGTGGTGAAGACGGCCACTTCAGGCAGGAATATGAGCAGTGGGAAGTCCCTCGCAGAGTGAACCCCCAGGTGCCTAAGCAGGGAGAGGTGTCGGGAAACTTAGAGGAGACCCAGTGAGGGAGCGGCCTGGTGTCTCTGGGGGAACACGTATATCAAGGACACCACCCCCCGAAAGTGAAAGACTCTATTCCTGAAGGCTTAGTGGGTTCATGCTCGTGTGTCGCTCCGGATAGAGGGAATTTATGCTAAAGCCATACTCGACACCAGGTCACAGGTCACGTTGTTGTACCGTTCGTTTTACAACCGGTATCTGAAGCATTTACCCTCAACCCCATTCAGGGCACTGGAGGTCTGGGGTCTCAGTGCCGGTGATTATCCATACGATGGTTATTTTTCAGTGAAGCTGGAGTTCTCAGAGGCTGATGTGAGAGTGTCTGAGGTCCTTGATACATTGGTGCTGGTTTGTCTGGACCCCATTGAGAAGGGTAGCATTTCAATTCTGGTGGGAACCTCTTGTGAGGAGGCTCATGGGGGTCTGCAAGGAGAAAGCTGGGGAGAACTTTCGGGGGGCATTGTCCATGTACCTGGTGTTTTGAGCTGCTTTTGATGAAGTGTGTGGCTGCATTGAGCACAATACTGAATTTAAACGAGGGACTGTGTGGTTCACCTAGTTGAAGCCACTGGTGGTCCGGCCCGGGGAGGTAACAAGAGTGATGGGGACCCCCAAATTTCCCGGAGTGCCTGATGATGAGACCCTCTCAGTGGCCAGGGAGAAACTATTGGAAAAAGGGGGAAAGTTGACAGCTGAGTCATTCAACTTTGGAGACTCCCCGGTGCCTGCAGTGTGGAAAAGCAGGTTGGTAGCGAAGATGTTGAAGCTGGAAGGTGTCTTTTCCACTGACGAGTTTGATGTGGTTTTTCCAAGAGCATTTGCCACACTATCCGGGTGAAACCAGAGGAGGGGAAAGGGCCTGTCAAGATTCTCCATCAGGACCACCTGTTACCCCTGGGTCAAGAGGTGCAGGTAGGCCCAGAGCCTGGCTTGGAGCCTACACCTAGTAAGAGGACTCTGCAGAAACACGGGGCAACTACCGGGCCCCCAACAGTTGAGGTCAGGCCGGCCCACACCCCTGAGAGGGATACTGATTCGGAGGATGAGGACCTGGATGTGTGGTACATGTTGCCTTTTGCTAACTCCCCGTTGACTGAGGAAGAGACTCCCGGCCCTTCTCCCATTGAGTCAGGTGAAGTGGGGGCTATCCGTGGGCAGCCTGGGTTACAGCAGGACTTTGAAGGGGAGAAAGCGGGGTTTGGCCACGGGACAGAGGGCCCCGAGTTGCAGGTGGGCACGAGTGATAGATCGGAGGAGGCCTCGCCAGTTAGACGGGAAGTAACCCAGACAATAGATGAGAAGAACGAGGGGGCCAGAGGCAATTAATCTGTGGGTGAGAGGAGGTAAAAGTTCAGAGTGGGGAACAGAGAAAGAGAGGAAGTGGGGAGAACTTTTTAATAGTACTAAAGTTCACAAAAGCGGCTTCGTGGCTGTGGACTCACTTTGGTGAACTTCAGTTCTGAATGTTATTTGCCCGATTTGTTTTCTGCACGTTGAGTGTTTGATGGTCTTTTTTTAATGGCTTTTATTGAGTTTATTTCTTTTGTAGCTGCCTGTAATGAGATGGATCTCGTGGTTGTATATAGTAGACATACTTTGATGATGAATGTACTTTGAAATTAGAACACATATATAAGGACAGACACTAACTATCCATCAAGTGAATATGGCCTCATCTTCAGCTGTTGGGTTTCAGAGGCAAGAAGGCAAGAATGCTTTTATATCAAACCTTTGTCAAGTCTCTGCAGAGGTTCCCGACCTTTTTATGCCATAGGCCCTTACCATTAACTGAGGGATCCATAGACCCCAGGTTGGGAACCCCTGATTAGGGCAATTACTCTCTCTGATGGGTTGGGGGAGGAGGGGGGAGATAGTTCAGATTAAACAGAATAACACCAGGCTCAGAGGATGGATAGGTCACTGAATCAGAATCAGGTTTATTATCACTGGCTTATGTCGTGAAATTTAATATTTTGCTGTTGATTTGGGGTTGATAGTGGAGAGTTAAGAGGGAAAATTGCAAATATCACTCCACTCTTTAAGGAGGGAGGAAGGCAGCAGAAAAGATTATAGACCAGTTAGCCTGACCTCAATGATTGGGAAGATGTTGGAGTCAATTGTTAAGGATGAAGTTACAGAGTACTTGGTGACTCAGGACAAGATAAAACAAAGTCAGCGTGGTTTCTTCGAGGAGATTAGGAAAAAGGGCATTCAGTGGATGTTGTGCATTTGGACTTTCAAAAGGTTTTTGACAAGGTGCCACACATGAGGCTGCTTACCAAATTGAGAGCCCATGGTATTATAAGAAAGTTACTGGTATGGTTAGATAATTGGCTGATTGGTAGGGGGCAGTGAGTGGGAATAAAAGGATCCTTTTCTGGTTGGCTGCTAGTGACTAATGATGTTCCACAGGGGTCGGTGTTGGGACCACTTCTTTTTATGCTGTATATCAATGATTTAAATGATGGAATAGATGGCTTTTTTACCAATTTTGCAGATGATACGAAGATTGGTGGAGGGGCAGATAATGTTGAGGAAACAAGTAGGCTGTAGAAGAGCTGAGACTGATTAGGAAAATGGACAACAAAGTGGCAAATGAAATACAATGTTGGAAAATGCATAGTTTGCACTTTGCTGGAAGAAATAAATGTATAAGCTATTTTCTAAATGGGGAGAAAATCTTGTGCAGAACAACTTAAAGGTTGCCTTGCAGGTTGAGTTGGTGTTGAGAAAGGGAAATGCAATGTTAGCATTCATTTAAAGAGGTCTAGAATACAAGAACAGGGATGTGATGCTGAGGCTTTATAAGGCATTGGCAAGGCCTCACTTTGAGTATTGTGAACAGTTTTGGGCCCCTTATCTAAGAAAATATATGCTGGCATTGGAGAGAGTCCAGAGGAGGTTCACAAGGATGATTCTGGGAATGAAGGGGTTATAATACAAGGAACGTTTGATAGCCCTGGGTCTGTACTCACTGGAATTTAGAAGGATGAGGGGGGAATCTCATTGAAACCTGTTGAATGTTAAACTATCTGGACAGAGTAGATGTGAAAAGGATGTTTCCCATAGTGGGGGAGACTCGGACAAGAGGGCACAGCCTCAGGATAGAGGGGCATCCACTTAAAACAGATGTGGAGAAATTTCTCTAGCCAGTGGGTGGTGAATTTGTGAAATTTATTACCATAGGCATCTGTGAAGGCCAGGTCATAGGGTCTATTTAAGGCAGGGCTTGATAGACATGGCACCAAAGGTTATGGGGAGAAGACTAGGGAGGAGGAGGGAGAAAAGGATCAGCCATGATTGAATGGTGGAGCAAACTTGATGGGCAAAATGGCCTAATTCTGCTCCTATGCCTTATGGTCTAATTGCCTTATTCACTTAAATGGTGTAAAATGGTGAAGGAGGTGGTGGGAAGGGGGAGGGGGAGAGGGTGAGGGTGGAAGAGGGCGAGGAAAGGATAGAGGAGAAATAGAGAGAGAAGGAGAGGGAGAGAGAGAAAAGGAGAGAGGGGAAAGGGTGGGAGAGAGAGAGACATGGAGAGTGATATATCACAGCCAATTAACCAAGAGGACCACAGCCTTGTCTCCAAACCCTACGACTCGCATCACTCAATAACCCGGAGAGCTATGTTGGCTGGACTCGGGGCTTTATACTTTGGATCCTGGTGGGTCGCCCATGCCAAACAGGTCAAAAAGTGGACAGAGTGGTCCACCAGTCAGGAGTCCTTCAGATTCAGGGGTTCAGCTCAGGGCTAGTAACTCTGACTGGTCAAACAAGACTGTTATAGAAACAGCAATGAAGAATCCTTCTACATCCGAGTGCGATGGTATTCCTGAGTCTCCACCCAGGACTTGCAGACTGACAGTAGTGAAAACCAAGAGGAAGCCTCACACTATCGTGGAAACCCTGACCACAGCCAGAGAAGGACGATTTTCATTGCTGCCATAAACACCAGCGGTGTAACAGGCAGGAAGTAAGTAATTAATTACCAGTCTACCAGCACATCTCTGGGCAATGCGAGGGAGGTGACACAGGTCAGAATCAGCAGTGGCTACACATAGGTGTCAACAGATAGCAGGCTGCTGTTCAGAATCATTCAATATTGGGAAAGACTAATGAATGCTAACCTTGCCCGTGACACCCCAGCGCAAGTGCTATATCTCTTTCTAAAGGAGAGTAGACAGGTAGTGCAGAGCACCCCTGTAGCCATTCCCCTGAATAATAAGTTTACCGTCCTGGATGCTGTTGGCGAGGATGACCGACCAGGTGTAAGCCAGGTGGCAGAGCCTCTGGCACTGAGTCTGACCCTGTGGTGCAGAAGGATGGGATGGAGAAGAGGAGAGCTGTCATCATTGGAGACTCTATAGTCAGGGGAGCAGACAGGAGATCTTGTGGATGTAAGAAGGACACCCGCATGGTTTGTTGCCTCCCGGGTGCCAGGGTCCAGGATGTCTCTGACCGGGTGCATGACATCCTGGTACGAGAGGGAAAGCAACCAGAAGTTGTGATACATGTTGGGACCAACGACATAGGCAGGAAGAGGGATGAGGTCCTGAAGTGTGAACTAGGCAGAAGGCTGAAGAACAAGACCTCAAGGGTGGCGTTCTCAGGATTGCTGCCAGTGCTACGGGAAAGTGATGGTAAGAATTGGAGGAGATGGCAGTTGAATGTGTGGCTGAGGAGTTGGTGCAGGGGGCAGGGTTTTAGATTTTTGGATCATTGGGATCTCTTCTGGGGAAGGTGGGACCTGTACAGATTGGATGGGTTACACCTGAACTCGAGGGGGAGCAATATCCTTGCAGGTTGGTTTGCTAGCATGGTTCCAGAGGGTTTAAACTAATTTGCAAGGGGGATGGGACCCGGAGCGATAGAGCAGTGAAAGAAGTGCATGGAGTAAAGCCAGATCTAACATATAGAGAGGGTTTGAGGAAAGAGAAGCAGAATAAAGGGTGTAAAGGTAGTAAGGTAGAGGGGCTAAAGTGTGTGTACTTCAATGCAAGAAGCATCAGGAACAAAGGTGATGAACTGAGAGCTTGGATGCATACATGGAATTATGATGTAGTGGCCATTACTGAGACTTGGCTGGCACCAGGGCAGGAATGGATTCTCAATATTCCTGGATTTCAGTGCTTTAAAAGGGATAGAGGGGGGGAAGGGGAGGAGGAGTGGCATTACTGGTCAGGGATACTATTACAGCTGCAGAAAGGATGGGTAAAGTAGCAGGATCCTCATTTGAGTCAGTATGGGTGGAAGTCAGGAACGGGAATGGAGAAGTTACTCTACTGGGGGTATTCTATAGGTCCCCTAGGGGGTAGCAGCAGAGATACCGAGGAGCAGATTGGGAGGCAGATTTTGGAAAGGTGCAAAAATAACAGGGTTGTTATCATGGGTGACTTCCCTAATACTGATTGGCACTTGATTAGTTCCAAGGGTTTAGACGGGGCAGAGTTTGTTAAGTGTGTCCAGGATGGATTCCTGTCACAGTATGTTAACAGGCCGACTAGGGGGAATGCCATACTAGATCTAGTATTAGGTAACGAACTGGGTCAGGTCACAGATCTGTCAGTGGGTGAGCATCTGGGTGACAGTGATCACCGCTCCCAGGCCTTTAACATTATCATGGAAAAGGATAGAATCAGAGAGGACAGGAACATTTTTAATTGGGGAAGGGCAAACTATGAGGCTATAAGGCTAGAACTTGCGGGTGTGAACTGGGATGATGTTTTTGCAGGGAAATGTACTATGGACATGTGGTCGATGTTTAGGGATCTCTTGCAGGATGTTAGGGATAAATTTGTCCTGGTGAGGAAGATAAAGAATGGTAGGGTGAAGGAACCATGGGTGACAAGTGAAGTGGAAAATCTAGTCAGGTGGAAGAAGGCAGCATACATGAGGTTTAGGAAGCAAGGATCAGATGGGTCTATTGAGGAATATAGGGTAGCAAGAATGGAGCTTAAGAAGGGGCTGAGAAGAGCAAGAAGGGGGCATGAGAAGGCCTTGGGGAGCAGGGTAAAGGAAAACCCCAAGGCATTCTTCAATTATGTGAAGAACAAAAGGATGACAGGAGAGAGGGTAGAACCGATTAGAGATAAAAGTGGGAAGATGTACCTGGAGACTGTGGAAGTGAACGAGGTCCTCAATGAATACTTCTCTTCGGTATTCACCACTGAGAGGGAACTTGATGACGGTGAGGACAATATGAGTGAGGTTGATGTTCTGGAGCATGATGATATTAAGGGAGAGGAGGTGTTGGAGTTGTTAAAATACATTAGGATGGATAAGTCCCCGGGCCCTGACGGAATATTCTCCAGGCTGCTCCACGAGGTGAGGGAAGAGATTGCTGAACCTCTGGCTAGGATCTTTATGTCCTCGTTGTCCACGGGAATGGTACCGGAGGAGTGGAGGGAGGCAAATGTTGTCCCCTTGTTCAAAAAAGGTAGTAGGGATAGTCCAGATAATTATAGAGCAGTGAGCCTTACGCCTGTGGTGGGAAAGCTGTTGGAAAAGATTCTTAGAGATAGGATCTATGGGCATTTAGAGAATCATGGTCTGATCAGGGACAGTCAACATGGCTTTGTGAAGGGCAGATCATGTCTAACAAGCCTAATAGAGTTCTTTGAGGAGGTGACCAGGCATATAGATGAGGTTAGTGCAGTGACTGTGATCTACATGGATTTTAGTAAGGCATTTGCTAAGGTTCCACACGGTAGGCTTATTCAGAAAGTCAGAAGGCATGGGATCCAGGGAAGTTTGGCCAGGTGGATTCAGAATTGGCTTGCCTGCAGAAGGCAGGGGTTGTGGTGGAGGGAGTACATTCAGATTGGAGGGTTGTGACTAGTGGTGTCCCACAAGGATTTATCCTGGGACCTCTACTTTTTGTGATTTTTATTAATGACCTGGATGTGGGGATAGAAGGGTGGGTTGGCAAGTTTGCAGATGACACAAAGGTTGGTGGTGTTGTAGATAGTGTAGAGGATTGCCGAAGATTGCAGAGATACATTGATAGGATGCAGAAGTGGGCTGAGAAGTGGCAGATGGAGTTCAACCCAGAGAAGTGTGAGGTGGTACACTTTGGAAGGACAAACTCCAAGGCAGAGTACAAAGTAAATGGCAGGATACTTGGTAGTGTGGAGGAGCAGAGAGATCTTGGGGTACATGTCCACAGATATCTGAAAGTTGCCTCACAGGTAGATAGGGTAGTTAAGAAAGCTTATGGGGTGTTAGCTTTCATAAGTCAGGGGATAGAGTTTAAGAGACACAATGTAATGATGCAGCTCTATAAAACTCCAGTTAGGCCACACTTGGAGTACTGTGTCCAGTTCCGGTCACCTCACTATAGGAAGGATGTGGAAGCATTGGAAAGGGTACAGAGGAGAAACCAGGATGCTGCCTGGTTTAGAGAGTATGGATTATGATCAGAGATTAAGGGAACTAGGGCTTTACTGTTTGGAGAGAAGGAGGATGAGAGGAGACATGATAGAGGTGTACAAGATATTAAGGGGAATAGATAGTGTGGATGGCCAGCGCCTCTTCCCCGGGGCACCACTGCTCAGTACAAGAAGACATGGCTTTAAGGTAAGGGGAGGGAAGTTCAAGGGGGATATTAGAGGAAGGTTTTTCACTCAGAGAGTGGTTGGTGCATGGAATGCACTGCCTGAGTCAGTGGTGGAGGCAGATACACTAATGAAGTTTAAGAGACTACTATACAGGTATATGGAAGAATTTAAGGTGGGGGGTTATATGGGAGGCAGGGTTTGAGGGTCGGCACAACATTGTGGGCTGAAGGGCCTGTAATGTGCTGTAATATTCTATGTTCTATGTAAATATAGAGCATGCCTGGTTGCCAGAGTTTACACAACAGCATGCTACTTTGAAGAGCAGAGTTTGCAGAAGTCCAAACCTAGCTGTGTAATAGTGAATATTTTAGTGTACTGGTGTATAATATCTTCACTTAAAATTTTTTAAATGTTGTAAAAACACTTTGGGACTTCCAGGAGTCACCACAGAAATTCAAGTTCCTTTTTTCGTGCTTTGAAGAAGATTTTTGATTTCTCTGTACACTTTGACAGACTAGAGACAACGTGTGTAAAAGTAAACTGCCTCAGCCAGTGTGTACAGCCAATTCCCACTGCTGTCTGTAAGGAGCTCGTACGTTTACCCCATGACCGTGCAGGCTTTCTCTGGATGCTCTGGCTTCCACCAAAATTCCAAAGACATACGGGGTAGTAAGTTGTGGTCTTACTACGTTGGTGCAGTAGCATGGTGACACTGGCAGGTTGCCCCCAGCACGTCCTTTGACTGTGGATGTTGATGCAAATAATGCATTTCACCATATGTTTCACTGAACTTGTAACAAATAAAGCAAATCTCCTTTCTTTCAATACTTTAAACTTATTAAGAAATATCTATTAAGAAACTTTGCAAAAACAAACAAAACTTTAAAAAATTAATGTTCAAGCATGAGGTACAATAAATACCATTAACAAACTATATTGCATATAAAAACCACATGGTGGACTGAACTGGGAATTAAGATCAGTAGGATCAAGCCTGCTGTGCTTCAGAAGGCAGGCTGATATACAAAGAGTTAAGGATGTCTGTGTCTCTCTGTGGTAGCCTCCCTGTTTGCTGGGTATGCTGTGCCCATTTGTCCATGCCCAGTGGCAGTATGTATGTCAGATTGGAGCAAATCCATCTTGCAATGTGCTCACTCCCCAACTGTGATGTTCATCTGTGAGTTGCCAATAGAAGTAGTCTTGCTTTGTGGAGACAGTGGTAACTGTGTGGTAACAGGCCTTTCTGGCCCCAATGAGCCTCTGCCATCCAATTATACCTACGTGATCAATTACCCCTCTAACCGGTAAATCTTTACATTGTGGGAGGAAATTGGAGCACTCAGACGAAACCCATGTAGTCATGGCAAGAACATACAACTGTCCCTCCTTGCAGACAGCAGCTGGAATTGAACCTGGCTCACTGATGCTGTAGTAGCATTATACTAACCGTGCTGCCCAGCTGTTTGTTTATTTATTGAGATACAGCGTGGAATGGGCCTTTCCGGCCTTTCAAACTTTATGTCCCCCGATTTAACCCTAGCCTAATCACAGGACAATTTACAACAACCAACTAACCCACCAATTGGTACGTCTTTGGATTGTGGGAGGAAACCGGAGCACCCGGAGGAAACCCACACGGTCACAGGGGAGAACGTACAAACTGCTAACGGGCAGCGACAGGAGTTGAAGCTGGGTTGCTGGCACTGTAAAGTGTTGTGTGAACCACTACACTACGGTGACGTATAAAGATGAAATCAAATGACTGATTAGTAATGGAGACACAAGCAGGAATTTCTTTAGCCAGAGGGTGGTGAATCTGTGGAATTCATTGCCACAGACAGCTGTGGAGGGCAGTCAATGGGTATATTTAAAGATGAGTTTGATAGGTTGTTGATTAGTCAGGGTGTCAAAAGTGAGAGGCAGGAAAATGGGGCTGAGAGGGATAATAATCTCTTAATCTTAATCTAATCTCAAAATTGTATTAAATGACATATATGTACTTTGATGATATATTGACTTTGAATTTTTATCATACCACAATATATTTTAAATTCTTTTTTAAAATAAATGTTACAATTATAGATCTCCTAGTAGAGGAGAAGGCAGGAGAGAGGTTGAGAGGGACAATAAACTAGGTATGCTGGAATGGCGGAGCAGACTCGATGGCTTCTATCTCTCATGGACTTATGGAGACTGCAGATGCTAGGATCTGGTGTGATAAACAATTTGTTGAGATCATCTTTATTTTTTCTTCTTTATCTTTAAATTGACTCCAGTTCTGGGGAGAACATAAAAATCCCAGAAAGGGTGCGGGAAAGGGTCACGTGAATGGTGCCAGGAAAGGGAGATCTTAGCCATGAGGCGAGGCTGAGGAAACGGGGGTGGGGACAGGATCACAAGTGGGTGAGACGCAGAAAACAACAGGAAGCTTCTTTCATTTGTCAACAAGAGTTGGCGCCAAAGCTTTAAAATTTACAGCAAAAAACCTTAAGATATTGGAGCAGAGTTAGGCGATTTGGTCCATCCAGTCAGCTCTGCTATCATACTTCTCAACTCCTTTCTCCTGCCTTCTCCCATGATATTTAACACCCTGACTAATGAAGAGCCTATCAACTTCCAAATATACCCACAGACTTGGCCTCCACCGCTGTCCATGGCAACAAATTCCACATCACACTCTGGATAAAGGAATTCCTTCTCATCTCTGTACAAAGGAGCTGTGAGGGAGAGACTGTCTCAGAGGGTGGGGTGGAGGAACTCACCACCTGGAAGAGTGGTGGAAACACAGCCTTTGAAAGGGAATTGGTTGGGCATTTGGGGGTTTGTAGTCAACAAGGGCTATAGGGAAAGGTGGGATTGCTGCACTGATTTGATGGGATGAATGTCCTCCTTCTCCTTTACCAACAATTCAAAGAATTTAAACCCACCACCCAAACCATGCCCCCCCCCCCCCACTGCCCCACTGACCTTAGTCTCGAAGATCTGTTAAGTGTGACTGAAGGTTAAATCCTGGAGTGAAAAATCATTCTGTCCATGGACTGAAGCAAGGCACACCTACCTTGAGGATCACTGTGAAATGGGCACTTAGTGTTAACCGGGCCAGTGGCATACCCCATACCTTTATACTAACACTTACCGTGCTATCCCACACCCAGAGTTTGGAAAGTCTGATCACCTGGCTGTACTTCTATTCTCTGAGTGTGGGCAGAGACTGAAGACTGTGGCACCTATAGTGACGATCTTGAAAGGACATGTCCTCTTCTCATTGCTACCATCAAGAAGGAGGTACAAAAGCCTAAAGGCACACACTCAACAATTCAGGACCAACTTCTCCTCTGCCATTGGATTAACCCATGAACACTACCTCACTACTTTTTATTTCTATTTTTGTACTACTTATTTAATTTACCTATTTAAAATATATACAGTTCTTGCTGTAATTCACTGCTTTTTCTCTATTATTACATAAGACATTTTGATACTTGTTTGTTTAAAATAATTCCAACTCCATACGTGTGTTATTGACCTCCAGAATACATTATCAGAGAACTACTCTTAGTGAATTTGCCACTGTCAGTCCATCTAATTTCTACAGGCCTAAGATATCAACTTCCAACCTTTTCATTTCATTTAACTTGTCGTCCAACTTTCCTTTCTAGTAAAGTGTATGGATGCTCCATGTTGCTACCCTTAGCCTTTCCCTATTGCTTACCGTCTCTGGATGAGGGTCTGGTGTCACCTGCAGCACATGACGACCCCTACCAAGCGAGGTGTTGTTCTGTTGATTAGAATCAATCCCATTCATGCTGTTGTGAGGTTTCCTTCTTTTGTTTCTTTCCATGATTGACTAGGCAGAAATTTCAACAGTGCTTTGCCGTTGCCTTCTGTTGCCGCAGTGCTCATCTAACTGGAGCATTTGACCTCTACTGGTGTTCCCAATTGGGAATCATACACTAGACATCGCCCAACCTTTGCTGTTGTTGTACAAAGACCATCCTCCACCAAAGCTTGGAATCCATCTCCCTGCTGCTGAAGACCTCAGTGATTATAGGTGACACCACCACTATTAGTCTGGTTATTTTTCTGGCACCAAACATTCACCATAGACAGAGCACCTTCAGCGAGACAGGGCACACCCGGACCTCAGTCCTATGTGAAGGCGGAGTTGTCTTGGGTGGGAGAAGCTATATAATTGCTATTGGCATTTCCTGATATTTAGTCAGGACCAAACCACCCCATACACCCCATACATAATGTAAATCTTAGGATATAAAACAAGTCCTGGGAGATTTTAACTCCAAAGTTAGACAGGAAAGGGTTGATAACATCATAGGACCTTTGGGATTAGGGGAGAAAAATGAAAATGGAGAAAGGTTTACTGATTGGTGTGTCAGAAACAACCAAGTATTCAACAATACTTGGTATAAAAACCATCCATGTAGATTGTGTACTTGGATCAGCCCTGGAGATAGAACAAAGAATCAAATAGATTTCATTACCATCGATGAACGTTTTAGAAATAGTATCACAAATTCTAAAGCCTACCCAGGAACAGACTGTGGTTCAGATCACCATCCAGTAATAGCTACCATCAAATCAAAATTAAAGAAACTGAAACATGGAAAAAAGAGAAAGAAGTATATGTTGGGAGAACTTAAAAATGATAGCATGCTTAAGCAACAAGTCAAAACAACTGTAGAAGAACACCTCAATGAAAACAAAACACCTATTTGGGTCAGATTTAAATATGCTATACAACAACCATCAGAGGAGATAATCCCAGTACAAGAAATTCAACACACCAACAAGGGGTGGATAACCCAAGAAGTTCTAGATCTGATGGAACAAAGAAGGTTAGTGAAGAATAATGAAGTGCAATACAGAGAGTTAGACAGATGGACCAGGCAATTGTGCAATATTGCAAAGGAAGAATGGCTGAATCAAAAAATGCAATGAAGTAGAAGATCATATTAACAACAGCAAAGAAATGCACGAGAAAGTTAAGGAAATTACTGGAATTAAGAAAACCCCCTCTACAGGATACATAAGAGCAGCAGACGGATCCAGACTAACAGATCCAGATAAAGTATGTGAGAGGTGGATTCAGTATATAGAGCAGCTGTTTGAGGATAATAGAGAGGAACTTCCAGATATTAAACACCCTAATTTTTCGGCCCACCTATTACCAAAGAAGAAATAACTAAAGCAATGAAAAGCATGAAACATGGCAAAGCCACCTGACCTGATGAAATTTCAGTGGAAATGATACAAGCCCTAGAAGATCTGGGCATAGATATTCTTTTTGAACTGTTTAATGGCATATATGAGTCTGGTGTATTGCCTGACGATCTCTTGAAATCATTATAACTCTGCCAAAAATTCCTGGAACTACTGACTGTGAAAATTATAGAACAATCAGTCTTATGAGTCACATAATAAAGATTTAGTTGAGAATTGTTCTGAGTGGAATTAAAAATAAATTAAGGCCAAAAACTTCTAAACTGCAATATGGGTTTATTGAGGATAGAGGAACTAGGAGTGCAATTTTCATACTACAAATGCTTTCAGAAAGGGCAACTGAATATCAAAATAATGTATTTTTCTGTTTTATTGATAGCACTAAAGCATTCGACAAAGTGCATCATGAAAAATTATTTCAAATTCTCACTAAACTAAACATTGACGAAAGGGACAAACAACTGCTTCAAAATTTATATTGGAATCAAATGGTGGCGGTAAAAATTGATGATACTATAAGCAGTTGGACTAAAATTCAAAGAGCAGTTAGACAGGGATGCATTGCCTCACCGGAATTATTTAATATCTATAGTGAATATATCTATACAATCATCCCTGTAGCAAAGAAATCAGTTGTAGCCTGTCTGAATGATTACCGTCCCGTTGCCCTGACCCCCATAGTGATGAAATGTTTTGAGGCTTGTCAAGCCTCATATCGCAGCCAGCCTCCCCTCATCGCTGGATCCTCTATAGTTTGCTTATAACCATATAACCATATAACAATCACAGCACGGAAACAGGCCATTCCGGCCCTCCTAGTCCGTGCCGAACTCTTAATTTCACCTAGTCCCACCTACTCGCACTCAGCCCATAACCCTCCACTCCTTTCCTGTCCATATACCTATCCAATTTTACCTTAAATGACACAACTGAACTGGCCTCTACTACTTCTACGGGAAGCTCATTCCACACAGCTATCACTCTCTGAGTAAAGAAATACCCCCTCGTGTTTCCCTTAAACTTTTGCCCCCTAACTCTCAAATCATGTCCTCTCGTTTGAATCTCCCCTACTCTCAATGGAAACAGCCTATTCATGTCAACTCTATCTATCCCTCTCAACATTTTAAATACCTCGATCAAATCCCCCCTCAACCTTCTATGCTCCAATGAATAGAGACCTAACTTGTTCAACCTTTCTCTGTAACTTAAGTGCTGAAACCCAGGTAACATCCTAGTAAATCGTCTCTGCACTCTCTCTAATTTATTGATATCTTTCCTATAATTCGGTGACCAGAACTGTACACAATATTCCAAATTTGGCCTTACCAATGCCTTGTACAATTTTAACATTACATCCCAACTTCTGTACTCAATGCTCTGATTTATAAAGGCCAGCATTCCAAAAGCCTTCTTCACCACCCTATCTACATGAGACTCCACCTTCAGGGAACTATGCACTGTTATTCCTAGATCTCTCTGTTCCACTGCATTCCTCAATGCCCTACCATTTACCCTGTATGTTCTATTTGGATTATTCCTGCCAAAATGTAGAACCTCACACTTCTCAGCATTAAACTCCATCTGCCAACGTTCAGCCCATTCTTCTAACTGGCATAAATCTCCCTGCAAGCTTTGAAAACCCACCTCATTATCCACAACACCTCCTACCTTAGTATCATCAGCATACTTACTAATCCAATTTACCACCCCATCATCCAGATCATTTATGTATATTACAAACAACATTGGGCCCAAAACAGATCCCTGAGGCACCCCGCTAGTCACCGGCCTCCATCCCGATAAACAATTATCCACCACTACTCTCTGGCATCTCCCATCTAGCCACTGTTGAATCCATTTTATTACTCCAGCATTAATACCTAACGACTGAACCTTCTTAACTAACCTTCCATGTGGAACTTTGTCAAAGGCCTTGCTGAAGTCCATATAGACTACATCCACTGCCTTACCCTCGTCAACATTCCTCGTAACTACTTCAAAAAATTCAATAAGGTTTGTCAAACATGACCTTCCATGCACAAATCCATGCTGGCTACTCCTAATCAGATCCTGTCTATCCAGATAATTATAAATACTATCTCTAAGAATACTTTCCATTAATTTACCCACCACTGATGTCAAACTGACAGGTCTATAATTGCCAGGCTTACTTCTAGAACCCTTTTTAAACAATGGAACCACATGAGCAATATGCCAATCCTCCAGCACAATCCCCGTTTCTAATGACATCTGAAAGATCTCCGTCAGAGCTCCTGCTATCTCTACACAAACTTCCCTCAAGGTCCTGGGGAATATCTGGTCAGGACCCGGAGATTTATTCACTTTTAAATTTCTTAAAAGTGTCAGTACTTCCACCTCTTTAATTGTCATAGGTTCCATAACTTCCTTACTTGTTTCCCACACCTTACACCATTCAATATCCTTCTCCTTAGTGAATACCGAAGAGAAGAAATCGTTCAAAATCTCTCCCATCTCCCTCGGCTCCACACATAGCTGACCACCCTGATTCTCTAAGGGACCAATTTTATCCCTCACTATCCTCTTGCTTTTAATATAACTGTAGAAGCCTTTCGGATTTATTTCCACCTTATTTGCCAAACCAAACTCGTAACTTCTTTTAGCTTTTCTAATCTCTTTCTTAAGTTTCCTTTTACATTCTTTATATTCCTCGAGCAATTCCTTTACTCCATGCTGCCTATATCTATTGTAGACATCCCTCTTTTTTTGAACCAAGTTTCTAATATCCCTTGAAAACCATGGCGCTTTCAAACCTTTAACCTTTCCTTTCAACCGAACAGGAACATAAAGATTCTGTACCCTCATAATTTCACCCTTAAATGACCTCCATTTCTCTATTACATCCTTCCCATAAAACAACTTGACCCAATCCACTCTCTCTAAATCCCTGCGCATCTCCTCAAAGTTAGCCTTTCTCCAATCAAAAATCTCAACTCTAGGTCCAGTCCTGTCCTTCTCCATAATTATATTGAAGCTAATGCTATTGTGATCACTGGACCCAAAGTGCTCCCCAACACATACATCTGTCAGCTGACCTATCGCATTCCCTAACAGGAGATCCATGACTGCCCCATCTCTAGTCGGTACTTCTATGTACTGTTGCAAAAAGCTATCCTGCACACATTTCACAAACTCTAAACCATCCAGCCCTTTTACAGAATGAGCTTCCCAATCTATGTGTGGAAAATTAAAATCTCCCACAATCACCACCTTGTGTTTACTACAAATATCTGCTATCTCCTTACACATTTGCTCTTCCAACTCACGCTCCCCATTAGGTGGCCTATAATACACTCCTATCAGTGTTACTACACCTTTCCCATTCCTCAATTCCACCCAAATAGCCTCCCTAGAGGAGCTCTCTAATCTATCCTTCCAAAGCACCGCCATAAGATTTTCTCGGACAAGCAATGCAACACCTCCTCCTCTGGCCCCTCCTACTCTATCACACCTGGAGCAACTAAATCCAGGAATATTTAGTTGCCAATCACACCCTTCCTGCAACCATGTTTCACTAATAGCTACAACATCATAATTCCAGGTATCAATCCACACTTTAAGCTCATCCACCTTTCTTACAATGCTCCTAGCATTAAAAAAGATACATTTAAGATACTCTCCATCTCCTCCTCTCTTTTCATCCCTAGCAATGCATTCAAATTTATTATCCTTTTCTTTCTTCTCCCCTACAACTTCGGGCTGAGCGCATCCCTTCTCCATCACCTGCCTTTCCTCCCTCACACACTGTCTACTTACTTGCTCTACTGGTGAACTAACCTCCTCTCCCATAGTTTCCTCAAATTGATTTCCGCCCCCCCATCTTACTAGTTTAAAGTCTGCCCCATAGCCCTAGCAAACCTCCCCGCTAGGATATTGGTCCCCCCAGGATTCAAGTGTAACCCGTCCTTCTTGAACAGGTCACGCCTGCCCCAGAAGAGGTCCCAGTGATCCAGAAACTTGAATCCCTGCCCCCTGCTCCAATCCCTCAACCACGCATTCATCCTCCACCTAATTCCGTTCCTACTCTCACTGTCGCATGGCACAGGCAGTAATCCCGAGATTACTACCTTTGCGGTCCTTCTTCTTAACTGCCTTCCTAACTCCCTATACTCTCATTTCAGGACCTCTTCCCCTTTCCTACCTATGTCATTGGTACCTACATGTACCACGACCTCTGGCTCCTCACCCTCCCACTTCAGGATATCTTGGACGCGATCAGAAACGTCCCGGACCCTGGCACCAGGGAGGCAAACTACCATCCGGGACTCCCGATCACCTCCACAGAACCGCCTGTCTGAACCCCTGACTATCGAGTCCCCTATTACTATGGTCCTCTTTCTTCTATCCCTACCCTTCTGAGCTACAGGGCCGTCCTCTGTTCCGGAGGCCCGGCCACTGTCACTTCCTCCAGGTAGGCTGTCCCCCCCAGCAGTACTCAAACATGAGTACTTATTGTCAAGGGGTACAGCCACTGGGGTACTCTGTAGTACCTGCCCCTTCCCCTTCCTGACCGTGACCCACCTATCTGCCTCCCGTGGCCCCGGAGTGACCACCTGCCTGTAACTCCTCTCTATCACCTCCTCACTCTCCCTGACCAGGCGAAGGTCATCGAGCTGCAGCTCCAGTTCCCTAATTCGGTCCCTCAGGAGCTGCAGTTCGGCGCACCTGGCGCAGATGTGGATGTCCGGGAGGCTCGGAGACTCCAGGATCTCCCACATCCGACACCGAGAACAACAAGCTGCCCTCACACTCATACTTCCCGAATAACTGAAAATAACAAGAACTAAAAGATAAGCCTACTGTGCCCTCTTCCGCCTAAGCCCTCTGAGCCCAAGCCCTACACTCTGCTCCCGGCTCACTCCGCTGCTTAAGGCTGCGTTCTTTTTATATCTTCCCTCCTTCCCAGGCCTCCTTCACGCGCCTGCGCAGTCCCGCCTCTTAGAACTCCGATCTGAGAAGCAATTTGAAAATGGCCGCCGCCGCACTTCTTCTCAAAGCCTCGCTGTCCTCTTCCAAAAAAGAACTACCTCACTCCTTCTCTCCTTTTTATATCTTCCCTCCTTCCCAGGCCTCCTTCACGCGCCTGCACAGTCCCGCCTCTCAGAACTCCGATCTGAGAAGCAATTTGAAAATGGCCGCCGCCGCACTTCTTCTCAAAGCCTCGCTGTCCTCTTCCAAAAGAGAACTACCTCACTCCTTCTCTCCTTTTTATATCTTCCCTCCTTCCCAGGCCTCCTTCACGCGCCTGCGCAGTCCAAATTATCATCCAAATTGCTCTACGGAGAACGCAATATCCACCACATTGCACACAGTTCTCTCTCACTTGGACAACAAAGACACTTATGCCAGAATCCTGTACATTGATTTCAGTTCAGCGTTCAATACCATCATCCCACAGAGACTAGTGGAGATACTGTCGCTACTTGGTCTTAACACTGCCATGTGTCGCTGGATTCTGGATTTCTTGACAGAGAGACCACAGTCAGTCCTTGTTGGCAGGAACATCTCTGACTCCATCACACTGAGCACTGGATCCCCACAAGGCTATGTGCTCAGCCCACTGCTGTTTACACTGCTAACACATGACTGTGCAGCCAGATTCAAGGGGAACCTGATCATTAAATTTGCTGATGATACCACAGTGGTGGGGCTCATCAGCAAAAATGATGAAACAATGTACAGGGAGGAGGTCAAACACCTAGAGAGCTGGTGCAGTGACAACAACTTGATGCTTAATGTCACCAAAACCAAGGAGATGATCGTCGATTTCAGACGGTCTCAGCCTGAGCACACACCCCTCAGCATCAGCGGTTCTACAGTGGAGAGAGTGGAAAACATCAAGTTCCTTGGGGTGCAGATCTCAGACAATCTCACTTGGTCCAGGAACACCACTGAGATTGTGAAACGAGCCCAGCAGAGATTGCACTTTCTGAGGAAGCTTAAACAAGCATCACTCCCCACTAACATCTTAACTACATTCTACAGAGGTGTGGTTGAGAGTGTGCTGACCTTTTGCATCACAACCTGGTACTCCAGCTGCAGTGCTGCTGACAAAAAAGCCTTGCAGAGGGTGGTTAGGGGAGCAGAGAAGGTTATTGGGGTCTCCTTACCTTCTGTCCAAGACCTCTTTCAGAGTCGAAGCCTCCAGAAGACACGGTACATCATTAAAGACCCCTCACACCCTCTCCATGAACTGTTTGTTCTTCTGCCATCAGGCAAACGTTACAGGAGCATCAAAACAAAATCCACAAGGCTACTAAACAGCTTCCTCCCACAGGCAGTCAGACTCCTAAATAGCTGCTCTACCTGACTCTGCTCTGGACACTTTTAACTTGCACTGGACACTTATAACTTGTTTTTAACCGACTTATGGCTGTTGTGTTTTACTATTTATTGTTGTGTTTATTATTTAGTGTTGCGTTTGTTATATTATGATTGCACTGCTCCTGGGAAACGCTGTCTCATTCTGCCCTGCAGAGCTGATGTACGGTTAGAATGAAAATAAAGTTTTTGAATCTTGAAATGATTCTCAGAGAAGTAGAAGACCTACATGGTTAAAAATTGGAGGTCTTAACATCAACAATATAAGATATGCAGACGATACCACCCTAATAGCAAGAGCTGCGGAAGACCTACAAATCCTCCTAGACAAAGTAGTACAAACAAGTGCAGATTTTGGTCTAACCATCAACTGTAAAAAAACCAAATGTATGGCAATATTGAAACAGCAGGATACTCCCAACCGCCAATTGTACATTGGTAACCAAGGGGTTGAACAAAAGACCAGCTTTAATTACCTTGGTAGCTTTATATCACAAAATGCTAGAAGTAAAGTAGAAATAAAAAGAAGAATTGCCATTGCCAAAACCAACTTCCAAAAACTGAAACCCATTTTTACCAACAGACACATTTCTAATGACAACAAGGCTTAGGCTACTAAAATCTTGCTGTATGCTTCCGAAACATGGACTATAACACCAAAACGCCGAAGAAACTTAGAAGCAACAGAAATGTGGTTTCTTAGAAGAATGCTGAAAATATCATATAGAGATAGGGTAACTAATGAGACAGTACTCCAATGTGCCCATACAAAAAGGATCTTTAATGAGAACATTAAATGAGAGCAAACTTAATTTCCTGGGCCATGTCATCAGAAAGGGAGAACTAGAATGCCTTACATTATAAGGTTGTATGCCTGGGAAACATGGAAGAGGAAGGCAAAGAAGAAAATATATGGACACTGTGAAAGAACTAACACATCTAAAAGTGATTGAATAGATAGGAAAGATAAAGAAGGAATGTAAGGGGAAAGCACTATGGGTAGTAAGAGGAGTCGGAACCACAAACAGGATCTCCCGGTTGCCATCCACTTCAACTCTGCTTCACATTCCCATTCGGATATGTCCATACATGGCCTCCTCTACTGCCATGATGAGGCCAAACTCAGGTTGAAGGAGCAACACCTCATATACTGTCTGGGTAGTCTCCAGCCCCTTGGCATGAACATTGAATTCTACAACTTCCGATAATTCCCTACCCCTCCCTTCCCCCACCCCAGTTTCACTCTGCCTCCTCCTCCAGCTGCCTATCACCTCTCTCATGATTCTGCCTTCTTCTACTACCCATAGTGCTTTTCTCTTCCATTCCTTTTTCACCTTTCCTGCCTATCCCCTCCCCCACCCCTTGATCTTTCCCCTTACTGGTTTTTCACCTTGCACCTTCCACCCTCCCCCCACCTTCTTTATAGGGCCTCTGCCCCCTCCCTCTTCAGTCCGGACGAAGGGTCTCGGCCTGAAACGTTGACTGCTCGTTTCCACGGATGCTGCCCGACCTGCTGAGTTCCTCCAGCTTGTTTGTACGTGAAGATTATTACATATTGCTTTATACTGCTGCCACCAAGTTAACAAGTTTCACAACATATACCAGTGATATTAAATCTGATTCCGATTCCAATTCTGATTTAAAGTTCAGTATTGTCCACTCGTAGCACACAAACCAAGTATGGAAAGTGGGAGACGCACACAAGATGCTGCAAGAACTCAGCAGGTCAGGCAGAATGTTCAGAGAGGAATAAGTGGTCGAAGTTTTGAACCGAGATGTTTTATCAGGACTAGAAAGTGGCAAAGGCCAAAATATGGTGTATGATCTCAGCCTGAAACACCAACTGTTCATTTCCCTCCATAGATGCTGTCTAACCTACTGAGTTCCTCCAGCATTTTGTGTGCATTGCTTAAGATGTGCAGCATCTACAGAATCTCATGTGCCTCTGGAAGATGAGAAGGCTGGCTGACTCATGGACTGTAGATATTTCTTATCCCGAACACTATAGTGCTTTCTCTCTCTCTCAGCTTGCAGCAGTGTGGTGATATTGATTTTGTCATGTAAGTTATGTATAATTTGGCAGCATAGTGGTTAGCACAATCACTTCACATCGCCAGCCACATGTAACATGTGCATGGGGGCACAGCCACACACTAACTGAAATGTCCCTATGCTCATAGCCTTTGTTTCTGTGCAGCCGGAATTGGATGCAGCAAGAAAACGTTTATGGAACATGAAGGGTTTTCTCTGCTGTACTGTATTTCATTATACCCTTCAATTAATAAAAAAAATCAAAGTATGTGATTTTTCTAAATATCCTGAACATTCTAAATATTCATAGTATGCATTATACAAAAAATAGCATTTAAAGTGCTGCACAGTTTTTGAGTTGTGTCAAAATTTCCTGCTCAAAGTAATTGTTGGTCTGTGCAGCTGTATAAAAAAATTAGAGAGAACATTAGCATCAGAGATACCGATCTGAGGCTCAACTCCCACAGCTGTCTGTAGGGAGTTAGTGCTTTCTGTCTGGGTGCTCTGGTTTTCTCCCACATTCCAAAGACGTGTTGGTTAGGGAGAGTGAGCCGTGGCCATGCTATGTTGGCATCGGAAGCACGGTGACACTTGCAGGCTGACCCCCAGCAACATCCGCGGACTGACGCAGAACGATGCATTTCACTCTGTTTTGATATACACATGATAGATAATCATCATCATCTCTTTAAGTTGATAGTAACTTATATTTGCAATGAACTGCTAGAAGCTATCTCTCATAGCTGATATACCATGGGTATGCATACCCATAGCACCATTGAAATAGACTTATGGTCAGGTTGGGAGTGGAAGGGGTCAGGGAGCTGTCTCAAAGATGCAAATAGCCACTAGTGGTCATCTCTGGAAAGCATCGATCAATTGGACACAGGCAGAAGCAGGTCGGGGAGCGATGGTCCAGACTCTCCAGCATCCAGGACACCTTCAAGGAGTAATGCCTTCAAAAAGCTAGCATCCATCATCACCCAGGCCATGCCCTCTTCTCATTGCTACCATCAGGGAGGACGTACAGGAGCCTGAAGACACACACTCAACAATTCAGGAACAGCTTCTTCCCTCTCCCATGAACAAACATTAAACTCATGAATGCTACTTCACTACTTTTTTCCCTCTTCTTGCACTACTTAATTAAACTTCTAGTTTATACTGTAATTTAGTTTTTTATTATTGTGTTTTGGAATGTACAGCTGCCACATAACAACGATCTCATGACATACGCCAGTGATATTAAACCTGATTCTGATTCTGTTAGTCGAATAGTCCATCAACATTTTGTAGAGGGTGGGTGGTGTTCCATGTTGAGCTGAGACTTGGCCAAGCTCATGGAGAAACTGCCCATCAGTTCAAGCTGGCATCCAGTGTCCAAGTGTCCCACAGTTCTATGGTGGGACGCACACTGGCAGCTTGTGGTGACTAAGAGAAGAATTACCCATCCTGGGATGACAGTCCATGATACCGAGGGATAATGAGATTCAGCCTGCATGGCATTCCCCAATGGACATCGGCTGAGGTCCGGAGACATTCAACATTTCTTCCTCAGTCAATCTGACAGAAGTCAGGTGATCTTTCCATATTGACCCCCAAGTCAAAATGTGATATTCTGAGGTGAAGGTGCTATATGAATACAACTCTTCCATTTGGTGGTGTGAGGATGGGGGACAGTTTGAGTGCACTGTGAGGGCTCAAGGGTTTGCAGTGCATCTCTCTCCTCATCTTCTTTCCTCTCCTCTCACCCCCTTCCTTTCCTTCTACCTCCTAGTCCCATCCTCTTCACTGACAACAGGAAATCAAACAAAAAGTATCATCAAACTTTCCTCCTTTAATTCAAATCCATCTGGGGACCTTGCCCTCCTTATCTCTGTAACCTCCTTAAACCCCTACACTCCTCCACATCTCTGTAACCCCCTCAAACCCCTACATCCCTCCACTTCTCTGTAACCTCCCTCTGCTCCTGCAATCCTCCGTCTCTGTAACCTTCTCCCTACCCTATACACCTCCTTGTGACTGTAACCCCCTCCAACCCCTACACCCCTCCACATCTCTGTAACCTCCCTCTGCTCCTGCAACCCTCCCTGTGTCTGTAACCCTCTCCCTCCCCTATACCCCTCCCTGTGTCTGTAACCCATTCCCTCCCCTACACCTCTCCCTGTCTCTGTAACCCCACCCCCCCAATCGCTTGCTGCCCTGTGACCCTCAGCGACACCCGCAGCCCTCCACCACCATCTCCTGGTAGTTTCTGAGGACCACCCTCTCCTCTTCATCCAGGTACAGTATGGCGATGGGGCTGAGTTCGGTGGGTATGCAGCAAGCCCTGGGCACCTTGCCATTGACGGCATGGACCAGGGTCTGTACAATGGCATGACTGGAGGAGTTCATGTGGTCAGCCAGTGGGAAGCGGCAGTCTCCTTGGCAGTAGAAGGCGTTGTAGCCCCGGGGAGCAATGATCCACTCAGTCCAGCCCACTCTCCTGAAATCCACATACAGTGGCTTCCGCCGGCATTGGCTCCGGCCCCGACCTCTCCTGGAATTCCTTTTGCGTCTGGACTGCTCCGGCCTGGAGTGCAGAGGGAATCCCTTCCCATCCAGACCGTAGGTAACCAGGAGTGGTCTTCGCAGAGGCCAGCTCCCCTCCATACCCCTTAGCGACCTGCTGACCCTCAGCGGCCCAGTGTCACCTCCAGCTTCTCCCACCTTCACCAGGAAGCCCACAAGCCCCTCGCCCATCCTCCTGGACTCCTCCACCACCTGGCCCACCTCAAAGACCTCCCACTGGGACTGGTTGGCAGGGGACTGCCGCCTCTCCAGTAGTCGGTGAGCCGCTTGCCCAGGCAGAACCTGCCAGAGGTGGTATCCACCGACCCTCCGGTGCCTGGCGTCTGCCCAGCTGTCATACTCGCTGTAAAGACGCAGCTCGGCTGAGATGATCTGCTCGCCAACCGGAATGGCTGTCAGGTTGAAGACCATCTGATGCAGGTTCGCTCCCTCCAACTGTGGTCCCTCCTCCTGGTCTTCTGGAGCAGAAAACAAACTGTCAGCCTGGTTAAACACTGAATGAAGACTCAACACCAACTTTGACAGCTTGGCACAGTCAGGACAGTGGTGGTGCCAGAGTAATGAACCCCATGGCCTATTGAATATTTTATTTATTTAGAGATACAGTGCAAACAGATCCTTCTGGGCCTAACAAGCTGTGTCACACAACAATCCACCTAGCCTAATCATAGGACAGTTTACAATGACATTTAATATACTTGTAGTTGCCCATAGACATTACACTACCAACCAGAACATCTTTGGGCGGAGGGAGGAAACCAGAACACCTGGAGTAGGGCGGGGTGGGGTCCTCCCAACCACTGTTAATCTGTGAGCCTTGTTACAGAATCTGATGTTATGAATTATACATTGAAAAGTAATCAGATGGGCTCATGTTTTGATGATGTACAGTTACGGACAACTTGATGGCAAAGGGGAGTGTGCAGACGTGATTGACGTGGAGTAACAACATTCAGGGCTAAATCCCTCCCAACCATTGAACACATCTACATGAAACACTGTTGCAGGAAAGCAGCAGCCATCATCAGCAATGCAGGTCCACCCAGGCCATGTTCTCTTCTCACCGCTGCCATCAGGGAGAAGGTACATGATCCTCAGGACACACATCACCAGGTTCAGGAACAGTTATTCCCCCTCAACCAAAATGCTCTTGTACCAAAGGAGTTAACTTCACTCACCATCACTTGCCCCATCAGTGAAATGTTCCCACGACCTATGGATTGACTTTCAAGGACTCTTCATCTCAATATTGATTGATTGATTGATTGATTGATTGATTGATTATTTATATATTTATTTTTGTATTTGCAGGGTTTGTTGTCTCCTGCACTCTGGTTGAATGCCCTAGTTGGTGTGATCTTTCATTAATCCTGTTATAGTTATTATTCTATAGATTTATTGAGTATGCCCATAAGAAAATGAATCCCAGGCTGTAAATGTTGTATTGTAATTGTACTTTGATAATAAACTTCAAACTTTGATACCCACGTGGTCTCAGCGAGCACGTACAAGCTGTTATTTTCCCTCATTATATTTTATATATAATAGTATATGTACATCACATTATATATATCTACCTAAGTAAGATATTTATTTGAGGTATTATTATTAGGATATTTTTTATTTTATGTTACCTTCCTCTGGACCCTCTCCATGGCCAGTCCATTTTGTGACATTCCTCTGTCACCTATATTTATAGGTGTGGCACAGTGGTGTAGTGGTTAACGTAGCGCTTTACAGCATAAGCAATCACCAACCTGGGTTCAATTCCCACCACTTACACATTCTCACCATGGTCATGTGGGTTTCCTCTGGGTGCTCCAGTTTCCTCCCTAAGTCCAGACGTACCAGTTGGCATATTAATTTGTTCCGTGATTAGGCTATGATTAAATCAGGGGATTGCTGTACGGACAAGAGAAAATCTGTATAAAATAACCGGAACTCCTCCTGTACTGCACTGTTCCATGTGCTGTGTGGCAACTCAGAGTGAATGTGCCAGAGATCCGGATGTCTTGTACACTCTCTGTGATTGTGTGGGTTCCACCCAGTGGTCTGATTTTCCTTCACTTGAAGTAGAACACAGAACAGGCCCTCTGGCCCTTCAAGCCACCCAGCAAACCCTGATTTAACCCTAGCCTAATCACACGACAATTTACAACAGGGTTTCCCAACATTTTTTATGTCTTGGACCAATACCATTAAGTAAGAGGTCAGTGGACCCCAGGTTGGGAACCCATGATTTACAATGACCAATTAACCTACTAACCAGTACGTCTTTGGACAGTAGGAGGAAACCAGAACACTCGGATGAAGCACACATGGTCATGAGGAGAACGTACAAACTCCCTACAGGCAGCAGCGGGGATTAAACTCTGGTTTCTGGTACAGTAAAGCTTTGTGCTAACCACTACTCTACCTATCCCTCCCTCATCCAGAGATGAGTGGGTTGGCAGGTTAATTGAGTGCTGCAAATTGCCCCTGAGTGGTAGAACCTGAGGCAGGTTTGGCGGAAGGGGTTCAAGTCGTAATGTTATACAGCATTGCTTGCGTCAACAACAAATACAGTCTGAGATGTGCTGGGGACAGCCCACAAGTGCCAACGCAGCAGGCCCACAACATACTAACCTTAACCTGTATATTTGAAGTGTGAGAGAAAAACGGTGTACGTGGAGGAAACTCACACAGTCACGGGGAGAAGTTACAAGCTCCTTACAGTCAGTAGTAGGTATTGAACCCTGATCACTGGTGCTGTAAAGTGTTCTGCTAACTGCTACATTACTATGCAATCTCTGCCTTCAATACACCCACAACTGAGCCCCCACAGCCATCTGTGGCAACAAATTCCACAGATTCATCACCCTCTGGCTGAAGAAATTCCTCATCTCATTTCTAAATGGACATTCTTCTATTTTGAGGCTGTGTCCTCAGATCCTAGACTCTCCTACTAGCAGAAAGAGAATCAGATTCAGAATCAGGTTTAGTATCATTGGCATATATCAGGAAACTTGTTGATTTTGTAGCAGCAGTACATTGCAATACATAATAATATAAAAGACATGAATTACAGTAAAGCCCACCATTTCTCACCCATCCTTCAGGGCTCCTCCACTCAGCCCCCCTCAAAGACCTCCTACTGAGACTGGTTAGCAGGAGGCTGCCACCTCTCCAGTAGTCGGTGATCGCGCATCCAGACAGAACATGCCAGATGTGGAAGGCAACGCCCCTCCAGTGCCCAGCCTGCTGTAGAGATGCAGCTCGATCAAGATCAACTGCTCGCATAATGGAATAGCTGTCAGGTTGCAGATCATTTGATACAGACTCGCTCCCTTCAAGTAGTGCAAAAAAACCAATGAGGTAGTGTTCGGGGCACCTGCCCAAGCCTTTCAGTGGATTTCAGAAAGATCCCATCCACCCTCATCCTGCTGACTCCATCAAGTACAGGCCCAGAGACATCACACATTCCTCATATGTTAATCCTTTAATTCCTGCGACTATTCTTGTGACATTCCTCTGGACCCTCTCCACACCAGTCCATTTTGTGACATTCCTCTGGATCCTCTCCATGCCCAGTCCATTTTGTGACCTTCCTCTGGAACTCTCCACACCAGTCCATTTTGTGACATTCCTCTGGAACTCTCCACACCAGTCCATTTTGTGACATTCCTCTGGACACTCTCCATGGCCAGTCCATCTTGTGACATTCCTCTGGACCCTCTCCATGGCCAGTCCATTTTGTGACATTCCTCTGGACTCTCTCCATGGCCAGTCCATCTTGTGACATTCCTCTGGACCCTCTCCATGGCCAGTCCATTTTGTGACCTTCCTCTGGACCCGCTCCATGGCCAGTCCATCTTGTGACATTCCTCTGGACCCTCTCCATGGCCAGTCCATTTTGTGA
Organism: Hemitrygon akajei; assembly: GCF_048418815.1. Classification (NCBI taxonomy): domain Eukaryota; kingdom Metazoa; phylum Chordata; class Chondrichthyes; order Myliobatiformes; family Dasyatidae; genus Hemitrygon; species Hemitrygon akajei. The sequence goes on along the minus strand of NC_133135.1, from coordinate 114,798,738 downwards.
CATTCCTCTGGACCCTCTCCATGGCCAGTCCATTTTGTGACCTTCCTCTGGACCCGCTCCATGGCCAGTCCATTTTGTGACATTCCTCTGGACCCTCTCCATTGCCAGTCCATCTTGTGACCTTCCTCTGGACCCGCTCCATGGCCAGTCCATTTTGTGACATTCCTCTGGACCCTCTCCATTGCCAGTCCATCTTGTGACCTTCCTCTGGACCCGCTCCATGGCCAGTCCATTTTGTGACATTCCTCTGGACCCTCTCCATGGCCAGTCCATTTTGTGACATTCCTCTGGATCCTCTCCATGGCCAGTCCATTTTGTGACATTCCTCTGGAACCTCTCCACACCAGTCCATCTTGTGATCTTCCTCTGGAACTCTCCACACCAGTCCATCTTGTGACATTCCTCTGGACCCTCTCCATGGTCAGTCCATTTTGTGACATTCCTCTGGATCCTCTCCATGACCAGTCCATCTTGTGGCCTTCCTCTGGATCCTCTCCATGACCAGTCCATTTTAGGGCCTTCCTCTGGATCCTCTCCATGGCCAGTCCATCTTGTGGCCTTCCTCTGGATCCTCTCCATGGCCAGTCCATTTTGTGACATTCCTCTGGACCCTCTCCATGGCCAGTCCATTTTGTGACCTTCCTCTGGACCCTCTCCATGGCCAGTCCATCTTGTGACCTTCTTCTGGAACACTCCACACCAGTCCATTTTGTGATATTCCTCTGGACCCTCTCCATTGCCAGTCCATCTTGTGGCCTTCCTCTGGATCCTCTCCATGGCCAGTCCATTTTGTGACATTCCTCTGGACCCTCTCCATGGCCAGTCCATTTTGTGACATTCCTCTGGACCCTCTCCATGGCCAGTCCATTTTGTGACCTTCCTCTGGACCCTCTCCATGACCAGTCCATCTTGTGGCCTTCCTCTGGATCCTCTCCATGACCAGTCCATCTTGTGGCCTTCCTCTGGATCCTCTCCATGGCCAGTCCATTTTGTGACATTCCTCTGGACCCTCTCCATGGCCAGTCCATTTTGTGACCTTCCTCTGGACCCTCTCCATGACCAGTCCATCTTGTGGCCTTCCTCTGGATCCTCTCCATGACCAGTCCATCTTGTGGCCTTCCTCTGGATCCTCTCCATGACCAGTCCATCTTGTGGCCTTCCTCTGGATCCTCTCCATGGCCAGTCCATTTTGTGACATTCCTCTGGACCCTCTCCATGGCCAGTCCATTTTGTGACCTTCCTCTGGACCCTCTCCATGGCCAGTCCATTTTTTGACCTTCGTCTGGAACTCTCCACACCAGTCCATTTTGTGACCTTCCTCTGGACCCTCTCCATGGCCAGTCCATTTTGTGACCTTCCTCTGGACCCTCTCCATGACCAGTCCATTTTGTGACCTTCCTCTGGACCCTCTCCATGACCAGTCCATTTTGTGACATTCCTCTGGACCCTCTCCATGGCCAGTCCATTTTGTGACCTTCCTCTGGAACTCTCCACACCAGTCCATCTTGTGACCTTCCTCTGGACCCTCTCCATGACCAGTCCATGTTGTGACATTCCTCTGGACCCTCTCCCTGGCCAGTCTATGTTGTGACATTCCTCTGGACCCTCTCCATGGCCAGTCCATGTTGTGACATTCCTCTGGACCCTATGCATGGCCAGTCCATTTTGTGACATTCCTCTGGACCCTCTCCATTATCCAGTCCATTTTGTGACCTTCCTCTGGACCCTCTCCATGACCAGTCCATGTTGTGACATTCCTCTGGACCCTCTCCCTGGCCAGTCTATGTTGTGACATTCCTCTGGACCCTCTCCATGGCCAGTCCATTTTGTGACATTCCTCTGGACCCTCTCCATGGCCAGTCCATTTTGTGACATTCCTCTGGACCCTATGCATGGCCAGTCCATTTTGTGACATTCCTCTGGACCCTCTCCATTACCCAGTCCATTTTGTGACCTTCCTCTGGACCCTCTCCACACCAGTCCATTTTGTGACATTCCTCTGGACCCACTCCACAGTTTTCCATAAGATCATAAGACTACTAGGTATAGGAGAAGAATAAGGTTATTTGACCCATCGCGTCTGCTCTGCCATTCATGGCAAATCCAATTTCAATTTTCCATCTCATCCCCAATCTCCCACCTTCTCCCCATATCCCGACTAATCAGGAATCTATCAACCTCTGCCATAAATATACCCAACACATTGGCCTGTGGCAACGAATTCCACAGATTCACCACTCTCTGGCTAAAGAAATTCCTCCTCATCTCTGTTCTGACTGAACGTTTCTCCTTTCCAAGTCTGTGTCCTCTGGTCTTGGACTCCCTCAGCATAGGAAACATCCACTGCACATCCACTCCATTGAGGGCTTTTAACATTCAATAGGTTTCACTGAGAACACCCTCCATTCTTCTAAATGCCACCGAGTACAGGCCGAGAGCAATCAAATGCTCCTCATATGATAAGCCTTTCAACACCAGAATAATTGTTGTGAACATCTTTTGAACCCTTTCAATGTCACCACTTCTTGGATTAGGGGCCCAAATCACAAATCTACAAGTGAGGCCTTACCAGTGATTTATAAAGCCTTAATATTACATCCTTGCGTTTAACTTCTAGTCTTCTCAAAATGAATGCTCACATTGCATTTGCCTTCTTCACCACTGACTAAATCTGCAAATTAACCTACAGAGAATCCTGCATGAGGACTCCCAAGACCCTTTGCAGTTCAGTTTTTTGATTTTTCTTTCCATTTAGAAAATAGTCTACACTTTTATTTCTTCTGCTAATGTGCATGACCATACACATCCTGACACAGTATTCCACCTGCCACTTCTTTGCTCATTCTCCTAATCTGACTATGTCCTTCTGTAGCTTCTCTATTTCCTCAAAACTACCTGCCCCTCCACCTATCTTTGTATCATCTGCAAACTTGCCCGCAAAGCCATCAATTCCGTTATCCAAATTAATGATATATAATGTAAAAAGAAGTGGTCCCAACACAGACCCATGTGGAACACCACTAGTCACCGGCAGCCAACCAGAAAAGGTTCCCTTTATTCCTACTCTTCACCTCCTGCCAATCTTTTCTTCGACATGTGGCCCAAAATTGCTTGCAATACTCCATTGTGGCCTTACAAAGCCTCAGCTGTACAACATTGCTTTTGTATTTTAGTTCAGACACTGACAGGGACCCTTACAGAGTTTATCCTAAATCATGAGGGGCATAAATAAGGTCGGGCCAGGGGAAACTAAAACTAGAGTGTGCAGGTGAGAGGGAAAAGCGTGTTTTCCCCCAACCTTGGGAACAAGACTATGACTGTTCACCTTATCAATAGCCCTTGTTTTATAAACTTCTGTGAGGTAGACTTTGATTCTCCTACACTCCAAGGAATAAAGATACAGTATGACCAACTGCTCCCTATAAATCCGGCCCTCTAGTCCCGGCAGCACCCTCATAAATCTCTTCTGCACTCACTCCAGCTTGAAAATGTCTATCCTACAGCAAGGTGAGCCAAACCTTTCAGAATACTCCGTATGATCTCACTAATGAATTGTATAACCACAACGTAATGGCCCCTACACTAAAACTGACTGATGAAGGTCAGTGTACTAAATGCCTTTTTCACCATCCTGTCTACTTGTGAGTGTAGTTATCCCCTTTTATCAGGATCTTGGATAAAAGGAGATAACTACACTCACTTGCCCCATCCATTGATCTCACTTTTAAGGACTCTTTATCTCATTATCTCATGTTCTCGTTATTTATTGCTATTTATTAATATTTGCATTTGCACAGTTTGTTGTCTTCTGCACTCTGGCTGATCTTTCATTGATCCTGTTACAGTTACTATTCTATAGATTTGCTGAGTATGCCTGCAGGAAAATGAATCTCAAGCTTATTTATGGTACATATATTTCTTCGATAATAATGTTTGCTTTGTACTTTGAACTTTTGTGTGGCCAATTTCACTTGTACTCCCAGATTGTTCCACAACACTCATCAGTGCCCTGCCATTCTCTGTGTAGGTTCCAATGTCCAAAACGCATCACCTCGCAATTATCTGTTGAAATTCATTTGCCATTCCACAGCCCATGTCCCTAATTGATCGAAATCTCTGCAGTTCATTATAACCTGATCCACTATGAACCTGACCTTGGGTGGCATGGTAGCATAGAGGTTAGCATGATGCTTTACGGTACCAACGGCCCGGGGTCAATTCCTGCCTCTGCCGGTAAGGAGTCTGTACTTTTCCCTCATGGCTGTATGGGTTTCCTCCAGGTGCTCCAGTTTCCTGCCACAGTCTAAAGACATATCTGTGGGTAGGTTAATTGATCATTGTAAATTGTCCTGTGATTAAGCTAGGATTAAATCGGGGGGTGGGGGGGAATTGGTGGGCAGCGTGGCTGGAATGGCCAGAAGTGCCTACTCTGTGCTGTATCTCAATAAATACATACATACAGTGAATCAGAAAACGTGCTAAACATGCCACATACATTCACACCCAAATAACAGAGGTCCCGGTACTGACTTCTGCATTAGTCCTCAATCGTCTAACAGTGGATCGAAACTGCTCTTGAGTCTATTGGTGGGCTAACTGGCCATGATAAATTGTCCCCATGCACAGATGGGTAGTGGGGGAGTTCTGATAGGATTGTGGGGGGAAAAATGACAGTTCCACCATTGGCACTAGCCTCCCCAGGATTGAGGACATCTTAAAGGAGCGATGCCTGAAACGGGGGTATCTGTCATCAAGGACCCCCATCATCCAGGACATACCCTCTTCTCATTGATATCATCAGGGAGGAGGTACAGAAGCCTGAAGCCACACTCAATGATTCAGGAACAGCTTCTTCCCTCTGCCATCTGATTTTTGAATGGATATTGAAACTATGAACAGTACCTCACTACTTCTTTGCTTTCTTTTGCCTTTTTTTTCCCGCACTATATATTTAATTATATGATTGTAATTTATAATTTTTATTATTACGTAGTGCATTGTACTGCTGCCACGAAACAGCAAATTTCATGATCTATGGCGGTGATATCAGATCCTGAAAATGTCAGCACAGATTCGGTAGGCCAAAGGCCCTGTTTCTGTACGATAGCAAGATTTGACACTGGTTTTCTTTCTCTACAGTTACCAATTGAGCTGTTGAGGATTTCCAGGAAGTGTAAAAATGATCAGCCTTAACCCCCTCCCCTTCACATAGACCTGTCCCACCACCACCCCCCCCCCCCCCCAGAGGGTGCAATTACTCTCCATGTTCAGTATTACTGAGAGGCAATAGTGGAAATGGTGAGCATCAACATCTCAGAGGATCTATCCTGGGCACAACATGTTGATGCAATCATGAAGAAGGCATGCCAGCAGCTCTGTTTCATAAACAATTTGAGGAGATCTGGTATGTCACCAAAGACCCTAGAAAATCAGATTTCTGAATGAACAATGAACCAACCCATGAACATCACCTCACTATTCCTCTTTTCCACTGTTTGTTTATGTATTGAAGCTTGATAGTAATTTTTTATGTCTGGCATGGTACTGCTGCCACAAAACAACAAATTTCACAACATACATTAATGATAATAAACCGATTCTGCTTCTCTGGCCTGTGAATCCATGATTGAGGACATCCCCAAAGAGTGCTGGCACAGGAAAGCAGCATCCATTGTCAAGAACCCCTACCTTCCAGGCTGTGCTCACTCCAGACTGCTGCCATTGGGAAGCAGATACAGAATCCTTGGGTCCCATGTCATCAGGTTCAGGAACAGTTACTAACCTACAGCTAACAAGCTCCTGAACCAGCATGGATAACTTCTCACCTCTGAACTGATTCCACAACCTACAACACACACAAAATGCTGGTGGAACACAGCAGGCCAGGCAGCATCTATAGGGAGAAGCGCTGTCGACATTTTGGGCCGAGACCCTTCGTCAGGACTAACCAAAAGGAAAGATAGTAAGAGATTTGAAAGTAGTGGGGGGAGGGGGAAATGCAAAATGATAGGAGAAGACCGGAAGGGGTGGGATGAAGCTAAGAGCTGGAAAGGTGATTGGCCAAAGTGATACAGAGATGGAGAAGGGAAAGGATCATGGGACAGGAGGCCTCGGGAGAAAGAAAGGGGGAGAGGGGGAGCACCAGAGGGAGATGGAGAACAGGCAGAGTGATAGGCAGAGTGATGGGCAGAGAGAGAGAAAAAAAACCAAACAACTAAATATGTCAGGGATGGGGTAAGAAGGGGAGGAGGGGCATTAACGGAAGTTAGAGAAGTCAATGTTCATGCCATCAGGTTGGAGGCTGTGCAGCCAGTATATAAGGTGTTGTTCCTCCAACCTGAGTTTGGATTCATTTTGACAGTAGAGGAGGCCATGGATAGACATATCGGAATGGGAATGGGACATGGAATTAAAATGTATGGCCACTGGGAGATCCTGCTTTCTCTGGCGGACCGAGCGTAGGTATTCAGCGAAATGGTCTCCCAGTCTGTGTCGGGTCTCACCAATATATAAAAGGCCACACTGGGAGCACCGGACGCAGTATACCACACCAGCCGACTCACAGGTGAAGTGTCGCCTCACCTGGAAGGACTGTCTGGTGCCCTGAATGGTGGTGAGGGAGGAAGTGTAAGGGCAGGTGTAGCACTTGTTCTGCTTGCAAGGATAAGTGCCAGGAGGGAGATCGGTGGGAAGGGATGGGGGAGACGAATGGACAAGGGAGTCGCGTAGGGAGCGATCCCTGCGAAAAGCAGAAAGAGGGGGGAGGGAAAGATGTGCTTGGTAGTAGGATCCCGTAGGAGGTGGCGGAAGTTACGGAGAATTATACGTTGGACCTGGAGGCTGGTGGCGTGGTAGGAAAGGACAAGGGGAACTCTATCACGAGTGGGGTGGTGGGTGGATGGGGTGAGGGCAGATGTGCAGGAAATGGGAGAGATGCATTTGAGAGCAGAGTTGATGGTGGAAGAAGGGAAGTCCCTTTGTTTAAAAAAGGAAAGCATTTCCTTCATCCTGGAATGAAAAGCCTCATCCTGAGAGCAGAAGCTGCGGAGACAGAGGAATTGTGAGAAGGGGATAGCATTTTTGCAAGAGACAGGGTGGGAAGAGGAATAGTCCAGGTAGCTGTGAGAGTCTGTAGGCTTATAGTAGATATCAGTAGATAAGCCGTCTCCAGAGATAGAGACAGAAAGATCAAGAAAGGGGAGGGAGGTGTCAGAAATGGACCAGGTAAATTTGAGGGCAGGGTGAAAGTTGGAGGCAAAGTTAATGCAGTCGTCGATGTAGCGAAGGAAAAGAGGGGGACAGATACCCATATAAAGGGGCTTCCCCTCTTCCACCATCAACTCTGCTCTCAAACGCATCTCTCCCATTTCCTGCACATCTGCCCTCACCCCATCCACCCGCCACCCCACTCGGGATAGGATTCCCCTTGTCCTCACCTACCACCTCACCAGCCTCCAGGTCCAACGTATAATTCTCCGTAACTTCTGTCACCTCCAACAGGATCCCACTACCAAGCACATCTTTCCCTCCCCCCCTCTTTCTGCTTTCCACAGGGATCGCTCCCTATGCGACTCCCTTGTCCACTTGTCCCCCCCATCCCTTCCCACCGATCTCCCTCCTGGTACTTATCCTTGTAAGTGGAACAAGTGCTATACCTGCCCTTACACTTCCTCCCTCACCACCATTCAGGGCCCCAGACAGTCCTTCCAGGTGAGGCGACACTTCACCTGTGAGTCGGCTGGTGTGGTATACTGCATCCGGTGCTCCCAGTGTGGCCTTTTATATATTGGTGAGACCCGACACAGACCGGGAGACCGTTTCACTGAACACCTACGCTTGGTCCGCCAGAGAAAGCAGGATCTCCCAGTGGCCACACATTTTAATTCCATGTCCCATTCCCATTCTGATATGTCTATCCATGGCCTTCTCTACTGTCAAAATGAATCCAAACTCAGGTTGGAGGAACAACACCTTATATACCGGCTGGGTAGCCTCCAACCTGATGGCATGTACATTGACTTCTCTAACTTCCGTTAACGCCCTTCCTCCCCTTCTTACCCCAACCCTGACATATTTAGTTGTTTGTTTTATTTTCTCTCTCTCTGCCCATCACTCTGTCTGTTCTCCATCTCCCTCTGGTGCTCCCCCCTCTCCCCCTTTCTTTCTCCCGAGGCCTCCTGTCCCATGATCCTTTCCCTTCTCCAGCTCTGTATCACTTTGGCCAATCACCTTTCCAGCTCTTAGCTTCATCCCACCCCTTCCGGTCTTCTCTTATCATTCCACATTTCCCCCTCCCCCCACTACTTACAAATCTCTTACTATCTTTCCTTTCAGTTAGTCCTGATGAAAGGTCTTGGCCCGAAACATCGACAATGGTTCTCCCTATAGATGCTGCCTGGCCTGCTGTGTTCCACCAGCATTTTGTGTGTGTTGTTTGAATTTCCAGCATCTGCAGATTTCCTCATGTTTGCTCTTTAAATCCACAACCTACAAACACACTTTAAAGGACTTACCAACTCATCTTCTCAGTATTATTTATTTAATTTTTAAAAAAATGTTTGTACAGTTTGTCTCCTTTTGTACGTTGGTTGTCTGTCAGCCTTTGTATAGACCATAGAAGATCTACAGCACAATACAGGCCCTTTGGCCCACAATGTTGTGCCAACCATGTAACCTATTCGAGAAACTGCCCAGAATTTCCCTATCGCATGGCCCTCTATTTTTCTAGGCTCCATGTACCTATCTAAGAGTCTCTTAAAAGACCTAATTGAATCTGCACATGAGTTTTTCACAAATACTATTGTATTTCTTATAATTCCTGTAAATTCCTGCAAGAAAATATATCTCAGGGTAGTAAATGATGACATATGCATACTTTGATAATAAATTTAGCTTGACTTTGACTTTGTGATTCAGATTCACATTCGGACTCTAATTTGGATACGGACTCTTATTCGATTCCACACTCACCCAGGTGATGGAAGCAGCGGAATGTGTTGGTTCCTGAAGTGCGGTGCTCCAGGGCATTGAAGCTGGAGTCCTTCACTGCAGCGTAGTTCCCGGTGTGGAAGTGGTACAGGTCCCACATGTGCTGAGGGACGACAGCCTGGCCGCTGAGCTCTGGGAGTCTCTCTAGTCCGAACCTGCTCAGCAGGGTCCTGCGCAATGCGTGGGCAGCCTCCAGGTCAGGAAGGGGATGGAGGGCGTCTGGCCTGGCAACCGTCTCTGCCAGCTTCCTCCCTCCCGCCGTGTTCAAGCCGTCCACCAGCACCCAGGCAAATAGCACGGCTATTAGAAGCAGACTAGCAGGGAGCATGGTGGAGCTGTACAAGATGATTCAACAGTGGTGTTAGTGCATAGTGGAAAGGTATAAACTCGAGATCACTTCCCAAGCACCTCTCCCTGCAGTTCAAGCAAGGGGAACCTTCACTCTCCCACATACCCCATGGGCCAGCACTCACTGGATTACAGAATGTGGGGGAGGTACTCTCACTAAAACTGACTGAATATTGAAAGCCCTAGAAAGACATTCAGAGGATATTTCCAATTGTGGGGAAGTCTAAGACCAGAAGGAAGTCTCAGAATAGAAGAACGTCCCTTCAGAACAGAGGTGAGGAGGAATTTCTTTAGCCAGAGGTTGGTAAATCTGTGGAATTCATTGCCACAGATGGCTGTGGAGTCGAAGTCTTTGTGTATATTTAAAGCAGAAGTGGACAGATTCTTGATTAGTAAGGGCATTAAAGTTTATAGAGAGAAGGCAAGAGAGTGGGGAGATGGAAAATAAATCAACCATGGTGGAATGGCAGAACAGACTCAATGGACAGAATGGCCTAATTTAATGATGGTCTTTCATTAAGGACCCCCATCACCCAGGACATGTCCTCTCCTCGTTGTTACCATCACGGAGGAGGTACAGGAGCCTGAAGACACACACTCAATGATTCAGGAACAGCTTCTTTCAAAAATCTGTCATCAGATTTTTGAATGGACAATTAACCCATGAACACTACCTCACTACTTTTTTATTTCTAATTTTTGCACTATTTATTTAATTTAACTATTAAAATACTTACTGTAATTCAGGTTTTAAAAAAATATATTATTATGTATAGCATTGTGCTGCTTGTAAATTACATTGTGTATCTTACAACATGTGCTAGTGATATTAAACCTGATTCTGATTATGCTCCCATGTCTTATGATCTTATCTCACATGAGTGTTGTTGTTATTATGTAAATTATATATAATTTCTGTTAATTTAAGTTGATGTGATGCAGAAGTCTGCCTTTCATGGCATCTTGACCTGTGTTTGAATGCCTATGAAACTAAACTTAAACTTGAATAAAGATTGTTTCCTTTCTTATAAGAACAAGAATTACAACACTTTAAAAGGCCTAGATGGACCAGGACAAATTATGATCACTATACAGGCCATGCCACTGAGGGAATTGGTCTATGTTATTATTTTTCTCTGTGCCTGTGTGATTTTTTTGCTTTCATAACCATGTGCGCTATTTGTGCTGTGTGCTACAGTCTGTGCAAAAATCTTGGGCACATGTATATAGCTAGAGAGCCTAGGACCTTTGCACAATACTGTAGTAATTTATGTATTGCACTGTACTGCTGTTGTAAAAGAAAAACAAATTTCATGACATATGTGAGTGTTGATAAACCTGGTTCTGATCTGGGTCTCTATGGTGGACTGAGAGTGGGAAGGGGCCAGAGAGAGGGGGGAATCATGGTTGGGAAAAGGGGAAGGGAGAGGGGAGGGAATGGGAAACACCACAGAGGCATTCAATAAACCTGTTCTTTGGAATTAAGATTCAGGATTCAACTATCCAGCCATCTATGTTGGCTGGAGACAGGGCTTTATGCTTTGGTTCTTGATAGGGTCACCAATGCAAAACAAGTCAAAGGGTAGAGGCCAGACTTAGAGTGGTACACCAGCCCTCCAGGTTCAGGGTTTCAGCTCAGGACTAACAATCCTGACTGGTAAAACAAAATTGTTATAGAAACAGCAATGAAGAATCTTTCTACATCTGAATGCAATGGTATTCCTGAGTCTCCACCCGGGACTTGCATGACTAACAGTGGTAAAATCCAACAGGAAACTAACATGATGAAAGAAGTCCTAAGCTCCAGACATGGAAGTTGATGCTTTATTGTGGCAGCACACCTTGTAGACCTCAACGGCGGGGAGGGCTTCTCCTGTGAGGGACTGAGTTTAGGGGGATACAAGCCAAAAGTGGCAAGAGGGGCATCTTTGGCAGGATGGATTAGTTGAGGCAAAGGGCATTTCCCATGAAGTATCACTCTCAGGCTCTATGAGAGTGGGATTCTTTCAATTGTTCCAGAACTAGACAACAACTTGATGGCCAATTTTGTATAAACCGGGGCCAATGCTCCGACAGCTTAGGAAAATGACTCTTTTATAACAAAGTCACCATTGCCAACAGACTTGAAGGAAATGCTTGTCATGCATGTTACATATGCCTCCCTGCACAGTGTGGGCACATGGGCTGCAGGCAGCATATTAGAAGGACTAGCTGGGATGATGATTTTAATCCATCTGGCAGACATGGTTAAATTGCCCCTTTGGTAACTGCTGAGGGAAAAAAAATCAGCTTCACTAATAATGAATAACCTTAATCACTCCTGCAGACATGGGTGATATCAATCAAGTTATCAGTATAAGTAGAACCTGGTGTGCTATTCAGCCTCTGTAACCCATCCACTTCACAGATACTCTTCACTGTTGTAATGTGTGGTTAATTTCCTGCATAGTAATTATTGTACTATTTACTGTTTACCTGTGTTGTGCACTTCATGTGCATTTTAAATTACATTTTCTGGTAATATTTTGTTTTAGGTGCTGCTGTGTGTGATATATGTTTTATGACTGCACTGTGGTCCAGAGGAACTTTGCTTCATTTGGTTGTATATTTGTACAGTGAATGATAATGAACTTGAACTTGAGTCTTACTTACTGTCACCTTCTCGTCAGCTCAAAGCAGTCTGACCATTCTCTGACCTCTCTCTTTAACAAGGCATTTTTCACCCACAGAACTGCCACTCACTGGATGTTCGTTCTCCTCACACCATAATCAGTAAACTCCAGAGCAGCCTTTCTCAACCTTTGTGCCCTGGAGGAACACTTCAAATAATTTTCAGGTCTCAGGGAACCCCTGAGATAAAAATGATTGTATCTACAGCTCATGGTGCATTAGCATCACTGGTACATTGTACATATGATAATACAAAAATAATTGTCAATGCTCTTTTGAGTAGACAATGATCTTTTAGCCAACCTTCCTTGAAAAAACAGGTAAAGTTTAGTTTATCGTTCTTGAAATTAATCTAATTCCCTTTCATAAATTTTAAAAACTCATAAGACAAAATTAATACATTTCTGTTAAATAACTAGCTTAAGCCAAAATGGGATTTAATTTTTCTAAAGGTAGGCTTGGAAGATTTAGAAACATAGAGAACCTACAGCACAATACAGGCCCTTCAGCCCACAAAGCTGTCCCTAACATGTCCTTACCTAAGAAATTATCTAGGGTACCCAAAGCCCTCTATTTTTCTGAACTCCATATACCTGTTCGGGAGTCCCTTAAAAGACCCTATCGTTTCCACCTCCACCACAGTCACCGGCAGCCCATTCCACGCACTCATCACTCTCTGTGTAAAAAACGTACCCCTGACATCTCCTCTGTACCTACTTCCAAGCACCTTAAAACTTTGCCCTCTCATGCTAGCCATTTCAGTCCTGGCAAAAAGCCTCTGACTATCCACATGATCAATGCCTCTCATCATCTTATACACCTCTATCAAGTCACCTCTCATCCTCCGTCGCTCCAAGGAAAAAAGGCCGAGTTCACTCAACCTATTTTAACTATATAACCATATAACAATTACTGCATGGAAACAGGCCATCTCAGCCCTTCTAGTCCGTGCTGAACGCTTACTCTCACCTCGTCTCACTGACCCGCACTCAGCCCATAACCCTCCATTCCTATCCTGTCCATATATCTATCCAATTTTACTTTAAATGACAATACCGAACCTGTCTCTACCACTTCTACTGGAAGCTCGTTCCACATGGCTACCACTCTCTGAGTAAAGAAGTTCCCCCTCGTGTTACCCTTAAATTTTTGCCCCCTAACTCTCAACTCATGTCCTCTTGTTTGAATCTCCCCTACTCTCAATGGAAAAAGCCTACCCACGTCAACTCTATCTATTCCCCTCATAATTTTAAATACCTCTATCAAGTCCCCCCTCAACCTTCTACACTCCAAAGAATAAAGACGTAACTTGTTCAACCTTTCCCTGTAACTTAGGTGCTGAAACCCAGGTAACATTCTAGTAAATCTTCTCTGTACTCTCTCTATTTTGTTGACATCTTTCCTATAATTTGGTGACCAGAACTGTACACAATACTCCAAATTCGGCCTTACCAATGCCTTATACAATTTTAACATTACATCCCAACTCCTATACTCAATGCTCTGATTTATAAAGGCCAACATACCAAAAGCTTTCTTCACCACCCTATTCACATGAAATTCCATCTTCAGGGAACTATGCACCATTATTCCTAGATCACTCTGTTCTACTGCATTCTTCAATGCCCTACCATTTACCATGTATGTCCTGGAGAGTTTAACAATGGTAGCTGAGCGAAGGGCGCTGAGTAGGCTACGGTCAATTATGGATAACTCTGAACATCCTCTACATAGCACCATCCAGAGACAGAGAAGCAGTTTCAGCGACAGGTTACTATCGATGCAATGCTCCTCAGACAGGATGAAGAGGTCAATACTCCCCAATGCCATTAGGCTTTACAATTCTACCGCCAGGACTTAAGAACTTTTTAAAAGCTATTATTAATGCTTTTTGAGATAGTGATTTAGATGCATATCATATTTTTTACTGAGTTAAGTATTGTATGTAATTAGTTTTGCTACAACAAGTGTATGGGACATTGGAAAAAAGTTGAATTTCCCCATGGGGATGAATAAAGTATCTATCTATCTATCTATTTGGATTATTCCTACCAAAATGTAGCACTTCACACTTATCAGCATTAAACTCCATCTGCCATCTTTCAGCCCACTCTTCTAACTGGCCGAGATATCTCTGCAAGCTTTGAAAACCTACTTCATTATCCACAACGCCACCTACCTTAGTATCATCTGCATACTTACTAATCCAATTTGCCACCCCATCATCCAGATCATTAATGTATATGACAAACAATATTGGACCCAGTACAGATCCCTGAGGCACACCACTAGTCACCGGCCTCCAAGCTGACAAACAGTTATCCACCACTACTCTCTAGCATCTCCCATCCAACCACTGTTGAATCCATTTTACTACTTGAATATTAATACCTAATGATTGAACCTTCCTAACTAACCTTCCGTGCAGAACCTTGTCAAAGGCCTTACTGAAGTCCATATAGACAACATCCACTGCTTTACCCTCATCAACTTTCCTCGTAACCTCTTCAAAAAATTCAATAAGATTTGTCAAACATGACCTTCCACGCACAAATCCATGTTGACTGTTCCTAATCAGACCCTGTCTATCCAGATAATTATATATCCCATCTCTAAGAATACTTTCCATTAATTTACCCACCACTGACATCAAACTGACAGGCCTATAATTTCTAGGTTTACTCTTAGAACCCTTTTTAAACAATGGAACCACATGAGCAATACACCAATCCTTCGGCACCATCCCTGTTTCTAATGACATTTGAAATATTTCTGTCAGAGCCCCTGCTATTTCTACACTAACTTCCCTCAAGGTCCTAGGGAATATCCTGTTAGGACTCAGAGATTTATCCACTTTTATATTCCTTAAAAGTGCCAGTACTTCCTCCTCTTTAATCGTCATAGTTTCCATAACTTCCCTACTTGTTTCCCTTATCTTACACAATTCAATATCCTTCTCCTTAGTGAATATTGAAGAAAAGATATTGTTCAAAATCTCCCCCATCTCTTTCGGCTCCACACATAGCTGTCTACTCTGATTCTCTAAGGGACCAATTTTATCCCTCACTGTCCTTTTGCTATTAATATAACTGTAGAAACCCTTCGGATTTATTTTACTTGCCAAAGCAACCTCGTATCTTCTTTTAGCTTTTCTAATTTCTTTCTTAAGATTCTTCTTATATTCTTTATATTCCTCGAGCACCTCATTTATTGTAGATATCTCTCTTTTTCCTAACCAAGCTTCCAATATCCCTTGAAAACCATGGCTCTCTCAAACTTTTAACCATTCCTTTCAACCTAACAGGAACATAAAGATTCTGTACCCTCAAAATTTCACCTTTAAATGACCTCCATTTCTCTATTATGTCCTTCCCATAAAACAAATTGTCCCAATCCACTCCTTCTAAATCCTTTCGCATCTCCTCAAAGTTAGCCTTTCTCCAATCAAAAATCTCAACCCTGGGTCCAGTCCTAGATAGATAGATAGATAGATAGATAGATAGATACTTTATTCATCCCCATGGGGAAATTCAACATTTTTTTCCAATGTCCCATACACTTGTTGTAGCAAAAACTCATTACATACAATACTTAACTCAGTAATAATATGATATGCATCTAAATCACTAACTCAAAAAGCATTAATAATAGCTTTAAAAAAAAAAAAAAAAAAAAAGTTCTTAAGTCCTGGCAGTTGAATTGTAAAGCCTAATGGCATTGGGGAGTATTGACCTCTTCATCCTGTCTGAGGAGCATTGCATCGACAGTAACCTGTCGCTGAAACTGCTTCTCTGTCTCTGGATGGTGCTATGTAGAGGATGTTCAGGGTTTTCCATAATTGACCGTAGCCTACTCAGCGCCCTTCGCTCAGCTACCGATGTTAAACTCTCCAGTACTTTGCCCACGACAGAGCCCGCCTTCCTTACCAGCTTATTAAGACGTGAGGCGTCCTTCTTCTTAATGCTTCCTCCCCAACACGCCACCACAAAGAAGAGGGCGCTCTCAACAACTGACCTATAGAACATCTTCAGCATCTCACTGCAGACATTGAATGACGCCAACCTTCTAAGGAAGTACAGTCGACTCTGTGCCTTCCTGCACAAGGCATCTGTGTTGGCAGTCCAGTCTAGCTTCTCGTCTAACTGTACTCCCAGATACTTGTAGGTCTTAACCTGCTCCACACATTCTCCATTAATGATCACTGGCTCCATATGAGGCCTAGATCTCCTAAAGTCCACCACCATCTCCTTGGTCTTGGTGATATTGAGACGCAGGTAGTTTGAGTTGCACCATATCACAAAGTCCTGTATCAGTTTCCTATACTCCTCCTCCTGTCCATTCCTGACACACCCCACTATGGCCGTCATCAGCGAACTTCTCCATATGGAGTCCTATCCTTCTCCATAATTATACTGAAACTAATGGCATTGTGGTCACTGGACCCGAAGTGCTCCCCAACACATACCTCCGTCACCTGGCCTATTTCATTCCCTAACAGAAGATCCAACACTGCCCCTTCTCTAGTTGGTACCTCTATGTATTGCTGCAAAAAACTATTCTGCACACATTTTACAAACTCCAAACCAGCCATCCCTTTTACAGTATGGACTTCCCAGTTTATGTGTGGAAAATTAAAATCTCCCGCAATCACAACCCTGTGCTTACTACAAATATCTGCTATCTCCTTGCAAATTTGCTCCTCCAATTCTCGCTCCCCATTAGGTGGTCTATAATACACCCCTATAAGTGTTACTACACCTTTCCCATTCCTCAACTCCACCCAAATAGACTCCCTAGATGAGCCCTCTAATCTATCCTGCCAGAGCATCGTCGTAACATTTTCTCTGACAAGCAACGCAACACCTCCCCCTCTTGTCCCTCCGATTCTATCACACCTGAAGCAATGAAATCCAGGAATGTTTAGTTGCCAATCACACCCCTCCTGCAACCATGTTTCACTAATAGCTACAACATCATATTTCCAGGCATCAATCCATGCTTTAAGCTCATCCACCTTTCTTACAATGTCCCTAGCATTAAAATAAATGTATTTAAGAAATTCGCCACCTCTTCCTCTCTGTTTATCTCTAACAGTACAAAGAACTTTACTGTCTTCTTTTTCTTCCTTCTCCCATACATCTGTTCCTACACTCTGGTTCCCCTCCCCCCTCATATCTAGTTTAAATCCAATGGAGCCTCTCTAGCAAACCTGCCTGCAAGAATATTTGTCCTCCTCCAGTTCAGATGTAACCTGTCACGCCGGAACAGGTCCCACCTTCCCTGGAAAAGTGCCTAATTATCTATAAATCTGAAGCCCTCCCTCCTGCACGTCTTCAGTCACGTGTTGATCTGTGCTATCTAACTATTTCTAAACCCACCTGCACGTGGCACTGGTAGCAATCCTGAGATTGCTATCCTGGAGGTCCTGTCCTTTAACTTGGCACCTAGCTCCCAAAACTCACCTTTCAGGACCTCCTCACTCTTCCTACCCACGTCATTGGTCCCTACATGGACCACGACGTCCGGCTGCTCACCCTCCCTCTTGAGAATACTGAGAACTTGATCCAAGATATCGTGGACCCTGGCACCAGGGAGGCAGCAGACCATCCGGGATTTTTGATCTCTTCCACAGAACCTTCTATCTGTCCCCCTAACTATCGAATCCCCTATCACTACTGCTCTCCTCTTTTCCCTCCTTCCCTTCTGAGCTGAGGGTCCAGTCTCAGTGCCAGAGATGCAACCACTGCAACTTGTCCCTGGTAGGTCGTCCCCACCAACAGTATCCAAAACGGTATACTTATTGTTGATGGGAATGGCCACAGGGGTGTTCTACTTTTCCTGTCTATTCCCCTTCCCTCTCCTGACAGTCACCCAACTACCTGTCTCCTGACTCCTAGGGGTGACTATCTCCCTGAAACTCCTGTCTATTTCTGCCTCTGCCTCCCAAATGATCTGATGTTCATCCAGCTCCAGCTCCAGTTCCCTAACACGGTTTGTCAGGAGCTGCAGCTGGATGCACCTTTTGCAGGTGTAGTCATCAGTGATAACAGTGCTCGCCCTGACTTCCCACATACTGCAAACGGAGCACTCAACTGCCCTAACTGCTGCCTCCATTACCTACTCCTAATCTAATTGATTAATTAAAGGAGCTTACCCAGCCTTACCTCACCTGGAGGGTAAGGCCTATAAGGCCTACTTTCATAAGGCATGCACTCCAATCCAGGCAACATTCTTGTAAATCTCCTCTGCATCCTTTCTATGGTTTCCACATTGTTCTTATAGTCAGGTGACCAAAACTGAGCACAGTACTCCAAGTGGTGTCTGACCAGGGTCCTATATAGTTGCAACATTACCTCTCGGCCCCTAAACTCAATTCCACGATTGATGAAGGCCCATGCACCGTATGCTTTCTTAACCACAGAGTCAACCTGCAAAGCAGCTTTGAATGTCCTATGGACTTGGACCCCAAGATCCCTCTGATCCTCCACACTGCCAAGAGTCTTACCAATAATACTACATTCTGTCATCAAATTTGACCTACCAAAATGAATCACCTCACACTTATTTGGGTTGAACTCCAATTGCCACTTCTCAGCCCAGTTTTGCATCTTATTGATGTCCTGCTGTAACCTCTGACAGCCCCCAACACTATCCACAACACCTCCAACCTTTGTGTGATCAGCAAATTTACTAACTCATCTTTCCACTTCTTCATCCAGATCCTTTATAAAAATCATGAAGAGAAGGGGTCCCAGAACAGATTCTGACGCACACCACTGGTGACTGACCTCCATGCAGAATATGACCTGTCTACAACCACTCTTTGCCTTCAGTGGCAAACCAGTTTTGGATCCACAAAGCAAGGTACCCTTGGATCTCATGCCTCCTTACTTTCTCGATAAGACTTGCATGGGGTACTTCATCAAATGCCTTGCTGAAATCCATATACACTATATCTACTGCTCTACCATCACCAATGTGTTTTGTCACATCCTCAAAAAATTCAATCTGGCTTGTAATGCATGACCTATCTTTGACAACGCCATGTTGACCATTCCTAATCATATTATACCTCTCCAAATGTTCATAAATCCTGCTTCTCAGGATCTTTTCCATCAATTTACCAACCATTGACGTTAGACTCACTGGTCTATAATTTCCTGGGCTATCTCTACTCCCTTTCTTGAATAAGGGAACAACATCTGCAACCCTCCAATCCTCCAGAACCTCTCCTGTCCCCAGTGATGATGCAAAGATCATCGCTAGAGGCTCAGCAATCACCTCCCTCACCCCCCACAGTAGTCTGGGGTACCTCTCATCTGGACCCAGTGACATTCAACTTAATGCTTTCCAAAAGCTCCTGCACATCCTCTTTCTTAATATCTACATGCTCAAGATTTTCAGTCCACTGTAAGTCATCCGTACAATCGCCAAGATCCTTTTCTGTAGTGAATACTGAAGGAAAGTACTCATTAAATACCTCTGCTATCTCCTCCGGTTCCATACACACTTTTCCACTGTCACGCTTTATTGGTCCTGTTCTCTCACATCTTATCCTCTTGCTCTTCACATACTTGTAGAGTGCCTTGGAGTTTTCCTTAATCCTGTCCACTAAGGCCTTCTCATGGCCCCTTCTGGCTCTCCTAATTTCTTTCTTAAACTCCTTCCTGCTAGCCTTACAATCTTCTAGATCTCTATCATTACCTAGTTTTTTGAACCTTTCATAAACTCTTCTTTTCTTCTTGACCAGATTTACAACAGCCTTTGTACACCATGGTTCCTGTATCCTACCATCCTTTCCCTGTCTCATTGGAACGTACCTATGCAGAATGTCTCACAAATATCCCCTGAACATTTGCCACATTTCTGCCATACATTTCCCTGAGAACATCTGTTCCAAATTTATGCTTCCAAGTTCCTACCAGATAGCCTCATATTTCCCCTTACTCCAATTAAACACTTTCCTAACTTGTTTGTTCCTATCCCTCTCCAATGCTGTGGTAAAGGAGATAGAATTGTGATCACTAGCTCCAGAATGCTCTCCCACTAAGAGATTTGACACCTGACCAGGTTCGTTTCCCAATACCAGATCAAGTACAGCCTCTCCTCTTGTAGGCTTATCTACATATTGTGTCAAGAAACCTTCTTGAACACACCTAACAAACACCACCCCATCTAAACCCCTCACTCTAGGGACATGCCAATCAATATCTGGGAAATTAAAATCTCCCACCACAACAACCCCATTATTATTACACCTTGCCAGAATCTGTCTCCCAATCTGCCCCTCAATGTCCCTGTTCCTATTGGGTGAGCTATAAAAAACACCAAGTAGTTATTGACCCTTTCCTGTTCCTAACTTACACCCACTGAGATGCCGTAGACAATCCCTCCATGTCTTCCTCCTTTTCTGCAGCCGTGACACTATCTCTGATCAACAGTGCCGCACCCTCATCTCTTTTACCCCCACCCCCATCCTTTCTTTTGCCTCCCTCCCTGTCCTTTCTGAAATATCTAAAGCCTGGCACTCGAAATAACCATTCCTGCCCCTAAGCCATCCAAGTCTCTGTAATGGCCACAACATCATAGCTCCAAGTTCTGATCCATGCTCTAAGCTCATCCGCTTTGTTCATAATGCTCCTTGCATTAAAATAGACACATCTCAAACCATCGGTCTGAGCGCTTCCCTTCTCTATCACCTGCCTCTCCTCCTTCTCACACTGTCTCCAAGCTTTCTCTATTTGTGAGCCAACCGCCCCTTCCCCGGTCTCTTCAGTTTGGTTCCCACTCCCCAGCAATCCTAGTTTAAACTCTCCTCAATAGCCTTAGCAAATCTCCCTGCCAGGATATTGGTCCCCCTGGGATTCAAGTGCAACCTGTCCTTTTTGTACAGGTCACTCCTGCTCCAAAAGAGGTCCCAATGATCCAGAAATCTGAATCCCTGCCCCCTGCACCAATCCCTCAGCCACACATTTTCCCTCTACCTCTCTTTATTCCTATACTCAGTGCCATGTGGCACAGGCAGTAATCCCGAGATTACTACCTTTGCGGTCCTGCATCTCAACTTCCTTCCTAACTCCCTGTAATCTGCTTATAAGACCTCCTCGCTTTCCTGCCAATGTTGTTGGTACCAGTTTGTACCATGACCTCTGGCTGTTCACCTTCCCACTTTAGGATATCTTGGATGCGATCAGAAACATCCCGGACCCTGGCACCTGTGAGGCAAACTACCATCCGTGTTTCTTTTCTGTGTCCACAGAATCACCTGTCTGACCCCCTAACTATAGAATCCTTTATTACTACTCTTCCTTTCCCTACCCTTCTGAGCCACAGGGTCAGACTCTGTGCCAGAGGCACGACCACTGTTGCTTCCCCCAGGTAGGTTGTTCCCCCCAACAGTACTCAAACAGGAGTGCTTATTGTCAAGGGGTACAGCCACAGGGGTGCTCTCTAGCCTCTGACTCCTGCCCTTCCCTCTCCTGACTGGTCCCCACGTCTGTCTCCGCAGGCCCCAGTGTGACTACCTGCCTATAGCTCCTCTCTATCACCTCCTCACTCTCCCTGACCAGACGAAGGTCATCGAGCTGCATCTCCAGTTCCCTAACCCGGTCCCCAAGAAGCTGCAGCTCGACACACCTGGTGCAGATGTAACCATGCGGGAGGCTGGGAGTCTCCCGGACCTCCCACATCTGACACCAAACCCAGAAAACCAGCCACACACACATTCTTCCTGTCTGTATTCTACACTGTTAACCTACCTTGCCTCGACCCGTTATCACCGAAGCCCCGTTGAGCCAAAGCCTTCCTACTCTGTCTCCCTCTACTCTGATACCCACTCTAAAAGGTGTCTTCTTCTTCTTGCTGTTCTCACTGGCTGACGTCCACGCCCTTGCGGAGTCGTGTCCCGATCAAACCGCTGAAGAAATAATTTAAATAAAGGCTGTAAATTGATTTTAATTAATGGTATTTACAACATGAAAATTTATTGACAATGTTGAATGGTTGAATACTGAAAAACATAAGCCAAAGAGCAATATTAATGAAAATATAGCCTGACAATCTTAGACAAGAATCTGAAAAAAACATTTTTTTACTAAATGACATGATCAGTCTCAAATATAGGCCTAGCATGTAAGACCTGTGCTTGCTTTTTTTTCTGCACAAATACTCAATTTTGGGTCAAACGAGATAAATGAGCTGAAATGAGCTGACTACTTCTATCCCTGCTCTTGATGCTTGTTAAACACAAAACAGCTTGCCCACACATGTAAGAGGTGAAAACTGCAGCAAATGTTCATTGCTTTCCTATGAATGGCAGGTCACCCTTCTTTCACAGAAATCCAGAACTTATCCAGGGGCAGGTCAGAAAATGTTTAATTGAGTGCACAATCAGACCATATCTCACTAAACTCTTCCTCTTCTTTCAAAATCAAGCTCTCAGGCTGAGCAGAAGATTCAGAGAAAGGGTCCCTTGCCCAGTCATACACTTGTGTTGAAAGTGAGGAAAAATACTGTTCAGTTTTATTCTGCAGCTCTTCCAGGTGGTTTTCTTTTTTTGTAATTTATTTTTTATTGAAATTCATCATCAAACAAACATTTCCATAAGATGTATTTCAGATATTGTACATATATATCATATAGTCATATATGCCACAAATCTCCACATAATATTTATCTGAGGTATACACTTATAGAAAAGAGTGGAAAGAAAGAACAAGCGAAAGGAGAAAACTATGTACAAGTAGGGAGTGATCTTTTTTTTACAACATATTCATTGACTTGTGAGAATAAAATGAGGTGTTATGTAGTTAAACCATTTTCCCCAGCATGAATCAAACTGTTCCAACTTATGATTAACAGATGCTGTTATCTTCTCCATTTTGTAAATGTCCATTGTATTTTCCATCCATGTATTTAAGGTTGGGCTCTCCTGCGATAACCATTTCCTAGTAAGAGTCTTTTTACCAGCCACCAGCAGTGTATTCATTAAATATTTATCTCTTTTCAACCATTCTTGAGGTATATACCCAAAATATATGGTCTTACTTTCTAAGGGTATTTCACATTTAAAGATGTCTTGTAGAGCATTGTGCATCCCACTCCAACAGTCTTTGATAATGGGGCATTCCCAGAAAATATGATAATGGTTTGCATTTTGATTTCCACAATTTCTCCAGCAAACAGTAAGGTTACTATCATAATGGGATTTCTGAGAGGGTGTAATAAAAATATCTTATCAAGTTTTTCCATCCGAACTCCCTCCATTTCTGTGAACTGGTACACTTCTATTGATACCTCCAAATTATTGTCAGTTCTTCCTCAGATATAATTATCCCTCCTTCCTTCTCCCATTTTGTTTTAATGTATGAAGTTGAATGTATTTTAAGATTTGACAAACCCTTATACATGTTTGAAATGATTCTACTACCATTATCTGAATTATATGCTTTTCAATAAGACTCAATACTTTCTGATCCTTCCTCAGCAGCAGTGGAAACATTTCAAGATTTCCTTTTGCATCATTTTTCCAAAAATTCAGTTTCCTTTTAAATCCAAGAATTTTGTCACTTGAAATCAAAACATTTTCTCCTGGACCTTGCAGAGTCTTGCTGAACTGGTTCATATGATGACAAATATCTGCTAAATAGGGTAGTTTCTTACAAGAGAAATTAAATTTCTCATGGAGCCAGCCATTGATGGGGCACCATCAGTACAGATGCCAACACAGTTCCTCCAAGACAGACCTTCTGTTTCCAGATATAAGACAAAACACTCAATATATCTTAGTAAAAACACAAAATGCTGGCAAAACTCAGCAGGCCAGACAGCATCTATGGGAGGAGGTAGTGACGACGTTTCGGGCCGAAACCCTTCATCAGGAGGGTTCATCAATATATCTTAGTCTTTGTTTCGGGCAGCTCTTTGTAACAGAAAAAGTTTTCTTGAATTGCACCATCACTTACAGATCTTATAAATACTGCAACATTGATATTTATTGGTGAAATCTGTTGACTCATCAACCTGGATAGAGAAGCTGTTGTTTTACAGTTTATCACGCAAAACCTCTCAGGCATCGTGTGATATGTTATCAATACGTTGACTATCGTACTGTTTGAGAGTGGCCGCCTCCTCGCCCGAACAAAATCCATGCCAGAACAAATCCATGCGGATGACTGTGCTCTTATCACGCACACAGAGAGGACACGCTACAGGCTGCAGTCACTCAGTTCGCCAAGGCTGCAAGGGCTTTCGGGTTAACGGTCAGTTTGAAGAAAACAATGATCCTCCATCAGAAGCCCCCTCGTAGTGTTTACAACCCACCTCGGATCAGTATTGACGACCACCCTCTCACCACAGTTGAGCAGTTCACCTACCTGAACAGCGTAATCTCCAGCGACGGTACGGAATCGACTCACCAGAGCTAACGGATGCCTCCAGAAACATGCCGAAGAACCACCAGCTGCGTCTGTCCACAGGAATCCAGGTGTACAGGGCTGCCGTTGTCACAACGTCGCTTTATGCCTCTGACGCCTGGGACTCGTGCCGCAAGCAAATCAGCGCGGCATCGGCATCCTGGAGAACGTCGCTCCCTTCCAAGCACTGAAAGCACGTTGCTGCTCAGGCGGCTCCGCTTGTCTCACATGGACAACCCCAGGTCACCGAAAGCAGCACTGCACCGGGAACTCTCTCAGGGCAAGAGAAATCAACTCTCTCAGGCAAGTATCAAAAGGTCAACGAGTGGCAGCAGTGGCTTGTGACAGAGACCACCGGAGAACGCTGACACCCGGAGCAGCCAAAAACTTTGAGGGATCCAGAAGAATGACAGCTGAAAAGAAGAGGAGAGGCCATAGTTAAAACCGTCCACTGTTGGTCCCACCAATCGGTCTCCATGCTTCAGGACTGCTTCAATGACTTTGACTGGAAAGTCTTCCATGATGACGATGTCTCCGAGTTCACAGGTGGAGTCACGTGCTTCATCAGGAAGTACATCGACGATGTTGTTCCCCAGAAGTTAGTCAGGGTATTCCCAAACCAGAAACTCTGGATCAGCCATGATCTCAGAATGGCGGTGCAGGCTCGAAGGGCCGAATGGTCTACTTCTGCACCTATTGTCTATTGTTTATTGTCTAATAGTTCCGTGTGGTCAGCGTTTACCGCCCGACACAGAGCTTATGCTGCCGGCAGCCAGCAAGAGCACAAGAAAAGCAGCTACGATCTGGCAAAGCTACAAGGCTGCGAAACACCAATACAGGGACAAGATTGAGTCTAGATTCACTACAACATGTGACTTGCGGCGAGGGTTGCATATCACTGCAGTCTTCAAAGCCAAGCGTAGTGGTGCCACCAACATGGCGGCCTCTCTCCTGGTTCGATGTCGCTAACTCTGAGCCTCCGAGGGAAGCCACCGCTTCAGCCTGCAACCTGGTTGGTCTCTGAGGCTGAGGTCCGCAGATGTTTCCAACGAGTGGACAGTCGCAAGGCTGCGGGATTGGACGGCATCCCAGGGCGAGTACTATACTCATACCTGAACAACTGGCGTCCTGTCGCACTCACCTCAATAATAAGCAAATGCTTTGAGAGGCTGGTCAAGGACTACATCTTCAGCACGCTACCACCCAAACTGGACCCCCTACAATTCACCTGCGGACACAACCAATCCACAGACGATGCTGTACATACATGCTGAATGGTTTAATTCTGTTCCTATGTCTTATGGTATAATGATAAATGTAGATAAAACAGTATTACAGTGGCTGGCTGGTGGCATCAGCACTGGACTCCGGAGCAAATGGTCCCAAGTTCGAATCCAGCCGGCTCCCTTTGTCCTAACTTAACCCTAACCCTAACTCTCCCGATGCTGGGTTGTGCGTCGAGCTAGCAACTCGACCTTATAACAAAAAAACTGGAGAATGCTACAGAAACACCACAGGATGAGCAATCACCAATAAGATCGGTGCAAAAAGCTTGTCATGACGATGCCCTGGTGACTCCACCAGGAGTTAAGGGCATTCTTCTTCTTCTTCTTCTTCTTCTTCTTCTTCTTCTTCTTCTTCTTCTTCTTCTTCTTCTTCTTCTTCTTCTTCTTCTTCTTCTTCTTCTTCTTCTTCTTCTTCTTCTTCTTCTTCTTCTTCTTCTTCTTCTTCTTCTTCTTCTTTATTACGGTAAGTATATATGTGTGTATTAAATAGTTAAGTTAAAGAGCAAAAACAGAAATAAATTTAAAAAGTAGTGAGGTAGTGTTCATGGGTTCAATATCCATTTGGGTATCAAATAGCAGAGGGGAAGAAGTTGTTCCTGAATTGCTGTGTATGTGCCTTCTGGCTTCTGTATCTCCTACCTGATGGTAGAAAAGAGAAGAGGGCATGTCCTGGGTGATGGGGGTCATTAATGAGACACTGCTCAGTACAGCAGAGTACAGGTCCTTCAGCATGCAATATTGTACTGACCTTTTAACCTACTCTAAATTCAACCTACCTAAGTGATGGAGATATGGGTCAGCTACAGGTACAAGGGAGCAAGTTTAACTGGTCATTGAATGGTGCAGACATCTTGGGTGAAAGAGCCTGTTCTGATGCTGTACTGTTCACTGCCCCCTGTCCAGTTTTGATCTTCTCTGCTATGAACTTCTCTGACGGGAATGTTAAGCAAATGGTGGGTTCTCTACCCTCTGATACAAAGGCAGGGTGTGTTGCCAGGACGGGACACAAAGTTGGATTCTTATTGGCTGTTACATCACTTGATCTTGCCTGGAGAATCTACTGGCAACAGGATCTTTGTGGACATTGGGAACTCCTATGAACACCCTTCATTCAGTTCTGGAAGGGAGGCACAGCTTCTTTGAACTACTATACATTCCCAATATTAATAAAATAAATACAAATCTTAAACACAAGAGATTCTGTAGATGCTGGAAATTCATAGTAAAACATGCTACAGGTCAGGCAGCATCTATGGAAACGAATAGACAGTCGATATTTCAGCCCAACGTACTTCAGGACTAGCTACCAGCTGAAAAGAACTGTTCTTCCCATGACCACAAGAACCCACAGAGAATTGTGAACACAGCTTGTGCAATGTCCCCACCTTCCCTGCTCATTCTCTCTCCTCTCTCCCATTGGACGGAAGATACAAAAGCCTGAAAGCACGTCCTACGAGGCTCAATGAGACAATGTGCAGGGGGAGCTCAGCTCAGCAAGTCAGGTAGCCTCTATGGATGGGAATAAACAGTCGACGTTTTGGGTCAAGACCTTTCATCAGGGCTCAACAGCTTCTGTTAAGGACAGTTGATACCCTGTGTGTTATGAGACTGTTGAACAGTCCCCTAGAATGGAGGGCCAACTGACCTAATTCTGCTTCTGTCTTATGGTCTGGTGATAAGATGGACTCAATGTCACAATCTACCTCACTGTGGCCTTGCACCTTATTGGCTACCTGCACTGTACTCTCTCTGGTTACTGTAGCACATTATTCTGCATTCTGTTATTGCTTTCCTTGTTGTACCTTGATATACTGTGTAATGAAGTGATCTGTACTGATGCATACAACACTAAGTATTTCATTCTACCTTCATGAATCATTAATAAACTGATTTACTGATTTAATTTACTATATCCTCTTCAGCATAAGACTTCTGGCAAGAGGAAGTTCTACTTGATAATGATAATGCTTGGAGCTCCCAGACGGTGATCTCTTCCTCTTGACTCTGAGTTTCCAGTCCCACTCCAGGCCTCATGGCTAACTCTCCCACTAAGATCCAGTTAATCCTTAAATTGAGAATCCTGTCCATTGGGAATAAAAGAGTTTGCCACAGAGTCCTCTATTATTAGACTCTCAAATGGACCTCTACCTTGCTGTACTACCTCAATGCACTGTGTAATGATCTGATCTGTATGATCAGTATGTAAGATAAGACTGTTGCCTGTATATGGGAAAGTAATAAACCAATTCCAAGTATTGAAATTCTCTGTCAGTCCTTGGAGATAATTCCACATCTTGGAAGGCATCCATTTTGTGTGAGTACTTCACACAGGGTTATTCCTGTTCTCAACCGTGGTAATGTCATTAGTAGGGTTACTGCCTCTTCTTCCCAATATTCTCTTCCTCCCTGACCTCCAGTGATGTCTATGTGGAGGCACCATGTGCTGTGACCATGTGATTGCTCCCCCCCCCCCCAAAATCCCAAAGACACGTAGATCATTGGGTTAATTGGCCTCTACAATTTGTCCCTGGTGTATAGATCAGGGGTATAAAAATTAGGGGGTAAGGGAGTTGATAGGACTGTGGAGAAAACAGGTACAAGGGAAATTAGTGTGGGTTAGGATTACCCTGAGGGCTAGCAGAGAGTTAATGGGCAGGCTGAGAGTGGGAGGGGAACATAGTGGAGAAGGTTTTTGCCTGGGCTTTTTGGAGAGCGGTTGTTCCAGAGCACATCTACCTGCAGGATGGGGTGGGGTGCCTCTTCATTTGTCTGCCTTGGTGGGGGGGGGGCTGTAATGGAGGATATAGAGGGCTATGCATGAGTTCAAAGGAGATATAACTTGCCTACTTTCTGTAGTTTTCAGTGATCCCTTTTGTACGTGGGTGTGTGGGGAGTCTGGATTCTCTTTTGATCCAATCAATATTGAAGCATACCAACTGGTACGGGAGGACAGGAAGAAACTCGTGCACTGCGGCGGGAATTAAACCAGGCTCAGCTGTACTGTACTATAAAGCATTGTGCCCTCTTCACTCACTGTCCATAGCCAGTGCTCCGTTGTCAATATGTGCACTGCAAGGTCCCATAAACAGTCATGCTGACGAATGGGTCACACGGCTCGCACGGAGTTATGAGTGGTGGGGGTTTGTGGAGGGGTGGGCTAAATAACTGTTCGATCCCGGGAGCTCCCGTGCCCTCTGAGAAACCGTGTTTTTGGGAACCTCCCTGCCCACCGAAAAGGGGGCCGAATAACCTCAGAGTAATCCCTTTTCCCAAACTCACTAAACGGGACGTCTCTACGCCTTGGACAGCCAGTGGGACATTTCCTTTGAAGTGCGGTCACTGTTGCTAAACAGCTCACGGTAAGACCCCACAAAGCCATAACGTCGTGGAAAGGGAGCCTAGATAATTCTTCTGTTGTTGGCGGTGGCGGTGATTTAAAATAGTATCGCCCCGCGAACCAAATCCCACCGAGAAAGCTGACTGACACCCTATCTGTCCGGCAGCCTCCCGACGAAGGGTCTCGGCCCGAAATGTCGACTGGACTTCTTCCTATAGATGCTGCCTGGCCTGCTGTGTTCCACCAGCATTTTGAGTGTGTTGCTTGAATTTCCAGCATCTGCAGATTTCCTCGTGTTTGAGCCTCCCGGAGCGAATTCCGATTCCACCCAACAGGGGTTCCGGACCGGGGCAACCTCACAACCCGCATTTAGATAGCTCCGATCTAGAACAAGCAAATGACCCATCCCCACCCAACGCCCTGACTCCAAACGAAAGGCATAATTAAAACAATTAAAACCTTTTTTAAATGCACTCACCAAGTTCAGCGGGTAGTGAGATTCCATGGTTCAACCCTCCTTATGGTCTACTGGCAATTTCAGCGTCTCCTTCCGACTCGTGAACTCATTTCAACTGCATTAACTGGGAGGGCAGAGTCAACATTTTAACATGTTTGAACTCTTTCATACTCCTCTGTTGTCGTGCTAACTTTGTTCCCGATCTCTGATATCGGTCTCTCTCTCTCTCTCTCTCTCTCTCTCTCTCTCTCTCTCTCTCTCTCTCTCTCTCTCTCTCTCTCTCTCTCTCTCTCTCTCTCTCTCTCTCTCTCTCTCTCTCTCTCCCTTCCCCCCCCCTCTCTCTCTCTCCCTCTCTCCCTCTCTCTGTCTCTCTGTCTCTCGTCTGTTGACAGGACGTCCCTTAAATTCCTGATTTATTCTGACCTGCCGTTGATGTCATGTGTAACGATCCATATCTCGGGATGGGGGGGGGGGGAATCATTCCTGAATATAAATACACACACACACACACACACACACACACACACACACACACACACACACACACACACACACACACACACACACACACACACACACACACAAAGTTTCCCTGCCGAAGTGAACCAAAGTTTCCGAGGGGGCACGTTGCGAGAACCCCACCGATCCTGACCCAAAAACCTGGTATGGGGTATAGTCGCTCCTCCTTTCCATCTCCATCTCCATATCTCTACACTGCTCCCCATCTCTGTCTCCAACTCTATCACCTCCCTAACTCATCCACATATCTTTACACCACTCCCCGTCTCCAGTCTCCATCTCTAACATCTCCCCATTTCCACTTACATATTGTTACACTACATCCCATCCGTCTCATATCTCTAAAATCTCCCCACCTCATCTCCATAACTCTACACTGCTCCCCATCCTTGTCTTCATCTTTAACACCTCTGCATTTCCATCTTCATAACCCTAAGCCCTTCCCATATCTGTCTCCATTTCTAATGCCTCCCATCTCCATACATCCCATTCCAAATCTCTACCCCCTTCCCTTCTCTACATCCTCCACATTTCCATCTCCTTCTTCCTCTGCATCCCACTCATTCCCCACTCTTCCCATCTCTCATCGACTTTCCACCCCATCCCACCCCAACCCTTCCCCATCTCCCTCCCTTCTCCATCTCCCTCTCCCTTGCCTCTCCCATTCCTCACCCACCCTTTTTCACTTATCATCCCCTCCCCTTCCCATCCCCAATTCCTCCCCATCTCCATCTCCCTCCCTCCCTTCTCCCTGTCCCTCGCAATCCCACTCATCCCTCACCCTTCTCCTCCTTCATCTGTTCCCTCTTTCCCATCCCCAGCCCCTCCCCCTCTCCCTTTTCCTTAGAAACTCCTTCACCACCTTTTCCCATCCCCTCATTCCCTCTCCTTCCCATCCTGACAATATGACACGGAGAAAAAAGACTGACTTGCATTTCTATGGCACCCCGAGGACACACCTGAACTCTCCATGGCCGGTCAATTATAGTGGCTATTGTAAAGTAGGAAATATAGCCACCAATCTTGCACAGCAAGCTCTCACAGACAGTGACCAGGATCAAAATTATTGAAGGATGTACAGTGTGGAATGAGCTTCTGGCGGAAGTGATGGTTGTGGGTTCGATTGCAGCATTTGAAAAGCATAGAATCTAGAACATAACATAAAACCAAAATGATTTTGGTGTTGAAAGCCTTATCACATAAGGAGTGATTGGGGGATCTCATTGAAACCTATCAAATGCTGAAAGGCCTCAATAGAGTGGATATGTTTCCTATAGTGGGGGAGTCTAGGACCAGAGGACACAGATAGAGTGAATGTGGAGAGGATGTTTCCTATAGTGGGGGAGTCTAAGACCAGAGGGCACAGATAGAGTGGATGTGGAGAGGATGTTTCTTGTAGTGGGGGAGTCTAGGACCAGAGGGCACAGATAGAGTGGATGTGGAGAGGATGTTTCCTGTAGTGGGGGAGTCTAGGACCAGAGGGCACAGATAGAGTGGATGTGGAGAGGATGTTTCCTATAGTGGGGGAGTCTAGGACCAGAGGACACAGATAGAGTGGATATGGAGAGGATGTTTCCTATAGTGGGGGAGTCTAGGACCAGAGGACACAGATAGAGTGGATGTGGAGAGGATGTTTCCTATAGTGGGGGAGTCTAAGACCTGAGGACACAGATAGAGTGGATGTGGAGAGGATGTTTCCTATAGTGGGGGAGTCTAAGACCTGAGGACACAGATAGAGTGGATGTGGAGAGGATGTTTCCTATAGTGGGGGAGTCTAGGACCAGAGGACACAGATAGAGTGGATGTGGAGAGGATGTTTCCTATAGTGGGGGAGTCTAGGACCAGAGGACACAGATAGAGTGGATGTGGAGAGGATGTTTCCTATAGTGGGGGAGTCTAGGACCAGAGGACACAGATAGAGTGGATGTGGAGAGGATGTTTCCTATAGTGGGGGAGTCTAAGACCTGAGGACACAGATAGAGTGGATGTGGAGAGGATGTTTCCTATAGTGGGGGAGTCTAAGACCTGAGGACACAGCCTCAGGAAAAGGGGCTTTCATTTAGAATGGAGACGAGGACAAATTTCTTTAGCCAGAGAGTGGTGAATCTGTGGAAATCATTGCCACAGGCAGCTGTGGAGGCCAAGTCTTTATCTATATTTAAGGCAGAGATTGATAGCTTTGTGATTAATCAGGGCATGAAGGGATACGGGGAGAAGGGGGAAGATTGAGGCTGAGAGGAAAATGGATCAGCCATGCTGAAATGCGGAGCAGACTCAATGGGCTAAATGGCCAGTTCTGCTCCTATATCTTATGGTCTTATAACAGCATAGTATAGACCATTCGATCAACAATGTTGTGCCAACTTTTTAACCTATTCTAAAATCATTCTAATTCTTCTCTCCATTTTATATCATCCATATGCCTATTGAAGAGTTTCTTAAATGCCCAAAATTTTTAATTCTCCATAGATTGGAATGGGCAACACACATACACACACAATGCTGGAGGAACTCAACAGGTCAGGCCGCATCTATGGAGGGAAATGTACAACTTCAGGCCAAGACCCTTCATCAGATCAGATCAAAACCTTCTAGATGAAGGGTGTCGGCCCGAAACATTGCCTATTTATTCCCCGCCATAGATGTTGCCTGATCTTTCAAGTTCCTCCTGTATTTTGGGTGTGTTGCTCCAAATTTCCAGCATTTACAGAACTTCTGATGTTGAAGTGGGAAAAGAGAACTTGAAAGGTGAGAGACAGTGTGAGCAGAGCTCTCTTTCATAGTTAGAAAGAAATATAGCAACAGGCCCTTTGACCTACAGTCCATGCTAGCCACCAACCATTCATTTAACTACATTAATTCCATTTTGGATGGTTGGGTGGAGCTACGTCTTTTTCAAATGAGGTGTAAGGTGTTCCTTCCCTCTGTTAGCCAGCAGATCACCTTTGGGCAAGGTGTAGAACCTGCTTAGCCACCTCCCACCCTGATTAGGGTCACATGAAGCCATGGGAGCAGGTGGTGGATGGTCATATGAGCAGCTGGTGCATATCACAAGTCCTGGTTATTTATTTATTGACAATAAGCCCAACAATCCTCCAAATTTAACCCTAACCTAATCACAGGACAATTTGCAATGACTTATTAAGCTACCACAGTATTTGGACTATGGGAAGAAACCAGAGCACCCAGAGGAAACCCAGGTGGTGTCAGGGAGAATGTTCAGTTTGTCCTTACTGAAGAATGTACAAACTCCTTACAGACAACAGTGGGAATTGAACCTGAGTCACCTGTACTGTAAAGTGCTGTGTTCACCATTGCATTACCATGCCACCCCACGTCAGGAAAAGAATCTCTGAAGAGTATTGATAATGTCTGGGTGTTCATGCATCTTGTAAACACACTGCCCAGGCAAAGGCAATGGAAAACCACTTCTGTAGAAACCTTTGCCAAGAATAATCATGGTCATGGAAAGACCATGATTGTCCACGTCATACGGTGTGGTACACAACAAATGAATGATCCTATTTAAATTTTCATCAGCTCCTCCCAGATTCCACCACTTGGCCAGACACACCCACTTAACACAGAGTACCAGATTAACCCATTGACCGTCTTTGGGTTGAGTGTGGAAACCAGAGCAGCAGGTAAACCCATGTGTTTACAGAGAGAATGTGCAAACTCCATACACTCACACACACACACACACTCACACTCACTCTCACTCACACACACTCACTCACTTACACTCACTCACACACACACATTCACTCACACACACACTCACACACACACATTCACTCACTCACACACACACACTCTCTCACTCACACACACACTCACTCACACACACACACAGACATACACACTCTCTCACACTCAATCACTCACACACACACTCACACACTCACACACACAGACACACACACTCTCTCACACTCAATCACTCACACACACACTCACTCACGTACACACACAAACAGATACACACTCACACACACACATTCACTCACTCACACACACACACATTCATTCACTCACACACACACTCACTCACACACACTCACTCACTTACACTCACTCACTCACTCACACACACACTCACACACACACATTCACTCACTCACACACACACTCTCTCACTCACACACACACACTCACACTCACTCTCACTCACACACACTCACTCACTTACACTCACTCACACACACACATTCACTCACTCACACACACACACTCTCTCACACTCAATCACTCACACACACACACTCACTCACACACACACTCACACACACTCTCATTCACAGACACACACTCACTCACATACACACACAAACAGATACACACTCACTCACACACAGTCACACTTACTCACTCACAATCACACACACTCACACAGGCACACATCCATACACACCCATGCGCACGTACACACACACACACACACACACACACACACAGAGGCACACATACATACCATATATAACCATATAACAATTACAGCACAGAAACAGGCCATCTCGGCCTTTCTAGTCCATGCTGAACGCTTACTTTCACCTAGTCCCACTGACCTGCACTCAGCTCATAACCCTCCATTCCTTTTCTGTCCATATACCTATCCAATTTTTTTAAAATGACAATATCGAACCTGCCTCTACCACTTCTACTGGAAGCTCGTTCCACACAGCTACCACTCTCTGAGTAAAGAAGTTCCCCCTCGTGTTACCCCTAAACTTTTGCCCCCTAACTCTCAACTCATGTCCTCTTGTTTGAATCTCCCCTACTCTCAATGGAAAAAGCCTATCCACATCAACTCTATATATCCCCTTCATAATTTTAAATACCTCTATCAAGTCCCCCCTCAACCTTCTACGCTCCAAAGAATAAAGACCTAACTTGTTCAACCTTTCCCTGTAACTTAGGTGCTGACACCCAGGTAACATTCTAGTAAATCTCCTCTGTACTCTCTCTATTTTGTTGACATCTTTCCTATAATTTGGTGACCAGAACTGTACACAATACTCCAAATTTGGCCTCACCAATGCCTTGTACAATTTTAACACACTCATGCATGCACACACATACACACATGCACACTGACACAGACACATACATATACAGTGGATAGTGAGGTCAGCTGAGAAGGTCATCGGGGTCTCTCTTCCCTCCATTACAGACATTTACACTACACGCTGCATCCGCAAAGCAAACGGCATTATGAAGGACCCCACACACCCCTCATACAAACTCTTCTTTCTCCTGCCATCTGGGAAAAGGCACCAAAGCACTCGGGCTCTCACGACCAGACTATGTAACAGTTTCTTCCCCCAAGCTATCAGACTCCTCAATACCCAGAGCCTGGACTGACACCAACTTACTGCCCTCTACTGTGCCTATTGTCTTGTTTATTATTTATTGTAATGTCTGCACTGTTCTGTGCACTTTATGCAGTTCTGGGTAGGTCTGTAGTCTAGTGTAGTTTTTTGTGTTGTTTTTATGTAGTTCAGTGTAGTTTTTGTATTGTTTCATGTAGCACCATGGTCCTGACAAATGTTGTCTCATTTTTACTGTGTACTGTACCAGCAGTTATGGTTGAAATATCAATAAAAAGTGACTTGACTTGATACACACACACACACACACACACACACACACACACACACACACACACACACACACACACACACACACACACACACACACACACACACACACACACACACACACACACACACACACAACAGGACTGAACCCGATCTCTGGAGATGCAAGACTGACCCCGCTGCATCCCTGTGTCACCCAACAAATGAGGACTAACCCAAGTGAAATCCTGAAAAGAGCAAAAAATGAATGAGCAACACTATTCTGACACAGGAACAACATTCTCAATAATCTTGTAGCAATGTTTGGACTTTGCATCGGGACATTCTTTGCTTCCGACCCTTATTGTTCATGCAAGAGCTTGCAGTTCATTTGAGTGTACACAAACACAATGCTACCTTTCCTGTCGGGGCTGGTTATCACTTCCGCCTTTTCTCTGAAGCATTCCGATCATGTTATGCTCCCTTACTCCATTGGGTGCCAAAAACAATTCTTTCACTCTTAAAAAAATTGGAAAGACTGTAAAACCAGTGACTCATCTATTTTCAAGTGTTTGTCTCTGACAGGGACATGCCAATAAAGAGGGAGGGCAATATAAATAAATAAGATGGGAATGTTAGAACAAATATTCACAAAATGGCAGACAGATAGGCACAGGGTCTGGCACACTTCCACAGACTTGTTCCACTCTGAATTTGAACAATCTGGCTCTTTCCTTTCCAATATATGTTATTCCTCTCTAGGACTTTATTACCTGGAGGTGTGGGAAAATGAGGGGAGATTTGATGGAGGTACAACAATTATGAAAGGTATAGACAAGGTAAATACAAGCAGGCTCTTTCCACTGAGGTTAGATGAGACTAGAACTAGAGGTCATGGGTTAAGGGTGAGAGGTGCAATATTTAAGGAGTACAAGGGGGAAACTTCTTCACTCAGAGGGTGGTGAGAATGTGGGATGAGCTGTTACTGGAAGAGGTGGATGTGGGTTCGATTTCAACATTTAAGAGAAGTTTGATAGGTACAGGGACAGGAGGAGTGTGCAGGGCTATGGTCTAGGAGCCAGTCGATGGGAGTAGGGACAATAATAGTTGATCATGAACTAGATGAGTTAAAGAGCCTGTTTCCTTGCTGTAGTACTCTATGAGTCTCTAAAGTGTAACAGCTACACAGAAAGTGCAGTGCAGGTAAACAATAAAGTGCAAGATTTTCAGGAGGTCGTTTGTGAAGTCAACAGTTGTGGGCTGCCCCCAGCTCATCCTTGGGTTGTTAATGCAAACAACTCATTTAAGTGGATATTTTGATGTGCATGTATAAATTAATTTGAATCTGGGAAATGTAGAAAAATTCCACAGAGATGGTTGCATTATGAGCACAGTTGGTGCAGGACGTACCACAGGCAAAACCTTGCAGCAGTCCCTCTGTCCTCCCTAAAGTTCAAAGTTCAAACAAATTTATTATCGAAGTGCACATACACTACCTTGAGATTCATTTTCTTGCATTTACAGGAAAATACTTGAAACACTGCTGCAAGAAAACAGCCTCCATCACCGGGGCTCCCACCACCCAGGCCATTCTCTCTTCTTGCTGCTGCCATCGGGAAGGAGATACAGGAGCCTCAAGACTCACGTCACCAGGTTCAGGAACAGTTACTGACTTTCAACCATAACGTTTTTGAACCAAAAGGGATAACTTCACTCATCTTCACCTGAAATGTCCCCACAACCAATGGTCTCACTTTCAAGGACTCTTCATTTCATGCTGTCAATGTTTATTGCTTAAGTTCCAGAAGGGCCTCAATAAAGATAATTCTCTAAGTACGTGTGCAGAGTACCGCCCAGACGTTCATCTTCTCCACAGACAGCCACAAAATAGAGAAAAACCTTCAAAGAAAAATAGAAAACACCCACCCCGCCATGTGCAAAA
This sequence comes from Hemitrygon akajei, assembly GCF_048418815.1. Classification (NCBI taxonomy): domain Eukaryota; kingdom Metazoa; phylum Chordata; class Chondrichthyes; order Myliobatiformes; family Dasyatidae; genus Hemitrygon; species Hemitrygon akajei. Next base: position 114,761,199 of record NC_133135.1, on the reverse strand, counting down.
AAACACAAACAGCAACAAAAAAATGAGGGAGAAAACACACAATAAATATAAACATAAAAGCAATCATTTAAAACACAATTCACAAGTAGCTGTACATTCAAAGGGTTAGTTTTTTAACTTTACTTTAATTGATATACAGTGCAGAATAGGCTCTTCCTGGCTCTTTGAGTCTCACCACCCAGCAATCCTCCAATTTAATGATAGCCTTATCGCAGGACAATTTACAATGACCAATTAACCCATCAAGTTGGAGTTCCTGGTATTGAAATGGGTGGTGGTGGATAAGCTGAGTGACTATCTCTATGGGGCCAAGTTTGAGGTGAAGACTGACAACCCACTCAACTACATCCTGACCTCAGCGAAACTGGACGCCACCAGCTATCAGTGGTTGGCAGTGTTGTCTGTATGATTTCAGCCTGAAGTAACAGCCAGGGAGCCGGAATGTCGATGTGGACGCTCTGTACCGATGGAGGCATGAGGTCCTGGAGGGGGACGAGGAATGGGAGAGCGCTCATGCATCCAGGGTGAAGGCCATGTGTCAGTTTGCGATCACCGTGCAGGCCGAGGAAAAGGAGAGGCCAGATCACGCAGTGGACCCATTGGGGGTGTCCGATGATGCCCTACCCCTAGTTTACTGTGACATGACGGCTCTGAAGACCACGCAGCTGCCAGAGTTGAGTCCTGGGGAAGTGGCAGCTGCTCAGCAAGATGACCCTGGCATTGGCACTATTTGGTATGCAGCTGAGAAGGGGGACGTGGCCCGGGTGGAGAAGACACAACACGGCTCAGTGTCTCTGTCACTGAGAGAATGGCCTCAGTTGAGGTTGAAGAACCAAATGTTATACCGGGTAACGTCACCCCTGGACCGACCTCGGCGTTGGCAGCTGGTCCTGCCTGAGAAGTATCGGAGGGTTGTGATGAAGTCACTGCATGATGACTCTGGGCACTTGGGGGTGGAGAAGACCTATGAGTTGCTCAAGGACCGGTTTTATTGGTCCCGAATGAGGTTGCAGGTCGACGAGTACTGCAAGTCCTGCATACGTTGCATACGCCGGAAGACGCTGCCTGTGCAGGTTGCTCCTTTGTCGCACTTGCAGAGTGCAGGGGCTTTGGATCTGGTGTGTCTGGATTTCCTGGCTATAGAACCCGATAACAGCAACACGGCGAATGTCTTCGTCATCACGGAAAATGACACCAGGTATGCTCAAGCTTTCCCTACCAAGGATCAAAGGGTAACTACAGTGGCAAAAGTGCTATGGGAGAAGTATTTTGTGCATTATGGCCTTCCCCAGCGGATACATAGCAACCAGGGATGGGACTTTGAGAGTAAGCACATCTATGAGTTACTGGACATGCTGGGGGTTGAGAAATTGAGGACCACGCCCTGTCATCCGCAGGGCGCCTCCCAGCCGGAGTGCTTTAATCGGACGTTGCTCGACATGCTCGGAACTCTGGAGATCATCAAAAAGAGCAGATGGAGTCAACATATTGGGCACCTGGTTCACTGTTACAACTGTACACACAATGAAGCTACTGGATTCTCACCCTATTCTCTGATGTTTGGGCACGAAGCAAGGTTGCCCTTTGACCTCTGTTTCGGGACTGCCGCAGGTGAAAGTTTCGCCGAAGCCTTATTTGAAGTATGTGGCTGATATGAAGAAAGAGCTGCAACGGGCTTATGAGTTGGCTGGGGAAGCGGCCGCCAAACAGAATTGGGGAAATAAGAGGAGGTGTGACCAGAAAGTAAAGTTCTCCCAACTCCTGCTGGGAGACCGAGTCCTCATAAGGAATTTGGGATTACCTGGAAAGTACAAGTTGTCTGATCGCTGGGTGGCCACGTCCTATGTGGTGGAGAGTCAGATGCCAAACCTACCGGTTTTCTGAGTGTGGCCCGAGGGTGGGAAGGGGCCCGTCAAGATTCTCTATCGGAATCACCTGTTGCCCCAGGGGTGAGAATTACAGGTAGAGCGGGAGCCCGAGGTGCCGGTTACAAGGTCTCTGCGTACCTGCGGGGTGACGGAAGAGACGTGCCCGGCCCCAGCCCCTGTGAGGGATACCGATTCGGAGGATGATGATTCCGATGTTTGTACATGCTGCCGTACATTGATGCTCCCGTTAGATGGGGTAAGGGGGGCTAGTGATGGGCTGTTGGTGGTACTGCAGGGCACCAAAGGAGGAGGAGGTGGGGCTTAAACAAGAGACAGAGGATTCCAGGGTGCAGAGGGGTTTGAGTGATCGCTCGTGGGAGGGTTTGCCCCGTAGCTCCAAAGGGCTCCCTGTAGTGTCTGAGGTGGAGGAGTTAGAAGAGGGACTGCGCAGGTTTCAGAGAAGTAGGAACCCCCCCAGATAGGTTGGCCTACGTAGCACCCGGGGAACAGGGTATGATCTCCACTGTTTTGGGAAGTTACGACACTGCTTTCTGCACTTGGGTTGGGCAGTGTGTTCTGCAGGAAGGGTTGGCAAATTATCTGAACATCATGAGGGCATGACTAAATTCGGTGGGGGGGAGAATGTAGGGTTCTTAGCACTATTACCTGCAATTTTACCTGTTAACTGCTAATAAAATGGCTTCTCTGTCCTGTTAATAATAAGATGGCTTCTTTGTAATGTTAACTGCTGAGGTAATGGGTTCTCTGCAGCAGCGTGTTTGGGTTATGATTAGTGATAATGGGACTTTTATCCAATGGGAGAGATGTTATTCTTTCTTGTCTGTCTAAAGCTGTTAGTTTGCACAGGTTTGGGGATCTTTGGAGCCAAGAGGTGAAGAGGAAGGATGTGTGGGAAGTGCTCTGGTTGACCACCATGGTTGGTCCAAGGCCGAGGGCCGTGGAGTTCGGAGGAGATCGAATGGTGGAGAGAATACCCTGCTTCTTGAGCTCCAATGATTTTATGCACGAACTGATAAACTCTGATAAGTGTGGCGCCTTATTTTTTTTCACTTTCGTATTTGTATTTGTTTGCTATTAATCTCCTAGTTGCAGTAAAATTATAAAGTGTAATCATTCACTTGCATATTGTGTACTGTCTGGTATTTTATGTTGTGGGTGTGTACTGGAGCACATCACACCGTATCCACACCAACACGATTACAGACCTGGCAGGGTTGGTATCAGTTTACCCTAGGTGAACGGAAGTCAATTGGGGCATGGTCACTACATTGTGGGTGGCTCATCCGGCATTTGAATTTTGTCGGATACTGTGTAATTCACCCGGTTTAAATTAGTGGAGATGGACTCGGATAAGATTGAACGTTGGTGTGAGATCGAGGACATACTGGTTAACCATGCCGGTGTATTAAGTGGGGTGGATATGTGTACCTCGGAGGAAGTGTTAATTCGATGGTTGAGTAAGGTTAAAGCTATCGGTAAGGTCGAGATCATAGCCAGAAAGTTTGGTAAAATAGCAGACCCAGGCTTTTTTAAAAATTAATTTTTATTGAACACAAACAAAAACAAAAACATTGAACATATGCTAACAAAGCCAGGGAATCACACATAAGCAGCAACAAATATATAACTATTAACTTTAAATATACAAATAAAAAAGAAAATCCACTCTAAATACTGTTGGACAGAAGGAACTATATCTAAAAGGAGTCACAAAACAGAAACATTTAGAGAAATAGCCCGAAACTTTGACAAATTTGTACAGACTTTACAGCTTTCTGATTATGGGAAGTTTTCAGAGTATTAATATATAGTTTGAAGTCTGACGTAAAAAATATCAATGAAGGTTGCTTATTGCTGTATTTGCATTTATGGATATAAAAGTTACTGTAAATTAACAAAAGATTTATGATAAAAAATGATCCCTATGAGATTTGGTATTATTAGTAAACCCAAGTAAAACATTTTCAAAACAAAAAGTAAAATCCACAGTAATATATTGATCTATAAATTGACAAACATCAACACAAAATGTTTTAACATAATCACAGTCCCAAAACAGATTAAATAAATCCTCTGGATATAAACCACAAGAAGAACAGTTAGTTTCAATATCAGAATTAAACCCTGACAAATAAACATTGGTTGGATAATATCTATGTATAATTTTAAATGAAATTTCTTTAATTTTATTCCTCAATAAAAATTTATTAAATCAGCCCCATATACTCCTCCACCTCAGATTCCCCAAGCGACTATTCCAAATCTCTCAGCTGTAGGAATAGAAGTAATGTCTTTTTGAAACAAGCTTCTAATACCGCTATTATTTTTTTTAAAAGATGGAGGAAAACAAATCTTTCCTACAGCTGTACTGGATGGATCCAAGCTGGGTAATTCAACTACCAGATATGATGTAGTTCTAAACAACATAATTACACCAGAGGGACTTGCATCCATAACAACAGCAAATTCTTTTGGAGTCGCAGGAAATTCAAAGGTGGATAAAAACTCAGTATAACTCAATAAAGTACTGCTTAAATTAAATAACTGTTTCACTAACAAAATATTATTATCAAACCAACCTTTATAAAACAAAGATTTATTCTTATAAGTTATGTTGTGGTTATTCCAGATAAAATAACTATGAGGAGAAAAATTGTGTTTGTAAATCAAAGACCAAGATAAAAGCATCTGTTTATGAAACTGAGATAAACAGAGAGGAACTTTGTCTATTTTGAAATTACATAAAAGAAAAAAATTCGATCCACCAACCTGGGAAAAGACAAAAGAAGGGACACAATTCCATATAGAAGTAGGATTACAGAAAAATTGTTTAATCCAATTAATTTAAAAAGTATTATTAAGATTGTCAAAATCAAGAAAATTTAGACCCCCCCTCGTTAGAACTGTTCATGACAGCAGATTTTTTAATATAATGAACTTTGTTTTCCATAAATGGTGGACCCAGGCTTTGTGTTAGTTCAGACTAGTGCTGATGTCACAGCGGTGGGACTGCCACTGTCTATCGGTGACCCCAGTGAGGCGGGGCCATGGGGCATTCACATTATCACAGCAGAAAGGTCTGAAAGGTCCAATGGGACACCAGAGGAGTTGCCTGAAGCTGGAGGCGGAGATTTTAGAGATTGGGTCCAATCAGTTCTGAGAGGGAGGACTCCCACCCCTGAAGGGGAGGATGATTATAAGACCTGGATAGAACATGTCTCTCAGCTGCTGGATGAGTTGCAGTGTTCTGAGGAAGAAAAGCGACAGAGATTGGTGGAAAGTTTGAGAGGGGTGGCGGCTGAGGTAGCAAGAGGTGTGAAAGTTAACCAGCCCTTTGCTTCTCTGACAGAGTAGCTAAAAGCATTGGAGGAGGCTTTTGGCCTGACGGGGAGCACGGTGGAGCTTTTGGGGGTTCTTCGGAACCTGTGTCAGGAGGAAGGGGAAAAGCTTTCTGAGTATCTTTTCCGGATAGAGTGAAGGCTAAATTGTTTGAGGCACCGGGGGGGTGGGGTGTCATTTCGGGGACTGAGGTGGATGGGATAAGGATAGACCAGGTAGCTAGGGGCGCACAGAGGCATGATATGATCGCTACCAGTCTCCGGCAGTCCCGTAGAATGCGTCCCCCCCATCTTTCGTTCATTTGCTCAGAGAGGTGAAGGAGGAGGAGGATGCATTAGAGTTGGAAGAGGGCTCCGTTAGTACGGTGCAGTCCTCGGTAGTAGCCCCTTGTGGTGAAGTGACCAGGGCCAGCTCCCCTCCGGAGATAGTAAAGGGGTCGCAGCAGGTGGGGTCCGTCTGAGGGAGGGGGATAGCACAGAGGGCCCCTCTCAGAAGGGACGGACTGCACAATGGCCCAGGGGAGGTCGGGGCCCCTTATGTTATAACTGTGGGGAAGAGAGGCACTTCAGGTGGGAATGTGAATGGCAGGGAGCCCCCCGGAGAGCGAGTCCATGGGTGTCCCAAGTGGAAGAGGGGTTGAGAAACTTAGAGGAGATGTCAGCTGTGAGGGGTTAGGGGCTGTCCTGTACCAGGATCATGGCAATGGGTTGAGGCTTGTAGCATTTGTCAGCCATAGTTAGTCGCCCTTTGAGAGAAACTATCCCACTCACAAATTGGAGTTCCTGGCATTGAAATGGGCGGTGGTGGATAAGCTGAGTGACTATCTCTACGGGGCCAAGTTTGAGGTGAAGACTGACAACAACCCACTCAACTACATCCTGACCTCAGCGAAACTGGACGCCACCAGCCATCAGTGGTTGGCAGTGTTGTCTGTATGATTTCAGTCTGAAGTACTGGCCGTGGAGTCGGAATGTCGATGTGGACACTCTGTCCCGATGGAAGCATGAGGTCCTGGAGGGGGAAGAAGAGTGGAAGAGTGTTCCTGCATCCGGGGTGAAGGTCATGTGTCAGTTTGCTATCACCGTGCAGGCCGGGGAAAAGGAGAGGCCAGATCACGCAGTGGACCCATTGGGGGTGTCCGATGATGCCCTACCCCTAGTTTACTGTGACATGATGGCTCTGAAGACCAAACAGCTGCCAGAGTTGAGTCCTGGGGAAGTGGCAGCTGCTCAGCAAGATGACCCTGGCATTGGCACTATTCGGTATGCAGCTGAGAAGGGGGACGTGGCCCGGGTGGAGAAGACACAACACGGCTCAGTGTCTCTGTCACTGAGAGAATGGCCTCAGTTGAGGTTGAAGAACCAAATGTTATACCGGGTAACGTCACCCCTGGACCGACCTCGGCGTTGGCAGCTGGTCCTGCCTGAGAAGTATCGGAGGGTTGTGATGAAGTCACTGCACGATGACTCTGGGCACTTGGGGGTGGAGAAGACCTATGAGTTGCTCAAGGACCGGTTTTATTGGTCCCGAATGAGGTTGCAGGTCGACGAGTACTGCAAGTCCTGCATACGTTGCATACGCCGGAAAACGCTGCCTGTGCAGGCTGCTCCTTTGTCGCACTTGCAGAGTGCAGGGGCTTTGGATCTGGTGTGTCTGGATTTCCTGGCTATAGAACCCGATAACAGCAACACGGCGAATGTCTTCGTCATCACGGAAAATGACACCAGGTATGCTCAAGCTTTCCCTACCAAGGATCAAAGGGTAACTACAGTGGCAAAAGTGCTATGGGAGAAGTATTTTGTGCATTATGGCCTTTCCCAGTGGATATATAGCAACCAGGGGTACAGAGTTGGCAGGGTCAGTATCAGTTTACCCTAGATGAACGGGAGTCAATTGGGGCATGGTCACTACGAAAGCATAAAGTGGCAGTGAGAGGGGTAGTGAAGAATGCTGAGAGTCTGTGTGAGGAGTATGTAGTGGTGGTGGGGGGGGGCGGGGAGCTGAACGATTGTTGGGTTCCTGTTAATGCCTGCAAGAAAACAAATCTCAAGGTAATGCATACGTACTTGGATAACAGAGGAGATTCTGCAGATGCTGTAAGTCCAGAGTAACACACACAAAATGCTGGAGGAACTCAGCACATCAGACAGAGTCTATGGACAGAGTAACACACACAAAATGCTGGAGGAATTCAGCAAGTCAGACAGTGTCTATGGACAGAGTAACACACACAAAATGCTGCAGGAACTCAGCAGGTCAGACAGTGTCTATGGACAGAGTAACACACACAAAATGCTGGAGGAACTCAGCAGGTCAGACAGTGTCTATGGTCAGAGTAACACACACAAAATGCTGGAGGCCTCAGCAGGTCAGACAGTGTCTACAGACAGAGTAACACACACAAAATGCTGGAGGAACTCAGCAGGTCAGACAGTGTCTATGGATAAATGTCCACAGACCCTCCTTGTTTGTAAGTAAAATTATGGACGGGCTCAGGTTTATTTATTTATTGAGATGCAGCCCCTAATAGGTCCTTCGAGCCATGCTGCCCAGCAATCCCTTGATTTTACCCGCGCCTAATCACAGGACAATTTACAATGACCAATTAACCTACCAACCGGTCTGTCTTTGGACTGTGGGAGGAAGCCAGAGCACCTGGAGGAAACCCATTTGATCACTGTGAGAACGTACAAACTCCTTACAGGCAGCAGTGGGAATTGAACCCAGATCACTGGTACAGTAAAGCATTGTGTTAACACAATGCTACCGTGCTGTCCAGGTTTATGGAGAGTAGAATAAATGCAAATGGCTGGGAGGAACTGAAGATAATGGAGAGAAAATCAAGGGCTTCAGTGGGTGTGAGCCCAGGATTATTTGATATTGTTACCTATTTATTACTGTGATGTGTACGGTGAAAATCTTCATACAGATCAAATCATTACACTGTGCACTTAGGTAGTACAAGGTAAAACATTAACAAGGCAGAATAAGGTTTAAAAGCAATCAAGAAAGAGCGGTGCAGGTAAATGATAAAATGCAGGAGTATTGTGAGTAGATTGTGAGATCAAGAGCCCCATGAGGTCCATTCAAGGGTCTGATAACCATAAGACATAGGTGTAGAATTCGGCCCATTGAGTCTGCTCCACCATTCCATCATGGCTGATTTATTTTCCTGCTCAACCCCATTGTCTTGCCTTCTCTCCATAACCTTTGATGCCAACTAATCAAGAAACTATCAACTTCTGCTTTCGATATACCTAATGACTTGGCTAAAGACAGTAGGTTGGAAGCTATTTTTGAGCCTGGTGGGAAGTGCTTTCAGGCTTTTGTATCTTCTACCCAATGGGAAGGGTGGAAGAGAGAATGTCTGGGAAAAGTGAGGTCTTTGATTATGCTAGCTGCTTTACTGAGGTAGTGACAACTGGAGACAGCATCCATGGAGGGGAGGCTGACTTTCCATGATGTACTGAACTGTGTGCACAACTCTTTTGGTCATGTGCAGTGCTGTTGCTGTAACAAGCTGTTCGTCATCCAGATAGAATTCTTTTGATAAGTGTATTGATAAAAATTGTAAGGGTATAACACTTGGAAAGGTATATGTATAATTATGCAAAGCTATGTGTGTTATGAGAATTTATGTTTAATTAGGTTAATCATGGTTATAATGTACTGTGCTGTTGCTGCAAAAAGCCAGTTTTTCATGACATTTATGTCCTGTGTGACATGACGGTGTGCTGAGGAATGGAAGAATCTGTCACCATGAGCGCAGGCAACAATGACTTATTCCAGGAGTGGATAAATGGCAGAAAATCCATGGAGGGATGGAAACAAGAGGTTAGGCATAGGAACTCCAACAGAGCCTTGAAGTCATGACTGAGCGACACTGCAAGAGAAATCATTCTTCCAAACACAAAGACTCTGCTCCAGCACTAAATAAGAGCCCTCTTTAAATAACCATTGGACTCGGGAAACCCATGCAAGCATAATTAACTTAACAAGATTAAACAGAAAGTACAAGGGCCTTATGGCTCTAACAATTAGAAATACTGGTGTTTGAGAAAACCAGAAGCCCAACACTCTGGGGCAAGTGACAGAGTTCTGCGGGGTTTGTGAAACTGTGTATATACGCCTATGACAATAAACTTGAACTTGAAGTGGGGTTTGAATTGAGTGGCATGGTAGATAGCAGTTAGCGTAATGCAGGAAGGAGCTGAAGAATGAAATTAGGAGAGCCAGAAATGGCCATGAGAAGGCCTGGTGGACAGGATTAAGGAAAACCCCAAGGCATTTTACAATAATGTTAAGAGCAAGAGGGTAAGACTTGAGAGAATAGGACCAATCAAGTGTGACAGTGTAAAAGTGTGTATGGAACTGGAGGAGATAGCAGAGGTACTTAATGAGTACTTTGCTTCAGTATTCACTATGGAAAAGGATCTTGGCGATTGTAGGGATGACTTACAGCGGACTGAAAAGTTTGAACATATAGATATTAAGAAAGAGGATGTGCTGGGGCTTTTGGAAATCAAGTTGGATAAGTCACCGGAACCAGACGAGATGTACCCCAGGCTACTGTGGGAGGTGAGGGAGGAAATTGCTGAGCCTTTGGTGATGATCTTTGCATCATCAATGGGGACGGGAGAGGTTCCGGTGGATTAGAGGTTGTGGATGTTGTTCCCTTATCAAAGAAAGGGAGTAGAGATAGCCCAGGAAATTAAGTCTTACTTCAATGGCTGGTAAGTTGATGAAAAAGATCCTGAGAGGCAAGATTTATGAACATTTGGAGAGGCATAACATGATTAGGAATAGTCAGCATGGCTTTGTCAAAGGCAGGTCGTACCTTACAAGCCTGATTGAATTTTTGAGGATGTGACTAAACACATTCATGGAGGTAGCTCAGTAGATGTAGTGTATATGGATTTCAGCAAGGCATTTGATAAGGTACCCCATGTAAGGCTTATTGAGAAAATAAGGAGGCATGGGATGCAAGGGGACATTGATTTGTGGATCCAGAATTGGCTCTCCCAAAGAAGGCAAAGAGTGGTTCTGTGTGGAGACCATTAACCAGTGGTGTGCCTCAAGGATCTGTTCTGGGACCCTTACTCTTTATAATTTTTATAAATGACCTAGATGAGGAAGTGGAGGGATGGGTTAGTAAATTTGCTGATGACACAAACGTTGGACGTGTTGTGAATAGTATGGAGGGCTGTCAGAGGTTACAGCAGAACATTGATAGGATGCAAAACTGGGCTGAGAAGTGGCAGTTGGAGTTCAACCCAGATAAGTGTGAGGTGATTCATTTTGGTCGGTCAAATATGATGGCAGAATATAGAATTAATGGTAAGACTTTTGGCAGTGTGGAGGATCAGAGGGATCTTAGGGTCTGAATCCATTAGACACTCAAAGCTGCTGCACAAGTTGACTCTGCGGTTAAGAAGGCATATGGTGCATTGGCCTTCATCAATCGTGGGATTGAGTTCAGGAGCCGAGAGGTAATTTTGTAGCTATATAAGACTCTGGTCAGACCCCACTTGGAGTACTGTACTCAGTTCTGGTCACCTCACTATAAGAAGGATGTGGAGCCATAGAAAGGGTGCAGAGGAGATTTACAAGGATGTTGCCCGGAGTGGGGGGGCATGCCTTATGAGAATAGGTTGAATGAACTTGGCCTTCTCTCCTTGGAGTGATGGAGGATGAGAGGTGACTTGACAGAGGTGTATAAGATGATGAGAGGCATTGATCATGTGGATAGTCAGAGGCTTTTTCCCAGGGCTGAAATGGCTAGCACGAGAGGGCATAGTTTTATGGTGCTTGGAGGTAGGTACACAGGGGTAAGTTTTTTTTTACGCAGAGAGTGGTGAGTGCGTGGAATGGGCTGCCGGCGACGGTGGTGAAAGTGGATACGATAGGGTCTTTAATAGAGGGCTATGGACAACCCTAGGTAATTTCTAAGGCAAGGACATGTTTGGCACAGCTTTGTGGGCCAAAGGGCCTGTATTGTGTTGTATGTTTTCATGCTTCTATGTTCCTATTACAGTACCAGTGACCCAGTTTCAATTCCCACCACTGCCTGTAAGGAGTTTGTATGTTCTCCCGGTGACTATATGGGTTTCCTCCAGGTGCTCCGGTTTCCTCCCACAGTCCAAAGGCATACAGGTAAGTAGATTAATTGGTCACAGGGCATAGTGGGCTTGCTGGGTCGAAAGGGCCTATTAAAGTCTAAATTGTGTGTTTCCCAACCTGTGCTCCAAGGACCCCTTGCTTAATAGTGTTGGTCCATGGCATAAAAATGGTTGGGAACCCCTGGTCTAAATAAATAAATTCAGTAATTACTTGTCCTCTATCCCCATTCACATTAACCTGGGGTGAGACAAAGGAGTTGTAATCCCAGCTGAAGTACAGCTTCACTCCTTCTCTTGTTCACCTGTTGAAAGCAGAATGTGCGAACATATCTTTGAATTGTTGGACGAGGAATTGAGCGTGTAGCACCCACAGAATCACAGACATTTGCAGAACAGAAGAGTCCACTGTGAAAACTACACAACTTCCAGCGCTGTGTACGATGGGCGGCACAGTAGCAGAGCCGTTATAGCTGCTGTGCCTGGTTCTTTGGTACGATCCTGACCTCTGCCTGTGCCAAGATTGTGTTCTGTTTGTGGACTTCCCACGGATGGTCCAGTTTCATGCCACGCAGAATGTGTGGATGAGCGGATGGGTTAACTGATCGCTGTAAATTGCCCTCCTGCTGTGTAGGTGAGGGGTAAAATCTAGGGGAAAAATGTGGGGAGAATAAAATGGGATTTTAAAAAAATGGAGAAATTCAGCAGGCCAGGCAGCGTCCACAGAAATGAATAAGTAGTCGACAATTTGGGCTGAGACCCTTTTTCAGGACTGGAAAGGAAGGGGGGGAACACACCAGATGTAGGATTAGTATAAATGGGTGGTTGGTGGTCAGGATGGACTCAATGGTATGAAAGGCCTGATTCTATGCTGTATCTCTCTGTGAGTCATACTAGGAACGAGAAAAAGCTGGGTTTATACTTATACACAAAAAACCCTTAGTAAAAATTCAGCACGGCAGGTTGCATCTGTAGAGAAAGAAACGGTTGGTGTTTCAGCCCTTGCTTTTTTGATTGTTTCAGATTCTGCAGTTTCTGTTTTTATAGAATCATAGAGCACTACAGCACAGAAACAAGCCTGTGTGGCGGCGGCGGCCATTTCCAAATTGCTTCTCAGATCGGAGTTCTGAGAGGCGGGACTGCGCAGGCGCGTGAAGGAGGCCTGGGAAGGAGGGAAGATATAAAAAGAACGCAGCCTTAAGCAGCGGAGTGAGCCGGGAGCAGAGTGTAGGGCTTAGGCTCAGAGGGCTTAGGAGGAAGAGGGCACAGTAGGCTTATCTTTTAGTTGTTATTTTCAGTTATTCGGGAAGTATGAGTGTGAGGGCAGCTTGTTGTTCTCGGTGTCGGATGTGGGAGATCCTGGAGTCTCCGAGCCTCCTGGATGTCCACATCTGCGCCAGGTGTGTCGAACAGCAGCTCCTGAGGGACCGAGTTAGGGAACTGGAGCTGCAGCTCGATGACCTTCGCCTGGTCAGGGAGAGTGAGGAGGTGATAGAGAGGAGTTACAGGCAGGTGGTCACTCCGGGGCCACGGGAGGCAGATAGGTGGGTCACGGTCAGGAAGGGGAAGGGGCAGGTACTAGAGAGTATCCCAGTGGCTGTACCCCTTGACAATAAGTACTCATGTTTGAGTACTGTTGGGGGGGACAGCCTACCTGGAGGAAGTGACAGTGGCCGGGCCTCCGGAACAGAGGACGGCCCTGTAGCTCAGAAGGGTAGGGATAGAAGAAAGAGGACCATAGTAATAGGGGACTCGATAGTCAGGGGTTCAGACAGGCGGTTCTGTGGAGGTGATCGGGAGTCCCGGATGGTAGTTTGCCTCCCTGGTGCCAGGGTCCGGGACGTTTCTGATCGCGTCCAAGATATCCTGAAATGGGAGGGTGAGGAGCCAGAGGTCGTGGTACATGTAGGTACCAATGACATAGGTAGGAAAGGGGAAGAGGTCCTGAAATGAGAGTATAGGGAGTTAGGAAGGCAGTTAAGAAGAAGGACCGCAAAGGTAGTAATCTCGGGATTACTGCCTGTGCCACGCGACAGTGAGAGTAGGAATGGAATTAGGTGGAGGATGAATGCGTGGCTGAAGGATTGGAGCAGGGGGCAGGGATTCAAGTTTCTGGATCACTGGGACCTCTTCTGGGGCAGGCGTGACCTGTTCAAGAAGGACGGGTTACACTTGAATCCTGGGGGGACCAATATCCTAGCGGGGAGGTTTGCTAGGGCTACAGGGCAGACTTTAAACTAGTAAGATGGGGGGGCGGGGCGGAAATCAATTTGAGGAAACTATGGGAGAGGAGGTTAGTTCACCAGTAGAGCAAGTAAGTAGACAGTGTGTGAGGGAGGAAAGGCAGGTGATGGAGAAGGGATGCGCTTAGCCCGAAGATGTAGGGGAGAAGAAAGAAAAGGATAATAAATTTGAATGCATTGCTAGGGATGAAAAGAGAGGAGGAGATGGAGAGTATCTTAAATGTATCTATTTTAATGCTAGGAGCATTGTAAGAAAGGTGGATGAGCTTAAAGCGTGGATTGAAACCTGGAATTATGATGTTGTAGCTATTAGTGAAACATGGTTGCAGGAAGGGTGTGATTGGCAACTAAATATTCCTGGATTTAGTTGCTTCAGGTGTGATAGAGGAGGAGGTGTTGCATTGCTTGTCCGAGAAAATCTTATGGCGGTGCTTTGGAAGGATAGATTAGAGAGCTCCTCTAGGGAGGCTATTTGGGTGGAATTGAGGAATGGGAAAGGTGTAGTAACACTGATAGGAGTGTATTATAGGCCACCTAATGGGGAGCGTGAGTTGGAAGAGCAAATGTGTAAGGAGATAGCAGATATTTGTAGTAAACACAAGGTGGTGATTGTGGGAGATTTTAATTTTCCACACATAGATTGGGAAGCTCATTCTGTAAAAGGGCTGGGTGGTTTAGAGTTTGTGAAATGTGTGCAGGATAGTTTTTTGCAACAATACATAGAAGTACCGACTAGAGATGGGGCAGTCATGGATCTCCTGTTAGGGAATGCAATAGGTCAGCTGACAGATGTATGTGTTGGGGAGCACTTCGGGTCCAGTGATCACAATAGCATTAGCTTCAATATAATTATGGAGAAGGACAGGACTGGACCTAGAGTTGAGATTTTTGATTGGAGAAAGGCTAACTTTGAGGAGATGCGCAGGGATTTAGAGAGAGTGGATTGGGTCAAGTTGTTTTATGGGAAGGATGTAATGGTGAAATGGAGGTCATTTAAGGGTGAAATTATGAGGGTACAGAATCTTTATGTTTCTGTTCGGTTGAAAGGAAAGGTTAAAGGTTTGAAAGTGCCATGGTTTTCAAGGGATATTAGAAACTTGGATCGAAAAAAGAGGGATGTCTACAATAGATATAGGCAGCATGGAGTAAAGGAATTGCTCGAGGAATATAAAGAATGTAAAAGGAAACTTAAGAGATTAGAAAAGCTAAAAGAAGTTACGAGTTTGGTTTGGCAAATAAGGTGGAAGTAAATCTGAAAGGCTTCTACAGTTATATTAAAAGCAAGAGGATAGTGAGGGATAAAATTGGTCCCTTAGAGAATCAGGGTGGTCAGCTATGTGTGGAGCCGAGGGAGATGGGAGAGATTTTGAACGATTTCTTCTCTTCGGTATTCACTAAGGAGAAGGATATTGAATGGTGTAAGGTGTGGGAAACAAGTAAGGAAGTTATGGAACCTATGACAATTAAAGAGGTGGAAGTACTGGCGCTTTTAATAAATTTAAAAGTGGATAAATCTCCGGGTCCTGACCAGATATTCCCCAGGACCTTGAGGGAAGTTTGTGTAGAGATAGCAGGAGCTCTGACGGAGATCTTTCAGATGTCATTAGAAACGGGGATTGTGCCGGAGGATTGGCGTATTGCTCATGTGGTTCCATTGTTTAAAAAGGGTTCTAGAAGTAAGCCTGGCAATTATAGACCTGTCAGTTTGACATCAGTGATGGGTAAATTAATGGAAAGTATTCTTAGAGATAGTATTTATAATTATCTGGATAGACAGGATCTGATTAGGAGTAGCCAGCATGGATTTGTGCGTGGAAGGTCATGTTTGACAAACCTTATTGAATTTTTTGAAGTAGTTACGAAAAATGTTGACGAGGGTAAGGCAGTGGATGTAGTCTATATGGACTTCAGCAAGGCCTTTGACAAAGTTCCACATGGAAGGTTAGTTAAGAAGGTTCAGTCATTAGGTATTAATGCGGGAGTAATAAAATGGATTCAACAGTGGCTAGATGGGAGATGCCAGAGAGTAGTGGTGAATAATTGTTTATCGGGATGGAGGCCGGTGACTAGCGGGGTGCCTCAAGGATCTGTTTTGGGCCCAATGTTGTTTGTAATATACATAAATGATCTGGATGATGGGGTGGTAAATTGGATTAGTAAGTATGCTGATGATACTAAGGTAGGAGGTGTTGTGGATAATGAGGTGGGTTTTCAAAGCTTGCAGGGAGATTTATGCCGGTTAGAAGAATGGGCTGAACGTTGGCAGATGGAGTTTAATGCTGAGAAGTGTGAGGTTCTACATTTTGGCAGGAATAATCCAAATAGAACATTCAGGGTAAATGGTAGGGCATTGAGGAATGCAGTGGAACAGAGAGATCTAGGAATAACAGTGCATAGTTCCCTGAAGGTGGAGTCTCATGTAGATAGGGTGGTGAAGAAGGCTTTTGGAATGCTGGCCTTTATAAATCAGAGCATTGAGTACAGAAGTTGGGATGTAATGTTAAAATTGTACAAGGCATTGGTAAGGCCAAATTTGGAATATTGTGTACAGTTCTGGTCACCGAATTATAGGAAAGATATCAATAAATTAGAGAGAGTGCAGAGACGATTTACTAGGATGTTACCTGGGTTTCAGCACTTAAGTTACAGAGAAAGGTTGAACAAGTTAGGTCTCTATTCATTGGAGCGTAGAAGGTTGAGGGGGGATTTGATCGAGGTATTTAAAATGTTGAGAGGGATAGATAGAGTTGACGTGAATAGGCTGTTTCCATTGAGAGTAGGGGAGATTCAAACGAGAGGACATGATTTGAGAGTTAGGGGGCAAAAGTTTAAGGGAAACACGAGAGGGTATTTTTTTATTCAGAGAGTGATAGCTGTGTGGAATGAGCTTCCTGTAGAAGTAGTAGAGGCCAGTTCAGTTGTGTCATTTAAGGTAAAATTGGATAGGTATATGGACAGGAAAGGAGTGGAGGGTTATGGGCTGAGTGCGGGTAGGTGGGACTAGGTGAAATTAAGAGTTCGGCACGGACTAGGAGGGCCAGAATGGCCTGTTTCCGTGCTGTGATTGTTATATGGTTATATATAAGCCCTTCTGCCCATCTAGTGCATGCCAAACTCTGTCTATTCTCATTGACATGCACCTGGACCATAGTCCTCCATATTCCACCCCCCCATGCATATACCTATCCAAACTTATCTTAAGTGTTGCAATTGACCCTGCTTCCAATGGCAGCTCATTCCACACTTGTATCACCCCTTGAGTGAAGAAGTTCTCCCTCAGATTCTCCTTTCGCTCTAAATCTGTGACCTCTACTTTTAGTCTCACTCAACCTGAGGGGAAAAAGCATTCATCCTATCTCTACTCCTCATAATTTTGTACACCTCTATCAGGGGTCCCAATTAATGGTAAGGCTCTATGGCATAAAAAAGGGAACACTCTAGGGAATAAAGTTATAAGCTATTCAACCTTTCTCTATAACTCATGTCCTGAGTCCCAGCAATGTCCCTGTAAATTTTCTCTCTACCCTTCAATCTTATTAATATCGTTCCAGTATGATAGCAGTGTGTTCCGACGAAGTGGCCTCTCGAGGGACAACTAAAGGTGTTCTTGTTTTTTTAATGATCCCAAGACAATAATGGACTTTGAGAACTTTGGGTACTGCAGGTCAGCAAGCCACTCTTGTCGCTGCCTGCTACAGTGTTGTTGGGTGATTGTCTTGGACATTTTCTCTTGCAATCGCAAGACCCTGTTGGGTGTTGATAACTTAAAATGCCGTAATCCCATTTCCCTTGTTTGTTGGTGTGGCAGATGACGGGGGAATTGTGTGGTCTTGGTGTAGCAAGGACTAGGCCTCAAGCTGTGAGCTTGGCTGTTGCTGCAACCCAGGAGAGGAGATCCCAAGGTGGTGGAACACAGCATCCATGTTTGGTTGGGGGCTGGACTGTGGGCGTGGATTACTGGAAACTGTGTTTTCATGCCAATTGCACCCATGCCCCAACAATTTGAAAATATGTTACTCAGGGGCTTGGGCTATATATACATACTTCTTTTTTGTAAGACTATATGTTTGCTTCTTATCTTGTATGTACTGTGTGTGCCTTGTGCTGTGCATGTTTTACACCTTGGCTCCAGAGAACACTGTTTTGTTTGTATTCATGAATGGTTGAATAATAATTAAACTAGATATAATAGATGACCAGAACTGTACACAATACTCCAAATTTGGTCTCATCAACATATTGTACAACTTCAAGCATTACATCCCAACCCCTGTACTCAATACTCTGATTCATAAAGGCCAATGTGCCATAAGTTCTCTTTATTTCAGTAAGTGCAGTTATGAAGAAAGCACAGCAGCGCCTCTACTTCCTTAGGAATTTGCAGAGATTTGGCATGGCATCTATAACTTCGACAAGCGTCTATAGATGTGTAGTGGACAGCCTATTAACTTGCTGCATCACAGCCTGGTATGAAAGAGTAGTGGATCTGGCCCAGTCCATCACGGATAAATCTCTCCCCACCATTGAGCAGATCGACATGAAGCACTGTCGCAGGAAAGCAGCATCCATCATCAGGGACCCCCACCACCCAGGACATGCACTCAGGAAGAAGGTACAGGAGCCTCAGGTTTCACATCACCAGGTTCAGGAACAGATATTACCCCTCAACCATTAGGTTCTTGATCCAAAGGAGATAACTTCACTGAACTTCACTCGCCCCATCACAGAAATGTTCCCACAACCTATGGACTCACTTTCAAGGACTCTTCATCTCATGTTCTTGATATTTATTGCTTATTTATTTATTGTTATTATTTCCTTCCTTTTGTACTTGCACAGCTTGTTGTCTTTTGCACACTAGTTGAACACCCAAATTGGTGTGGTCTTTCAGTGATTCTGTTATAGTTATTATTCTATAGAGTTATTTAGTATGGCCACAAGAAAATGAATCTCAGGGTGACATATATGTACTTGAATAATAAATTTACTTCTAACTTTGAATACAGAATTAATTCCAGCATCTACAGTATTCTGATTTTCGATACATTTAGTTCCGATGAAGTCTCACCAACCTGAAATGTTAAACTGTCCCTCTCTCCATAGATGCTGTCTGGCCCACTGAGTGTTTCCAGCATTTTCTGTTTTACTTCAGATTTTTGGATTCCGCAGATATATTTTTCCAGTTCATGAGAAAACAGAAAGCAAAACTAAAACACACGAAAACTTCTACAACTGTACCGTGGAGAGCATTCTGACAGGCTGCATCACAGCCTGGTGGGGTGGGGGGGGGGGGGGGTGGGGGGGTGAAGCTACAGACAGGATCAAAGTAAGTTGAAGAAACTTGTAAATGTAGTCATCTCCATCATGGGTGCTAGCCTACATAGTACTCAAGACATCTTCAAGGAGTGATGTATCATTAAGGACTCCCACCACCCAGGATATGCCCTCTTCTCATTATTACCATTGGGTAGGAGGTATAGAAGCCTGAGAGTACACTCTGTGATTTAGGATCAGCTTCCTCTTACTGCCATCTGATTTCTGAATGGGCATTGAATCCATGAACACCATCTCACTACCTTTTTTTTAAAACTTAATTATTACTGCTGCCTTAAAGTTAATGAATCTCACAACATATGCCAATGATATTAAACCTGATTCTGTTTCTGAAGTAGGTTTTCTGATTCAGATTAATTCATTCAGATTCATTTATTTATCACATGTACATTGAAACGTGCAGTGAAATGCATTGTTTGTATTAACAACCAACACAACCTAAGGATGTGCTGGGGGCAGCCCACAAGTGCTGCCACACATTCCGGTGCCAA
The DNA here is from genome assembly GCF_048418815.1 of Hemitrygon akajei. Taxonomy (NCBI): domain Eukaryota; kingdom Metazoa; phylum Chordata; class Chondrichthyes; order Myliobatiformes; family Dasyatidae; genus Hemitrygon; species Hemitrygon akajei. The sequence continues at coordinate 114,741,787 of NC_133135.1, read as the reverse complement.
CATGACCGCCCACGATTACATAGGTCAGGGTGTTGGGGCCTGAGGCGAATGATGGGCTGGTTCCATCACTGCTTCTCGAGTTTTACTCGGGGGGGGGGAGAGAGGGGAGAGAGAGGGGGGAGGGGGAGAGAGGGGAGAGGGGGAGAGAGGGGGGAGGGGAGAGGAGGAGGGGGAGGGGGGAGAGGGGGAGAGAGGGGGAGGGGGAGAGAGGGGAGAGGGGGAGGGGGAGGGGAGAGGGAGGGGGGAGAGGGGGAGGGGAGAGGGAGAGAGGAGGGGAGAGGGGGGAGAGAGGAGGGAAGAGGGGAGGGAGAGAGGGAAGAGGGGAGGGAGAGAGGGGAGAGGGGAGGGAGAGAGGGGAGGGGGAGAGGGGGGAGGGGGAGAGGGGGGAGGGGGAGAGGGGGAGGGGGAGAGATCAGACAGACAAGAGGATGGGGTCAATTGAGGGATGGAGGAGAGAAGGGCAACTTTATCTCCTTGTCACCATTTGACCAGGATGCAGTTTTTAATCTAGAAGTAAGCAGACGCATACTGCCATTTCCTCTGAAACACTCATTTTCCATCACGTGACCCTTATCTCCAGACAAAAACATCTGTTCCAGCCAGGAGATGAGGTGGCTTCCTGTCTGCATAGATGCTCCCCTGTTCTGGGCAAAGGCCAGGGAGCGGTTGCACTGGTCAGTAAGTACAGGCAGGTTTGAATGTAGAGTTACCCACCAACTACCCCTGTGAACCCTGTGAGAAGAGGAGAGGGGGAGCGCAGGAAAGGGGATAGCAAGGAAGAGGAAGATGAGGGGGAGATGAAGAGAGATGGGGGAGCTTGATAGTTTATTGATTAGTCAGGGCATCAAAGGTTATGGGCAGAAGGCAGGGGAATAGTGTTGAGAGGGTTAATAAATCAGCCATGATGGAATGGTGGAGCAGACTCAATGGGCTGAATGGCCTAATTTCACTCCTGCATCTTATGATCCAACTCACTACGTACATAAAAATCTGATCTCATTCACTGTTCACCTGTAAGTCCTCACTGGGACCCTTGTTAGCAATGACTTGGATGTGGATGTAGAAATCAGAATCAGGTTTTAATATCACCGGCATATGTCATGAAATTTACACAGCAGCACAATGAAATTCATAATAATAGATGAAAACTGTGAATTACTGTAAGTATATACTGAATATAATAAATAAGTAAAGAAAAAACAAATTAAACAAAAAGTAGTGAGGAAATGTTCGTGGGCTCAATGGCTATTTAGAAATCAGATAGCAGAGGGGAAGAAGCCACTCCTGAATCATTAAATGTGTGCCTTCAGGCTCCTGTACCTCCTCCCTGATGGTAGCAATGAGGAAATAGCTAAGTCCTGGATGGTGGTGGTCCTTAATAATGGAAGCTGTTTTCTGAAATTTCACTCCTTGAGGATGTCCTGGATATTATGGAGGCTAGTGCCCATGGTGGAACTGACTGAGTTTACAACTCTAGATCAGTAAGAGAGAGTGATTGCAGAGTTGTTGGTGGTTGAGAAGGTGAGAGAGAGGTATTGATGTAGTGATTGGGTATTCAAAGTTATGCACTGAGAGACACATCCTCATCGGTACTGTACCCTGGAGATATACAGTGCCAGACACATCCCCACAGGTACTGTACCAGAGAGTGGTGGGTGTGTGGAATGCACTGCCAGTGAAGGTGGCAGAGGCAGATGAAATAGCGTCTTTTAAGAGACTCTTAGATATGTATATGGAGCTTAGAAAATTAGAGGGCTATGTGGTAGGGAAATTCTAGGCAGTCTCTAGAGTAGGTTACATGGTCGGTACAACATTGTGGGCTGAAGGGCCTGTAATGTGCTGTAGATTTCTATCTTTCTTTCTATCAACTAAATTTGGATGGCGGGGCGGAGATGTGTCTCTACCAAAGGAGGTGTAAGGTGCTCCTTCCCTCCACTAGACTGCAGGTCACCCTTAGGCAAGGTGTAGCACCTGCTTAGCCCCCCGATCAGGGTCATATAAAGTCAGGTGGTGGATGGTCGTATGAGCAGCTGGTGCATATCACTTTCTTGTTACTGTTCTGTCTCTCTCTCTCTCTCTGTGATGTGGATTAAAGAATCCTCTAAACATAGTGATCAAACACACCCAGGGCATGAACAGAGTTGGATACAGAGTGAAACTCCCCGTTCGTCATCACATCACATATTTTCTGGACAGGGATGCTGCGGGTTAGACACAGAGTTGGAAGTGCCATCCGTGGTCAACCACCAGACAATCTAGGACAGTGCTCGGCATGGACATCACTGCACTTGGCCCTTGCCTCCCTAAGCAGCTGGCCTAACTCTCAGAAACAATTGTCAGGAAAGAAAGGCAAGAGTTAACAGACCAGTTGGAAGGGTTGCAGCAGAATCCCACACACTACATATTGTCATGAGGGAAGCCCGGTGTCCTGTAATGCTGACATGGGAGAGACCACAGACACAGGAGTCCAGCAGGCTGAGTGGTGTCTGCGAATGTTGAGGGATGGTTGACATCTCAGAGCCTGATGCTGGGTCCTACTCAAAATGTTGACCATCTTTCAACTTCCACAGATGCTCACCAACCCACCCAAATTCTCCAGCAGCTCATTCCTTCACTGGGATCTGGGGCTATGGGGCTGTGAGCTTTATGATGGTAGGTTGAGTGAGCTAGGACTTTTCTCTTTAGGATGAGGTGTGACTTGATAACATATACAAGGCAGAGATATAATGGATGGCCAGAGACTTTTCCTGAAGGTGGAGATTGCTAATATGAGGGGCCATAATCTAAAGGTGACTAGAAAGGAGGCATATTCAGAATTTTTTTTAATATACAGAGAGTGAATGGAATGCACTGCCAGATAAATTTGTTTGTTCGTGATGTGCCATGTCGTATGACATGGGTGATCATGGTCTTTCATTGACCATGGTTGTTCTTGGCAAATGTTTTTACAGAAGTAGTTTGTCATTGCCTTCTTCTAGGCAGAGTCTTTACAAGACAGGTGACCCCAGCCATAATCAATACACTTCAGAGATTGTCTGGAGTCTGTGGTCACATAAACAGGACTTGTGATTTATACCAGCTGCTCATACAACCATCCACCACCTGCTTCCATAGCTTTACATGACCCCGACCAGGGAGGCTGTGGGGGGAGGGTGCTCAGGTTAACACTCTTCATTTGGACTGACAGTAATCAGTAAAAATAGGCGAAGAGTGAATCAAGGTTTTTCAGAGTTGGACTGCAACCAATGACTAATTGGGATTCATTAGAAAGGCAAATAGAACAAGCAGAGCAGCCATAGTTGTGTGTGTGCCATTGTTTGGAGCAGCTTTGGTTCATCAGGCTCGGGCAAGGTAAGTCTGGTAAGTTTCTCTTTTATTAATTCTTCATTCCTCATTTGTTAGGGTATAGTTGTTTGGCAAGAATGGCTCCAGGAGCAGTGTTTCGTACTTTGTTTTAGATATGGGAATTCTGTAAAACCTCCATTCTCCTGGATAAATGCATCTGCAACAGGAACACTGAACCAACTGCAGCTTCTCAGAGAATGTGTTAAGAAACTGGAGCTACAGCTCAATGACCTTCAGCTCATGCAGAAGAATGAGGAGGTGATAAATAGTAGTTACGAGGAGGTAGTCACCACTAAGTTTCAGGAGACAGGTAACAAGTGTCAGGAGGAGGGGAATTGCACTGTACCCTGTGACCATTCCCACAATAATAATTATACCACTTTGGATACTGTTGAGGGGGATGACCTACCAGGGGATAACTGCAGTGACCGTGTCTATGGCACTGAGTCTGGTGCTGTGGCTCAGAAGGGAAGAGAGGTGAAAAGCACTACCAGTGGTGATAGGAAATTCTATAGTCAGAGGAACAGAGTTGAGATTCTGTGAGCATGATAGAGACACCCGAATGGCATGTTGCTTCCCAGGTGCCAGAGTCAGGGATGTCTTGGATTGGATCCATGGTATTCTAAAGGAGGAGGGTGAGCAGCCAGAAGTCTTGGTACACATTTGCACCAATGACATAGGTAGGAGTGAGAAGGTCCTGAAAAGAGATTTTATGGAGCTAGGTAGAAAGCTGAGAAACAGGACCTCTAGGGTACTATTCTCTGGATTGCTGCGTGTGACACGTGCCAGTGAGGGTAAGAATAGGATAATTTGACAGGTGAATGCATGGCTGAGGAACTAGTGCAGGGGGTAGGGGATCAAATTTATGAATCATTGGGATCACTTCTGGGGAAGGTATGACCTGTACAAAGGCACATATTACAGCTAAACCCAAGGGGGACCAATATCCTTGCAGGTAGGCTTGCTAGAACTGTTCAGGAGGGTTTAAACTAGTTTGGCAGGGGAATGAGAACTGGAGTGATAGTGCTGAAGATGAGGTAGTGTGTAGTGAGACTCCTAGCAAGGACAGGCTGATGAAAAGGCAAAATTGCAAACTACAGGGTGAGTTGCAATGCAGAAGGGGAACAAAATCTAAAAAGGTGAATAGAGGACTGAAGGTGTTATATTTGAATGTATGCAGTATTGGGAATAAGAGCGATGAACTGGTAGCAGATTTACAGATAGGCATGTACGACATTGTAGATATCACTGAATGTGGCTGAAAGAAGATCATAGCTGGCAGTATTCCAAGGATACATATTGTATTGAAAGGATATACAGGTAGGCAGAAGGAGTGGCATGGCTCTGTTGGTAAAATATGAAATCAAATCATTACAAAGAGGTGACATAAAGTCAGAAGGTGTTGAACTGTTGTGGGTAGAACTAAGGAACTGTAAGGATAAAAAGACCCTAATGGGAAATATATGCATACAGCCAAAGAGTAGTAAAGATATGGTCTACAAAAGGGTAACGTTACGATAGTCATGGGGGATTTCAACATTCAGGTTGAATAGGAAAATCAGGTTAGTGCTGAATCCTAAGAAAGGGAATTTCTGGGATGCCTACAAGATGGCTTTTAAGAGCTGTGTGTGGTTGAGCCTACTAGATGGATTAGCTATTCTGGATTGGTTGTTGTGTAATGAACCAGAATTGATTAAGTACCTCAAGGTAAAAGAACCATTAGGGATAAGTGATCTTAATATGACAGAATTCACCCTGCAATCTAAGAAGGAGAAGCTAAAGCCACGTATATCAATATTACAATGGAGTAAAGGAAATTCTAGAGGCATGATAGAGGAGCTGACCAGAATTGATTGGAAAAGAACATTGGCAGGGATTATGGCAGAGCAGCAATAGCTGGAATTTCAAAGAGCCATTTGGAATGTATAGCATAAACAAACCCCTAAGGGGAAGAAGTATTTTAAAGGCAGGATGACACAACCATGGCTGACAAGAGAAGTTAAAGCCAACATAAAAGCCAAAACAGAGGGCAAAAGTTTTTGGGAAGTTTGGGAAACTTTTAAAAACCAACAAAGGCAAATAAGTAAGTCATAAAGAAGGAAAAGATGGAATGGGAAGGTTAGCTAGCCAATAATATTAAAGAGGATACCAAAAGTTAGATATCAGACCACTGGAAAATGATGCCAGAGAGTTAGTAATGGGGGACAAGGAAATGGCAGATGAACTGCATAAGTATTTTGCACCAGTTGTCACAGTGCAAGACACTAACAGTATGCCGGAAGTTTGAGGGTGTTAGGGGGCTTTAAGTGTGGGATCTTGCCATTATTAAGGAATTACTCGGTTCTTGGGAAACTGAAAGATCAGAAGGTGTCATGGTCCGGTCCGGGTCTTCCGGCTGGCTGTCCCTTGTTTCAGTTGGGTGTAATCATAGGCACCTGATGCTCGTCTTGGGGCCGGGGATATAAGTGGCCCTGGGATTGAGTGTAGGTGCTGGTTCATCTTGTCAGTATCCCGTCCTCGCCTCCGTGGGGTAAGTCAGGCCATCTTTGCCATTACCCGGAGGCTGGACTGTTCCCTTCCCTTCCCCTTCTTTCTGTAGCCCTTGGCTGAAGCCTCGCCTGCTACACTTTTGCCTGGAGCCTCGCCTGCAGCCTTGCCTGCTTCCTCGCTGTCAAGTTCTACCGCTGGAGCAAGACCGGAGCATTGCTGTGTCTAAATAAGGAGCCATCTTTCGCTGTTTGGAACTGTTTCTTTGTCTCCTTAACTTCGCTAGGTAGGTCCGGCCGTTTGCCGCTACCTTGTGTTGGGAGCCATCTCATCATGTTCAGCTTTCTGTGTATGAGTCCTGGCCCTACGCCCTGTTCCCAAGGAGGGGTCCCGGCTCTGTGTTCTGTGTATGAGCCCCGGCCCTACATCCTGTTCCCAAGGAGGGGTCCTGGCTCTGTGTTCCGCGTTCCTGTCTCCCATGATCAAGGCTCTGTGTTCCAGTCTCCTAAGTCCGAGTCTAAGCTTCATGTCCTCATCCAGCCCAGGAGTCCCGTGTCCTGCCCCCACGTCCAGTCCTGTTGTCTTGCCACGTCTTGTCCTCGCCTAGATCCGGAGTCCGAGCCCGACTCAAGACCCAGGTTCCGGGCCTCTGTCCAGTCTCTGGCTCGGAGCCCTTGTCCAGGTTCCTAGTTCCTCCTCCAGGTCCTGCTTTCCTAGTCTAGTCCAGGGCCTGTGTCTTGTCTAGTGTAATTTCTTCCCCATTTCTCTTGCTTTCTTGACACCCCTAGCCCTGTTCTTTGTACTTCAGTGTCCGTGTTATGTACGTGGGTCTGCTCTCAACGCCCACCTTATGACAGAAGGTAGATATATCATCTGGACTAGATGGTATACATGCGAGGGTTCTGAAAGAGGAGGTTGAAGAGATTGTGGAGGCATTAGTAATGATTTTTCAAAAATTAATTGATTCTGGGATGGTTCTGGAGGAATGGAAAATTGCAAACGTTACTCCACTTTTCAAGAAGGAAGAGAGGCAGAAGAAAGGATATTATAGGCCACTTAGTCTGATCTTAGTGATTGAGAAGATACTGGAGTCAATTGTTAAGGACATGGCTTCAGGGCTCATGATAAAATAGGCTGTAGTCAGCATGGTTTCCTCAAGGAAACACACACAAGATGCTGGAGGACAATAGACAGTAGGTGCAGGAGTAGGCCATTCGGCCCTTCTAGCCAGCACTGCCATTCACTGTGATCATAGCTGATCATATTCAATCAGTACCCCGTTCCTGCCCTCTCCCCATATCCCTTGACCCTGCTATCTATAAGAGCTCTATCTAACTCTCTCTTGAATGCATCCAGAGACTTGGCCTCCACTGCCTTCTGGGGCAGAGCATTCCACATATCCACTACTCTCTGGGTGAAAAGGTTTTTCCGCATCTCTGTTCTAAATGGCCTACCCTTATTCTTAAACTGTGGCCTCTAGTTCTGGACTCACCCATCAGCGGGAACATGCTTCCTGCCTCCAGTATGTCCAATCCCTTAATAATCTTATATGTTTCAATCAGATCCCCTCTCATCCTTCTAAATTCCAGTGTATACAAGCCCAGTCGCTCCAATCTTTCAACATATGACAGTCCCGCCATTCCGGGAATTAACCTTGTGAACTTACGCTGCACTCCCTCAATAGCAAGAATGTCCTTCCTCAAATTTGGAGACCAAAACTGCACACAATACTCCAGGTGTGGTTTCACCAGGCCCCTGTGCAGCTGCAGAAGGACCTCTTTACTCCTATACTCAATTCCTCTTGTTATAAAAGCCAGCATGCCATTAGCTTTCTTCACTGCTTGCTTGCTTTCATTGACTGATGTAGAAGAACACCTAGATCTCGTTGTACTTCCCCTTTTCCTAACTTGACTCCATTTAGATAGTAATCTGCCTTCCTGTTCTTGCCACCAAAGTGGATAACCTCACATTTATCCACATTAAACTGCATCTGCCATACATTTGCCCACTCACCCATCCTGTCCAAGTCACCCTGCATTCTCATAACATCCTCCTGACATTTCACACTGCCACCCAGCTTTGTGTCATCAGCAAATTTGCTAATGTTACTTTTAATCCCTTCATCTAAATCATTAATGTTTATTGTAAACAGCTGCGGTCCCAGCACCAAACCTTGCGGTACCCCACTGGTCACAGCCTGCCATTCCGAAAGGGACCCGTTAAACACTACTCTTTGTTTCCTGTCAGCCAGCCAACTTTCAATCCATGTCAGTACTCTGCCCCCAATACCATGTGTCCTAATTTTGCCCACTAATCTCCTATGTGGGACTTTATCAAAAGCTTTCTGGAAGTCCAGGTACACTACATCCACTGGCTCTCCCTTGTTCATTTTCATAGTTACATCCTCAAAAATCTCCAGAAGATTAGTCAAGCATGATTTTCCCTTCATAAATCCATGCTAACTCGGACTGATCCTTCTACTGCTATCTAAATGTGTCGTAATTTCCTCTTTTATAATTGACTCCAGCATCTTTCCCACCACTGACGTCAGGCTAACCGGTCTATAATTCCCTGTTTTCTCTCTCCCTCCTTTCTTGAAAAGTGGGACAACATTAGCCATCCTCCAATCAGCAGGAACTGTTCCTGAATCTATAGAACATTGGAAAATGATTACCAATGCATCCACGATTTCTAGAGCCACCTCTTTAAGTACCCTAGGATGCAGACCATCAGGTCCCAGGGACTTATCAGCCTTCAGACTCAACAGTCTATCCAACACTGTTTCTTGCCTAATATAAATTTCCTTCAGTTCATCCTTTACCCTAGTTCCTTTGGCCACTATTACATCTGGGAGATAGTTTGTGTCTTCCCTAGTGAAGACAGATCCAATGTACCTGTTCAACTCATCTGCCATTTCCTTGTTCCCCATAATAAATTCACCCATTTCTGTCTTCAATGGCCCAATTTTGGTCTTAACTATTTTTTTGCTATTCACGTACCTAAAGAAGCTTTTACTATCCTCCTTTATATTCTTGGCTAGTTTACCTTCGTACCTCATTTTTTCTTGGTGTATTGCCTTTTTTGTTATCTTCTGTTGCTCTTTAAAAGCTTCCCAGTCCTCCAGTTTCCCGCCCATCTTTGCTATGTTATACTTCTTCTCTTTTATTTTTATACTGCCCTTTACTTTCCTCGTCAGCCACGGCCGCCCCTTACTCCCCTTAGGATCTTTCTTCCTCTTTGGAATGAACCGATCCTGCACCTTCTGCATTATTCCCAGAAATACCTGCCATTGTTGTTCCATTGTCTTCCTTGCTAGGGTATTGTTCCATTGAACTTTGCCCAGCTCCTCCCTCATAACTCCATAGTTCCCTTTGTTCAACTGTAATACTGACACATCTGATTTTCCCTTCTCCTTCTCAAATTGTAGGTTAAAACATATCATATTATGGTCACTACCTCCTAATGGTTCCTTTACCTCGAGGTCCCTGATCAAATCCAGTTCATTGCACAACACTAAATCTAGAATTGCCTTCTCCCTGGTAGGCTCCAGTACAAGCTGTTCTAAGAATCCATCTCGGAGGCACTCCACAAACTCCCTTTCTTGGGTCCAGTACCATTCTGATTCTCCCGGTCTACCTGCATGTTGAAATCCCCCATGACAACTGTATCATTACCTTTGCGACATGCCAATTTTAACTCTTCATTCAACTTACACCCTACATCCAGACTGCTGTTTGGGGGCCTGTAGATAACTCCCATTAGGGTCTTTCTACCCTTAGAATTTCTCAGCTCTATCCATACTGACTCTACATCCCCAGATTCTATGTTCCCCCTCGCAAGGGACTGAATATCATTCCTCACCAACAGAGCCACCCCACCCCCTCTGCCAGTCAGTCTGTCCTTTCGATAAGATGTATATCCTTGAGTATTCATTTCCCAGGCCCTGTCCGCTTGAAGCCATGTCTCAGTTATTCCCACAACATCGTACTTGCCAATTTCCAACTGAGCCTCAAGTTCATCTACTTTACTCCTTATACTTCGTGCAGAACTCAGCAGACCAGGCAGCACCTATGGAAAAAAAGTACAGCCGACATTTCAGCCCGAAACCCTTCAGCAAGACTGGAGATAATAAAGCTGAGGAGTAGATTTAAAAGGTGGGGGAAGGGGAGAGAACCACCTGGTGATTAATGAATCCTGTTGGATGAGGGATGAAGTAAAGAGTTGGTTGATGAAGAGACAGAAAGCCACAGAAGAAGGAAAACTGGGGAAGGAGCACCAGAGGGAGGCGATGTGTGGGCAGTGGGATGAGCTGAGAGAGGGGAAAAAGGGATGGGGAATGGAGAAGGGGGAAGCTGCTTGGGGCCATTACCGGAAGTTTGAGAAATCGATGCTCATGTATCAGGGTGGAGGCTACCCAAATGGAATATAAGGTGTTGGTCCTCCAACCTAAGTGTAGCCTCATCATGACAGTGGAGGACGCCATGGCTGGACATATCCGAATGGGAAGTGGAATTAAAATAGCTGGCCACTGGAAGATCCTGCTTGTTCTGGCAGATGGAGCATAGATTCTTGGTGAAGCGGTCTCCCAATCTAAGTCAGGTCTCACTGATGTACAGGAGGCCACACTGGGAGCACTGAACACAGTAAATGACCCCAACAGACTCACAGGTGAAATGTCACCTCACTGGGAAGATCTGTGTAGAGCCCTGGATGGTAGTGAGAGAGGGGGTGTAGGGCCAGGTGTAGTACTTGTTCTGCTTGCAAGGTTAAGTGCCAGGAGGGAGATCAATGGGGAGGGACGAATGGACAAGGGAGTCACGTAGGGAACAATCCCTGTGGAAAGTGGGGGAAGGGAAAGATGTGTTTGATGGTTGGATCCCATTGGAGGTGGCGGAAGTTTCAGAGAATTACGTGCTGAATGTGGAGGCTGGTGAAGTGTTCCTCTTGTTCCTCAAGAAAGCTCTTGCCTGACAAACCTAATGGAATTTTTTAAAGAAATAACAAGCAGGGTAGACAAAGGAGAATGGGTGTATGTTCTGTACTTAGATTTTCAGAAGGCCTTTGACAAGGCTGCTTAACAAGTATTAAGGAAAGATTCTAGTATGGATAAAGCAGAGACTGATTGGCAGGAGGCAAAGACTGGAAATAAAGGGAGCCTTTTCTGGCTGGCTGCCAGTGACTAGTGGTGTCCACAGGGTCCTGTGTTGTGACTGCTTTAAAAAAACTTGGAAGACAGAATTGATGATTTTTTGGCCACATCTGCAGACAATAGGTGGAGGGACAGGTAGCTTTGAGTAAGTAGAGAGGCTACCAAAGGACTTAGGAGAATGGGTAAAGAAGTGGCAGACGGAACACCATGTCAGGAAGTGAATGGTCATGCACTTTGGCAGAATGAATAAAAGCAAAGACTATTTTCTAAAAGGAGAGAAAATTCAAAAATCTAAGCTGAGCAGAGGGACTTGGGAGTCCTTATGCAGGATTGCCTAAAGGTTAATTTGCAGGTTGAGCCAGTGGTGAGGAAGGTAAATGCAATTGGAGCATTAATTTTGATAGGATTAGAATTTTAAAAAAGCAAGGATGTAATGTTGAGGCTTTATAAGGCACTGGTGAGGCCTCACTTGGAATACTGTGAGCAGGTTTGAGCACTTGTGGACGTGATCAGGAGACCCAGATGGTAGTTTTCCTCCCTGGTGCCCGGGTCCGGGATGTTTCAGATCGCTTCCAAGATATCCTGAAGTGGGAGGGTGAGGAGCCAGAGGTCGTGGTACATATAGGTACCAATGACGTAGGTGGGAAAAGGGAAGAGGTCCTGAAAGGAGAATATAGGGAGTTAGGAAGGCAGTTGAGAAGAAGGACCACAAAGGTAGTAGTCTCGGGATTACTGCCTGTACTACGCGACAGTGAGAGTAGGAGTGGAATGAGGTGGAGGATAAATGCATGGCTGAGGGATTGGAGCAGGGGGCAGGGATTCAAGTTTCTGGATCATTGGGACCTCTTTTGGGGCAGGTGTGACCTGTACAAAAAGGACGGGTTACACTTGAATCCTAGGGGGACCAATATCCTGGCAGGAAGGTTTAATAGAGCTGTTAGGCAAGGTTTAACTAATTTGGCAGGGGGGTGGGAACAGGAATGATGGAGCGGAGGAGAGGGAAAACAGAAATAGATCTAAGGTAGTGAGCAGTAAGGATGTCAGGAAGGACAGGCAGGTGATGGAGCAAATTTGCAGCCATTGGGGTGAGTTGCAGTGCAATCAATGCAAAAAGTACCAAATACTGGACTTAAGGTGTTATACTTAAATGCACGCAGCATAAGGAATAAGGTGGATGATCTTGTTGTACAGTTACAGATTGGCAGGTATGATATTGTGGCCATCACTGAGACGTGGTTAAAGGATGCATGTCTCTGGGAGCTGAATGTCCAAGGATACACAGTGTATCGGAAGGATAGGCAGGTAGGTAGAAGGGGTGGCATGGCTTTAATGGTAAGAAATGATATTAAATCATTAGAAAGAGTTGACGAAGGATCAGAAGGTACAGAATCTTTATGGGTTGAGCTAAGAAATCGCAGGGGTAAAAGGACCCTGATGGCAGTTATATACAGGCCTCCTAACAGCTGCAGTGAGGTGGACTACAAATTACAACAGGAAATAGAAAAGGCTTGCCAGAAGGGCAGTGTTATGATAATTGTGGGTGATTTTAACATGTGAGTGGATTGGGAGAATCAGGTTGGCACTGGATCTCAAGAGAGAAAATTTGTAGAATGTCTATGAGATGGCTTTTTAGAATAGCTTGTTGTTGAGCCCACTAGGGGATCGGCTGTACTGGATTGGGTATTGTGTAATGAACCAGAGGCGATTAGAGAGATGGAAGTGAAGGAACCCTTAGGAGGCAGTGATCACAACATGATTGAGTTCACTGTGAAATTTGAGAAAGAGAAGCCGAAATCCGATGTGTCGGTATTTCAGTGGAGTAAAGGAAATTACAGTGGCATGAGAGAGGAACTGGCCAAGGTTAACTGGAAAGGGACACTAGCGGGAAGGACGGCAGAGCAGCAGTGGCTGGAGTTTATGTGAGAAGTGAGGAAGGTGCAAGACAGATATATTTCAAAGAAGAAGAAATTTTCGAATGGAAAAAGGATGCAACCGTGGCTGACAAGAGAAGTCAAAGCCAAAGTAAAATCAAAGCAGAAGGCATACAAGGATGCAAAAATTAGTGGGAAGACAGAGGATTGGGAAGTTTTTAAAAGCTTACAAAAGGAAACTAAGAAGGTCATTGAGAGGGAAAAGATGAACTATGAAAGGAAGCTAGCAAATAATATCAAAAAGGATACTAAAAGCTTTTTCAAGTATATAAAGAGTAAAAGACAGGTCAGAGTAGATATAGGACCGATAGAAAATGATGCTGGAGAAATTGTAATGGGAGATAAGGAGATGGCGGAGGAACTGAACGAGTATTTTGCATCAGTCTTCACTGAGGAAGACATCAGCAATATACCGGACATTCAAGGGTGTCAGGGAACAGAAATATGCGCAGTCACAATTACGACAGAGAAAGTACTCAAGAAGCTGAATAGTCTAAGGGTAGATAAATCTCCTGGACCAGATGGAATGCACCCTCGTGTTCTGAAGGAAGTAGCAGTGGAGATTGCAGAGGCATTAGCACTGATCTTTCAAAAGTCGATAGATTCTGGCCTGGTTCCGGAGGACTGGAAGATTGCAAATGTCACTCTGCTATTTAAGAAGGGGGCAAGGAAGCAAAAAGGAAATTATGGACCTGTTAGCTTGACATCGGTGGTTGGGAAGTTGTTGGAGTTGATTGTCAAGGATGAGGTTACAGAGTACCTGGAGGCATTTAACAAGATAGGCAGAACTCAGCATGGTTTTCTTAAAGGAAAATCCTGCCTGACAAACCTGACATTGGAGAGGGTTCAGAGAAGATTGACTAGAATGATCCCGGGAATGAGAGGGTTAACATATGAGGAACATTTGACCGCTCTTGGACTGTATTCCTTGGAGTTTAGAAGAATGAGGGGGGACCTCATAGAAACATTTCGAATGTTGAAAGGCATGGACAGAGTGGATGTGGCAAAGTTGTTTCCCATGGTGGGGGAGTCTAGTACAAGAGGACATGACTTGAGGATTGCAGGGCGCCCATTCAGAACAGAGATGCAAAAAAATTTTTTTTAGTCAGGGTGGTGAATCTATGGAATTTGTTGCCATGGGTGGCAGTGGAGGCTAAGTCATTGGGTGTATTTAAGGCAGAGATTGATAGGTATCTGAGTAGTCAGGGTATCAAAGGTTATGGTGAGAAGGTGGGGGAATGGGACTAAAGGAGAGATTGGATCAGCTCATGATGAAATGGTGGAGCAGACTCGATGAGCCAAACAGCCGACTTCTGCTCCTTTGTCTTATGGTCTTATCTAAGAAAGAATGTTCTGACATTGGAGAGGGTTCAAAGGAGGTTCATGAAAATGAGTCCAGGATTGAAACATTTGTAATATGAGTAGTGTTTGATAACTCTGGGCCTCTACTCACTGGAATTCAGGAGAATGGGGGGGGTGATCTCATCGAATGTTGAAGGGCCTTGATAGAGTGGAGGTGGAGAGGATGTTTCCTATGTTGAGGAAGTCTAAGACCAGAGGACACAGCCTCAGAATAGAGGTGCGTCCTTTTAGAACAGAGGAAGAGGAATGAGGAGGAATTTCTTCAGCCAGTGAGTGGTGAATCTGTGGAATTTGTTGCCATGGGTAGCTGTGGAGGTGGAGTCATTGGGTATATTTAAGGCAAAAGTTGATAGATTCTCAATTAGTCAAGGCATGAAAGGAGATGGGGAAAAGGCATAAGATTGGGGCTGAGAGGGAAAATAGATCAGCTGTGATGAAATGCAGAGCAAACTCAATGGGCCAAATGGCCTCATTCTGCTCCTGTATCTGATGGTCTTGTGGTTTAGCAGTGATTGGTGTATCCAGGAGAAGAGGAGCAATTGGTAGATGGGAGGAGGGGAGAGTAGGAATAGTGACAGAAGCTAGGATGTGATGGGTGGATCCAGATGAGAAAAATGGAGCATGGAACCAAATAAGGGAGGTGGGGTGGCACTGGGGTGAACAGTGGGGGGAGATTCAGTGGGAGGAGTGTGCAGGTGATGGGCAAATAGTGTGGATGAAGGAGAGGATAGAAAAAGTGCTAGGGGCTGAGGTGGGTATAGGAGGAATGCTTTAAAATCAAGAAGAGGGAGAAGAGAGATATAAGGGACTGCAAATGCTGAAACTAGAGTAACATACTCTAGTATGTTGGTGGAAGTCAGTGGGTCAGGCAGGATCTGTGGAGGGAAATGACATATTTGCAGGTCGAGATCCTTCATCAAGATTGCGGGTTACCGAAACTGCGGTCCATATTCCAGGGTCCAGCAGGGGATTAGCAGACAGATCTGGTCTACGGCCTGTGGGTGGATGTGCCCTAGAACATTGCCGAGGTTGCCTGGCAGGTAACGTCCTGAACCAGAATCCAGCTCTCAGTGATCGGGAGGGAGCTGCTGGTGGAAGTCTGCTGCCACCTGCAGGAAGGGACTGGCATGGCAATGACCTCCTGACACCTAAAGACACAGAAAGACAGGAGCTGTGTGCTGGATGGACTAGGCATCTGTGGGGGGAGGGGAAAGGAAGCGTTGGGGTTTCTGGTCCTTATGTAAGGGTTTTGATCTGAAGCTTCAATAGTTCAAATCCCAGCACAGACAGGGCTCAATCTTGAGCAGTCTGTTTCTTGAAGAAGAGGAGTCCTTCAACCATCAAGCACCCCTCTATACTGATCCTATTTTAATATCTCACGTTTCTAACAACTGCCCCTTTGATTGTACCTCCCTCCCACACACTGGAGGAAAGTTACAGCAACTAATTAACCCCCCCACCAGTTGGGCAGCGCTGTACCTTAGTCAGAGCAGCAGCATTTGTGGAGGTGGTGGCTCTCAGCACTTGATTTTGTCCCGCTTGCTCACGCTTTTTCCACAGAAAAACTCAACGGGTTTGTCTTTAAGTGCAGGGTGCTTGGACTCAAGGTGCCGAAGCAGTTTTGAGGGCTTCATTGCCTCATTAGACAGCTTGTCTCTACATATCACACACAGGGGGCTCAGAGCGTGCGAGCCACCAGTCGCATTAAAGCCATATTTTATGTACGACTCGTATTATTTTCTGTTGAAGGAAGTTTTCTTTTGCAGTCTCGGCCTCAGCTGTCTCTGCGTTATCATCATCGTTAGGTCTTTTATGTCCCCTACCACCTCTTCCAAAGAAACTCTCAAGCGAGGTTTGTTTTTTACTCATCGAGTAGTTGTAGGTTAATGACCGACTGATGACCTCGCGTGCGTTCAAATTCAGCAGTGGGCGTGACAGGGAATGAGGAAAGGTGCAGCTGACTCATATCGTTTCCTCGTGGCCCGGTAGCACGTGCTTTGCGGCCCGGTGGTTGGGGACCACTGCCTTAGTGGTTAGCATAACACCATCAAAGCAACAGTGACCCCAGTTCAATTCCCACGGCTGACTGTATGGCGCTTGTATAGTCTGTCCTTGAAATTCTGGGTTTCCTCCGGGTGCTTAGCTTTCCTACCACAATTCAAAGATGGACAGGTCAGTAGATTAATTGATCATGTGGGTGTAATTGGGTGGTGTGGTCCCATTGGGCAAGACGGGCCTGTTACCAAGCTGTATCTCTATATAACAAGTAAACCCTGCACATCTCTGAGATGTGATAAGTAACAGGAGTACCAGGGGAAACAAGCCCAGTCACTGGAAAACCCAGGGGAAACATGCCTGGTCATAGGAGAACCCAGGGGAAACTCGCCAGTCAATAGAGCACTCAGGGGAAATATGCCCAGTCACTGGAGAAAGATGGGGCAAGGGCGCATGGTCACTGGAGCACCAAGCAGAGACATGCCCTGTCACTGATCAACCAGGGGAAACACGCCCGGTCACTGGAGATCCAGGGGAAAAAGGCATCACCAGGGAAACATGCCCTGATGCAGGTTGCAACCAGGGGAAACTGTCCAGGACACTGGATCACGCGGAAAAAACCTACTGGAATCACGCTCCTGGGCAAGGGGTGCTCAGGGCAAACTCGCCCGGTCCATGGGGCACTTCAGGCAAAACACGCCCGATCATTGACGCACCTTGGGGAAATATACTTGCTCATTTGAGACCCAGGGAAACAGGCCAGGTGACAAGGGGAAACACACTTGTTCAATTGCGCATCCAGGGGAAACACATTCGATCACTGGAACACTCAAGGGGAAAACGCACGGTCACTATACCACCCGTGAGAAACACGCCCGGCGACTGGAGCACCCAGTAAAACAAGTCCATTGACAAGAAGCACCTAGGAGAAACACTGCCGGTCACTGAAGCACCCTTGGGAAGTACGCCCGGATACTAGAGGTCATTGGGTGCACCCACGGGGAACAGACCCAGTGATCAGAGCACCCAGAGGATACACACCCGTTAACTGATAGCACCCCAGGGAACATGTCCGGTCTCAGTAGCACCCAGTGAAGACACGCCCAGTCAAAGATGCACCCAGGGGAAACACGCCCGTCATTGAAGCAGCCTAGTGAATCACGACCAGTTACTGGAGGACCTGCGGAAAATCGTGCGGTAACTGGAGGACACAGGATAAACACACCCACGAACGCAAGCACGGAGGGGAAGCACGCCCGGTCACTTAAGCACCCAGCGAAATCTCGCTCGGTTACTGGAGGGCCGGGGAAAAAATGCTCGGTTACCTGAGCAACCAGGGAAAATACGCCCAGTCACAGGGAGCACCCATAGGAAACATGCCCGGTTACTGAGAGCACGCAGGATACACAAGCCCGGTCAATGGTGAAACTGGGGGCAGCATGCCCAGTCACTGGAGCACCTAGGTGGGGGGAATGAGTTACTGGAGCATCCAGCGGAAACACGCCGGGACACTGGAGGACCCGGGAAAACATGCCCAATGATAGAAGCACCCGGAGAAAACTTGGCCGGTCACTGAACCTGCCAGGGGAAACACAGTCACTTCAGCCCCTAGGGGTAACACGCACGGTCACAAGAGCACCCAGCGGGAACACACCGAGACACTGAAGCAAACAGAGGAGACATACCCAGTTACGGGAGCACCAGGGCAGAACATTCCCGGTCACAGGGGCTCCACGAACGTCCACAGGTGTACAATTCTGGTTAAGATTTTTACTGCTATGCTGTAGGTATTTCATTTCAGCGGTTCTGTAAGAGCAGACTGTTCTGCTTTCAGCTTGGTTTGGTTTGTGCTGAGATAAGAGGCTTGTTATAGTATTCAATTTAGGAATGGGCTGTCAGCCAAACAGGACAGTGGGATTGGGAGAAGGTTCACGAGAACACTGAGGTGGTCTTTGTTGGCGGGAGCTGGGAGAAGAAAGGCGGGAAGATGGCTGAGGATGCCGTCCCTATTACACAAGGTGTTTTGTGCAGGTGAATGGCTTCAAAGAGGAAGGACCAACAGTCCCGTGCAAGACGGATCTTGAGCGATATTGGAAAGGTGGTGTGTGCGGTCTCACGCAAAGCGAGTGACAGACAAGTTCAACGTGAGCTCCAACTTCAGTGCGCATTTGACTGTTTAAGAACAACGGGCCCTTTTTGTTTTTTCTCTCACTTATAACTGATATCTTAAATATACTTCTTTATAATTGTATGCAGTGTACCATCTGTTATTTCTTGCCGGAGGCCGTAAATCACACAGAATTCACACAAACTAGGATTTGGCTGGGAAACACATCCCAATCGCACGGATTTGGCGGGACCAAAGTTGAATGCATCCGAGACGTGCAAAGCTGGAGAAGGGTGGGTTTATCGCTGCGGAATCCAGTGGCAGCGAGGAGCTAACGAGCTACATTTCCAGAGACGCCCAATAGAAGGGGGGGGGGGGGTTCTCAGGGGAAACACACCCGGTCAATGAAGCACCCAGGTGAAATACACCCTGTCACTGGCGAAAGCAGGGGGTAAGGACGCCTCGTCACTGGGCCGCCCAGGGAAAACACGACAGATGAATGGATCACCAATGGGAAATATTCCCAGTCACAAGAAAACGCAGATCTTGTCCTCTGAAGCACCCTTGAGAAACACGTCCGATCATTGGAGCACCCTGAGGAACCACGACTGGTCACTTGAGACCCAGGGGAAACAGGCCCCCGGTGACGAGGAGCACGCAGTGGAAACACGTTTGGTCAAATATGCACCCTGGGAAACATTCACATTCACTGGATCACCCAGGGGAAACACGCCACGTCACTGAGGCACCCAGAGGTAAACACGCCTGGACAATGGAGTACCCACGGGAAACAAACCCGGTCACAAGGCGCATATACCCCGTCAATGGGGCATTCAGAGGAAACACCCGGACACTGAATCACCAAGACAAAACGCGCTTGGTCACTCACTGGAGCACGTAGGGGAAACACCCTGTGGAAGCACATCCGTTTGCTAGAGGAGGAGGCGTAACATCCCTAAATACAGGATGCACCGAGAGAAAACATGCATAATCACAGGAACACCCGTGGGGAAACACGCCCGATCATTAAAGCACCGCGGAGGTGGGGGGGGGGGGGGACACGGCTGGTCATCTGAGACCCAGGGGTAACAGGCCCAATGACACGGAGAACACAGTGGAAACACGCTTGGTCAATGGAGCATCCGGGGAAGCAGTCTGGTCACTGGAGAACTGAGGGGAAGCACGCCCGGTCACAATTGGATCCGAAGAAACATGCCCGGTCACTGAAGCACCTAGCGGAAACAAGCCTGGTCAGTCTAGCAGCCAGGTGAAGCACACTGGGTCCCATGGAGTACCCAGGGGGAGCATGCCTAGACACTGGAATACCAGGTAAATCAAACCCAACCGCAAGGAGCAGGGATTCAGATTTCTGGATAATTGGGACCACTTCTGAGGTTGTGGGACCTGTACAAAAGGAACTGGTTGCACTTGAATCCAAGGGGGACCAATATTCTCCTGGGCAGGTTTACTGGAGCTGTTGGGACTGGTTTAAATTAATATGTCAGGGGGATGGGATCCAGGATGATAGAGCTGAGGATGAGCCAGCAGGTTTACAAGTAGATGATGGGTGTAACATGAATGTAAGGAAGGACAAGCCTATGAATAGTACAAATGCAGACAGAGCAAAGAGTTAAATTGTACAGCAGAGGCAAAATTTAAAAGGGTGAAGAGTACAGGGCTGAAGCTGCTGTGTCCAAATGCATGAGGCTTTCAGAATAAGGTGGGTGAAGTAATGGCACAATTAGAGATTGGTCGGACAACATTGTGGCATCACTGAGTCATGGCTGAAAGAAGACCATAGTTGGGACATTAACATCAAAGGATATACTTTGTATCCAAAGGATATGCAGGAAGGCATAGGTGGTGGTGTGACTCTGTTGGTAAGAGATGGAATTTCATCATTAGAAGGAGGTGACATAGGGTCAGAGAATGTTGAATCTTTGTGGGTGGAGTTAAGAAACTGCAAGGAGAAAAAAAAACATTATGGTAATCATATATAGGCCTCCAAATAGAAGCCAAGATGTGGGTTTGAGATTGCAAAGGGAACTGGAAAAGGTGTGTAATAAGGGTAATCACACAGTTGTAATGGGGGACTTCAATATGCAAGGAGATTGGGAAAATCAGGTTGATGTTGGATCGCAAGAGAGGGAATTTGTTGAATGCCGATGAGATGGCTTTATAGAGCAGCTTGTGCTTGAGCCTACTCAGGGAAAGGCTGTCTTAGATTGGGTGTCGTGTAATAACTCAGGTCTTAATAGGCAGCTTAATGTAATGGAACCTTTCGAAGGCAGTGATAATAATGATTGAATTCATACTGCAACTTGAGAGGGAGAAGCATAACTCACATATATCTCTATCTCAATGGAATAAGGGGAATTACAGAGGCATGAGACAGGAGATTGTCCAGGTGGATTGGACAAGGATACTGGTGGGGATGATGGCAGAAGTTTCTGGGAATAGTTCACAAGGTGCAGGATACATATGTTCCAGAGGTAGGCAACCGTGGCTGACAAAGGAAGTTAAGGACTGCATAAAAGCCAAGGAATGGGCATATAAGGTAGCAAAAGTGAGTGGGAAGTTGGATGATAGTGAAGCTTTTAAAAACCAACAGAAGGCAACTAAAAAAAGCTATAAGAACTTGGATTAACCAAAGGCATTTATGAAATGTCACACATGAGTCTGCTTAACAAGATAAATCCCTCTGGTGTTACAGGAAAGATACTGGCATTGATAGTGGAATGGCTGACAGGCAGGGAGAGAGAGGAGGGAGAGGAATGGGAGAGAGGTGCAGGGAGAGGGGGAGAGAGAGGAGGGAGAGAGGGTTGAGAGAGGGAGAGATGGGGATAGAGAGTGGTATAGAGGAAGAGAGGGAGGGGGGAGTGGAGAGGAGGAGAGGGAGAAGGAAGAGGGTTGGGGAGAGTGGGGGGGGAAGAGGAGAGAGAGTGGGGGGAAGAAGAGAGAGAGTGGGAGGAAGAAGAGAGAGTGGGGGAGGGATAGAGGAATAGAGAGGGTGAGAGGGGT
The DNA here is from genome assembly GCF_048418815.1 of Hemitrygon akajei. Lineage (NCBI taxonomy): Eukaryota > Metazoa > Chordata > Chondrichthyes > Myliobatiformes > Dasyatidae > Hemitrygon > Hemitrygon akajei. The sequence continues at coordinate 114,720,390 of NC_133135.1, read as the reverse complement.
GAAATTGAAGGGGGAGACAAGTGTGAGAGATAGGAAGAGTGAGGTAGTGGAGAGAGGTAGGAAGAGAGTGCAGGAGAGAGGGATGGGGCCGAGTGCGCTGTGGGAGAGAGGGGACAGGAAGGGGAGAGAGGTGGAGGGAGAGGGGAGAGTGGAGGATACAGAGAAGGTGAAAGAGGAGGTAATGAGGGGGAAGATGGGCGGAAAGAGAGATGGGTAGAGAGAGAGGGGAGAGAAACGGGGAAAATGAGAGCAGTAGTTATCATGGGGACTTTAACTTACACATAGATTGGGTGAATCAAGTTGGTCAAGGCAGTCTTGAGGAGGATTTCATAGAATGCATCCATGATGGCTTTCTTGAACAGCATTTTACTGAACCTACAAGGCAACATGCTATCTTAGATCTGGTCCTGTGCAACAAGGCAGGTAAAATTAGTGATCTTGTAGTTAGGGATCCTCTTGGAAAGAGTGATCACAATATGATTGAATTTCTCATACAAATGTAGTGCAATAGTTCAATTTAAAACCAGTGTGTTATGCCTAAACCATGGAGACTACAATGGGATGAGGGAGGATTTGGCTAGTGTAGAATGGGAACACAGGATTTATGGTGGGACAGTTGAGGAGCAGAGGAAGACTTTAAAGGTTTCATGGTGCTCAGCAAAAGTATTTTCCAGTTAAAAACAAGGACAGTAAGGGTGGGGAGAGCCAGCCTTGGATAACAAGGGATCAAACTAAAAGATCATGCATACAAAATCGCTAAGAGGAGTGAGAAACTGGAAGATTGGGAAAACTTTTAAAAGCAACAAAGCAATATCTAACATGTCAAAGAGAGATGTTATGGATGCAATGGGAGATGAGGACCTCGATACAATAACTATCACTAAAGAGGTAGTGCTGAGCAAACTTGTGGGCCTGAAGATAGATAAGTCCCCTGGTCCCTCCCTCTCTCTCTCCCCTTCTCTCCAACTCCCCTCTCTCCCTCTCTCTTGCCCTCTCCCTCTCCCCATTCATATCCCCCTTTCCAACCTCTCTCCCTCCCTCTCCCTACCACTCCCCCACCCCTACCCCATTCCTCTCTCCCTCCCATCCTGCTCCCCCTCACTCCCCCCTCCGTCTCTTCTCCCTCTCACACCCCCTCCCTCTCCCCCTCTAACTCCCTACCTCTCCTTCTCCCCTCTCTCTACCCCTTGCCCTCTCCCACCCCCTCTCCCCATCTCTCTCCCTCTCGAACTACCCTCACCCTTGTCCTTGCCCACACCTCCCCCTCCACATACGCTCTCTCCCCATCCACATCACCTCCTTCTCTCTCCCTCTCACTCCCCCTCCTGCCCTCCCTCCCCTACCCCTCTCCTTCAACGTCGCCCACCTTCTCCCCACTCACCTCCTTTTCCTCACCCTCCACATCTCCCTCCCCTCCTCCTCGACTGCCCTTCGCTTTCCACTCCCCCTCCCCTCACCATAATTCTCATCGTCCCACTCCCTCTTGCTCTCTCCCTCTCTTTCCATCTCTCCCTCTCCCCCAATCCCTCTACCTCTCTCCCTCTCAACTCCCCCCACTCTGCATCCCAACCCATCCCTCCCCCTCTTTCTCCACCTCTGGCTTTTCCTCCCCCTGCGCCTCCCCTCACTCCTTCTCCCCATCTCTCTCCCCGCCCCTTCTTTCTTCCCCCTCTTCCTTTCTGCCTCTCCTCACCCTCCTACTCGCCCCCACCTCCACATCCCCCAACCCTCTTCCTCCCTCTCCCTCTACTCTTTTCCCCTCACCCTCTACCCTTCCCCTCCCTCTCTCCCTCTCCATCCCCCCCCCCCCACTCCACCTTCCCCTTTCCTGTCAGTTTGAACTGGTCTGGCTATTCTCCTCGAACTGCTTTCATTTACAAGGCATTTTCACCCTCAGAACTGCTGCTTACTGCAAGCTTTCTTTGTTTTTGCACCATGATCTGTAAATTGCGGAGACTGTTGCGAGTGAAAATCCTATCCGCAGTGTCTGAGAGTCTCAAACCACCCTCACAGTTGAAGTCACTTGGATCATATTTATCCCCCATTCTGATGTTTGGTCTGAACAGCAACTGAGCCTCTTGAGCACCTCGGCATCCTTTTATGCGTTGATTGCTGCTACATGATTGATTGATGCAGAATCTACATTAACAAGCAGGTGTACAAGTGTACCTAATAATGTGGCCACTGAGTGTAGAACAGCACTGCTCAAGTACTGGCCCTTCGTCCCACCATGTTGTCCTGAACTTACTAAGCAAGTAACTAAATGCCCCAGGCAGAGGGGTGAGTGTGTGGAATGGGTTGTTGGTGACGGTAGTGGAGGCAGATACGATAGGGTCTTTTAAAAGACTCCTGAATAGGTACATGGAGCTCAGAAAAATAGAGGGCTATGGGTAACCCTGGATAATTTCTAAGATAAGGACATGTTCGGCTCAGCTTTGTGGTCTGAAGGGCCTGTATTGTGCTGTAGGTTTTCAGTTTCCATGTTTTAAATATATCCATGGACTTGGCCTCCACTGCAGTCTGTGGCAGAGCATTCCACAGATTCACAACTCTTTGGCGAAAAGGATTCCACCTTACTTCTGTTCTAAAAGGTTACCCCTCATATCTGAGGCTATGCTCTCTAGTTCTGGATACCCCCACCAGAGGAAACATCCTCTACACATCCACTCTATCTAGTCCTTTCAACATTTAGTAGGTTTCAATGAGATACCATGCATCCTTCAAAATTCCAGTGAGCACAGGCCCAAGCTGCCAAACACTCCTCATATGTTTACTCCCTCATTTCCAGAATCATGCTCTGGAACCTCTTCTGGACTGTCTCCAATGACAATATATTTCTCAGATACAGGGCACAAAACTATTGAAAGTACTCGGTGCAGCCTGACTAGTGTCTTGTAAAACTTCAGCATTATCTCTTTGCTTATATATTTTATTCCCCTTGAAATAAATTGCAACATTACATTTCCGCTCTTTACCACAGACTCAACATGTGAATTCACCTTCTGGGAGTCTTGCACAAGGACTCCTATGTTCCTTTAACTAAAATGCATTATCATCCATTTCCCTGTTCTGTATTCCATCTGCCAATTTTTGGCCCATTCTTCCAGTTTGTTGAAGTCCTACTGCGATCGACTGCATCCTCAACACTACCTACTCCCCCACCTATCATCTGCAAACTTTGCCACAAAATCATCAATTCCACTATCAAAGTCATTGACAAACAGTGTGAAAAGCAGCGCTCTCAAAACTGACCCCTGAGCAACACCACTGGTCATAGCACAAAACAGGAAAAAAAACCTTTATTCCCACTTGCTGCCTCCTGCTTGTCATTCATTCCTCCATCCATGACAGTATATTTCCTGAAACTCCATAGGATGTTATCTTGTTAAGCAACCTCATGTGAGGGACCTATCAAATGCCTTCTGAAAATCCAAGTACATGACATCCATTGCTTCTCCTTGTCCACCTTGCTTGTTGCTTCCTCGAAGAGTTCTAACAGATCTGTCTGGCAAAATTTCCCTTCACAGAAACCATGCTGACTTTTAATTTACCTTATCAATAATCTCCAAGTACCCAGAAACTTTGTCTTTAATAATAGACTGTAATATTTCTCCAACCAATAAGGTGATGCCAAGTGGTCTATAATATCCTTTGTTTTGCATTCCTCCCTTCTGAGAGTGGACTGACATTTGAAATTTACTGATCCCCAGGGACCCTGCCAGAATCAAGTAACCAATTTGCAGATTTGCAGGGGATGGGAACCAGAGTGCCAGAGTAGATAGTGGAGCACGGGTGAAAATAAATGATGTTAAAGTTTCATGCAAAGTCACAAACAGAAGTTTGTTTGTGGTGGTAATAATCTTCTGAGGTGTGTCTATTTCAGTGCGAGGAGTAGTGTGGGGAAGGCTGACGAGCTGAGGCTGTGGATTGACACATGTCATAGTGGGGGTCGAAGGGAGTGGACCCAAAAGCAAGACACAGACACTGAACTACTAGGAACAGAACTTGGCATGAGAAGGAAGCAAGGGAAGTGAGGTAGAAAGGACGCTGGACATGACAAAGGCAAGGCAAGGCTCCAGGCAGAGACAAGGCAAGGCGAGGCAAGGCTCCAGGCAGAGGCGAGGCGAGGCGAGGCAAGGCCTCAGACACAGGTTGCAGGCAGGGCTTCGGAGGGAAGGAAGGGAACAGTCCAGCCTCAGGGTAACGGCAAGGACGGCCTGACTTACCCAACAGAGGCGAGGACAGGATACCGATGGGACAAATTCACACAGAGGCAAGGACATGATACTGCTGAGACAAACCCCACAGTGACAAGGACAGGATACTGACAAGACGAACCAGCAATGGGCCTCGAACCCATGGCCACTTATATTCCCGGCCCCAAGATGAGAATCAGGTACCTATGATTAAGCCCAAATGAGACAAGGGACAGCCGGAAGACCCGGAGTCTGGAGTCCACGGACTGGACCATGAATCAGAACGCGGTCTTCACGGACCGGACCATAACAACACGTGGAATTATGACATTGTAGCCATTAGTGAAACTTGGCTACAGGAGGGGCAGGACTGGCAGCTTAATGTTCCAGGGTTCTGATGTTTCAGATGTGATAGAGGCAGAGGGATGAAGGGTGGGGGGGGGGGGGGGGGGGGGAGGTGGCATTGCTAGTCAGGGAAAATGTTACAGCAGTGCTCAGGCAGGACAGATTAGAAGGATTGTCTACTGAGGCCATATGGGTGGAGCTGAGAAACAGGAAAGGTATGACCACATTAATGGGGTTGTATTATAGACCACCCAATAGTCAGCGAGAACTGGAGGAGCAAATCTGCAGAGAGATAGCAGACAACTGCAGGAAACATAAAGTTGTGATAGTAGGGAATTTTAATTTTCCACATATGATTGGGGCTCCCATACTGTTAAAGTCTAGACAGGTTAGAGTTTGTAAAATGTGTTCAGGAAAATTTTCTAAATCAATATATAGAGGTACCGACTAGAGAGGATGCAATATTAGATCTCCTACTAGGACATGAGTTAGGACAGGTGACTGAAGTGTATGTAGGGGAACACTTTGGTTCCAGTGATCATAACACTATTAGTTTCAACTTGATCATGGATAAAGATAGATCTGGTTCTTGGATTGAGCTTCTAAACTGGAAAAAGGCCAAATTTGAAGAAATGAGAAAGGATCTAAAAAGCGTGGATTGGGACAAGTTGTTCTCAGGCAAGGATGTCATTGGTAAGTGGGAGGCCTTCAAAGGAGAAACTTTGAGAGTGCAGAGTTTGTATGTTCCTGTTAGGATTAAAGGCAAAGTGAATAAGGATAAGGAACTTTTGTCATAAGGGGACAGGAGGCTGGACCCAAATGCAGGACGCAGGCACTGAAGTACTAGGGGCAGGACAAGAACAACTAAAGGATAGAACAAGATGGGGAGACCGTGATGTGCGTGAGGGACGTGGCATTCAAAGGTGATCCTGGGGTTCAGAGATAGTTCATGGCAAGGCAGGATCCAGGAGTTCATGGCAGGCAGGATCTTGGCTAGGCTAGAGGATGGGTCTATGGGACAAGGAATGCTGGGAGGATAGCCCCCTGGGCGGGCCGCATAACTCCTGGGCAGGGCCCGGCCTCCCAGGCAGGAATACTGGGGCCTGGGCAGGATGCGGGGCACAACCCGTCGGAAGCAAGGGGTAGGAAAGGGTCAGAGTCCTCTGGGCGGGCTGCATAACTCCTGGGCAGGGCCCAGCCTCCCAGGCAGGAACACAGGGGCCTGGGCAGGTGCGGGGCACAACCCATCGGAAGAGAGTCAAGCCTGCAGCCTCTAACTCAAGCCTCGACCCAAGCCTGTAGCCTCTAGCCTCAACCCAAGCCTCAAGACCCCAAGTCCCTAGCCAAGCCTCGTCACGTACTCGCCTGGGTTTGGGGGTCCGAGCCTGAGGCAAGACCCAGGTTCTGGGTCCTTGTCCAGTCTCGGAGTCCACCTCAGGCTCCTTGTTCCCAGTCCCTCATCCTGGTCCTGCTTCCCCTGCCTAGACTGCATCCCGTCCCGTCCTTGGGTTTCATCTCGTCCTGTTTCCGGGACTCCAGTGTCTGTGTCCTGCAGTTGGGTCCTGATTCAACATCCGACTTATGACAACCTTGGTTCTCTAGGGATAAATGAACTCTGATAAAGACGAAGAGAGAGATGTATGGCATGTATAGGAAACAGGGAGCAAATAAGGTACTTGAGGAGTATAAAAAGTGCAAAAAAATACTTAAGAAAGAAATCAGGAGGGCTAAAAGAAGACATGAGGTAGCTTTGGCAGTCAAGGTGAAGGATAATCCAAAGAGCTTCTACAGGTATATTAAGAGCAAAAGGATAGTAAGGGATAAAATTGGTCCTCTTGAAGATCAGAGTGGTTGGCTATGTATGGAACCAAAAGAAATGGGGGAGAACTTACATGTTTTTTTTTGTGTCTGTATTTACTAAGGAAACTGGCACGGAGTCAATGGAAATAAGGCAAACAAGTAGTGAGGTCATGGAACCTATACAGATTGAAGAGGAGGAGGTGCTTGCTATCTTGAGTAGATAAATCCCCAGGACCTGACAGGGTATTTATTCCCTTGGACCTTGAAGGAGACTAGTGTTGAAATTGTAGGGGCCCTGGCAGATATATTTTAAATATTGGTATCTACGGGTATCTCAGATTATCCCCAATCATGCTGTGACACCCACCTGCACATTACATGGTCCCCGAATCATTTCAAATATTTCAGAAAATGTCTGCCTCAACATTAAAAATCCGCACGGAACCCAAAATTCTTGTGCAAATCTTGATATGCCGGGACATGCTAAACTGAAATCCGTGTACACCCCATGTTCGACAACGCACCCCTAACACTGTGCACATCACAAAACCTTGTGTCCAACCCCGTATTTGACAACCCACTGCTAAAGCTCTGCGTATCCCCATGTCAATGACAACCCAAGTATCCACACATTGTCAAATAACATTGACAACGCACCCCAAACCCACATGTACATTAGATTATCGCAGAATAAGAAAAATTTCAAACACAAAGTACATTGCAGATGCTGTGGTCAAATCAAGATGTACAAAAAAGCTGGATGAACTCAGCAGGTCGGGCAGCATCCGTTGAAAGGAGCAGTCAACGTTGATTAATTTCAAACAGTTCTCAAACTGAGCCATAAAAATTCACGAGCTGAGATCAAAGTTCAAATGTACTATTAACGTGTCTATAAATGAAAGCAATTTGAGATTGGTCACACCTCTAAATTTGCAGATACACCACATCTGTGAGGACCCTGAAATCCATGTGCACCTCCAGATCCATATGCATCCCATATTTGTGCACATCCTTAAACTGCTGATACACCTACATTCTAATTCAATTATCCCAAACAATTATTCCAACAAAATATCTGTCTCCACCTTAAAAATAGCAAGAACAAAGTTCAAAGTTCATCTACTATTAAAGTATCTATAAATGAAACAACTTTTGAGATTCGTCACAACTCCAAAATCGTAGACACCACAAATCTCTCAGAACTTCGATATCCGCGCGGAAGCCACCGCAAATCCATTTGTACCCACAAATCTGTGTGGATATTATTAGTTTTGCAGTCTTTGTGTGTAGGTTCTCATTGATTTTATTGCATTTCTGTACTCCAATGTAAATGTCTGCAAGCACATGAATCTCAAGGTGAGATGTATGTACCTTAATAATAAACTTAATTTCATAATTGAACAGAAACACCACACACGAGCACGGGCACAGGCATGCTAACAGAGACATAGTATCACACACACAACCATTCACAGACTCTCCCACGGGCAGACAGACAGATACACACACACAGGTTCACCCACACACATATGAACATGGGAACTGTTTGAGACTGTCCCGGGGTGCAGAGCCACGGTGTGTCCAGAGTTCACAGTAATTGTTCCTCAGTCACGGTTCAGCAGTGACGATAAGATCCCAGCCTGGAACACAGCTCCTGCCTGCTGGCGAGCTTTTTAATCTCTGAGCACATGCGCGGTTTTCCAGGACGCTGACCTTCACGCATGTGCATTGCATCGCCATGTCGCGTTTGGCGATGTCTGGAGGCAACACGAGAAAATCTGCAGGTGCTGGAAATCCAAAGCAATTTACACGAAGCACTGGAAGAACTCAGCATCTATGTAAAAGGATAAACAGACAGCATTTTGGGCCAAGACCCTTCCGCAGGGTCTGTGTTGGCACGTGGCCAAGTGGTTAAGGCATTCATCTCGTGATCTGAAGGTCACTAGTTCGAGCCTTGGCTGAGGCTGCATGTGTGTCCTTGAGCAAGGCACTTAACCACACATTGCTCTGCGACGACACCGGTGCCAAGCTGTATGGGTCCTAATGCCCTTCCCTTGGACAACATCGGTGGCGTGGAGAGGGGAGACTTGCAGCTTGGACAACTGCTAGTCTTCCATAAAAAATACCTTGCCCAGGCTTGCGCCCTGGAAATTTTCCAAGGCACAAATCCATGGTCTATCGAGACTAACAGAGGCCTACACGCAGGAAGGGGGAACCAGAATCAGATTCATGTTTTTTTATCACCGGTTTGTGACATGAAATTTGTTAACTTAGCAGCATCAGTTCAATGCAATACAGTATATGTGTATTGAATAGATTAAAACAAACATGCAAAAATTACTGTATATTTAAAAAAGTGAGGTAGTGTTCAATGTCCATTTAGGAATTGGATGGCAGAAGTGAAGAAGCTGTTCCTGAATCGCCTAGTGTGTGCCTTCAGGCTTCTGTACTTCCAACCTGATTGTAACAGTGAAATAAGGTCATACCCTGAATGCTGGAGATACCCAGAAGAAGCCAGAAAAAAATGGGGAGGGGCAAGAGGCTAGCTGGAAGGTGATAGGTGAAGCCAGGTGGGTGGGAAAGGTCAAGGGTTGGAGAAGAAAAAATCTGATCGGAGAGGAGACTGGATCAGAGGAGAGAGAGAAGGAGCAAGGGACCCAGGAGAATTAATAGACAGGTGAGAAGTAAAAGATCAGAGTGCGGAATAGAGGTAGGGGTATTTGTTTATCGGAAGTAGAGATCAATATTCGTGCCATGGGGTTGGAGGGTACTCAGACCAAATATAAAGAGTTGCCCCTCCACCCTGATGGCAGTCTCATCATGGAACAAGAGGGGGCCGTGGATCGACATGTCAGAACAGGAATGGGAATCAGTATTAAAATGTTTGCCGACTGGGAAGTTCTGATTGTGGCGAATGGTGCAAATGTGCTCGACGAAGTGTTCCCCTAATTAATGAGTTCACAATCAGGAGGGAGAAGCACCACTTAATATTCTGTCTTGGTACCGTCCAACCTGATGAACTGAACTGTAGTGCACCAGGTTTGCCTTCTGAATCTAGAGCCCCAAGGGAAGCTGACTTTGTATCTAAATAATGGTCCTTTTTGACCTCCTAAAGATCTGTTTTTGAGTATCACCTGCCATCCCTTGGACAATGCTCCCAGCTGGTCTCCATCCCACTGTAACCTCAGACAACCCTCACTTTCACCACACACCAGTTGTGGTATCATTCACAACCTCACTAATTGTTCGACCTTCACTCTCCTTCAAATCATTCACACTCGTGACCAACACCAGTTTACTGCAAGATGACAGAAAGAAGTGACAGTAGAGCTCAGCTCAATCAAAGAAGTCAAGCGAAACAAAGAGCAGGAGAGTAGTGGTGGAGGGGAACTCATTGGGTCTGGTGTCCAGATGGAAACAGCGAGCTCTGTGGTTTCCTGGTGGTAGGTGGGGGAGTATATGAACTGGATATCCACAGTGAAAATAAGATGATTGGGGCCAGGGAACTTGAACTCATTGAAAACATTTTGTGCGTGTTACTTGCATTTCCAGCGCCTGCAGATTTTTGACCAGGAATTCCATTTGTTGTGAACGGAGCAAATGTACTTGACAAAATGGACTCCCAATCTACATTGGGTCTCACTGATGTAGAGGAGGCCGCACTGGGAGCAGCAGATGCAGTTGATCAACCTGGCAGACTCGCAGGTGAAGTGTTGCCTCACCTGGAAGGCCTGTTGTGATCCAGAATAGAGCTGAGGAAGGAAGCAAATGGCAGTGTGTAGAACTTCCCTCGCTTGCAAGGATATGTTCCAGGAGGGCGATTAGTGGGAAGAGACAAATGGAATCCTCGTGTAAAGCAGGAAGTAGGAGGATAAAGGTAGGAAGTGGTTTAGTCAAGATAACCATGCTAATCATTAGGTTGAGAAAAAAAAGTCAGCGAGTGTGAATGTGTTTTGTGAGCCCAAGCCACCTGCCATAGTCAGTGTCTTTCTCGAGTCAGCTGTCACCTGAATGCGCCAGGGTGGATGGTGGAGGGTTTTACAGGAATCCTGAGTGGTGTAGGGATCAGGCAGGTTTACAAAATGGTGATGGATACAGGCTTAGAAAGGTTTTCAAAGTTGGTTGGGGCTGCAAGGATCGCAGGTGTTTACAGAAATGGGGCGAGGTGTAGGGGTTGGAAGGGTTTTCACAAGGGTGAGGGGTGTAGGAATGCTTCTCCACCACTGTGGAAATGTACTTCATTTGTAGTACCAAAATGGTGTTTTTAACTGTAACTTGTAACAGAGTGCTTTGCTAATAATGTTCGTGCAACATGATGCTGATGGTACCTGAGCACTTGACTGCAGACCCGCAGCTGTGTTACTGGAAGAATGCCAAATACACTGATTCAGCAGACAGCAGAATGCACCCTGTCCTTGAGGTTGTCTCCAAAGGAGTCTGTGTGAGTGGTTTTTATTGGACAAAACTATTACAAGCACCTGGGCTGTGCTAGTCTTCCCTTGCTGCAAGTAAAAATAAACGCACTTATGATTCATCCACTCTGAGGAAATTGTTGTTGGTTGTAAGACAGTGAAAAGGTGCTTGACACCACCTCCTAACCGGACACCCAATCTTACCTGCACCCGCTCCTTACTCCCCATGGCTTCGCCAACTCACCACTATATGACTAGTCATAGGAACTGAAATATCCATTCCGTCCACTGAGTCAACTCCACCGTTCGATCATAGCTATTCGCTTTTCCCTTGAAACTCCATACTGCGATTTCACTGTGTGCTGCGTCTGCGAGGCTGGGTCCGGCGGAGCTTTCATTGTGTGCTGTGTCTGCGAATCTGGCGGCGCCGTGGAAGTCCATAGTGGGGGTATTCCCTTCTACCGCCTGCGTGGGATGACGAGTCTATCGGGACCCTGAGGACCTGTGGAAACTGTGTGGTGGTTTCTTTCGAACTTATAGTCTTTTAACATCTTTGGACTATTTTTACTGTGCCCATGGTCTGTTTTTTTAATCAATTATGGTATTGTTTGCACTGTTGTAACAAAATGTTAACTATAACTATATGGTTTTGTGTAGGTCTTGCAGCTTTAGTTTTTGGTTTGTTGGGTGGTGGAGTTGGTGTCCTGACTTGGTGTGTCTGGGTAGTCTTGTTTTGTCTGGTGGATTTGGAGCTCCTTTCCAGGGAACGCGCTAAGATGGTAGCGCGATATTAATACGCAGCAGCCTCTCCGGACTCTGGATTTGGGGATTGCCAAATATTATGTGGATCTTCTGGTGTAGTCTGTTTTGTCGTGTGCTTTTGTGATATCATTCTGGAGGAATGTTGTTTCATTTTTTAACTGCATTGCAGTTGTGGTTTCTAAATGACAATAAACCAAAATTCAATTCAATTCAATTCTACCTGTCACCTTTGATACCCTTATTAAACAATAACCCACCATTTACTTACATAAGGCCTGTTACACCGCAGGTGTTTAGGGCAGCAACAAAGAGGGTCACCAAGAAGTCTGGATTAGTGGCTTGAGCTACTCTGTAAGAAGAGTTTGGACAAACTGCTTTCTCTGGAGTGGAGGAGGCTCAGGGTGACCTGAAAGAGTTTGATCAGATTACGAAAGATCTCAATAGAGTAGATGGCTGTATAGATATTTAACCTTCCGGGTCACAATGTTCAATCCCAGAGATCATGCATTTAGGGTGATGAGGGACCTGTGGAATTCGTTGCCATGGACGGCTCAGAGGCCAAGTCATCGGGTTTATTTAAAACAGACATTGATCGGTGCTTGATTAGTAAAGGCGTCAAAGGTTATGGGGAGAAGAAAGGGGTTGAGAAGGAAAATAGAAGACACTGGGACAGGGACAGAAAGAGGAAACTTTAGAGTGAGACGTGTCAAGCACAGACAGATGGGACAGACTCTGATAGGGGTTCTTGTCTGGCACGGAGCAGTGGGGCTGAACACAGGTTCACTTTCCACTCTCCGACCTTCACTGAGACCATTTCTCATCAGTACGTTTTACAAACAATAGATTTCAACATTCAAATTCAACATAAATTTATTATCAAAGTGTGTTAACCAGATGCTATTGAACAATTCATTTTCTTGTTGGCAAGGCAACTCAATTCTCAGCCCCAGCCTGGGGAAGGGAATGGGGGAGGATGGGATAAGTCTGAGACTTTGTTAAGGAGCCCTCACTCCGTCCTCCTCATTCTCCTTTTCCCTTCTCACTCCCCACCCTCACTCTTCACTGCATGTGTTTGTGAAAGAGAGAGACTTGTCTGCCCACTCACCCTCCATCAACGATATTCCATCTCCCCCAATGCACTCACACTCACACTCCTGTGCACACAGCAATCCTTGTGGGCTAAAATCATTCAAAAATCTTATGCCCTCCCTCCTACATCAACTCCTTAGCCACGTGTTAAACAGTATATTCTTCCTATTCCTGGCACCTGACACAGATGGCAATCTTGAGGTCACAGCCCTGGATGTGCTGCCCTTGAACTAAGCACCTCACTCCCTGTGCTCCCTTTGCAGAACCTTGTTACTCTAACAGCCTTTATCATTGGGACCCACATGGACCACGACCTTCACTATTCACCCTCCTAAGGAATGCTGAACACTCAAACCAAGATGTCCCAGATACTAGCACACAGGAGACAACATACCACCCTGGAATCTCATTCTCACCCACAGAACATCCAGTCAGTTACCTTTGCTGACAAATCACCTAGGACCAGAGCTCGCCTCCTCTCCACCCTTCCCTTCTCAGTCTCAGAGCCAGACTAACTGCCAGAGACCCTTCTGCTGTTACCTTCCTTTGCTAGGTTATCCCACCATCCCCAACAGTATCTAAAGTGATATATGTGTTGTTCAGGGGGATGGACACTGGGGTAAACTGCACTTTCCCCCTTTCCCCTCCTGACTGTCACCCAGTTTCTTGTGCCTGCACCTTGGCTGCTACAACCTCTCTATATGTCCGACCTATCACCCCTTCAGCCTCCCGAATGATCTGGAGTTCATCCATTTCCAGCTGCAACTCCTTAATCTGGATTGTTCAGAGCTCCAGCTGGATGCACTTCTCACAGGTGTAGTTATCAGGGACACAGGAGGGTCCCCTGCCTTCCCACATCCCACAAGAGGAGCTTTCCACTATCCTGCCTGGCATTTCAACTGTTCTAGCTGAGCAAATGTGAAGAAGGGGGGAAAAAGAATTCCACCTGCAGGATAATTTTGCCTTCTCTGAGTGAAGGCTCTCCTCACTGAAACCTCAAAGAGGTAAAGCCCTGAAGTCTCTGCTCCAACCCTGTCCACTCCAACATTGGCCGCTCCATTTGATCCTGCCTGACTTCTTGGTATCTTCTTGATATTCAATCCTAAGTGCTAATTGGCCACTGCTGAAAACTCAAAAATAACCTGCCTTGAACCATTGCCTTTAATGCTCGATTGGCAAACGTCCTCTCAAGCTTCTGATCTCTCTGATTAACAATGGGTGAAAGCTCGATATGGCGACACAAGGATGAATGACTGATTGAAATCCACTCCACATTCAGAGCATGTCACCGCCCTCACCACATTGTGAACCCGCCACTGTCTCTGCGATGTGGATAAGTGTGAGAATGCCTTCCCACAGACTGAACAGGTCAAAGTCCTCTCACTGCTGAAAACAGTCTGGTGTGTTGGTAGGTGAGATGAACGGGTTAATTCATTCCCACAGTCTGAACAGATGGAACGGCTTCTACCCAGTGTGAACTCCCTGATGTTCATTCAGTTGAGAAGTCTGAGTGAAACCTTTTCCATATCCCGAACAGGTGAGTGGGGTCCCCCAGTGTGAATTTGCTGATGTACTTTAAAGTCAGATGACTGAGTGAATTCCTTCCCACATTCAGAACATCTGAATGGTTTCTCCCCAGTGTGAATTCGGCTGTGCCTCACAAGGCTGGATGACTGAGTGAATCCCTTCCCACATTCAGAACATCTGAATGGTTTCTCCCCAGTGTGAACTCGCTGATGTTCAATCAGTTGAGATGACCGATTGAATCCCTTCCCACAATCAGAGCAGGGAAAGAGCCTCTCTCCAGTGTGACCTCGCTGATGTTCAATCAGTTGATATGACCGAGTGAATCCCTTCCCACAATATGAGCAGGCAAATGGCCTCTCCCCGGTGTGAACTCTCTGATGTATTTTCAAGTCAGATGACCGTGTGAACTCCTTCTCACAGTCTGAGCAGGTGAATGGTTTCTCCCCAGTGTGAACTCGCTGATGTACATTAAGGCCAGATAAACGTGTGAATTTCTTCCCACAATCTGAGCAGGTGAACGGTTCCTTCCCAGTGTGAATAAACTGATGTACTTTCAAGTCAGATGATCGTGTGAACTCCTTCCCACAGTCTGAGCAGGTGAATGGCCTCTCTCCAGTGTGAACTCGCTGATGTTCCTTCAGTTGAGATGACCAAGTGAATCTATTCCCACATACTGAGCAGATGAATGGTTTCTCCCCAGTGTGAACTCGCTGGTGTCTCAAGAGCTGAGATGACTGAGTGAATCCCTTGCCACATTCGGAGCATGTGAATGGCCTCTCTCCAGTGTGAACTCGCTGATGTACCTTCAGTTGAGATGACCGAATGAATCCCTTCCCACATTCAGAGCAGGAGAATGGCCTCTCCCCAGTGTGAAGTTGCTGATGTTCCTTCAGTTGAGATGACCAACTGAATCCCTTCCCACATTCTGAGCAGATGAATGGTTTCTCCCCAGTGTGAACTCGCTGGTGTCTCAACAGCTGAGATGACTGAGTGAATCCCTTCCCACATTCGGAGCATGTGAATAGCCTCTCCCCAGTGTGAACTCGCTGATGTACCTTCAGTTGAGTTGACCGAGCAAATCCTTTCCCACATTCAGAGCAGGAGAATGGCCTCTCCCAAGTGTGAACTCGCTGATGTTCCTTCAGTTGAGATGACCGAGTGAATCCCTTACCACATTCTGAACAGATGAATGGTTTCTCCCCAGTATGAACTCGCTGGTGACTCAAGAGCTGAGATGACTGAGTGAATCCATTCCCACATTCAGAGCATGTGAATGGCCTCTCCCCAGTGTGAACTCGTTGATGTATCTTCAGCTGAGATGACCGAGTAAATCCCTTCCCACATTCAGAGCACGTGAATGGCCTCTCTCCAGTGTGAAGTTGCTGATGTGCCTTCAGTTGAGATGACCGAGTGAATTCCTTACCACATTCTGAGCATGTGAAGGGCCTCTGCCAAGTGTGAACTTGGTAGTGCCTCACAAGTTTGGATGATTGAGTGAATCCCTTCCCACATTCAGAGCAGCTGAACAGTTTCTGCCCGGTGTGAACACGCTGATGCACATTCAGTTGAGATGATGAAGTGAATCCCTTCCCACATTCAGAGCATGTGAAAGGTCTCTGCCCAGTGTGAAATAACTTGTGTCTCAGTAGATGAGATGGCCGAGTGAACCCCTTCCCACAGTCTGAGCAGGTGAATGGCCTCTCCCCAGTGTGAACAAACTGATGTTCTAGCAGGTGATTTGCCTGACTGAATCCCTTCCCACATTCAGAGCATGTGAAAGGCCTCTCCCCAGTGTGAACTCGCTGGTGTCTCTGTAGTTTGGACGAGTGAGTAAATCCCTTCCCACAGTCTGTGCAGGTGAACGGCATCTTCTCAGTATGAACTTGCTGATGTTCATTCAGTAGAGATGACTGGACTGAACCCTTTCCCACATTCAAAGCAGGTGAATGATTTCTCCCCAGTTTGAACTTGCTGGTGTCACTGTGGTGTGGTTGAGTGTGTGAGTGCCTTCCCACATCTGAGCAGGTCACTGTCCTCTCACAGGTGAGCTTTAGCATTGATAACAGAATGATTTGCTTCCCGCAGTCAGAAAAGGTGGAGCATCTCACTATGATGTGAACTTGCTGATGTATCTTCAGGCTGGATGACAGAGTAGTTCCACACACAGAGCAGGTGAATGTCCACTCCCCAGTGTGAATTCACTGGCGTGTCTGCGAGTAGGCTGTGAGTGAATCCCTTCCCACATTGAGAGAAGGAGAATGATATCTCACTGCAATCAATTCTCTGGCAATTCAGAAAATCAGATGTTTGAATCCCTTGTACAATCAATGCAGTTGAAGAACTGATCTCCAGTGAACAAATGCTGGTGTGTTCTCAGCACCCCAGTTCCAGTGGATTTCACTGAGTTACAACGGAAAACTTCATTTCAGACACAAAATATATTTCCAGCTGTGATGAAATAATTCTTCATCTCCAAGGATTGAAAACAGATATGCTAGTGTTGCAAAGAAAGTATTTTCTCACTCCTTAAATATTTGGACAGAGAGAGCAACAATATATTGTTGTGTTTGAGATTCCCATACACAAGTGTTCTGCCATTTAAAACCTGTAAAAATATTTGCAAAAGACATCAGTGGGTGAAGGACAATATTTCAGGTGAGATTTTAGTCTGTCGTGAGAATGTAAGGAGCAGGAGTAGGCATCTAGCCCATCGAGCCTGCCCCACCATTTAATAAGATCATGGCTGATGGACTCATCTCCACCTGTCTGCCTTTTCCTCATACCCCTTACTTCCCCTACTATGCAAAAATCTATCAAACCTTGTCTTAAATAAATTTACTGTAGTGGCATCCACTGCTTCATTGGGCAAAGAAATCCACAGATACGCCCCCCTCTGGGAAAAGCAGTTCCTCCTCATCTCCATCCCAAATGCCCCAAATCTTGAAACCTCTAGTTCTAGTCTCACCTACCAGTGGAAACAACTTTCCTGTTGTTTCCAAACCAAATATGACCATATCTATCCCTTTCATACTTTTACATGTTTCTATAAGATCTCCTCTCAATGTGAGCTCTGGTATCACAATTTTACCCAGTTCAGCTCAAGTTGAGATATAGCCCAGGCAACTGTGGGAAATGAGGTAGGAGATTGCTGCCTCTGGCAATGGCATTTGTATCATCAATAAGGATGGGAACAGTACCAGAAGATTGGAAGACATTGTTCCCTTGTTCAAGAAAGGGAGCAGAGGTAACCCAGGAAATTATAGACCAGTGAGTCTTACTTCAGTGGTGGACAACGTTGTTGGAGAAGATCCTAGGAGGCAGGACGTATGAACATTTGGAGAGACATAATCTGATTAGGCGTAATCAGCATGGCTTTGTCAAGATCAGGACATGCCTTAAGAACCAGATTGGATTCTTTTAGAGGATGTTACAAAGCACACTGATATAGGTAGAGCATTGGATGTAGTGTACATAGTTTTCAGTAAGACTTTTGATAAGGTTCCTCTTGTGAGGCTCATTCAGAAAGTAATGAGGCAAGGATCCAAGGAGACCTTGCTTTGTGAACCCACAACTGGCTTGTTCACAGAAGGCAAAGGATGGTTGTAAATGGTTTGTATTCTGCATGGAGGACGGTGACTAGTGGTGTTCCGCAGGGGTCTGTTCTGGGACCCATCCTCTTTGTAATTTTTACAAATGAATTTGATGAGGAAGTATAAGGGCGGGTTTGTAAGTTTACTGATGACACAAATGTTGGGGGTGTTGTGGATAGTCTGGACGGTTGTCAGAGGTTACACTGGGAAATCGAAAGGATGCAAAATTGGGCTGAGAAGTGGCAAATGGAGTTCAACCCAGTGGTTCATTTTGGTTGGTCATATTTGAAGACTGAATACAAATTAGGACTTGGCAACGCGATCTTGGGGTCTGTATCAATAGTACATGCAAAGCTACTCTGCAGGTTGACAATGTTGTTAAGAAGGTCTTCATCAACTAAGGGACTGAGTTCAAAAGCCGTGAGGTAACGATACAGATATATAAGGCCTTAGTTAGACCCCACTTTTGTACTTAATTCAATTCTGGTCAACTCACTACAGACAGGATGAGGATACTATAGAAAGAGTGCAGAGGAGACTTACAAGGATGTTTGGAGAGCATGCCTTATGAGAATAGATTGATTGAACTTTGAAGTGACCAAAGATGAGAGGTGACCAGATAGATAGAGGTGAATAAAATGATGAGGGACATTGATTGTGCAGATAGGCAGAGGCTTTTTCCCAGGGCTGAAATGGCTAACACGAGGGGGCATAGTTTTAAGGTGCTTGGAAATGGGTACAAGGAGGATGTCAGCGGTATGTTTTTCACACAGTGATGGGTACGTTGAATGCACTGCGAAGGTGGCAGAGGTGGATACATTAGGGTCTTTTAAGCGACTCATAGATAGGCACATGGAGCTTAAGAAAATAGAGGGCTATATGGTTGGGAAATTTCTAAATTCATTTTCACCGTCTGTACAACATTGTGGGCTGAAGGGCAAGTAATGTACTGTAGATTTCTATGTTTCTATATGACCTCCTCATTTTCTAACAAGACAAGGAGGCATCCAGAGTGACCATCAGGTTCTCTGAATGTATTGTTGTCTGTATGAGAATGGGCTATTTCTGCTTTCAATCAACCTGTGACTTGGCTCAATTTGTCTCTGTCCTTTGGGATTATTTCAACTTCTGGTCATGTTCCACAACACTACAAAGAGCACTTGTTACTACATGTATGATCCTGAAGATTTTCTAATTACTCAGATTCACTCCACCCAGCTGTTTGACGGCGATGAACCCACCAATGGCAATGCCAATGAAAATTAAGGGGAAGGCATTAGTTATTCTCATTGGAGTGTGGCATTTTTGTGACGTGAAAGCCACAAGCCACTTGTCATTGAACACAAGGGTGTTTCATACCATTATCTACCTGGAGAGAAGTAAAACCAGCTGGATGTTTTTTTCTTTCCATACAGCACTAATTGACATTTTTACCTATTGAAAGTTAGACTCTTCATCGGAGATTAACTGGGAAATATATTTTTGTTACGAGTTACTAATCCTTGGATTTATATAGCTGGAGTTCCGCAGTGTTTGGGAGATACATCCACTCGCAATTCTACCGACTGTAAGGGGCCAACGCTGGTAGTGTCACCAATGGACACTTCTTTACCCAGAAGGCCCCACGAACGAGAAACCTGCCCGCCGCCGAAGGATCCAGCGATGCGCATGCGCCGCAGAAATGGCGGCGGCTAGAGCGCTCATCAGCCGAAAGCTACCCGGAGCCCGGGTACGGATTGTGGGGCTGAAAGAGGGAAAGGACCGGGACTGTCCATGGGTGCAGGACCTCACAGTAATAGTCCTTCAATCGCGGTTCAGACGCCGTTGATTAATTCCCACCCGCAGCCCTCTCCTACCTCTGGCCGATCCTTACGAGCATCTCGCCTACTAAGCGCATGCGCGATATTTGGGATTAGCTCAGACCTCTGCGCATGCGCATTCGATCAAACGAGAAAATATCTGCTGATGCGGAAATCCTGAGCAACCACGCAGAATGCTGTCGGAAAGTCAGGTGGGCTGACAGCACCTATGGAGAGGAGCGAACAGTGGGCGTTTCAGACCGACACCAATCCTTAGGACTTGAAAGGAAGGGAGGGAGTGAGGTGATAGGTGAAACCGAGAGAGGGTGAGGGGTGAAGTACACCATATAACAATTACAGCGCGGAAACAGGCCATCACGGCTCTTCTAGTGCGTGCCGAACGCTTAGTCCCACCTACCTGCACTCAGCCCATAACCCTCCATTCCTTTCCTGTCCATATACCTATCCATTTTTTAAAAAATGACAAAATCGAACTTGCCTCTACCACTTCTACTGGAAGCTCGTTCCACACAGCTACCACTCTCTGAGTAAAGAAGTTCCCCCTCGTGTTACCCCTTAACTCAACTCATGTCCTCTTGTTTGAACCTCCCCTACTCTCAATGGAAAAAGCCTATCCACATCAACTCTATCTATACCCCTCATAATTTTAAATACCTCTATCAAGTCCCCCCTCAACCTTCTATGCTCCAAAGAATAAATACCTAACTTGTTCAACCTTTCTCTGTAACTTAGGTGCTGAAACCCAGGTAACATTCTAGTAAATCTCCTCTGTCTCTATTTTGTTGACATCTTTCCTATAATTTGGTGACTAGAACTGTACACAATACTCCAAATTTGGCCTCACCAATGCCTTGTACAATTTTAACATTACATCCCAATTCCTATACTCAATGCTCTGATTTATAAAGGCCAGCATACCAAAAGCTTTCTTCACCACCCTATCCACATGAGATTCCACCTTTAGGGAACTATGCACCATTATTCCTAGATTACTCTGTTCTACTGCATTCCTCAGTGCCCTACCATTTACCATGTATGTCCTATTTTGATTTGTCCTACCAAAATGTAGCACCTCACACTTATCAGCATTAGACACCATCTGCCATCTTTCAGCCCACTCTTCTAATTGGCCTAAATCTCTCTGCAAGCTTTGAAGACCTACTTCATTATCCACAACGCCACCTGTCTTAGTATCATCTGCATACTTACTAATCCAATTTACTAGCCCATCATCCAGATCATTAATGTATATGACAAACAACATTGGACTCAGTACAGATCCCTGAGACACACCACCAGTCACCAGCCTCCAACCTGACAAACAGTTATCCACCACTACTCTCTGGCATCTCCCATCCAGCCACTGTTGAATCCATTTTACTACTTCAATATTAATACCTAACGATTGAACCTTCCTAACTAACCTTCCGTGCGGAACCTTGTCAAAGGCCTTACTGAAGTCCATATAGACAACATCCACTGCTTTACCCTCATCAACTTTCCTAGTAACCTCTTCAAAAAATTCAATAAGATTTGTCAAACATGACCTTCCACACACAAATCCATGTTGACTGTTCCTGATCAGACCCTGTCTGTCCAGATAATTATATACACCATCTCTAAGAATACTTTCCATTAATTTACCCACCACTGACATCAAACTTACAGGCCTATAATTGCTAGGTTTACTCTTAGAACTCTTTTAAAACAATGGAACCACATGAGCAATACTCCAATCCTCCGGCACCATCCCTGTTTCTAATGACATTTGAAATATTTCTGTCAGAGCCCCTGCTATTTCTACACTAACTTCCCTCAAGGTCCTAGGGAATATCCTGTCAGGACCTGGAGACTTATCCACTTTTATATTCTTTAAAGGCTCTAGTACTTCCTCTTCTTTAATCATCATAGTTTCCATAACTACCCTACTTGTTTCCCTTACCTTACACAATTCAATATCCTTCTCCTTAGTGAATACCAATGAAAAGAAATTGTTCAAAATCTCCCCCATCCCATGAAGTGGGAGGATCCTCACCCTCCCACTTCAGGATATCTTGGACACGATCAGAAACATCCCAGACCCTGGCACCAGGGAGGCAAACTACCATCTGGGTCTCCTGATTACGTCCACAGAATCGCCTATCTGACCCCCTAACTATCGAGTCCCCTATTACTACAGCCTTCCTCTTCCTTTCCCTACCCTTCTGAGCTACAGGGCCATATGGGAAGTTGATTGGTGAGTGAGATAAAGGTCTGGAGAATAATAATAATAATAATAATGATAATAATAAATACTTTTTGATCCCAACTGGTGAATTCTTTCATTGCAGCAGCAACATTTAAAAACACACTTAGCAGTATGCAGAGTTTACTAAAAATAAAATAAAGAATTATAATATACACAATAATAATGTACCAATGTGCAATAATAATGTATGAAATAATAACGCAGAGACAATTGAACTAAGATGTGTGTTCTCCTGTCGCAGAAAATAAACTGTGGTATACGCTTACTGCCTTTGGTAGGAAAGAGTTTCTGTAACGATCCTTGTGACACAAATGTGATTCTCACAATGCCATCAGCAT
This sequence comes from Hemitrygon akajei, assembly GCF_048418815.1. Classification (NCBI taxonomy): domain Eukaryota; kingdom Metazoa; phylum Chordata; class Chondrichthyes; order Myliobatiformes; family Dasyatidae; genus Hemitrygon; species Hemitrygon akajei. Next base: position 114,698,263 of record NC_133135.1, on the reverse strand, counting down.
GATCCCAGTGGGAGTGAGCTTGCTGCAACAGGTAGATGATGACATCATTTACACCCTCAGGACGTTGGTAGGCAAACTGTAGAGGGTCCAAGGTAAGTCTGGACCAGACCTTCAACACGAGATGTGAGGGCAATTGGTCTGTAGTCATTAAGTTCAGATGGAGTTGCTTTATTGGGTAAAGGAACCAAGCAGGAAGTCTTTGTGGTGGCGTGTTGGGGAGGAAGCATTAAGAAGAGGGACGCCTCACGTCTTAATAAGCTGGTAAGGAAGGCGGGCTCTGTCGTGGGCAAAGTAATGGAGAGTTTAACATCGGTAGCTGAGAGAAGGGCGCTGAGTAGGCTACGGTCAATTATGGAAAACTCTGAACATCCTCTACATAGCACCATCCAGAGACAGAGAAGCAGTTTCAGCGACAGGTTACTATCGATGCAATGCTCCTCAGACAGGATGAAGAGGTCAATACTCCCCAATGCCATTAGGCTTTACAATTCAACCGCCAGGACTTAAGAACTTTTAAAAAGCTATTATTAATGCTTTTTGAGATAGTGATTTAGATGCATATCATATTTTTTTTTTACTGAGTTAAGTATTGTATGTAATTAGTTTTGCTACAAGAAGTGTATGGGACATTGGAAAAAAAGTTGAATTTCCCCATGGGGATGAATAAAGTATCTATCTATCTATCTATCTTTCGCAGCACCATTATCTTTTCCTGACTCAGTCTCAGATTGTAAAGGTGCGACATAATATGAGACAGCAGGCTCGCACAGGCCTTCAGTATCCTGGGGCTGATGCTGTCCGGGTCAGCAGATGTGGTCTCACCGTCTGTCTCCTCCCCAGACCTGCAGTCACTGTCAGACAGGTCAGCAGATGTAGTCTCACCAGCTGTCTCCTACCCTGACCAGTCACTGTCAGACGGGTCAGCAGATGTAGTCTCTCCGGCTGTCTCCTACCCTGACCTGCAGTCACTGTCAGATGGGTCAGCAGATGTAGTCTCACCGGCTGTCTCCTACCCTGACCAGTCATTGTCAGACGGGTCAGCAGATGTAGTCTCACCGGCTGTCTCCTACCCTGACCTGCAGTCACTGTCAGACGGATCAGCAGATGTAGTCTCTCCGGCTGTCTCCTACCCTGACCAGTCACTGTCAGACGGGTCAGCAGATGTGGTCTCACCGGCTGTCTCCTACCTTGACCTGCAGTCACTGTCAGATGGGTCAGCAGATGTAGTCTCACCGGCTGTCTCCTACCCTGACCTGCAGTCACTGTCAGACGGGTCAGCAGATGTAGTCTCACCGGCTGTCTCCTACCCTGACCTGCAGTCACTGTCAGACGGGTCAGCAGATGTAGTCTCACCGGCTGTCTCCTACCCTGACCTGCAGTCACTGTCAGACGGGTCAGCAGATGTAGTCTCACCGGCTGTCTCCTACCCTGACCTGCAGTCACTGTCAGACGGGTCAGCAGATGTAGTCTCACCGGCTGTCTCCTACCCTGACCTGCAGTCACTGTCAGACGGGTCAGCAGATGTAGTCTCTCCGGCTGTCTCCTACCCTGACCTGCAGTCACTGTCAGACGGGTCAGCAGATGTAGTCTCACCGGCTGTCTCCTACCCTGACCTGCAGTCACTGTCAGACGGGTCAGCAGATGTAGTCTCACCGGCTGTCTCCTACCCTGACCTGCAGCCACTGTCAGACGGGTCAGCAGATGTAGTCTCTCCGGCTGTCTCCTACCCTGACCAGTCACTGTCAGACGGGTCAGCAGATGTAGTCCCTCCGGCTGTCTCCTACCCTGACCTGCAGTCACTGTCAGACGGGTCAGCAGATGTAGTCTCTCCGGCTGTCTCCTACCCTGACCTGCAGTCACTGTCAGACGGGTCAGCAGATGTAGTCTCTCCGGCTGTCTCCTCCCCTGACCAGTCACTGTCAGACGTGTCAGCAGATGTAGTCTCTCCGGCTGTCTCCTACCCTGACCTGAAGTCACTGTCAGACGGGTCAGCAGATGTAGTCTCTCCGGCTGTCTCCTACCCTGACCTGCAGTCACTGTCAGACGGGTCAGCAGATGTAGTCTCTCCGGCTGTCTCCTCCCCTGACCAGTCACTGTCAGACGGGTCAGCAGATGTAGTCTCTCCGGCTGTCTCCTACCCTGACCTGCAGTCACTGTCAGACGGATCAGCAGATGTAGTCTCTCCGGCTGTCTCCTACCCTGACCTGCAGTCACTGTCAGACGAGATACTCCAAGCTACTCACACTCTGAGATGGCGCTGCGCTAGTGGCAGCTTGTTGCAGCAACTTCTTTGTTTTGCCATTTTTCATATTATTTTATGGTACTTTTATATTTTTTGTATGTTATTGTGTGCCAGGACCATTTATGATGGTGACCGTGTGTGTGGATGTTGTGCCTGGATGCTTGAATTGCGCCCAGTCAGGAGATGAGGTCTTCCTCCTCTGACCAGTGCTGAGCGTTGCTAGAACAGTCTGATACCAGAGGTCGCCATTAAGATTAAAACTATTTCAGCTGTCTTTCATCCATTGATGACCTTTGCAGAATTATGACAGTGCGGAAAAGGCAATGTGTTTGTGTGTGGGAATGTCAAACAGAACAGTACGTCAGTTCTGCTGTGTCCATCAGTTCACCAGCACTCGAATGTGGAGGAGGAGATGCTGGAGAAGACAGCACACCAGATGTGGCAAGGAAAACCTGAATATGTGTACACGTTCATGATCTGACATGATGAATGGCCAGTCAGTTGGTAGCGGTGGGATGTCATTCACGGTCTCTCATTTTTTTTAGGAATTCACTAGGCCATTGTACCTGCAGATACACCAGCAAATTCACACTGGGGAGAGACCGCTCACCTGCTCAGTGCGTGAGAAAGGATTCATCCAAACAGCAGATCTGCATGTACAATGTCCGGTGTATGTTACTAAAAAGGGCTTCTTTGGTTTGTTACGAGTAGGAATGTTTCTTTGTCTGTTAAATGTTTCTCTCGCCGTTGTTTCACTTTAGAATGGCTGATATGGTAATTGTATTCATTTGTTAATCAATGGGGAATGTTATTGTGTTTTGTGAGGCTGGGAACTTGGGGGTGAAGGAAGTCAGCAGGAGAGACGGACGAGGAAGGTGGACGGGCGCTGGACGGCTCGTAGGACCACCGCGACTGGTGCTAGACGGCTTGTAAGACCACCGGGTGGTCCCAGGGGTGACGACGTGGCTGTCGGATGATTCGTTGATTGAGCTCCTACGATGTGCACTACACTGACTGAACTTTGATAAGTTGGCGCCTTTTGTTTTTTTCTTTCCTTGTATATATATATTGTATTGCCTAATACTTCTTTAGTTAATGTTAGTAAATTCTATAAAGTGTATGTCATATCGGTATTTGGTGTGAAGTTGATACGGTGAGCGGCGCGAGGCATAAACTCGATTCTCACAGCACCTGCGTGTACGGGAGGTGGGTTGGTGTGTGGCTGGATCTCCTTTTCCCCTAGCCTGTTGGGTAAGTGTTACATGCAGAAATACCAAGGAGATCACACTGGGAAGAGCCTGTTCTCCCGCCCCATCCATGGGAAAGGATTCACCCAAACATCCGACTTCAGAAATACCAGGGTGGTCACACTGTGGGGAGCCCGTTCACCTGCTCCAAGTGTGGGAAGGGTTCATTCAGTTACCCGAGCTACTGAAACACCAGCCATTTCATACAGGGGGAGCAGCTGTACAACTGTTTGGAGAGTGGGCAGCGTTTCATTCAGTTAACCCACCTTGAGACGCTCCAGTGTGTTCACAATAAGTAGAGGCCACACTTCTGTCCTGAGTGAGCACAGAGATTTACTCAGTCAACCCACCTGCTGAAACACCAGGAAGTTCAAGAAAGCTGTCTGTTAAATGTTTAAACATGATGGTGACTAAATCCAGTTGTGAGTTGACGAGGAAGTGTTAATGTCAGATTCTGCAGATATTGCAGCAGCTCCTCACACCCAGGACTGAACCCTGGTCACTCAGCATTTCAGGGGATTGTTAGACCAGAACTCCATAAGATACAGGAGCACAATCAGGTCATTCGGCCCATTGAGTCTGCACTGGCATTTCATCAGGTCTCAATGTCGGTTCATCGCTCAACACCCAATCCGGAATAGCTGATCTCCAGTGGGTTCAACAACCAGCTGCTCTAAACAGACATCTCGTAGGCAGTCTACAAATTCCCCTCTTGGTAATCAACACTGACCTGATTATCCCCCATGACTATCATAACTTTGCAACTTTGACTTGCATTTTCTGTCTCCTGTTGTAATTTGTAGACCACATCATTCCGACTGTTAGGGGTCTGTATATAAACTCCCTTGGGATTTTATTACACTTAAAGTTTCTTCGCTCTATCCACAGAGTATCTACATCTTCTGATCTTATGTCGCCTCTTTCTTTCAATGATTTGGTTTCATATTTACCAGCAGAACCACCCACCCTATTTGCCTACCTACCTGTCCTTTTGATACAATGTGTCTCCTTGAATGTTAAGCTCCTAGCTATAATCTTCCGTCAGCCACATAGAGTGATGCACACAATTCACATCATGCTACTAGTTCACTCTGTTATTATGTATGCTGCGCACATACAAATAGAACACCTTCTGTCATGCATTCAACACTCTTATCGAGGTTGTCCCACTTTAATGCTGCAACTCATTCCGTTGACTGTAATTTTGCTGACATCAGCCTCCCCTTGCTAGTACTCTCACAGCACAGTACGTCTATTTGCCAACCAACTACCTCATCCTCAGCACTATCACTCCGGTTTCCATTCCTTTGACAAATTATTTTAAACACTAGCTCTAACAACCCTGCCCACGAGAATATTGGACACTGCCAGATTTAGGTGCAACCTGTCCCCTTTGAACAGATTGTTCCTTCCCTAGAAGAGATCCCAATGTTCCAAAAATGTGATCCAGTGCCTCTGCACCAGTTTCTCAGCCACACATTCATCTGCTGAATCATCCTGTTCTTACCTTCACTGATGCATGGCGTGGGCAGCAGTCCTGAGACTATTAACCTGGATCACCTACTTTTAAGCTTTCTACCCAGCCACCTAAAATGTCTCTTGAGGATCTCCTCAAGCTTCCTATCCATGTGATTGATGCCAACATGTACCAAGACTTCTGGATGCTCACCCTCCACCTTCAGAGTGCTGTAGACCCAATCCGAGACATCCTTGATGATGGCAACTGCGACGCCCCACTAGGGTATCTCCCCTGCATTCACAGAACCTCATCTCTATTCCTCTGACTATGGAAACTCTGATCACTACTGCAGTCTTCAACACTTCTGTTCTCTTTGGAGTCACGGCACCAAACACAGTTCCCGAGACCTGGTCGCTGACCTAGTTGTGAGTGGCCTGCCACTGTGCCTGGGGTATGTTACCCAGGTTTCTCTGCATTTTGGATATGGAAATGGATATGGACTTGGACTATGGACATTCTAGATATGGAAATGGATATGGACTGTGGACATTCTAGATATGGAAATGGATATGGACTGTGGACATTATAGATATGGAAATGGATATGGACTGTGGACATTCTGGATATGGAAATGGATATAGACTGTGGACATTCTAGATATGGAAATGGATATGGACTGTGGACATTCTGGATATGGAAATGGATATAGATTTGGACTATGGACTGTGGATGTTCTTCAGTCTCACAGTTTGTATATATTCTGTGCCTCCCGCCCCAGCATTCTCATTTTCTTTGTGTGGGGGAGGGGGATTTGGGGTCGATGTGCCTGTTCCGTTGATCTTTTTTGTGCGGAAAAGATGGAATTGGGAAAATGCTCGTGCTGCCATTCTTTTCTTTCTTGGTTTTGAGGCTATCTGGAGAATAATTTCCAGACAGCGTTTGAACCTTTGTGCTTCCTCTCACTGATCGGATGCCATCCCACGAATATTGTGATCTATGACAAATAAAACAGTTCTGTTTCAAACCCTGTGTCCCTGCTGCTTACTGTCTCTGCAACATGCGAGCTGTACAGGGGAGGTGCCACTCAGTCCAGCCGGTCCCTGCTCATGTTCCTGTTCTATATCAGTACTTTCAAATCCATCCCTGCTGTTCACTCTCCCTCTCCCCATGATGACCAACTGTAAATCATCACGGCTCTGTGGGTGAAGCGGTTTACTTTGAATTTCTTCAAAAGATTTCTGCAAGCTGCAGAAGATACCAAATTCTCTGGGGGTTTGTCCCAAATATTCCTCATTCCTTGGGGCTCTGGGTCAAAGAAGAATGTCATGTGTGGTTGTCCCTTCCTTACACTTTTCACTGATTTCAAAGGGCTGTGTGTCAGCTGGGTTGTTGCAATACAAGGTCTCCACCAAACAATAACAGCAGAATGGTGGGTAAATGGGTCAGAATCGAAAGAGGAGCCAGCACAAATCTGAGTTTTGAGGCTCTTGGCATGGGGAAGAGGAGGGAATCAGACCAGGATGATGTGGCCACAAATGAAAGATCGGCTACATTAGGAATCTGATTGTTTGAAAAAAAAGTTTTATTTCTGTAAGGTGCTGGAGGACCTCAGCGGATCGGGAGCATCAATGGAGAGGAATAAATATTCGACCTTTCAGGCTGAGACTCTTCACTATACCAATGCAGTTTATTCCTGTGCTTAGATGCTGCCTGAGCTACTGAGTTCCTGCAGTACTTTGTGTGTGTTGCTCTACAATTTATTTCCAGCATCTTCAGGTTCTCTTGTATTTTATATCTGCATTTGTAAGTGGATTGGATTTTGACAGTTGAGAGGGTATGCCCATTGATATTGAGTGCATTGATTGTGGGATCTTAGAAATATAGAAAAAACTACAGCACAATACAGGCCCTTCGGCCCACAAAGTTGTGCTGAACGTTTCCTTACCTTAGAAATTACTAGGCTTACCCATAGCCCTCTATTTCACTAAGCATGTACCTATCTAAAAGCCTCTTAAAAGACCCTATCGCATCCGCCTCCACCACAGTTGTCGCCAGCCCATTCCACACACTCACCACTCTCTGAGTAAAAAAAACTTACCCCTGACATCTCCTCTGTACCTACTCCCCAGCACCTTAAACCTGTGTCCTCTTGTGGCAACCATTTCAGCCCTGGGATAAAGCCTCTGACTATCCACACAATCAATGCTGCGTTAAAGTGGGTGCTGAGCTTCCTGCATAAAAGCATTAAATACTTTGATGCACATGGTGTTGAACTTGCAGACACAGTTAAAGGCACCATCCTTACCCAGAATCCTCCACGATTCAGGTAAACAAATGCGCATGCGTATGGGTTACACACTCAGCCCCTGAACCGCACATGCGCTCAGTTAACAAATCGACTTGATATTTTCGGCAACTCACACAAATTGCTGGAGGAACTCAGCAGCTCAGGCAGAATCTAGGGAAAAGAATAAAGAGTCGGCGTTTCGGGCCGAGATCCTTCTTCAGGTTTGTGATTCTAAACTATCGGTGGCAGGAAGAGCGGAGCTCCAGGTATGCATTCTATCATCATCAGTGAAGCACAACTGAGGAGCAATTACTGCGACGTCTGGGCACATTGTGGCTCCACATCCCAGGACAGTACCAGTCCTATCACTCTGTCCCTCAGGTACTGGGGAGATTTTTGCAGATCAGCAAATGTGGGCGATAGACGGATCTCCCGTTCCTGGGGCATCCTGCGTAGAGAGGCAGCCATGACTGACACTACCTGCGCTTTCCCTGCCAGTCCATCGGGCGTGTTAGGAAGCACCGGCAGAGGGACTGGGAGTGGATGGATCTCCTAGACATTGCCCAGCTTCTGATATGTCATTACATGGATTAGGAACTCGAAACAAAACATAGTCTCCGCTTAATCTCGGAAGAAGTATCTATCTTGCAATCAATGAACATATCGATTAGGGCTGCAGGAAAAGAAAGAACAAAACCCTTCCATCAGATTTAATTCTTGCAAAAATCACCTTTACACTGCCTCCTTTTGTTCCAGACCTTTCTGCACTTGAGAAATGTTCTGTACCATTCTCTCTGGGTACAAAAGATATCAAACACCTTTGTAGTGCTTCCGTTTGTTCTGGACCCTTCCGCACTTGGGTAATGCTCTGTACCATTCTCCCTAGGTACAAGTACCTTTCTCCTGGACAACAAGTGACCGATAGCTCTCACATCAAAAATATGCAATGCTCCAATAAGAAAGACTACTGCCCTCCCTGATATATTCATTGGCACAACCATCGATGAGTTCACCACCGTCAGTCATGGTGGGGAGGGGGTGGGGTTTCAGAGACCTTGATGACTTCTTCTCCCATGTTGGCTTGAACCCTATTGTAACAGTGTGCTGTCAAATCTCAGCACAGAGACTAAAATTATCTCATCTGAAATAAGCTTTAGGAGCAGAATTGGGCACTGAGTTTGCTCCACCAGTTCATCATGGCTGATCCATTTTCCCTCTTAGCCCCAATCTCCAGACTTCTCTCTGTATCACTTCATGTCCTAACTAATCAATAATCCATCAACCCCTACCTTAAGTATACCCATTCACTTGGTCTGTACAGCCTCCTGTGGCAATGAATTCCACAGATTCTGCACTCTGGCTGAAGTGAGTGTCAGGAACAGGGGCCGGATGGACCCAAACGCAGGACGCAGACACCGAAGTACTAGGGGGAAGACAGGATGGGGATGCCATGGCATTTAAGGGTTACTGCAGGCAGGAGGATCCCAGAGTTCAGACGAGGCAAGCAGGCAGGCAGGCAGATCCCACAGTTCGGGGCAGGCAGGCAGGTCCCACAGTTCGGGGCAGGCAGGCAGATTCCTCATGGCGGGCCGAAGGGATCCTGGGCAGGGCCGCCTCCCAGGCGGGAACACAGAGGCCTGGGCCAGTCGCGGACACCTGGGCAGGTGCGGGGCACAACCCTTAGGGAGTAATAGGTGGAAAAGGTAGAACCCCCGCCGGGCAGTGGCAGTCTGGCCGGACCCGCCCGACGGAGGCAACGGGTAGGCATGGGCAGAACCCCCGCCGGGCAGCGGCAGTCCGGCCGGACCTGCCCGACGGAGGCCACGGGTAGGAAGCTGGGTCTAGGGTAAGCAGCAGAACTACAGTGACCCACCGGGTACATTGGTAAAAGCAACCGAAAGCGCGGGCAAGACGAATAAGACGGGACGGCAGGGCTAGCGCACCTGAGAGGAGCAGGAAAAGAATGGCGAACCGGGTAAAACAGGTACAGAGTGGGTTGCAGAGTGGAATAGAGAGCCGGTTGCAGAACAGGCAAAAGGCAGGATGCGGAGCAGGATTCGGAGCAAACGAACCAGGTGTAGAGTAGGTTAAATCGACTTCGGAGCAGACAAGGAGTAGACGAACCAGGTATAGAGCTGGTTAAACCAGCTTCGGAGCTAACAGGATGCAGAACAAAACGACCACCCACCCGGTCTCCGTCCCACGGCCCCTTATAAACACCTGCAGCCGAATTGGCCACGGGTGTGCCTCCTTGATCCAGGATGGTCTTAAGAGGCTCAAAGGGGCTGGGAGGGACAGCTGCCAGACCCGGAGTCTGGAGCACTCAGACCGGATCGAGACCCGGAACGCAGATTACGGACCAGACCAGACCCTGACAGTGAGTCCTTTTCACTTCCTTTCTAAAAGGACATCCCTGCATTTTGCAGCTCTGCCCTCTGGTCTTAGACACCCCCACAACAGAAAACATCCTCTCCAAATCCACTCTGCTGCCACTATTCAGCATTCAATAGGCTTCAATGGGGGCTTCCATCATTCTTCTAAACACCAGAACGTAGAGGACCTGAGCCAACATATACACCACATTATGACAAGCCTTTCACATCCAGAATCATTTCCATGAACCTTAGTTGATCACTCTCCAATGTCAGAACATCCTTTCTTAGATAAGGGGTCTAAAACTGCTCACAATACTCCAACTGAGGCCTCACCAGTGCTCTATGAAGCCTCAACAGTGCATCGTTATTTTAATATTTCGGTCCTCCTGCAATGGCTATTGAACCATCGTGGTTGCTGAATCCAGAGTAAAGTTGAAAAATGTTTGTTGGTGTTGAACTCCGCAATTATTGTTACTGTTCATCAGACCCAGTTCTGTACCCTGGTCACTGGGCATGGGAGGAGTTTCTTCTGCTGATGTGCACCTTCAATCAGACTGGAGTTTAATATTCTGGATCTGTGATAAATAAACCAGTTCTATTTTAAACTGTCTCTGGTACTTACTGAATTTACAGCGCACCTGGTGTACAGTAGGGAGTCAACTCAGCCCAGCTAGTCCCTAGTTTCTTCAGTAAAGTTAGTTGAAAAGAAAAAGGCAATTTGTTCTTTAATAAAGTTAACAAAGTTTAAGTCCTGAAGTAGAGTAGAATTGAACCGCCATTGTCTAGTGCTGAAAGTTACATAGTTAATTTGATTGATAGTTTCAAGGGTGCATGATTGGAAACAGCGATTGCATTGTACTCACAGGCAGTAACAGATGGAACTAATCGAGAGTCAGTAAAAAAAGTAATCAATTCCAGAGTAATTATGATATACATGAGAAAAGAATGAGAAATCTTTATCATTATGATGCAAAAACCTCCAAATTTCTAAAATTTTGGAGTCAACTAAAAAGGAATTAATAAGAATAGTGGATTTGTTTGGAGGTACCTGATTGGACGCAGACCTGTCCATCGAGGGATTCATGCAACAATTAAAATCTCTGCCCATTATCAACATATGTTCATTTAAATTAGGAAGAGATGCAAATAGATGTTTAAAGAATTCAGGATAGTTGGCATTTGGTGTATAGATATTAACCATAACAACTTTTGGGTTATAAAGTAAACCAGTAATTAATAGAAATCTACCATTCAGGTCTGAGATTGTTTCATAGTGAACAAATGAAATCAAGGGGTCTATAAAAATAGATACACCTTTCACCCTAGCCTGTGAATTAGAGTGAAATTTTTGACCTTTCCAAAACCAAAAAATATGCTGATTATCCTCCTTCCTCACATGAGTTTCCTGAGCAAAGATAATCTGTGCATTCAATCTATGAAAAACTTTAAAAATCTTCTTCCATTTAATCAGATGGTTCAAACCATTCGTATTCCATGAGACAAAGTCAATAATATTATCCATTTTATTTTAATAACCCAGATGTTATGTAAAGGGTTAACCTTACTGCATAGGAAACTCATGAATCAGGAAGAGGGAAAAAGGTTTAAAGTGGAACCGGAAGTTACAACAATTTAGACATGTTTGTAGTTTCAGTTCAGTCCAGATGAAAAAAAACTAAACTAAAGATAGCCCCACCCCCACCCACAAAAGCCCAAAAACTGACCAATAGACAGCCAGAAAGCTAACTAGAAACCCCCTTACCCCCACTATCTTGAAGGCAAATCTCCAAAATTGAAAAAAAAAGCAAAATGCCACCCATCGTCAAAACATTGAAAGAGGAATGCCATAAGAAAACATTAGACAAATGTTTAAAAAAAATCTGCCATTTGCAAAACATTTTGAAAAGCTAGATCTTGAAAAGTGAAACAGAATGCAATCTTATTAATACTTCAGGGGAAAAAAATCAATCAACTACCAGATCAGATTCTTGATTATTTTCAAAAACGAACAATTGAAAATAATAAAATAAGTTAATAAAGAAAAAAGAACTTTAACATAGAAACATGACACACATCTATACTCCAAAACAAAGTACGAGTATTATCAAACCAAGGGCAAAAATCTTCAAACTTTAACAGTCCAAATCTATAAACTGGTTATTAACTTATAAACTAAATGAATACAGACACGAAAAAAATTGAAGAAAATGCAAAACATTGAGAAAGGAATGCTATAAACACCAAACAAGTGTTAAAAAAGATAAGCCATTTGCAAAACATTTTGAAAGGCGAGTTCTTGAAAAGTGAAACAGAATACAATCTTATTAATATTTCAGGGGAAAAAAACAGTTGATCACTAAATCAAATTCTTAATTATTTTCAAAAACGAACAATTGAAAATAATAAAATAACGAAGGTAAAAAAAGGAACTTTAACATAGAAGCATGATAAACATCCATACTCCGAAACAGAATACGAGTATCATCAAACCGATGGCAAAAATCTTCAAACTTCAAAAGTCTAGATCTATGAACTGATTATTAACTTATAAACCAAATGAATACAGAGATGAAGAAACAGTAAATTTATTAGACAGCTGGGATTGAATATCGGTCTTCAAGGAATTGATGAGCTTCGTCCAAGGATTTAAATCATTTACGTGATATATCAGGCAGAGCACCCCTTAAACGAGCTGGAAATAGCAGAGCTGGTTGAAACTTTCTTTGATAAAACTCGGACATCACCAGTTTAAAAAGCAATCTTTCTAGCATTACCTCAGGACTGTAGTCTTCAACCAGACAAAACTTGATGTCTTCAATAACCCCTTTCCAACAGGCAATTCAAATTAAATGCTCCTTGGTTTGCACATAGTGGAATGGAGTATAATAGGTCGGGGCTTCAACTCTTTAGGAGATTTTGCTCTTAAAGCCCAGTGGGCATGATCAAGTATAGGGGTAGTAGAGAGAGCTTCAGAGCCGAACATGTCCATTAAAAATTGAGAAAAGAATTTAGTAAGGTCACCACTCTCTACGTCTTCATGGAGTCCTATTATTCGCAGGTTCTGTCTATGACTGAGACTTTCCAGGTCAATAATCTTGAGTTTATATTGTTCCAGTGTTTGAGTAGTCGAAGTTAATTTCTTTTCCAATCTGCGATCTCTCTGTCTTCCAGCTTCATCGAGTTCGGATATTTGCCACTGTTGTTTTTCACTCTCCTGCTTAAGAGCTCCCAGTCTACTTTCGATCTCCTTTAACAATACTTCCAAAGTAGAAATTTTTAAATCAAATTTATCATCCAGGAGTTTCGACATAGCTTCCGAAGTGAGTGGAGACTGTTTAAGTTGTTTAGAATCACCTTCTTTTCTTCCACGTTCATTACCGGCTTCCTTGCCTTCGGCTGATGCCTTTTGTCCTCTGGTATTCATTTTCAGTGATTAAAAATCAAAGTTCAGGCATATAAAAGTGTTATAAACACTTTAATATAGCTAGTGAAAGGGTGGTAAAAAAAAAAGAAAAATGTACCGAGAAAAGCTAAAATACAACTTACTCCATCTAGTGCCCCAAGAGAACTCCCATCGACTTTATCAACTTTGCCCCCAACTTTCACCATGCCCTTAAATTCACTTAGTCCAATTACGACATCTCCCTCCTCTTTCTCAATCTTTCTGCTTCAATCTCGAGAGACAGTTTATCTACTGACATCTATTATCAACCTACTGATTCTCACATCTACTTCGACTGCACCTCTTCCCACCCTGTAATTTGTAAAATTGCCATCCTTTTTTCTCTGCTCTCATGATGAGGCTTTTCATTCCAGAACTAAGGAGATGACCTGTATGAGGAAGTGGAGGGATGGTTTAGTAAGTTTGCTGATGACACAAAGAATGGAGGTGTTGTGGATAGTGTGGATGGCTGTCAGAGGTTACAGTGGGACAATGATAGGATGCAAAAATGGACTGAGAAGTGGCAGATGGAGTTCAACCCAGATACGTGTGAAGTGGTTCATTTTGGTAGGTCAAATATGATGGCAGAATATAGCATTAATGGTAAGACGCTTGGCAGGGTGGAAGATCAGAGGGATCTTGTGGTCCGAGTCCATAGGCCACTCAAAGCAGTTGCGCAGATTGACTCTGTGGTTAAGAAAGTGTATGGTGCATTGGCCTTCATCAATCTTGGAATTGAATTCAGGAGCCAAGAGATAATGTTACAGCTATGTAGGACCTTGGTCAGATCCCATTTGGAGTACTGTGCTCAGTTCTGGTCACCTCACTACAGGAAGGATGTGGAAGCCATAGAAAGGGTGCAGAGGAGATTTACAAGGATGTTGCCTGGATTGGGAAGCATGCCTTATGAGAATAGACTCAGTGAACTCGGCCTTTTCTCCTTGAAGCTAAGTAGGATGAGAGGTGACCTGATAGAGGTGTACAAGATGATGACAGGTATTGATCATGTGGATAGTCAGAGGCTTTTTCCCAGGGCTGAAATGGTTGCCACAAGAGGACACAGGTTAAAGGTGCTGGGGAGCAGGTACAGAGGAGATGTCAGGGGTATGTTTTTTACTTAGAGAGTGGTGAGTGCATGGAATGGGCTGCCGGCAACAGTGGTGGAGGTAGATACGATAGGATCTTTTAAGAGGCTTTTAGATAGGTTTATGGAGCTTAGTAAAATACCAGGGCTATATGTAAGCCTAGTAATTTCTGAGGTAGGGCCATGTTCGGCACAACTTTGTGGGCTGAAGGGCCTGTACCATGCTGTAGGTTTTCTATGTTTCTATGTAGTCCTCCTTCAAAGGACTTCAGGGGCTTTCTTTCCCCATCATCAATGCTGCCTTCACCCCATCCTCCTGCCCCCCCCACAGGATTATTGTCCTCACCTACTGCTCCACTAGCCTCCGCGTTCAGCACGTAATTGCCCATAACTTCAGCCATCTCCAATGGGATTCCACAACCAAGCAAATCTTTTTTCTCCTCCCCCCCACCCCCGGTGTGGTCTCCTGTATATTGGTGAGACCCGATGTGCTTTGGGAGAGCACATCTGTCTGCCAGAACATGTGATCTCCAGGTGACCACCCACTTCAATTCTACTTCCCATTCCAACATACCAGTCCATGTCTTCCTCTGCTGTAGATAGATAGATAGATAGATAGATAGATAGATAGATAGATAGATAGATAGATACTTTATTCATCCCCATGGGGAAATTCAACTTTTTTTTCCAATGTCCCATACACTTGTTGTAGCAAAACTACTTACATACAATACTTAACTCAGTAAAAAAAATATGATATGCATCTAAATCACTATCTCAAAAAGCATTAATAATAGCTTTTAAAAAGTTCTTAAGTCCTGGCGGTAGAATTGTAAAGCCTAATGGCATTGGGGAGTATTGACCTCTTCATCCTGTCTGAGGAGCATTGCATCAATAGTAACCTGTCGCTGAAACTGCTTCTCTGTCTCTGGATGGTGCTATGTAGAGGATGTTCAGAGTTATCCATCATTGACCGTAGCCTACTCAGCGCCCTTCGCTCAGCTACCGATGTTAAACTCTCCAGTACTTTGCCCACGACAGAGCCCGCCCTCCTTACCAGCTTATTAAGACATGAGGCGTCCCTCTTCTTAATGCTTCCTCCCCAACACGCCACCACAAAGAAGAGGGCGCTCTCCACAACTGACCTATAGAACATCTTCAGCATCTCACTACAGACATTGAATGACGCCAACCTTCTTAGGAAGTACAGTCGACTCTGTGCCTTCCTGCACAAGGCATCTGTGTTGGCAGTCCAGTCCATGAGGCCACACTCAGATTCAAGGAGCAACACCTTATATTTTGTCTGGGTAGCCTTCAACCTGATACCATGAACATCGATTTCTCGAACTTCAGTAATTGGCCCCATCTCTCCTTCACCATTCCCCATCCTTGTTTCCCTCTCTCACATTATCTCCTTGCCTGTCCATCACCTCCCTCTGGTGCTCCTCCAACTTCCATGTCTTCCATGGTCTTCTACTCTCTTCCCCTTGTCTAGCCCTTTACCTTTTCCACCAAACCTCCCCAGCTCTTTACTTATTCCCTCGCCCTCTCCTGATTTCAGCAGTCATCTTGTTCTTTTCCTCCCCTCCCACCACCTCCTACCTCCGAACCCTGATCTAGTTCTGATGTAGGGTCTCGACCCAAAAAGTTGACTGCTTACTCTTTTCCATAGATGCTGCCTGGTCTGCTGTTTCTCCAGCATATTGTGTATGTTGCTTGGATTTCCAGTAACTGCAGACTATCTCATGTTTGTGATCTCTCCGTGGCTGATGCACTATGTCTTGAATTTCCTTTTCGACTTTTTACGAAATGAAAAGACAAGCTGACGCAGTTACATTTGACGTGTTCTTCATGCATCAAATCTCTGGGACGAGGTAGAATGACATTGGTAGTTAACCTCCATCCTCCCTGCTCATGTCAACGTTATGGGTCAGTTTCACTGCTTCTAAAGGGTTGTGTGTCACACTGCTGGGTTGTTAGAGTACACCACAGTTGGTCATGAAGGACTTAAAGTACAAAAGAAAACATTGAACTTCAATGAGTCAAGGACAGTTGAAGTAGAGAAATCAGTCTGACTTCTTGCCATGAGATCAAAGTAATGGGGTCTGCCATTTTGTGAAGCTCTTCTGTAACCTCCATTCTGTGAACTGGTTGATGAACTGAATCTTGCTATGGGATAAGCTAATCTGAGCAATTCAACCTGGACACAAGAAAGATGCAAAAATAGGTGGAGGCACATGCAGTTTTGAGGAAATCGAGAGGCTACAGAAGGATTTAGATAGATAAGGAGAATGGGCAAGGAAGTGGCAGATGGAATACAGTGTCAGGAAGTGTATGGTCATGTACATTGGTGATGAAATTGAAGGGTTGACTATTTTCTAAATGGAGAGAAAATACAAAAATCTGAGGTGCAAAGGGATTCCCGAAAGGATAATTTGTAGGTTGATACTGATGTGAGGAAGGCAAAAGCAATGTTAGAATTTGTTTCAAGAGGACTACAACATAAATGCAAGGATGTAATATTGAGACTTTATCAGGCACTGGTGAGGCCTTGCTCGGAGTACTGTGGGCAGGTTTGGGCCCATTATCTTAGAAAGGATCTGTTGAAACTGGAGAGGGTTCAAAGGATTTTCATGAAAATGATTCCAGGATTAAACGGCTTGTCTGATGAAGAGTGATTGATGGCTCTGGGCCTGTATTCAATGGAATTCAGAAAAATGAACGGTAACATAATTGAAACCTGTCGAATGGTGAAAGGCCTTGACAGAATGGATGTGGAGAGGATGTTCTCTATGGTGGAAGAGTCTAAGACCAGAGGACACAGCCTCAGAATAGAGATGTATCCTTTTAGAATGGAGATGAAGAGGAATTTCTTTACCTGAAGAGTAGTGAATCTATAAAATGTGTTGCCACAGGCAGCTGTGGAGACTAAGTCTTTATGTATATTTAAGGCAGAGGCTGAATGATTCTTGATTGGTCAGGGCATGGAAGGATATGGGAAGAAGGCAGGAAATTAAGGCTATAAAGAAAAATAGATCAGCCATGATGGGGCAAACTCGACGGGCCAAATGTCCTCATTCTGCTCCTGTACCTTGTGGTGTTGGAACAGCCTCTCATTCAATGTCAGCGAGAGCAAGGAGCTGATTTCTGACTTTAGGAGGAGGAAACTGAAGGTCTCTGAGCCAGTCCTCCACAGGGATCAGAAGTTTTGTTCACTGTGGAGAAAGGCACGTAGCCTGGGGAATTCAGGGAAGAGGATGATAATGACCTGAAACATGACAAACGAGGAGGTGCTGTCAGTCTCAGACACATAAATCTGAATAAATCCCTGGGGCCTGACCAGGTACATCCTCGGACCTTGTGGGGATACAGCGAAGAAATTGCTGGGACCACAGCTGAGATATTTGGAACATTACATGGAACAGTACAGCACAGGAAAAGGCCATTCAGCAAGGGATCCCAGGTCAAATATTTGCTTGTGGTAGGAGGCAGAGAGTGGCAGTGGAGGATTGCTTTGCAGATTGGAGGACTGTGATTAGTGCTGTGCTGTGAGGATCGATGGTCAGTTACTATTATTTGTCATTTATAGTAATGATTTACATGACAGGTTGGTGCCATGATCAGTAAATTTATGGATGTGAGGCATGAGGGGAATATTTAAGAAGAGCTGAAGGAAAGCATTTTTCACACAGAGGATGGAAATAGCTGCAAGTGGAGCTGGTAGAGACAGGTACCACCACAATGATTAAAGACAGTTAGACAAGCACATGGGGAGGAAAGGTTTAGACAGAGACAGACAAACAGGAGGACACTGATGGTCACCTTTGCTGCCATGGACGAGTGGGGTCAAAGGGCATGTTTCAATTGTGTATTTTACAAAAACAAAATCTATGGAAACAATCTGTTACACAAATGGGGAACCAGGACACTAGTCACATCATTACGATTGCATTGTCCACCTAGAGTCATGTTTTGTTTTCTGTGTGCACGGCTTGTCCAGGGCCCAGGCACGCAGCTGAAAGTTGGCGGTTTGTTTTATATAAACACAGTCTGAGTTCCTCATAGAATAAACATCACAGAAGATTCAAACTCCATCAAACAATCTGCCTGTGCACTTTACTGTCAGTGGGTTTAAGTCCAAAAATGGTCCATGTGGGGTCCTGGTGAGAGCAGACTTGAACACCCAACATGACCCAACAGCAAGTAGTAGTGTCATCTGGACCTTGAAATTGCAAGTTCAAACTTAAACTCAGAGTAACACTTTAGAGGGTAAAAGTACTTTTTCTTATTGCAAGTGGATTCAATAGTAGTCTTGCTGAAATCATTTTCATCTAATTATCAAATAGTCAATCGGATAATCGTATCTCTTTTGTGTTCTGATAAATAGACAATTATATGGATGATTTGGATGAGAATGTGGGGACCTGATCAGTAAGCTTGCAGATGACACCAACGTTTTTGGTGTGGTGGACAGTGAAGATGCTTACAGCAGAAGATCAACTGGGAAAGTGGACAAGGAACGGCAGAAGGAATTCAACTCAGACAAGTGTGGGATGTTAAGCCAGTGGATGTCAGGCCCTTGGGGAGTGTTGAAGAACAGAGATACTGATGGAAACAAGTACATCATTGCCAGAGTGAAGATATGGGTAGGGAAAGTGGAGAAGGCATTTGATACTCTTGTCTTCATCAGATAGTGTATGAAGTGCCAGAGATGTCATGGCATGGTGTAACTGTGCAACAGATAGGTGAAAACGCACTCAGAGTACTGTGCAGAATTTTGGTTGCTTGGCGGTAGCAAGCATAACATTAAGCTGGAAATGGTGCCGATAATTTTCATTATGATGTTGTCAGAACTACATCTTGAATGATATCAGAGGAACCGGCTAGGGTGTCAGAGGAGCCCATCGGGATAACAGAGGAAGCTGTTGGGGTGTCAGAGGAGCCTGTTAGGATATAAACATATTCTGTCGATATGTTTGGATGAGCCGGTTTGGGTACAAGTGAGTGTCCTGTCTGCAGACTGTGCTGACAGCTACCCGGAAGCATCGGAGATTGTCCTGGGCATTTCACTTGCAATCACAAGACTGTCGGACAGTGATAATATAAATTGCCGTGTGTCTGTTACCCCTGTCTGGTGAAGGGACAGCCGACATTGGATCTGTGTAGCCTCAGATGTTGTGAGAACTAGGCCTCAGGCTTTGGTTGTGCCTGCTGCTGCAGACCAGGTGACGGTCTGGAAGCGTTACAGCATAGTTGAGCTTGGCTCGGCTGGGGCCTGGCCTCTCACATTGGTGCTGCCCTCTTGTGTTCAAGCGGTGGAATGATGAACTAGATTGCTATTGCCTCTACAGACTGCCAAGAGACTGTACTGTCGATTGCTGGACCATGTCGCTCAGGGTCATGAACGATATATGTTATTTTTGAGTGAATATGTTTCTTTCTATATTTTGAGTTAAGGTACTTGCTATCTCTGAATGTTTGCTTGCTATTTTGAATGTTTTGCATGTTGGCCATAGAACAATACATGCCCGTTTGCCAACAAAGCTGTGCCGAACATATCCTTACCTGAGAATTTTCCTAGAGTTACCAATAGCCCTCTGTTTTTCTAAGCTCCCTTTACCTGTCCAGGAGTCTCTTAAAAGACCCTATCGTATCTGCCTCCACCACCATTGCTGGCAGGCCATTACACACACTCACCACTCTCTGTGTAAACAACTTACCCCTGACATTTCCTCTGTAGCTATTTCCAAACACCTTAAAACTGTGCCCTTTCATGCTAGCCATTTCAGCCCTGGGAAAAAGCCTCTATCTACACAGTCAATGCCTCTCATCATCTTATAAACATCTATCAGGTTACTTCTCATTCTCTGTTGGTCCAAGGAGAAAAGGCCGAGTTCACTCAACCTATTCTTATAAGGCATGCTTCCCAATCCAGGCAACATCCTTGTAAATCTCATCTGCACCCATTCTATGTTTTCCACATCACTTCTATAGTGAGGCAACCAGAACTGAGCACAGTTCTCCAAGTGGGGTCTGACCAAGGTCCGATTTAGCTGCAACGTTACCTCTCGGCTCCTAAACTCAGTCCCATGATTGATGAAGGCCAATGCACCGTATGCCTGCTTACCCACAAGGTCAACCTGCGCAGCAGCTTTGAATGTCCTATGGACTCGAACCCCAAGATCCCTCTGCTCCTCCACACTACCAAGAGTCTTACCATTAATATTATATTCTGCCCTCATATTTGAACTACCAAAATGAACCACCTCACACTTATCTGGGTCATCTGCCACTTCTCAGACCATTTTTACATCCTATCAATGTCCCGCTGTAACCTCTGACGGCCCTCCACACTATCCACAACACCCCCAACCTTTGTGTCATCAGCAAATTTACTAACCCATCCCTCCACTTCCTCATCCAGGTCATTTATAAAAATCACGAAGAGAAGGGGTCCCAGAACAGATCCCCGAGGTACACCACTGGTCACTGGCCTCCATGTAGAATATGACCCATCTACAACCAGTCTTTGCCTTCTGTGGGCAAGCCAGTTCTGGATCCACAAAGCAATGTCCTCTTGGATCCCATGCCTCCTTACTTTCTCAATAAGCCTTGCATGGGGTACCTTATCAAATGCCTTGCTGAAATCCATATACACTACATCTACTGCTCTGCCTTCATCAATGTGTTTAGTCACACCCTCAAATAATTCAATCAGGCTCGTAAGGCACGACCTGTCCTTGACAAAATGCCGACTATTTCTAAGTTCGGTACAGCTTTGTGGGCCGAGGGCTGTATGGTCAGTAGGTTTTCTATGTTTCTATTGTGCCTCTCCAAATGTTAATAAATTCTGCCTCTCAGGATCCTCTCCATTGACTTACCAACCACTGAAGTTTAGTTGTATCTATGTTTGGTTTGAATAAAAATTAAACTTGATTTCATGACGAGAAACCGGATCAACCTGGGCATTTTTTGCCTGAAACAAATGACGCTGAGGACTGACCTTATTGTGGTTTATAAAATCACAAGATGCACAGGTAAAGTGGATGGTTACTGTCCTTTTCCAAGGGTCACAGAGTCTAAACCTGGAGGGCAGACTTTAAGGTGAGGGAAAAAGTGGTGAATTTGTGGAACGAGCTGCTCGAGGATGGTCTAATTAAAACATTTGAAAGACAACAAATTACATCATAGGTTAACTGTTTGATAGGAAAGATTTCGAAGGATGAGGACCAAATGTCAGCAAATGAGTCATGTTCAGGGTAACGGTTTGGGTTGCAGAGATATTTTTGTCCAAAAGGCCTGTATCTGCATCTAATCAGGAAGAGCAGGAGCTTACAGCACAGCAGGTCTGCACGGGGTGAAGTCAGGAAGTTTTCCTGCAGCCCTGTCAGAAATCTCAGTGTATCTGACACCTCTCAATGTCATGTTGCATCAGAATCCCCATCTTACTGAGAACGTTTGCCTGACCATTATTTATACTCCACCACAGGATAGAACATAATACAGTAAATGCAGGAACAGGCCCTTCAGCCCGGCATCTCTGTCCTGACCATTTATTTATTTATGTTTTCACCCTCCTCCTCTGTACCTCTATTTATTGACCAGCGCCTTTGAAGCTCCCTTAATTCAGTCAGTCTACAAACATCAGGAACAGAATTGAGAGAGGCCATTGAACCTCTCACCTGTTCTATTAAGTCAAGTCAAGTCAAGTCACTTTTTATTGTCATTTCGACCATAACTGCTGGTACACAGTACACAGTAAAAATGAGACAATGTTTGTCAGGACCATGGTGCTACATGAAACAATACAAAAACTACACAGAACTACGTAAAAACAACACAGAAAAAAAACAACTACCTACCCAGGACTGCATAAAGTGCACAAAACAGTGCAGGCATTGCAATAAATAATAAATAAGACAATAGGCACAGTAGATTCAGATTCAGTTTATTATCATTTAGAGACCACAAATGCAATGCAGTTAAAAAATGAGACAACGTTCCTTCAGAATGATATCACAAAAGCATATGACAATACAGACTACACCAGAAAATCCACATAACGTTTGGCAATCCCCAATCCAGAGTCCGGAGAGGCTGCTGCATATTAATATCGCGCTACCGTCTTAGCGCGTTCCCCAGAAAGGAGCTTCAAATCCACCAGACAAAACAAGACCAAAAACTAAAGCTGCAAGACCTGCACAAAACCACATAATTACAACATATAGTTACAACAGTGCAAACAATAGCATAATTGATAAAAAACAGACCATGGGCACAGTAAAAATAGTCCAAAGATGTTAAAGGATTATAAGTTCAAAAGAAATCACCACACAGTTTCCACAGGTCCCCAGGGTCCCGACAGACTCGCCATCCCACGCCGGCGGCAGAAGGGAATACCCCCGCTATGGACTTCCACGGCGCTGCCCGACTCAGTCTCGCAGACGCAGCACACACCGAAAGTGACCTGACCGCAGCGGACCAAGTCCATTGAATTTCCAAGCCAACGACCATCCCCTCCGGCACAGCTTCTCCGAGCACCGTCCTTTGCCGAGCGTAATAAGATGACAGTAGGGCAAGGTGTCAGTCCAGACTCTGGGTATTGAGGAGTCTGATAGCTTGGGGCAAGAAACTGTTACATAGTCTGGACGTGAGAGCCCGAATGCTTCGGTGCCTTTTCCCAGAGGGCAGGAGGGAGAAGAGTTTGTATGAGGTGTGTGTGGGGTCCTTCATAATGCTGTTTGCTTTGCAGATGCAGTGTGTGGTGTAAATGTCCGTGATGGCGGGAAGAGAGACCCTGATGATCTTCTCAGCTGACCTTACTATCCGCTGCAGGGTCTTGCGATCCGAGATGGTGCAATTTCTGAACCAGGCAGTGATGTAGCTGCTCAGGATGCTCTCAATACAACCCCTGTAGAATGTGATGAGGATGGGGGGTGGGAGATGGACTTTCCTCAGCCTTTGCAGAAAGTAGAGACGCCACTGGGCTTTCTTTGCTATGGAGCTGGTGTTGAGGGACCAGGTGAGGTTCTCCATCAGGTGAACACCAAGTAATTTGGTGCTCTTAACGATCTCTACCAAGGAGCCGTCGATGTTCAGCGGGGAGTGGTCGCTCTGTGCCCTCTGAAGTCAACAACCATCTCTTTTGTTTTGTTCACATTCAGAGACAAGTTGTTGGCTCTGCACCAGTCTGTTAGCCGCTGCATCTCCTCTCTGTAAGCTGACTCGTCGTTCTTGCTGATGAGACCCAGCACGGTCGTGTCATGGGTGAACTTGATGTGGTTCGAGCTGTGTGTTGCAGCATAGTCGTGGGTCAGCAGAGTGAACAGCAGTGGACTGAGCACACAGCCCTGGGGGGGCCCCGTGCTCAGTGTGATGGTGTTGGAGATGCTACTCCTGATCTGGACTGACTGAGGTCTCACAGTCAGGAAGTCTAGGATCCAGTAGCAGAGGGAGGTATTCAGGCCCAGTAGGTTCAGCTTTCCAATCAGCTTCTGAGGGATGATTGTGTTGAATGCTGAACTGAAGTCTATGAACAGCATTCAAACGTACATGTCTTTTTTGTCCAGGGGGCTTAGGACCAGTGGAGGGTGATGGCAATGGCGTTGTCTATTGAACGGTTGGGACGATACGCAAAATGCAGGGGTCCAGTGAGGGGGGCAGCAGGGTCTTGATGTCCCTCATGACGAGCCTCTTGAAACACTTCATGATGATGGATGTGAATGCAACGGGACAGTAGTCATTTAGGCAGGACACTGAAGACTTCTTCGGCACGGGGACGATGATGGCGGCCTTGAAGCATGTTGGAACGGTGGCGCTGCTCAGGGAGATGTTGAGGATGTCAGTGAGAACATCTGCTAGCTGGTCTGCACATCCTCTAAGCACTCTGCCAGGAATATTGTCTGGTCCAGCAGCCTTCCGTGGGTTGACCCTGCACAGGGTTCTCCTCACATCGGCCACGGTGAGACACAGCACCTGGTCATTTGCAGGAGGGGTGGACTTCCTCGCCACCATGTTATTTTCTGTCTCAAAACGAGTGTAGAAGTTGTTCAACGCATCTGGGAGGGAGGCATCCCCAGCACAGTCAGGTGATGTTGCCCTGTAGTTGGTGATGTCCTGAATGCCCTTCCACATGCGCCGCGTGTCACCGCTGTCCTGGAAGTGGCTGTGGATTCGCTGGGCGTGTGCACGCTTTGCCCCTCTGATGGGCCACAACAGTTCAGCCCTTGCTGTTGTTAGGGCTGCCTTGTTGCCTGCTCTGAAGGCGGAGTCATGGGTCCTCAGCAGCACACGCACCTCCGCGGTCATCCATGGCTTCTGGTTAGCGCGTATAGTGATGGTCTTGGACAGAGTAACATCATCAATGCACTTGCTGATGTAGCTGGTCACTGATGCCATGTACTCCTCTAAGTTGGTAGAGTTGACATCGTTTGCAGCCTCCCTGAACATGAGCCAGTCAGTGTGCTCAAAGCAGTCTTGAAGAGCAGAGATGGCTCCTGCTGGCCAGGTTTTCACCTGCTTCTGAACTGGTCTGGAGCGGTTCACCACTTCACGGTGCTGATGCAATTTCCACTGAGTCCCCATTCCATTCGCATCCAAACTTCTACCCAGTCAGTTGAGATTGGAAGCAACATCCCCTCCAAAATCTCCATCAGAACAGGTGCATCACAAGGCTGTGTGCTTCGCTCCCCCCACCCCCAGATATACTCGCTTTACAATGGTGACTGTGAGGTGAAGCACTACTGCAATGCCACATTTAAGTTTGACAGCACACTGCTGTTGGTCAAATTGAATTTGGCGATGAATCAGCAGAGAGGAGGGCGTTTGAAAATCTGGCTGAGTTGTGTCACAACAACAATAGACAACAGGTGCAGGAGTAGGCCATTCGGCCTTTCGAGCCGGCGTTGCCATTCACTGTGATCATGGCTGATCATCCACTATCAGTACCCCATTCCTGCCTTCTCCCCATATCCCTTGACTCCGCTATCTTTAAGAGCTCTATCTAACTCTTTCTTGAAATTCAACCTCTCATTCAATGTCAGCAAGAGCAAGACCTTAGGGGGAGGAAAGAGCAGCCAGTCCTCATCAGGGATCAAAGGTCAGCAACCTTAAATTCCTCCATGTTAACATTTCAGAGGATCTGTCCTGGGCAATTACATGGAATGCACAGTTAAGTTTGCAAGATTCAGCATGGCATCTAAAACCTTGAAAAACTTATGCAGTTGTGTGGTGGAGAGTTCATTCAGTGGTTGCACCATGGCTTGGTATGGAAACACCAAAGCCCTTGAATGGGAAATCCTACAAAAAGTAGTGGATACGGCCCAGTACATCATAGGTAAAACCCTCCCCATAATGGAGCATATGGAGCCCCACTAGCCAGATCATGCTCTCTTCTCACTGCTGCGACCAGGAAAAAGGTGCATGAGCCTCAGGACCCACACCACCATGTTCAGGAAGAGTTATTACACCTCAGCCATCAAGCTCTTGAACCAGAGGGAATAACCTTACTCAAATATACTCGCCCCGTCACTGAACTGTTCCCACAACCTACTGAATCACTTTCAAGGACTTTTCAGTTCATCTTCGTGACAAATTTTTAAAAACTTTTTTTCTTTAGTATTTGCACAGCTTGTTGTCTTCTGCACATTGTTTTCTTTGTCCATCCTGTTGGGTGTGGATTTTCATTGATTCCATTATGGTTCTTTGATTTAATGAGTATTTCCACAAAAAATCAAATCTCAGGATTGTACATGGTGACAGGCTTATAGAACATAGAATAATACAGCACATTATAGGCCCTTCGGTCCACAATGTTATGTCGACCCTCAAACCATGCCTCCCATATAACCCCCACCTTAAATTCCTCCATATACCTGTCTAGTAGTCTCTTAAACTTCACTAGTGTATCTGCCTCCACCACTGACTCAGGCAGTGCATTCCACGCACCAACCACTCTCTGAGTAAAAAAACTGCCTCTAATATCCCCCTTGAACTTCCCTCCCCTTACCTTAAAGCCATGTCCTCTTGTACTGAGCAGTGGTGTCCTGGGGAAGAGGCGCTGGCTGTCCACTCTATCTATTCCTCTTAATATCTTAATATACTTTGATAATAAATTCACTTTGGATATATAAATTTGCCGATGTCACAACTATTTTTGGTGGAATTTCAGATGGTGATGAGGAGTACAGGAGTGAGATAGATCAGCAAGTTGAGTGGTGTTGCAGCTACAACCTTGTACTCAACATCATTAAGACAAAGGAGTTGATTGTGAAGGGGAAGTCGAGGGAACACACACCAGT
This sequence comes from Hemitrygon akajei, assembly GCF_048418815.1. Classification (NCBI taxonomy): domain Eukaryota; kingdom Metazoa; phylum Chordata; class Chondrichthyes; order Myliobatiformes; family Dasyatidae; genus Hemitrygon; species Hemitrygon akajei. Next base: position 114,671,828 of record NC_133135.1, on the reverse strand, counting down.
CCTCATCGTGGGATCAGAAGTGAAAAGGGTGAGCAGTTTCCATTTCCTGCCTATCAACATCTCTGAGGAACTATCCTGGGCCCAACATATTGATGCAGTTACAATGAAGGCACAACATCGGCTATATTTCATTCGGAGATTGAGGGGAATCGGTCTGTCACTGAAGACATTTGGAAATTTCTACAGATGTACTGTGGAGAGCATTCTAACTGGTTGCATCACCATCCGGTATGGAGCGGCCACTGCACAGGATCAGAAACTGCTACAGAAAGTTGTAAACGCAGCCTGCTACTTCATGGACACTGGACTCCACAGCATCCAGAACACATTCAAAAGATGATGCCACAAAAAGGTGGCATCCATCATTAAGGACCCCCATCACCCAGGACTTGCCTTCTTCCTATTGCTACCATCAAGGATGATGTTCAGAATTCTCAAGTCACAATCAATGTTTCAAGGACAATTTCTTCCCCTCTGCCATCAGATTTCTAGATGGACAACGAACCCATAAACACCTCCTCAGGATTTCCCACTGTCTTTTCCCAATCCTTTAATTTTAATTTTATACATACTTATTGTAATTTACAGTTTTTATTACTATGTATTACAATGTCACAAAACAGCAAATTTCACCATATATGCCAGTGATATTCAACCTGATTCTGATACAACAGCACACACCGCTGGGCTCAGACATACAACACTCCCATAATCCTCCCTTTCTGACACCCTGCTTGCTCCGTGCCCACTGGCATGAAGCTCAAACTGTTGCAACTTCTGCCCTTTAAATCATGGCTGAGGCTGTGTTGTATCTGTTCACTGTTTGAGTTTGATATTAAATGTGGAGCATTGAATGGGAAGGAAGGTTTGAATACATGAATAAAGATCTCCTCTGAAGATATACGGGGTCCTGGTGGAACACTATGCAAATGTCTGGTCTCCCTCCCAGCGTCTGCTTGTGGATGAAGTGAAGGTTTCCCAGATTGATTTGGAGGGTGGGGGTGAGGTAGTGTCCTCAGGGAGATTACACTGACTGGGCCTGTCTCAAAATTAGAGAAATAGCAAGTGGTCAGACTGAGACAGACAGAGTCTCACAGGGTAGAGGCAGGAATGATGTTTCCATTAGCTGGGGTGAGGAACCAGGGTCACAAAATCCAAGATCAGCTCAGCAGTACTGAAATGAGGAGAACTTCCCTCACCCAGAGTGCAGTGAGTCTTTGGAGTTTTCTCCACAAGGTTTCTAAATTCAAACCACAAATTTAGGGGCTCTGCAATGTGGGAAGTGGTGCTGAGGTCAAAGACCAGGCATGTTCTGAGTGAAGGGCAGAGCAGGCGCAAGGGGCCGAACACCCTGCTCCTGTTTCTTGTTTTCTAAAGTCCATTTACCTTTGCGCCTTGTTCTCCCTTGGCCTTCAGCCTGTCCGATTGCACGAGGGAGCAGCTCATAGAAAAGTCACCACATTCAACACTGAGATTCATTTTCTTGCGGACATACTCAGCAAATCTATAGAAAAGTAACAATAACAGGATCAATGAAAGATCAACCAGAGTGCCGAAGACAACAAACTGTGCAAATGCAAATATAAATAAATAGCAATAAATAACTGGAACATGAAATAACCGCAGCGGCTGCTGATGGATCTCTGGAGCCCTCACTGCTCCCCTGTGCAATCCAACAGACTGAAGGCCAAGGGAGAACACGGCGCAAAGGTAAACTCGTGCATCAATTAACATGAAACAGGTTCAGGAGTTGCCATTTGGCCCCTCACGCTGATTCTGGCCTTCACTCAGAACATGCCTGATCTTTTACCTCAGTGCCACTTTCCATCATGACTAAGCCCATAAATATGTCTTTTGAAAATAGAAACCTTGTGTAGAAAATTCCAAAGATTCACTGCACTCTGGGTGAGGAAATTTCTCCTCGTCTCAGTCCTCCTGAGGTGACCTGGGATTTTGAGTCTGTGACCCCTGGTACCACACCCAGCTGGAGGAAACATTATTCCTGCCCCAACCATGTCAATATCCTGTGAGAGTGTGTCTCTCATATTTCTCTAATTCTGAGACAGGCCCAGTGCGATCTGTCTCAGTCAAACCACCACTTATTTCTCTAATTCTGAGACAGGCCCAGTGTGATCTGTCTCAGTCAAACCACCACTTATTTCACTAATTTTGATACAAGCCCAGTGTGATCATTGGTTGTGGGAGCATCTTAATGGATGGTAAGTTATCCTCTGTTGTTCAAGAGCCTGATGGTCGAGGGGTAGTAACTGATCCTGAACCTGATGGTGTGAGTCCAGGGGCTCTTGTGCCTTCTACCTGATAGCAGCAGCAAGAAGAGAGCCTGCCCTGGGTGTTGAGCATCTGTGATGATGGATGCTGCTTTGTTACGACAGTGTTTCATGTAGATGTGCTCTATGTTTGGGTGGACTCCACCCGTGATGTACCGGGCCGAATCCAAAACCTTGTGTAGGTTCACCAGGAGGGCAATGAACTACTTTATTCATCGTGCTTTCGATGTGAACTTGTGTTCATGAAGTTGGTTACAGTTCTTTCAGACCAGCAGCTTTGACGTCAAGAACATCAGGCAGTGGACAGCATGAAATATCCTGCAGAAGGACTGGATGGGCACAGTGGAGTAGTTCCCTGAGCAGACATTCCAGATCATCAGGCAGAATGCCTCATCACCAGATCTCACCAACCGCACCCAGACCTTACCTGGCCGGCAGCGAGAGGGGCCCTCCCAGTCTGATCCTTGCTGCATGCCCAGAGATCACTCCCACAGCGCGTTGCCCCGAGATTACTGCAGTGGAGGGGGAGATAGTCACTCACCTCTTTGCGGACTGTGGGTTGGCGAAGATATGTGGAGAAAGATGCAAGGGCCTGTGACACAGCAGCTGTGTGACAGAAGGATCACTGATCTTCAGGTAAAGGCATTGCATGGTTTATCCTTGTGAATATTTTATGGTGAATAAAGTTTATTTTGATATATATGAACTTCTGGGCTCTGTCCAGTATTGTGGAAATTGGCCTTCATTGCAGCTGGGACAGGCATGGGTAAAGTCAGAAAGTTTATTCAGTACTCCACAAAGAAATAACGTTTTCTACCCTGATACATAGGATGTCCAGTCCTGTGTTTTTTCCTGCAGCCACAGGTCGGTCATCACCACTGCATCTGTCTCCTCACAGTACAGTATTCTCTCCACATCCTCAGTTTCATGGCATGAACTAATTTAAAATTTGCTTTCAATATTAACTTAACTACTGTTTTACACCCTAGTCTGACTCTCATGAACCTCGAGAAAAATCAGAAAGTGCTGTTGGACGAACTCAACGGGTCAGGCAGCATCTGTGGAGGGAAATGGACAATCGACATTTCTGGTTGAGACAGACCACATGAAGGATCTCAACCCGGCAAAGTCGATTGTATATTTCCCTGCAACGATGCTGCCTGACCTGCTCAGTTCCACCAGCAGATTCCAGCATCTGTGCACATCCATCATATCCTGAGACTGCAGCGCGTGTAGTGGACACTCGCGGTACTGCAGGGGATCAGCAGCTCCCCGAAAGTGAATTTGTTCTGAATCAGGAAGTGCTGGGAGTTGCATGGCTTCGAAAAGACAGGCCGAGAATTGGACCGAGGAGGTAATTTGTCCCATCTGCCTGGATTTCTTCACCGACCCGATCATACTGGAGTGCGGGCACAACTTCTGTCGCTCTTGTGTCACACGATGTTGGGCAACGGAGAAGAGAAACGCCTGCCCGGACTGTAGAGAGGTATTTGCTGACGGCACCCTCAGGGTCAATCGGGTTTTAGCAAATCTGGCTGAAAAAGCTCGAAATCTAAACCTGAATCCGAAAGGGAAGAAAAGTAAACGTCAGTGCGAAGAACATGAGGAAGAACTGAAGCTGTTTTGTGAAACGGACAAGACACTGATCTGTCTGATTTGTAGAGATGCGCAGGAACACAGAGAGCACCGCTTCATGCCGATTAAAGAAGCTGTTAAAACCTACATGGTAAAAACTAACGCTAGTTTAATACTTAACCCGTTTCCTTTGTCCTACATACCATCACATGAGCGTCCAAACCGAACACATCATTCTCTGCAACTTCCGCCATCTCCAACGGGATTCTACCATCTATCCCGTCTCACAGCCCATCCCACACCCAACAACTCTCCGATCTCTGAAGGTATCGCTCTCTACGCACTGATCTCCCGCCTGGCACTGATACCTGCAAGCGGGACAAATTCTACACCTAACTCCTCCACTTTCTCCCTCGTCACCATCCAGTGCCCCAAACAGCCCCATTTCCTCCCGTTTCTTCCTTCGTCGATTGTTCTACTCGTATTAGATTCCTTCTTCTTCAGCTCTTTGCCTCTTCCACCTGTCCCCTGTCAGCTTCTCACTTCATCACCCTCCCCCACGTTGTCTCATCAATCACCTGTCAGTTGGTTCTCATCCCCAACATTTTCATTCTGGCTTCTGTCCCATTCCCTCCCAGTCCTAATGAAGGGTCTCATCCTGAAACACCAACTGTTTATTTCCCCTGAATAAATGCTGCCTGACTCACTGAGTTCCTCTGGCATTTTGTGGGATAATCGGGTTTGATCGCCTGTTTCCTTTGTTGCATCTTTGTTTCTCTTTCCTTCCCTCTCTGACTCCCAGGATCAGCTCAAATCGTCCTTTGACTCACTCACAAAGAAGAAATCAGACTTCCAGGAAAATGAGCAGCAACAGAAAGAGAAGATTTCCAGAGTTCAGGTGAGGCTTCCTGAGCGGAATTTCTGATATTACTGTATAGTTTTGTTCCCTTTAATGCAGAGTAGCAGAGTATCACAGCTCTAGTGACCTGGGTCCAATCCTGAACTCTGGTGCTATCTGTGTGGAGTTTGCATGTTCTCCCTCTGTGACCATGACAGTTTCAGGCACATCCCAAGGACATGCTGGATGAATTGTTAATTACAATTAACCCTGTGAAGGTGGGGAAGGTATGTGAATCAGGCAGGAGTTAATGGGTCAATGAGGAAGAATAGGTTTCAGGAAAATGTGAGGGTATGGGGTTCACAGGAATGTTCTGAGAACTAGCATGGACTTTAATGGACCGAATGGTCAACCTAATGTCATCAGGAAATACAACATAGCAATACAGTAAATTAACCTTTACCTTTCATTCGACAGGAACAGTCACACAGCCTTCAGTCCCACATCACATCTCAGTTTGTGGAACTGCGCCAGATTATCACTGAGAAAGAGCAGAGCTTACTCAGGGATCTCAGGGAGGAAGAGGAGAGGATTTTAAGTTCAATGGAGAAAAATCTTCGAGAGATTCAAGGGAAAGTAAAGTTTATTCAGGAGGAAATCTCAAAGTTAAAGGAACAGATGGATCAAAAAGACAATGTGATATTTCTCAAGGTGAGGGATTATATTTCAATTTGTTTCTGTCAAATGGCACTAAATAAACAGTGGTATATTTGAAATAAACCCAGCACAGCGGCCAATTCTAACAAATGGATTGCCGCTGCTGGCGACCTCGCACGTATTGTTAGACTTGTATGATGCACTCCCAATCACTCCAATAATGACGTTCCAAAATGTCGAAGATATGTATTTGATCATTTATTATCAACATGTAATCTTGAAGCGATGAAACTTAAGCATAATAAATCATAAATTAAGCTGCAACTAAGCGGACAACAAAAGGTAGGATATCTGTCCACCCCCAGCTCAAAACAGCCCAGAACAAAGTACAAATATGAAACATATTGCCTTCACTATTACCATGCCCCACTCACATGACTAGTTGCCATAATAAACATGCAACACAGAACAGATGCATGGCTCCTACACACAGAAATTAAAGATGGTAGTGAAATGTTTCTCACCAGACAATTGATGCAACTATTCATGATTGATGTTGCTCTACAACTTCTGTACATCCCAGGACAAAATGCAATCTACTCTGAAATTACTTACTCTGATCATAGCACAGAGCTGCTTAATTATCACATTCAATATCCTCTAAAACTCCCATCAACACGCAGTTCCAGTCACAGGCTGTGAGTGTGTCTGGTGCGGTGAGTGTGAGGGTCTCTCTGTTAATCAGTGAGAACAAAGTATGTAACTCCTATATCAGATTTATCCTATCCATCCGGTTTACATCAGATTAGGGAAGCCTTCACTGTCTCTTTACTTTTCCTGATAAGCTTTCCATGGGATTATAGTCCATTCTCCATCATAAACAGGCCATTCATTCCATCCTCTCCCATCAATTTCTCTGCTCACAAACCACCTCTCACCTATTCACTACACCCAGAAAAAGTGCCCCAAACTCCATGGTCCTTCATATGTTTATCCAGTTTTCCCATTACATTCAATCTCTGCTGTTCCGCTTCAGCCACTCCTGTGGAAGTGAGTGTGGCATCCTATTCACTAAATTTCTTATGGGATTTATTAAAATCCATCTGGAATTCCATCTCCCCAAAGATGAAAATGCACAACCAGTCCTCTCTTTCCTGTAAGTTTTATCCCCTAAGTAATGATCTAACTTTCAGAAACATTTTTTGTAATTTACCCCGTGGTTCTGTATTGTTCATGTGTGTGAGTCACTGCGGGAGTGGGAAGTTTCAACACCTTGTAATGATTTGGAAGAAATTCAGGATATGGATGGTAAGTCCAAGTCTAATTTGATTTGTGTTTTTATTTATTTCAGGAGGAAGCTTGTCAGAACAGGAGGTAGGACATGCTCTTTACTGAAACCTTGTATGGATTTGTAAAATAGATGAAAATTGCAGTTTATAACCAGCAGTTTAATATTTGCAGGATTGATGATGATGTCCAGGAATTGTCAGTGACAGATGAGGCCCCACTGGCTGAAAAATTTGATCACCCCTATTTGTTGAACACAGTGCTGAGAGAAACACTTGATGCCATTAATCGAGGTAAAACTTACAAAGTTTCATTTCTCCTTGTTCAATTAAGTTCTAATTTGAAGCAAGGATTGGCTGTAATAATGGACTGAAGGGTCACTGAAGTTTATTCCACGTGAACCCCACCGACTGGGAGGCATCACTGGCACATGGTCAGCTGGAGATGTCAGAACTCTGAACACACCAGCACAGGGCCCCAATACAATTAATACACGGGACAGGCAAATGAACCAGTGTGTCTTGATCCCTGGCACACTGCACTAACACGCCAAGACATGAGTTTGAATCCCACCACAGGAGCTGGGAAATTAATACTGATTTGATGGCATTGTAGGGAATAAAAGCAGGTATCATTGTGGTGACTGGGATTGTCAGAAAAATACACAAGTCCTTCATGTGCCTGTGAGTGCAGACTTTGATTGACGCAGGTCTTCCCCATCTTTGGATCTGCAACTCTCACTGTTGTTAAAGAGAAAAAAGGGGAACAGTAGTGATAGGGGACTCAGTTGTCAGGGGAACAGACAGGAGAATCTGTGGACATGAACGTGACACCAAAATGGTATGTTGCCTCCAAGGTGCCATGGTCAGGGATGTATCAGATCTCACCCACAGCATTTTAGAGAGGGAGAGAAAACAGCCAGGTAACTTGGTACATATTGGTACCAATGACATAGGAAGTAAAAGGAAATAGGTCCTGAAAATAGAGTTAAGAGAGCTCAGTAGAAAGCTGAGAAACAGTACCTCTAGGGTTGTAATTTCTGGATTGCGGCCTGTACCACACACCAGGAAGGGTAGAAGCAGGATGATTTGGCAGATTAATGCATGGCTGAGAAGCTGGTGCAGGGGGCAGGGCTTCAGGTTCTTGGATCATTGGGATCTCTTCTGGGGGAGGTATGACCTGTTCAAAGGTGACGGGTTGCACCTGAACCTGAGAGGGACCAATATTCTTGCAGAAACGTTTGTTAGAGCTGTTACGGAGGGTTTAAGCTGATTTGGCAGGTGGGTGTAACTGGAGCGAAGGGACTAGATAGGACTGATGGTAAAAATAAACAAAGATAGCATGCAAACAGACTGTCAGGAAGGGCAGGTAGATACAAAGACAAAATTGCAGCCAGCAGGGTGCGTATCAGTGCATTAGGGATGCAGAATCAAAAAGGGTAGCAAATACAGTATTAAAAATGTTATACCTCAATACACAGGGTATAAGAAATAAGGTGAATAATCTTGTTGCTTGATTGCAGATTGTTGGGGATGAAGTTTTGTCCATCACTGAATCATGGCTGAGGAATGGTTGTGGTAGGAAGTTGAATGTTTAGGACTACACAATTTATCAGTGGTATAAGAAGTTAGGCAGACGGGGTGGCGTGGCTCTGCTGGTAAATCAGTAGAAAGTTGTGACATAGGATTGGAAGATGTTGAATCTTTGTGGGTTGAGTTAAGAAACTGCGAAGGTGAAAAGGACTCTGATGGCAGTTCTATACAGGCATCCCAACAGTAGCTTGGATGTGGACCACAGATTACAACTGGAAACAGAAAAGGCCGATCAAAAAGACAATGTTATGATCGTCATGGGAGATTTCAACATGCAGGTCAATTGGGAAAATCAGGTTGGTCATGGATTTCAAGAGAGTGAATTTGTTGAATGCTATGTGTTGGCTTTTTAGAGTGGTTTGTTGTTGAGCCTACTCAGGGATCAGCTCGACTTGATTAGGTGTTATGTATTGAACTGGAGGTGATTAGGAAACTTAAGGAAAAATAACCCTTAGGAGGCAGTAATCACAACATGATTGAGTTCAACTTGAAATTTGATAAGGAGGAAGTAAAATGTGACATTGTAACATTTCAATGGGGTAAAAGAAATTACAGTGGTATGAGAGAGGAGTTGGCCAAAGCAAATGGAAGGCGATGCTGGCAGTGATGAGAGCACAGCAGAAATGGTGTCGGTTTCTGGGAAAATGAGGAAGGTGCAGGATAGCTGTATTCCCAAAATAACTAAATACTCAAATGGAAAAATAGTTCAACTGTGACAGACAAGGGAAGACAGACAGGCTAGTGTAAAAGCAAAAGAGGGGATACACCAAAGCAAAAAATAGTAGGAAAACAGAGGATTGGGAAGCTTTAAATACTTACAGAGAGCAATTAAAATAATCATTGAGAGGAGAAAAATTAAATTTGAAAGCAAGCTAGCAAACAATATCAAAGTGGATAGTAAAAGTTTTTTTTCCCAAGTATGTAAAGAAAATAAAAGAGATGAGAGTGGAGACAGCACCGCTAGAAAATGAGGCTGGATTTATAATAACGGTGGACAAAGAGATGGCAGATGAACATTTTGCATTAGTCTTCACTGTGGAACACACTAGCACTGTGGCAGATGTTGAAGGGTGTGAGGGAAGAGAAGTGAGTGCAGTTACTGTTACAAGGGAGAAAGTGCTCAAAAAGCTGAAAGACCTAAAGGTACATAAGTCACCCGACCAGATGAACTGCACCCTAGTGTTCTGAAAGAGGTAACAGTAGAGATTGTGGAGGCATTTGAAATCATCTTTCAAAAAAATCATTTGACTCTGGCATGGTTCCAGAGGACTGGAAGATTGCAAATGTTACTGCACTCTTTTAGTAACGAGGAAGGCAGCAGCAAGGAAATTATAGACCACTTAGCTTCACCTCTGTGGTTGGGAAGATGTAGGAGTCAATTGTTAAGTATGAGCATATGGAATACTTGGTGACACAGGACAAGATAGGACAAAGTCAGTATGGTTTTGTCTTGCCTGACAAACCTGTTGGAATTCTTTGAGGAGTTACAAGTAGGATGGATAAAGGGGGTGCAGTAGATGTTATATATTTGGACTTTCAGAAGGCCTATGACAAGGTGCCACACACGAGGCCACTTACTAAGTTAAGAGCTCATGGTATTACAGAAAAGTTATTGGCATGGTTAGACCATTGATTGATTCGTAGGAGGCAGTGAGTAGGGATAAAAGGATCTTTTCCTGGTTGGCTGTCCAGTGACTAGTGGTGTTCCACAGGGGTCAGTGTTGGGACCACTTCTTTTAATGTATACCACTGATTTAGATAATGGAATAGATGGCTTTGTTGCAAAGTTTGCAGATGATACGAAGGTTGGTGGAGGGGCAGATAGTGTTAAGGAAAGAGGTAGGCTGCGGAGGAGTTGGATGAGGAGAATGGGCAAGAAAGTGGCAAATGAAATACAATGTTGGAAAATGCATGATCATGCACTTTGGTAGGAGAAATAATGTGCAGATTATTTTTTTTAATTGTGGAGAAAATACGAAGATCTGAGATGCAAATGCACTTGGGAGACCTTCTGTGGAAATCCTAAAGGGTAACTTGCAGGTAGAGTCAGTAATGAGGAAGGAAAATGCAATGTCAGTATTTAATTCAAGAGCAGGAATGTGATGCTGAGGCTTTATAAGGCACTGGTGAGGCCTCACCTTGAGTATTGTGAACATTTTAAGGCTCTTCATCTAAGAAAAGATGAGCTGGGATTGCAGAGGGTTCAGAGAAGGTTCACAAGGATGATTCTGGGAATTAAAGGGTTATCATACAAGGAATGTTTGAGGGCTCTGAGTTTGTACTTGCTGGAATTTACAAAGATGAGGGGGGATCTCATTGAAGCCTTTTGAATGTTGAAAGGCCAAGACAGAGTAGATGTGGAAAGGATGTTTCCCATTGTGTGGGAGTCTAGGACAAGAGTGCACAACCTCAAGATAGAGGGACATCCATTTAAAACAGATGCGGAGAAATTTCTTAAGCCAGACGGTGGTGAATTTGTGAAATTTATTACTATAGGCATCTGTGAAGGCCAGGTCATAGGGTCTATTTAAGGCAGGGCTTGATAGACATGGCATCAAAGGTTATGGGGAGAAGACCAGGGAGGAGGAGGGAGAAAAGGATCAGCCATGATTGAATGGTGGAGCAAACTTGATGGGCAAAATGGCCTAATTCTGCTCCTATGCCTTATGGTCTTATGGGTTTATGGTTATCAAACCACCACATTGAACCAATGTGAGACTGAGCCTGGACACACCAACCAGCACTGACATCGGTTAAGATTTCATCTCAGGAGAAGCACACACAGCATAACCAGCCTGGTAAAGCTCCTCACTCATAATTAGAAAATAGAAAAGGGAAAGTAAGGTAGTGCAAGACAGGTCCAGATATTTGGAAGGTACTGCCCAGATCCGGGTCAGGATCTGTTCTGCAGTCTTATCACAGTTGGAAAGAAGCTGTTCCCAAATCTGGCCGTATGAATCTTCATGCTCCTGAACCTTCTCCCAGAGGGAAGTGGGACAAAAAGTGTGTTGGCTGGGTGGGTCGTGTCCTTGATTATCCTGGCAGCACTGCTCCGACAGCGTGTGGTGTAAAGTGAGTCCAAGGATGGAAGATTGGTCTGTGTGATGTGCTGGGCTAGGTTCACGATCTTCTGCAGCTTCTTCCGGACTTGGACAGGACAACTTCCATACCAGGTTGTGATGCACCCTAGAAGAATGCTTTCTACAGTGCACCTATAAAAATTAGTGAGGATTTTGGGGAGGATGAGGTAGCCGTGTTTGACAAGGGAAGTCAAAGACATCATAAAAGCAAAAGAGAGGGCATACAATAGACCAAAAATTAACAGGAAGTTGGAGTATCAAAAAGATTTTGATAATCAACAGAAAGCAATTACAAAACCATAAGGAGAGAAAATAAGATATGAGGGAAAGCTTGCCTACAATACTGAAGAGAACACAAAAATGTAAAGAGTAAAAGAGAGGTGAGAGTGGATATTGGATCCCTAGAAAATGACACTGGAGAGGAGAAATCTGAAATAAAGACATGGCAGAGGTACTTATTTAGTATTTTGTGTCAATCCTCACTGTAGAGGATACCAGCTGTATGTCAGAAATGTGAGAGTGTCAGGGGATAGAAATGAATGCTGTTGCTATTTACTAAGGAGAAAGTGCATGGGAAGATCAAAGATCTTAAGGTACCTGGACCAGATGGATTTACACCCCAGTTAGTCGGAAAGAGTTAGCTGAATAGAAAATGGGGGCTTTAGTAATAATCTTTCAAGAATCGCTAGGTCATTCAAGACGACCAGAAATTGCAAAGATCACTTCACTTCTTAAGAAGGCAGAGCAGCTGGGGAAAGAAAATTACAGTGTGTTTGTCTGGATGTGGTGTGCTTGGTGTGTTAGTCTGGATGTGGTGTGTTTGGTGTGTTAGTCTGGATGTGGTGTGTTAGTCTGGATGTGGTGTGTTAGTCTGGATGTGATGTGTTTGGTGTGTTAGTCTGGATGTGGTGTGTTAGTCTGGATGTGGTGTGTTAGTCTGGATGTGGTGTGTTAGTCTGGATGTGGTGTGCTTGGTGTGTTAGTCTGGATGTGGTGTGTTTGGTGTGTTAGTCTGGATGTGGTGTGTTTGGTGTGTTAGTCTGGATAGATAGATAGATAGATAGATACTTTATTCATCCCCATGGGGAAATTCAACTTTTTCCAATGTCCCATACACTTGTTGTAGCAAAACTAATTACATACAATACTTAACTCAGTAAAAAAATATGATATGCATCTAAATCACTATCTCAAAAAGCATTAATAATAGCTTTTAAAAAGTTCTTAAGTCCTGGCGGTAGAATTGTAAAGCCTAATGGCATTGGGGAGTATTGACCTCTTCATCCTGTCTGAGGAGCATTGCATTGATAGTAACCTGTCGCTGAAACTGCTTCTCTGTCTCTGGATGGTGCTATGTAGAGGATGTTCAGAGTTATCCATAATTGACCGTAGCCTACTCAGCGCCCTTCGCTCAGCTACCGATGTTAAACCCTCCAGTACTTTGCCCACGACAGAGCCCGCCTTCCTTACCAGCTTATTAAGACGTGAGGCATCCCTCTTCTTAATGCTTCCTCCCCAACACGCCACCACAAAGAAGAGGGCGCTCTCCACAACTGACCTATAGAACATCTTCAGCATCTCACTACAGACATTGAATGACGCCAACCTTCTTAGGAAGTACAGTCGACTCTGTGCCTTCCTGCACAAGGCATCTGTGTTGGCAGTCCAGTCTAGCTTCTCGTCTAACTGTACTCCCAGATACTTGTAGGTCTGGGTCTTGTAGATGTGGTGTGTTTGGTGTGTTAGTCTGGATGTGGTGTGTTTGGTGTGTTAGTCTGGATGTGGTGTGTTTGGTGTGTTAGTCTGGATGTGGTGTGCTTGGGAAGATGTTGGAATCCAGTATTAAGGATGAGCTTTTGGGTACATGGAGGACAAAATAAAATAGGGCAAAGACAGCATGCCTTCCCTTAAGGGGAAATCTTGCCTGACAAATCCGTTGGAATTCTTCAAGGAACACAAAGCCAAGATAGACAAAGAATGATTTGGATGACAGAATTGTTGCCTTTGTGGCCGGGTTTGAAGATGATATGAAGATAGGTGAAGGGACAAGTTGTGTTGTAGAAGCTCGGAATCTGGGGAAGGACAGAGACAGATCAGGAAAATGGGCAAATAAGTGATAGATGGATTATCGAATAGGGAAGTCATGCATGCACTTTGGTAGAAGGAATAAAGGCATAGATGATTTTGTAAACCGGGAGAAGATTCAAAAATCAGAGGTGCAAAGGGACTTGGGTGTCCTTCTGCAGGATTCCCTAAAGGTTAACTTGCAGTTTGTGTCAGTGGTAAGATCGGCAAACTCACTGTTAGCATTCATTCTGAGAAGATTAGAATACAAGAACAAGGATGTAAATCTGAGCTTTTATTAGGCATTAGTCAGAACACACGTGGAGTATTGTGAGCAGTTTTGGGTCCCTTCTATCGGAAAAGATGTACTGGCATTGGAAAGGGTCCAGGAGGTTCACAAGAATAATTCCAGGAATGAAAGAGTTAACATATGAGGAGTGTTTGATTGTTCTGGGCCTGTACTTACTGGGGTTTAGAAGAATGGCTGATTTATTATCCCTCTCAACCCTATTCTCCCGCCTCCTCCCCATAACTTTTGATGCCCTGACTAATCAAGAAGTTTACCTGTTAACTTCTGGTTTAAAAATCAAACACGAGAAAATCTGCAGATGCTGGTAATCCAGCAGCACAGGTCCTGATGAAGAGTCTCGGCCTGATCTCCCTGAAACCTATCTGGAGAGAGTTGATGTCTGGAGGATGTGGATAGGTCGAGGATTAGATGGCACAGCCTCCGACTGGAGGATGTTCATTTAGAACAGAAACGAGGAGGAATTCCTTTAGCCATAGAATAGTAAATCTGCCACAGGCAGCTGTGGAGGACAAATAATTGAGTATATTTAAAGCAGATCAACACACACAAAATGCTGGAGGATCTCAGCAGGCCAGGAAGCATCTATGGAAAAGAGTAAACAGCCGACGGCTCGGGCTGAAACACTTCATCAGGACCTGTTTTGCTTAAGGGTCTCTGCATTTTCATCCCCTTTCCTAATGAGGGGCTGTGGGCAATGGGATTGTGAGAAAGGGATACTCACCCCCCATCTTTGTCCCCCTCCACCTTCTCATTATGTATACACACTCAGTTCACCCACAGGCTTTCCACCCCTCCCCCACCTGGTTCTGGTTCAATCTGCCATTCATCCCTTCCCTACTGGTTCCCATTATCACCCTCGTTACTGTCTCAAACCTTCACATTTAACACTCCCGAACGTTAACATTGAACGAAGGGCCTGTTTCTGTGCTGAGGGGTCAAGGGTCAGGGGTCAGTCTGTTTAGGATTCTCAGCACCGGGGGTGGGGGTGGGGTTGGGGGTTCTTAGCCATTCAGTTCACAGATCCATCGTCGTACAGCATAGAAATTTGCCCTTTGACCCATCACCTCTGTGCTGACCCATTTACCCATCTACATTCATCTCTTTGGACAGGATTAGGCTAGTATCCTTCTGTGCCTTGCCTATTGAAATGTCTGTCCACGTGTCTCTTAAACACAGAGGATTGGATGCCTGTGACCTGCAGAGGTTGGTGCTGGGGCTGGGGTCATTGGTCATTTATAGTAATGATTTGGATGAGAATGTCGGTGACAGTTCGTAGGTTTATGGGTAACACTAAAATTCATGGTACAGTACACCGGGCTCTAGATCAACTGTACAGTTGGGTACAGTGACAATGTTTTAAAATACATCTTGCCAGGTACGTGCATAAGAAATCTGGAAAGGAATAATGGGCAAACGGGACTAGCTCAGTAAAGCAAGCTGGTCGGCACAAACAAGTTGAGCTGAAGAAACTCTGTGTCCTCCAGTTTAAATCCATTCACTTACCCCTTCCCATCTTAATCCACCCCCTTCCACACTCATGTCTGCTGTATATCTCTCCTATTTATTTCCATTCTTGAGGGATGATGTCGACCTGAAACACAGATTCTCTATCTCTCTCCACACATGCTACCTGACCCGCTCGGTTCCTCCAGTTCCCTGGGGCTACGCTGCCCGTGTCTCCCCCCTATCCCTGGGGCCATGCTGCCCGAGTCTCCCCCCGATCCCAGGGGCCACATTGCCCGAGTCTCCCCACGATCCCCGGGGCCACGTTGCCTGAGTCTCCCCCCGATCCCCGGGACTGCGCTGCCCGAGTCTCCCCCCGATCCCCGGGGCTACGCTGCCTGAGTCTCCCCCCGATCCCTGGGGCTACGCTGCCTGAGTCTCCCCCCGATCCCCGGAGCCATGCTGCCTGAGTCTCCCCCCGATCCCTGGGGCTACGCTGCCTGAGACACCCCCCTATCCCCAGGGCCGCGCTGCCCGAGTCTCCCCCCGATCCCCGGGGACTCTCTAATTCTCTGTTTCTCCCCCCAGTCTCTGTCACCCTGGATGTGGAAACGCTGAATCCGTGTCTCGAGGTGTCTGAGGATCGGAAGAGTGTGAGATGTACTGGGAACTGGAGGGATCTCCCTGACACCGGGAAGAGATTCACAGACTGGCCTTGTGTGCTGGGATCAGAGGGATTCACATCAGGGAGACATTACTGGGAGGTGGAGGTAGCACGGAATCAGGAGTGGTGTCTGGGAGTCGCCACAGAGTCTGTGGAGAGGAAGGGAGGGGTCAGACTGAGCCCGGAGACCGGATTCTGGGTCATCGGGCGGGATGATGACGTGTTACATCAGAACTGTGATGAGTTTGGTGTTCTCCACTCCCCTGAGTCCCGTCTCCCTGCTGGTCCCATCCCCGGGAGGGTGGGAGTTTATCTCAGTTATGAGTCCGGGACAGTTTCATTTTACAATGCGGAGACCAAGTCCCATCTCCACAACTTCAATGGGAATAAATTCATGGAGAAAATTTATCCCTTCTTCGCGCCTTGGGATGAAAACCAGTGGCTGAGAATCTGCTCCGGATCCCCTCTGGGTCTGTAAACGAAGCGGGTCCTGGCACTGGCATCAGGGGTAATGTCCCTGTAAATATAAATCTGCACAGAGTGAAATAAATTTGAGATGAGAATTATTGATCCATTAATTTTAACTTGTTCACTACATCTGTCAACAGAACGGAAACACTGTGGATTCAGCAGCAGCCGCGGGGCAGCGGGTCCTGAGCTCCCCCGGGTCCTAAAGTCCACCCGCACTGAGACACGTGAAGTGGGACAAGTGGGGGTGGTGCTGACCGGAAAAGGGGGGGGGGGTCAGGGTGAATCTTGGTTAGACCATAAGACATAGGAACAGAATTAGGCCATTCAGCCCATCGACTCCGCTCCACCATTCCATCATGGCTAATCCTGGATCCTACTCAATCCCATACAACTGCATTCTCGCCATATCCTCTGATGGTCTGATCGATCAGGAAATGATCAACTTCCGCCTTAAATATACCCAGAGACTTGGCTTCCACTGCAGTCTCTGGCAGAGGATTCCACAGGTTCACTGCTCTCTGGATAAAAATATTCATCCATACCTCTGTTCAAAAATATCTCCTCTCAATGTTGAGGCTGTGCCCTCCAGTCTGGATACCTCCACCATATGAAACAAACTCTCCACATCCACCCTACCTAGTCCTTTCAACACTCGGTAGGTTTCAATGAGATCCCCCTTCCTTTCTGAGATAAAGAATCCAAAACATTGACAATACTCCAAGTATGGCCAGAGTTGTGTCTTATAAAGGCTCAGCATTATCTCCTTGCTAAAATATAAATACAGGGTCATCAGATCCGAATGTAAACATCGGGGTAATCAGATCCGAATGTGAACAGCCGGATCATCAGATCCAAATGTAAACAGCAGGATCATCAGATCGGAATGTGAACAACAGGATCATCAGATCAGAATGTGAACAGCAGGATCATCAGATCGAAAGGTGAACAGCCGGATCATCAGATCCGAACGCGAACAGCAGCGTCATCAGATCCGAACGCGAACAGCAGGATCATCAGATCCGAATGCGAACAGCAGCGTCATCAGATCCGAACGCGAACAGCAGGATCATCAGATCCGAACGCGAACAGCAGGATCATCAGATCCGAACGTGAACAGCAGCGTCATCAGATCCGAACGTGAACAGCAGCGTCATCAGATCCGAAAGAGAACAGCAGGATCATCAGATCCGAACGTGAACAGCAGCGTCATCAGATCCGAACGTGAACAGCAGGATCATCAGATCCGAACGTGAACAGCAGGATCATCAGATCCGAACGTGAACAGCAACGTCATCAGATCCGAACGCGAACAGCAGGCTCATCAGATCCGAACGCGAACAGCAGGCTCATCAGATCCGAACGCGAACAGCAGCGTCATCAGATCCGAACGCGAACAGCAGCGTCATCAGATCCGAACGCGAACAGCAGCGTCATTAGATCCGAACGCGAACAGCAGGATCATCAGATCCGAACGCGAACAGCAGCGTCATCAGATCCGAACGCGAACAGCAGCGTCATCAGATCCGAACGTGAACAGCAGGATCATCAGATCCGAACGTGAACAGCAGCGTCATCAGATCCGAACGTGAACATCTGGATCATCAGATCCGAACGTGAACAGCAGCGTCATCAGATCCGAACGTGAACAGCAGGATCATCAGATCCGAACGTGAACATCCAGATCATCAGATCCGAACGTGAACAGCAGCGTCATCAGATCCGAACGAGAACAGCAGGATCATCAGATCCGAACGCGAACAGCAGGATCATCAGATCCGAACGCGAACAGCAGCGTCATCAGATCCGAACGCGAACAGCAGCGTCATCAGATCCGAACGCGAACAGCAGGATCACAGATCGGAATGTGAACAGCCGGATCATCAGATCCGAATGTTAACAGCAGCGTCATCAGATCCAAATGTGAACAGCCGGATCATCAGATCCAAATGTGAACAGCCGGATCATCAGATCCAAATGTGAACAGCCGGATCATCAGATCCAAATGTGAACAGCAGGATCATCAGATCCAAATGTAAACAGCAGGATCATCAGATCCAAATGTAAACAGCGCGATCATCCGAATGTATGTGGGATCCAGGTTCAGGTCAATGGGACAAGACAGAGTTTTGTTTGTGCAGACTAGATAGGCCAAAGGGCCTGTTTCTGTGCTGTAGTGTTCTATGACTCCCTAAATAGGAGCAGGAGTAGGGAGCAGACTGGCACAACAGTTAATACACCTGCCTCATAGCTTCAGAGGCCTGGGTTCAATTACATCCTCGGCTGCTGTGTGATTCCATGTTTTCTCTGTGGCCAGACATTACCCACTGGTGCTCTGGTTTCTTCCCACACTCCAAGGACATGCTGCCATGTGAGTTTAATTAGCCACAGGAAGTGAATCCCAGTGTAGGGATGCCCGCATGAGAACTGGGTTGGGGATGGATTTAATAGGAATGCCAGAGGGAAAGGATAAATGGAATGAGCGTAAATGGGTCCTTGGATGGTCAGAGCGGACACGGTGGGCCATAGTGCCTGTTTCCGTGCTTCATGACCCTATAAACATGCTTCCTCAAAACCTACTTCACCTTGCAATATCAAATATGATCCTGTCCTTGGCCTCAACTCCACCTTCCTGCCTGTTTTCTATAACCGTAATTTTTTAGGCTTTCAGGGAATTAATCTTAGCATTAAGATGTTTAATGAGTAAGGAGTTCTAGAGATTCACAACCTTAAAAATTCTTTTGCCTCCCTGCCTAAATGCCCTATCCTGTGACTGTGTCCTCTAATTCTAGAGTCCCCCACTAGATAAAACCGCATGCTTCCTGTCAAGTTCCCAGAGACTCTTATATATTTCAATAAAATCTCCTGAGCTCCAGAGAGCTTGGCAGCAATCTGCTTATTTTTCCTTCATTAGTCTCTTCATACCTGGATTCAATTGAGTGAACCTTCTTTAAACTTTTCTCCAAGGCAATTATTCTTTCCTTAAATAAGGAGGCAATGTAGAATGTTGCACTCAGATGAGACCTTTCAAATCTCTTACTATCTTTCCTTCCAGTTAGTCCTGATGAAGGGTCTCAGCCCGAAACGTCGACAGTGCTTCTCCCTATAGGTGCTGCCTGGCCTGTTGTGTTCCACCAGCATTTTGTATGTGTTGATGAGATCTGAGCCCTGTGCAGCAGTAGCCACATTCTACTACCCATCAATTCCACACCCCTTGTAATAAAGGCCAACATCCTATTTGCCTTTGTAAACTACAATTTATTCACTAACTAGATTACAGCCTCACACTGAATACTGAGGCCCTTTTCCATCGGGATCAATGTTAAAATAAGAGGCTGACCATTTAAGGCTTTGGATGAGAGACATCACCTTTGTAATTCTCCATTCAAGAGGGCTCAGTCACCGAGCATTTACAAGGGAGGGGCTGAAAGATTTTTGGATGGGAAGGAAATCAATAGCTATAAGATTAGTGCAGTAAAGTGAGGTAAATATAAGATTTGATCTTACTGAATGATGGAGCATGTACAAGGAGCTGAATGGATTACTCCTTCGATTGTTTCTTATTTACAGGCACCTCTGGAAATTCAGCAGACAGGTTGGGAATGATAGAGGTGAGTATGATAGATAGATAGATAGATAGATACTTTATTCATCCCCATGGGGAAATTCAACTTTTTTTCCAATGTCCCATACACTTGTTGTAGCAAAACTAATTACATACAATACTTAACTCAGTAAAAAAATATGATATGCATCTAAATCACTATCTCAAAAAGCATTAATAATAGCTTTTAAAAAGTTCTTAAGTCCTGGCGGTTGAATTGTAAAGCCTAATGGCATTGGGGAGTATTGACCTCTTCATCCTGTCTGAGGAGCATTGCATCGATAGTAACCTGTCGCTGAAACTGCTTCTCTGTCTCTGGATGGTGCTATGTAGAGGATGTTCAGAGTTTTCCATAATTGACCGTAGCCTACTCAGCGCCCTTCGCTCAGCTACCGATGTTAAACCCTCCAGTACTTTGCCCACGACAGAGCCCGCCTTCCTTACCAGCTTATTAAGACGTGAGGCGTCCCTCTTCTTAATGCTTCCTCCCCAACACGCCACCACAAAGAAGAGGGCGCTCTCCACAACTGACCTATAGAACATCTTCAGCATCTCACTACAGACATTGAATGACGCCAACCTTCTAAGGAAGTACAGTCGACTCTGTGCCTTCCTGCACAAGGCATCTGTGTTGGCAGTCCAGTCTAGCTTCTCATCTAACTGTATTCCCAGATACTTGTAGGTCTTAACCTGCTCCACACATTCTCCATTAATGATCACTGGCTCCATATGAGGCCTAGATCTCCTAAAGTCCACCACCATCTCCTTGGTCTTGGTGATATTGAGACGCAGGTAGGTTGAGTTGCACCATATCACAAAGTCCTGTATCAGTTTCCTATACTCCTCCTCCTGTCCATTCCTGACACCCCCCACTATGGCCGTGTCATCAGCGAACTTCTACACATGGCAGGACTCCGAGTTATATTGGAAGTCTGATGTGTACAGGGTGAACAGGACTGGAGAGAGTTGCTTGCACCTTTCTGTTAGATGTTGACAGCTTGCATTTCAGGCACGAAAGCAGCAGCTGGTAAATTAAACCTGCTCCCGGTACCTTTTGGCAACTTATCAAAATAAAACTGTTGCAGAATCCAAACCTCTAAACAGAATTCAGCCCAGAAAATTAATTGAACAGAATATTGAGTTAAATTATTCAATCTTTGAAAATGCCTGCGTTGTTGCTTTTAGTACTACACAAGCTATTCAAAATACCTTTTGAATGTAAAGCACACTTTTGAATGGCAAAATAACCTGCTTATCAGCTGCCAAATAATGTTGTGATTGTGAAGGATTCATACGCACCGGATGAGGCTTCTAATCTTTCCAGTCTGCTAATCAGCCAGTCCAAAGAACCAGAAAACTGGGCACAGTTTTTGCGATTTTCTCTAATTCAGGCAGCTAAAACCAAACAATTAACAATTACTTACAAGTTTATGCTCCATTACACATGTGCAACACTTTTTCCCATATATTTTTCACTTAAACTCCCCTTCACAGTAGAATTTTGGAGACTAGCCTACAAAATATTTACAACAAGCGGCATTTCACATACAATACAACATTGATCAAGGATAATCTTACATTTATAGTGATCAGGACATAATAATGTTGAATTATTTCATGATGACAGTATAATACAATCTGACAATTGAGAAACTGGGGAATATCTGCAATGTTCTGTGTTCTGAATTAATATTAGATTAAGCAGCATTTGACAAGGTTCCACACAGTAGGCTTGTTCAGAAAGTCAGAAGGCATGGGATCCAGGGAAGTTTGGCCAGGTGGATTCAGAATTGGCTTGCCTGCAGAAAGCAGAGGTACAATCCGAAGTACATTCAGATTGGAGGGTGGTGACTAGTGGTGTCCCACAAGGATTGGTTCTGGGACCTCTACTTTTCGTGATTTTTAGTAATGACCCGAATGTGGGGGTAGAAGGGTGGGTTGGCAAGTTTGCAGACGACACAAAGGTTGGTGGTATTGTGGATAGTGTAGAGGATTGTCAAAGATTGCAGAGAGATATTGATAGGATATTAACATCTGCCAGACGATGCTGAGGATATTCTACGAGGCTGTGGTGGCCAGTGCTATCATGTTTGCTGTTGTGTGCTGGGGCAGCAGTCTGAGGGTAGCAGACACCAACAGAATCAACAAACTCATTCATAAGGCCAATGATTTTGTGGGGGTGTGTGGTGAACTAGATATACCTGTCTGACTGCTCCTGTGGCTCCTCCCACAGACCCTGCTGACTGCTCCTGTGGCTCCTCCCACAGACCCCTGTATAAAGGCGACTGTGGGCTGCTGCTCTCCCTCATTTTCCCCAGGATGTAGTGCTGTTTATTCTTCCAGTCAATAAAAGCCGATATCTCGCTTCCTAAGTCTCAGCGTGAGTTATTGATGGTGCATCAGGGTGGAACTGGACTCTCTGATGGTGGTGTCTGAAAAGAGGATGCTGTCCAAGTTGCATGCCATCTTGGACAATGTCTCCCATCCACTCCATAATGTACTGGTTAGGCACAGGAGTACATTCAGCCAGAGACTCATTCCACCAAGATGTAACACTGAGTGTCATAGGAAGTCATTCCTGCCTGTGGCCATCAAACTTTACAACTCCTCCCTTGGAGTGTCAGACACAATGAGCCAATAGGCTGGTCCTGGACTTATTTCCACTTGGCATGATTAACTTATTATTATTTAATTATTTATGGTTTTATATTGCTATATTTCTACACTATTCTTGGTTGGTGCGGCTGTAACGAAACCCAATTTCCCTCGGGATCAATAAAGTATGTCTGTCTGTCTGTCTGCCTGTCAGAAGTGGGCTGAGAAGTGGCAGATGGGAGTTCAACCCGGAGAGGTGTGAGGTGGTACACTTTGGAAGGACAAACTCCAAGGCAGAGTACAAAGTAAATGGCAGGATACTTGGTAGTGTGGAGGGGCAGAGGGATCTCGGGATACATGTCCACAGATCCCTGAAAGTTGCCTCACAGGTAGTTAAGAAAGCCTATGGAGTGTTAGCTTTCATAAGTCTAGGAATAAAGTTTAAGAGTTGCGAGGTAATGAAGCAGCTCTATAAAACTCTGGTTAGGCCACACTTGGAGTACTGTGTCCAGTTCTGTTCGCCTCACTGTAGGAAGGATGTGGAAGCATTGGAAAGGGTACAGAGAAGATTTACCAGGATGCTGCCTGGTTTAGAGAGTATGGATTATGATCAGAGATTAAGGGAACTAGGGTTTTACTCTCTGGAGAGAAGTAGGATGAGAGGAGACATGATAGAGGTATACAAGATATTAAGAGGAATAGATAGCGTGGATAGCCAGCGCCTCTTCCCCCAGGGTACCACTGCTCAATACAAGAGGACATGGCTTTAAGGTAAGGGGTGGAAAGTTCAGGGGGGATTTTGGAAGAAGGTTTTTTACTTAGAGAGTGGTTGGTGCGTGGAGTGCACTGTCTGAGTCAGTGGTGGAGGCAGATACACTGGTGAAATTTAAGAGACTACTGGACAGGTATATGGGGGAATTTAAGGTGAGGGGTTATGTGGGAGGCAGGGTTTGAGGATTGGCACAACATTGTGGGCCGAATGGCCTGTACTGTGCTGTATTGTTCTTTGTTCTATATTTCTATGTATTAGTTCAGGAGCACAGTTAAAAAATGTTTAGAACATAGAAGATAGAACAGTACAGCACAGAAACAGGCCCTTTGGCCCACAATTTTGTGCAAACCAATTAGTCATTAAATGGTCAATGAAATAACTGCCATCTGTCGACACAATGTCCATATCCTTCCATTTTCCTCACATTCATGTGCTTATATAAATATCTTTTAAATGTCTCTAATGTGTCTGTATCTACCACCACAACAGGCAGCACAATATTGGCACCAACTACTCTCTATGTAAAAATATTTGCTCCTCTCATCTCCTTTGAAATTACACCTTCTCACATTAAATGCATGCCCTCTGGTATTAAACATTTCAACCATGGAAAATAATACTGTCTGTCTACTCTAAACGCAAGCGAGTCAGCAGATGCTAGAGATCCAGAGCAAAGTGCTGGCTAAACTAAGTAGGTCAGGCAACTTGAGTCCCGATGAAGGGTCTTGGCTCGACTGTTTATTCATTTCCATTGATGCTGCCTGACTTGCTAAGTTCCTCCAGCATTTTGTTTGTCGTCTCGATCTATGCCTCTTGTGATATTATGGACCTCTATCAGATCTCCCCTTAGCCTCTACCATTTCAGAGAAAACAACCCAAGTTTGTCCAAACTCTGCTTTTAACCTACAGCCTCTAATCCTAGCAGCATTATGGTAACACACACAAAATGTTGGTGGAACGCAGCAGGCCAGGCAGCATTTATAGGGAGAAGCACTGTCGACATTTCTGGCCGAGAACCTTCGTCAGGAATAATGAAAGGAAAGATAGTAAGAGATTTGAAAATAGGAGGGGGAAGGGAAAATGCGAAATGATAGGAGAAGACAGGAGGGGGGTGGGGTGAAGCTGAGAGCCGGAAAGGTGATTGGCAAAAGGGATACAGAGCTGGAGAAGGGAAAGGATCATGGGACGGGAAGCCTAGGGTGAAAGAAAGGGGGAGGGGAGCACCAGAGGGAGATGGAGAACAGGCAGAGTGATGGGCAGAGAGAAAAAAAAGAGGAGGGGGAGAAAAACTAAATATATCAGGGATGGGGTAAGAAGGGGAGGAGGGGCATTAACGGAAGTTAGAGAAGTCAATGTTCATGCCATCAGGTTGGAGGCTACCCAGCTGGTATATAAGGTGTTGTTCCTGTTACGTATTCAGGCAACAATAAATATAGATGAGTTAGGCAAGGGTTTTTATAACAAATAACACGTTTATTAAACACTGAAAACAAACCCCCTCAAAAGTAAACAAACTCAAACGTGACCGGAAAACAACAGCTGTGCGGCTGTTTAAACAGTTCTTAATAGCGTTGCAGATCAAACAGTTCTTAAAACGGTATTGAAAAAAAAGTTCTTTAAAGCAGTATGCCGAAAGTAAACAGTTCTTTAAAGCGGTATGCCGTAAGTTCAAAAGCTCACAGTCCTTTTAAAAAGAGAGACTTTTTAAAGCGATTTAAATTCTCTTCCACGTCGTTGTCCTTCGATTCCCCGGCGTCGAACTTTCCCACGAAGAATTTTATAAAATATAACGGCTTAAAGGTACTGACCTTTCTTCCACACTATTCTCAAATCCTTTCTGGTCATCCCAGGGATTAACAGCGAGAATAGTCAACGAAATCCTTCCGAATGAGGATCACATAAGGTCGTAACCAATCCACCGTCGAAAATCGATTCTCCTCGATTTTTATCTTCCAAACTTTTCTTCACTCTCCACCAGCAAAGAAACCGCTGGCAATGACCTTTTAAACTTTAGGCATTTTATAAAACTTCATTTTTCAACTAAACTGCGTCATCACATTAAATCACGCAGGGACATGAAGTCATCTTGGCAAATTCCGCCACGAACTGCCCCACCTGACAGGGTGGGTCTTCCTTTTATACCCTGTAAAAAAAACCTGTCACATGACCCTCTACTGACGGGAAAATGACATCACTCCACCATCACAAGACCATTACCTCAAGTCCAGTATAACTTCAACCCCAGTCACGTGACAAGGGTACCACTGTCACGTGTCACGGGTACGTAACACCTCCCTCCAAAAAAACATTTTTGGTCTTACAAGAACAAAAATTTTAACAATTACTTACAAAAAAAAAACAAATGTATAAATTATAACATACACAATATACAATACAGTAGGAGTGTTACAATAAAAAAAACCACTCCAAAAAAAAATTACATTGTACATTCAACATCGAGATAGACAATCAGCAACCACATTATCTTTACCTTTAACATGAGTTATCACAATATTGTACTCTTGTAACATCAAACTCCAATTTAACAATCTTCTGTTTTTGTTTTTCATCTTACTCAGAAAAACTAACGGATTATGATCAGTGTAAACAATAAGTGGTTTTTGAGTTGTACCAACTTATACCTCAAAATATTCCAAAGCCAAAACAAGAGATAACAATTCTTTCTCTATTGTTGAATAGTTTCTTTGATGCTTATTAAATTTCTTAGAAAAGTAAGCTACTGGATGATCAACCTCATCACCCTCATTCCTTTGCATCAATACTGCTCCCGCAGCTTCATCACTAGCATCTACAGCTAATGAAAAAGGTTGTTCAAAGTCAGGTGCCTTAAGCACAGGTTGTTGACATATCATTGTTTTCAATTTTTCAAATGCTTCCTGACAAGGCACTGTCCACACATACTTTACATTCTTCTGCAGAAGGTTAGTTAATGGAAGGGCAACATTAGCAAAATTCTTACAAAATTTTCGATAATATCCTACCATTCCCAAAAACCTTCTGAGAGTTTTTTTCCCCGTCGGAGTGGGAATCTCTAAAATTGCCTGAACTTTTGCCTGAACAGGAGCTACCTTACCTTGACCTACAACATAACCAAGGTAAGTCACAGTGGCATGTCCAAATTCACTCTTGGCTAAATTAATAGTCAAGTTAGCTTTTGAAAGCTTTTCAAACAATTTCTCCACCGCAATTATGTGTGCTTCCCAAGTATCATTTCCTGTCACTAAATCATCAATATAAGCATCAGTATCTTTCAATCCCTGAATCACAGAGTTAATCATCCTCTGGAAAGTACCTGGGGCATTCTTCATCCCAAATGGAAGAACATTATACTCATATAACCCAGATGGAGTTACAAATGCAGAAATCTCTCTACCTCTGTCCGTTAATGGAACACACCAATACCCTTTCAATAAATCAATCTTTGTAAGGAACTTTGCTTTTCCAACTTTATCTACACAATCATCTACTCTAGGAATTGGATAAGCATCTGTTTTCGTTACAGCATTCACCTTCCTATAGTCTGTACAAAACCTAATACTACCATCAGGTTTTGGCACCATAACACATGGCGAACTCCAATTCGAGTTAGAATGTCTAATAATATCATTCTCTAACATGTATTCAATTTCTTTCTCAGCAAGTTCACATTTTTCCATGTTCATTCTATATGGATGTTGTTTAATAGGTTTGGCATCTCCAACATCTACATCATGTGAAGCTATAGTAGTCCTTCTCGGAACATCTGGAAACAAATCCTTATACTTAAAAATCAATTCCTTCATCTGTTGTTTCTGCTCTAGCTGTAAATGTGCTAATTTCTCATCCATATTTTCCAAAATGGTCGAATTAGGTAACCTAACAGAAACAATGTTAGATTTAGAATGAAAGTCAGATGAATCATCTATCATGTTCCCAGTTAAATCAAACTCATTCTCACTAACCACAACAGTCACAGTATCAGATTGTTTCTCAAAATATGGTTTAATCATATTTATGTGGCAAAGTTGTGTTGACCTTCTGCGATCTGGAGTTTTTATCACGTAATCCACATCATTGATTCTAGACACAATTTCATAAGGACCATGAAATCTAGCTTGTAAAGGATTTGTCTGCACTGGGAAAAAAACCAACACCTTATCTCCAGGCTTAAACATCCTCATCCTAGCTTCCTTATCATACCAAGTTTTCATTTTCTCCTGAGCCAACTTTAAATTTTCCTTGGCTAAACTACAAGCTTTATGTAACCTGTCCTTAAATTTCAAAACATAGTCCAACAAATTAGTATGCACTTCCTTACTAATCCACTGTTCCTTCAATAAAGCTAAAGGTCCTCTAACTCTATGCCCAAACACAAGTTCAAATGGACTAAAACCTAAAGATTCCTGTACCGATTCCCTTACTGCAAATAAAAGTAAGTTTATACTCTCATCCCAGTCACTTTCATTTTCCACACAATATGTCCTAATCATATTCTTGAGAGTAGAATGAAACCTCTCCAAGGCACCTTGCGATTCTGGATGGTATGCAGACGAAGTGATTTGCTTAGCTCCCAATTTATAAACTATCTGTTGAAACAATCCAGACATAAAATTACTGCCTTGATCAGTTTGTATTTCCTTAGGCAATCCAAAATAAGTAAAGAATTTTATAAGAGCCTTCGTCACAGTTTTAGCTTTTATATTCCTAAGTGGTACTGCCTCTGGAAACCTAGACGAAGTACACATGATAGTCAACAAATACTGATAACCAGTTTTTGTCTTTGGTAATGGACCAACACAATCTACAATAACTTTAGAAAACAGTTCACCGAATGCTGGAATAGGTTGCAATGGAGCTGCTGGTGTAACCTGATTTGGTTTACCCACAATTTGACAAGTATGGCACGTCTTACAAAACATCGCCACATCTTTTCTTAAACCAGGCCAGTAAAAATGTTTTAAAATCTTGTCCACAGTTTTCCTTACCCCTTGATGTCCACCTAAAGGCACACTATGAGCTAAAGTCAAAATCTCATTCCGATAAACTTTAGGAACAACTACCTGATAAACAACATTCCATTCCTCACTTGCAGGAATTGTAGGCGACCTCCACTTCCTCATCAACACTCCTTTTTCCAAATAATATCCTACTGACACCTTCTCAATTTCACTACCTAGTAAAGCTTGTTCCCTTAATTTTATAATCTCAGGATCTCTATTCTGCTCTGCTATCATCTCCTTCCGAGACAGAGATAAATCTTCATAGTCAGACTTACTCCCAGAATCTTGTTCAAACAACGAAGGTAAGAAAGTCTCTGACACATCCTCAAAACTCGAATCCTGAGTTGAACAGTCATGAGTAACAACCTCATTCTGCACATCAATTTTTTTTAGCCATAGCTCTAGTCACAACACAGGAAGAATCTGTGTTAGAATTCATCTCTGGTTCCTCTGACTCCATTGTCAAATGCACTTCAGGAAAAACTTGTCCACCTGCCAAGTCATTACCTAACAATAAAGAAATACCCTTCACAGGTAAGCTATGCTGTAATCCTACTTTAACAAATCCTGTAACTAACCCTGACTTTAAATTTACTTTATGTAAATGTACAGGCATAAAATCACTTCCAACACCTCTTATGTAATTTACCTCACCAGTATCACTCTCTTCATTAAACTTCAACACACTATCTAACATCAGTGATTGAGAAGCTCCAGTATCCCTAAGAATTTTTATTGGCACCAGAGTAGATCCTTCTTTCAAGGATACAAACCCTTCAGCTATAAAATGATCATATCCCTTTCTAACTTTGTCAGACTCTAACAAATCCTCATTTGTGTTTACCAAACCCTGTAACTTTACAGGTGCTTCAGTATGTTGCACACAAGCATCTGGAACTGCTTCCTTCTCTTTCTTTTTCAATTTGAAACAGTTAGCTATTACATGGCCAGGCTTCTTACAATAGTTACAAATAAGACCAAACTGTCTTTCCTTCACAGGTTTTCCTTCCTCCTTACCTTTCTCATTAACCTCTAATTTAATTTCTGATTTACCTTGAGTCTCCATATTATTTTTCCTCTTGAAAATTCTACCCTGAGGAAATTTATTCTTATGGATTAAAACATACTCATCAGCTAATCTAGCACAGTCCTGCAATTTATCAGTATCCCTCTCATTTAAGTAGGTCCTTACTTCAACAGGAATGCTTCTTTTAAATTCCTCCATTAAAATCAGCTCTCTCAAAGTCTCATAGTCCTCATTTACATTTTTAGAAGAAACCCATCTCTCAAAACACATAGCTTTATCATAGGCAAATTCCACATAAGTCTTTTCCACAGACTTTTTCAAACTCCTGAATCTTTCCCTATAAGCTTCTGGGACTAATTCGTATGCTTTGAGAATATTCGTTTTCACAATATCATAATCTAATGCTTGCGCAGCAGTTAAAGCTGTGTAAACTTGTTGTGCTTTGCCTTTAATCACACTCTGTAACAACACTGACCATTTATCTTTCGGCCACTCTGACATCCGAGCAATAGTTTCAAAATGTTGAAAATATCTTTCCACTTCTGTTTCACTAAATGGAGGGACCAATTTAATTTCTTGGCTAGCAACAAACGGTTTTCTAGAATCAGAAGACTGATTCCCAGACCTTAATTTCGCCATTGCATATTCAAAATCTCTCTTTTTCTGGTCAGATTCCAATTTACACCTCTCTAACATCATTTGTTCGATTTGCAACTGCATCTCCTGATTACTTATTGGAAACGATTCTAAAATCGATTCATCAAAATCACCCGAAGCCACAAAATGTGATGCGATTTTTCTCTGTATTACAGCTTTTGATGTAGTCGCCAAAATACCTTTAAGTTGCAATCTATGAGCAATCTCAGATACTTCAGTTTTTTTCGCCTTCGCTAACAAATTTGCGGCTGGCGAATCCAGAAACTCATCAATATTCATCGTTGCCGAATACCACTCACAAACCAATCAAACAAAAAGAATCGAGCATTCCCCGTTACCAAAACACCGACTCAAAATTCAAAAAGCATTTAAACTCAAACGATCCAAATCCGGACGTAGCCCCCATAATTATGTTACGTATTCAGGCAACAATAAATATAGATGAGTTAGGCAAGGGTTTTTATAACAAATAACATGTTTATTAAACACTGAAAACAAACCCCCTCAAAAGTAAACAAACTCAAACGTGACCGGAAAACAACAGCTGTGCGGCTGTTTAAACAGTTCTTAATAGCGTTGCAGATCAAACAGTTCTTAAAACGGTATTGAAAAAAAAATTCTTTAAAGCGGTATGCCGAAAGTAAACAGTTCTTTAAAGCGGTATGCCGAAAGTTCAAAAGCTCACAGTCCTTTTAAAAGGAGAGACTTTTTAAAGCGATTTAAATTCTCTTCCACGTCGTTGTCCTTCGATTCCCCGGCGTCGAACTTTCCCACGAAGAATTTTATAAAATATAACGGCTTAAAGGTACTGACCTTTCTTCCACACTATTCTCAAATCCTTTCTGGTCATCCCAGGGATTAACAGCGAGAATAGTCAACGAAATCCTTCCGAATGAGGATCACATAAGGTCGTAACCAATCCACCGTCGAAAATCGATTCTCCTCGATTTTTATCTTCCAAACTTTTCTTCACTCTCCACCAGCAAAGAAACCGCTGGCAATGACCTTTTAAACTTTAGGCATTTTATAAAACTTCATTTTTCAACTAAACTGCGTCATCACATTAAATCACGCAGGGACATGAAGTCATCTTGGCAAATTCCGCCACGAACTGCCCCACCTGACAGGGTGGGTCTTCCTTTTATACCCTGTAAAAAAAACCTGTCACATGACCTCTACTGGCGGGAAAATGACATCACTCCACCATCACAAGACCATTACCTCAAGTCCAGTATAACTTCAACCCCAGTCACGTGACAAGGGTACCACTGTCACGTGTCACGGGTACGTAACATTCCTCCAACCTGAGTGTGACTTCATCTTGACCGTAGAGGAGGCCATGGATAGACATATCAGAATGTGAATGGGACATGGAATTAAAATATGTGGCCACTGGGAGATCCTGCTTTCTCTGGCGGACCGAGCGTAGGTGTTCAGCGAAACGGTCTCCCAGTCTGCGTCGGGTCTCACCAATATATAAAAGGCCACACCGGGAGCACCGGACGCAGTATACCACACCAGCCGACTCACAGGTGAAGTGTTGCCTCACCTGGAAGGACTGTCTGGGGCCCTGAATGGTGGTGAGGGGGGGGGGGGGAAGTGTAAGGGCAGGTGTAGCACTTGTTCCGCTTACAAGGATAAGTGGCAGGAGGGAGATGGGTTCCCCCCCATCCCTTCCCACCGATCTGCCCCTCATTGGGACAGGGGAAGAATTTGCAGAGACCCTTAAGTAACACAGGTTCTGATGAAAGGTTTCAGCCCAAACCGTCGACTGTTTACTCTTTTCCATAGATGCTTCCTGGCCTGCTGAGTTCATCCGGCATTTTGTGTGTGTTGCTCCACTTTAGATGTACTCAGTTAGTTGGCCTCCACAGCTGCCTGTGGTAGATTCACTATCCTGTGGCTAAAGGAATTCCCCCTCATCTCTGTTCTAAATGGACATCCCTATAGTCAGAGGCTGTGCTATCTGGTCCTAGACTCACTCACTACAGGAAACATCCTCCCAACATCAACCCCCTCCTGATAGTTTTCAGAGAGATCTGGTGAGACCCTTCATCAGGACCTGTGCTGCTGGATTACTAGCATCTGCATATTTTCTTGTCTTTGATTTTTAAACCAGAAGTTGACAGGTAAACTTCTTGATTAGTCAGGGCATCAAAAGTTATGGGGAGGAGGCGGAAGAATGGGGTTGAGAGGGATAATAAATCAGCCATTCTTCTAAACTCCAGTAAGTACAGGCCCAGAACAATCAAACATTCCTCATATGTTTACTCTTTCATTCCCGGAATCATTCTTGTGAACCTCCTGGACCCTTTCCAATACCAGCACATCTTTTTCGATATATGGGACCCAAAACTGCTCACAATACTCCACGTGTGTTCTGACTAATGCCTTATAAAAGCTCAGCATTACATCCTTGCTCTTGTATTCTAATCCTCTCGAAATGAATGCTAACAGTGAGTTTGCTGATCTTACTACTGACTCAAACTGCAAGTTAATCTTTAGTGAATCTTGCACATGGACACCCAAGTCCCTTTACACCTCGGGCAGCGCGACCCCCTGATCGGGTGGAGAATAGGGTTGAGTGGGATAATAAATCCCTCTGTGGCACGGGGATCAGGGCGAGAATCCCCAATGCCAGCACATCTTTTCTTAGATGAGGAGCTCACAATACTCAAGTTGAGGCCTCACCAGTGCCTTATAAAGCCTCAGCATCACATCCCTGCTGTTGTATTCTAAACCTCTTAAATTCAATGCTAACATTGCATTTGCCTTCCTCTTCACTGACTGTACCTACGGGTTAAATTTTCAGGTGTTCTGCAGAAGAACTTCCAAGCCCAATTGCATCTCAGACTTTACGATTTACTCCCCATTGAAAAAAATAATCTGCACATTATTTCTACTACCAAAGTGCATGACCATGACTTTTCCAGCATTGTATATCATTTGCCTCTTTCTTGCCCATTCTCCTGATCGAAGTACTTGTGCAGCCTACCTGTTTCCTCAACACTACCGGCCTTGCACCAATCTTTGAATCATCTGCAAACTTGGCAACAAAGCCATCTATTCCATCAGCTAAATCTTGATGTGCAGCATAAAGTAGGCTACGGTCAATTATGGAAAGCTCTGAACATCCTCTACATAGCACCATCCAGAGACAGAGAAGCAGTTTCAGCGACAGGTTACTATCGATGCAATGCTCCTCAGACAGGATGAAGAGGTCAATACTCCCCAATGCCATTAGGCTTTACAATTCTACCGCCAGGACTTAAGAACTTTTTAAAAGCTATTATTAATGCTTTTTGAGATAGTGATTTAGATGCATATCATATTTTTTACTGAGTTAAGTATTGTATGTAATTAGTTTTGCTACAACAAGTGTATGGGACATTGGAAAAAAAGTTGAATTTCCCCATGGGGATGAATAAAGTATCTATCTATCTATCTATCTAAAGACGCTGTCCCAACCCCGACCCCTGAGAAACACCACTAGTCACTGGCAGCCTAACAGGAAGGGGACCCTTTACTTTCATTTGCTGTTTCATATCAACCAGCCAATGTTCTAACCATGCCAATAACTTCTCTGTAATAACATGAGCTCTTAACTTGGCAAGCACCTTCATGTGTGGCACCTTGCCTAAGGCCTTCTGAAAGTCCAAATATACAACGTCCACTGCATCCCCTTTACCTATCCTACTTGTAATCTCCTCAAAGAATTCCATCAGGTTTGTCAGGCAAGATACTCCCTTAAGGAAGCCATACTGACTTGTCCTATCTTGTCCAGTGTCACCAAATATTCCATCACCTCATACTTAACAATTGACACTGACTTCTTTCCAGCCACAGAGGTGAGGCTAACTGGTCTGTAACTTCCTTTCTGCTGCCTTCCTCATTACTAAAAGAGTTGAGTGACATTTGGAATTATCCAGTTCTCTGGCACCATGCCAAGGCCCAGTGATTTTTGAAAGATCATTACTAATGCCTCCATAATGTCTACCGCTACCTCTTTCAGAACACTAGGATGCAGTTCATCTGGTTCAGGTGACTTGTGTACCTTCAGGTCTTTCAGCTTTTTGAGCACCTTCTCCCTTGTAACAGTAATCACACTCACTTCTCTTCCCTTGCACCCTTCAACATCTGGAACAGTACTAGTGTCTTCCACAGTGAAGACTGATGAAAAATACTCATGTAGTTCATCTGCCATCTCTTTATCCCCCGTTATTATATATCCGATCTCATTTTCTAGTGGTATTATATCCACTCTCATTTCTATTTTATTTTGTTACATTACTTGAAAAACAATTTGATATTGTTTGCTAGCTGGTTTTGCAAAGACAGGTGTATAAAAAGAGCCCGAAGGATTATTGGAGACATGAGTCACCCAAACCACAAACTGTACCAGTTGCTACCACCCGGGATATAGTACCACAGCATAAAAGCCAGGAGCAACAGGCTCCGGGACAGCTTCTTCAACCAGGCCATCAGACTGCTTAACTCGTGCTGAGACAACTCTATTTCTATGTTATATTGATGAGCATGTTATACCTATCATTTATCATAAATTACTATAAATTGCACATTTAGACAGAGACGTAACATAAAGATTTTTACTCCGTGTGCATATGAAGGATGTAAGTAATGAAGTCAATTCAATTCAATTTCATATTTCATTTTTCCCCTCCCAATCATTCTTTTAGTTGCTCTCTGTAGGTACTTAAAAGCTTCCCAATCCTCTGTCTTCCTGCTATTTTTTGCTTTGTTGTTTGCCCTCTCTTTTGCTTATAAGTTAGCTTGTCTTCTCTTGTCAGTCACGGTTGTACTATTTTGCCATATGAGTATTTATTTTTGGAATACATCTATCCTTCACCTTCCTCATTTTCCCAGAAACGGTCACAATTTTTGCTCTGCTGTCATCCCTGCCAGCATCTTCTTCCAATTTACTTTGACCAGCTCCTCTTTCAGACCACTGTAATTTCCTTAACTCGACTGAAACACTGCAATGTCAGACTTTAATTTCTTATCATATTTCAAGTTGAGCTCAGTCATGGCATGAGCACTGCCTCTTAAGTGTTCTTGAACGTTAAGTTCCCTAATCACCTCTGGTTCAATACATAACACCCAATCCAGGAGAGCTGATCCCCTAGTAGGCTCAACGCCAAACTGCCATCACATAGCATTCAACAAATTCACTCAGTTGAGATCCATTGCCAACCTAATTTTCCCAATTGACCTGCATGTTGAAATTTCCCATGCATATTATAACTTTTCATTGGCCTTTTCTATTTCCAGTTGTAATCTGTGGCCCACTTTCCACCTACTGTTAAGATGCTGTATATGACTGCAGTCTGTGTCATTTCTACTTTTGCAGTTCCTTAGCTCAACCCACAAGGATTCAACATCTTCCAATCCTACATCATATCTTTTTACTGATTTACTGGCAGAGTCACGTCACCCCTTCTGCCTACCTTCCTATACATTGTGTAACCTTGAAAATTCAGCTCCCAACTACAACCATTCTTCAGCCACGATTCAATGATGGCCACAACATCATACCTGACAATCTGTAATCGAGCATCAAGATCATCCACTTTATTTCTCATACTCCATGCATTGAGATATAACACTTTATGTACTGTATCTGCTACCCTTTTTAATTCTGCATCCCTAATGCACTGATACTCACCCTGCTGGCTGCAATTTTGTCCTGTCATCTGTCCGCCCTATCTGGCAGTCAGATTGCATGCTATCTTTGCATTTTTGCCATCAGTCCTATCCTTTCACTCGTTCCCAACCACCCCGCCCCCACCACCAAATTAGTTTAAAGCTCCATCAAACCTCTCTGTGAGAATATTGTTCTCCCTCAGGTCCATGGGCAACACATCCCTTTTGAGCAGGTTATACCTCCACCAGAAGAGATCCCAGTGATCCAAGAACCTGCAGCCTTGCCCCCTGCACCATCTTCTCAGCCATCTTTAATCCGCCAAATTGTCCTGTTTCTACCCTCACCAGCATGTGGCATAGGCAGCAATCCAGAAATTACAACTGTGGAGGTACTGCTCTGAGCTTTCTACCAAGCTCTCCAAATTCCATTTTCAGGACCTCTTTGCTTTTACTTCCTAGATCATTGGTCCCAAAATATACCAAGAAAGCTTACTCTTTTCCCTCCCTCTCTAAAATGCTGCAGACACAATCCAAGACGTCCCTGACCCTGGCACCTTTGAGGCAACGGGTGTCCTGTTCACATCAATAGATTCTCCTGTCTGTTCCCCTGATGATTGAGTCCCCTATCACTACTGCTCCCCTCTTCTGCCTCTAACAACAGTGAGAGTTGCTGATTGAGAAGGGGAAGACCTGCATCAATCAGAGTCTGCACTCACAGGCACATGAAGGACTTGTGTATTTTTCTGAAAATCCCAGTCACAACAGTGATACCTACTTTTATTCCCCACAATATCATCAAATCAGTATTGATTTCCCAGCACCTGTGGTAGGATTCAAACTCAGGTCTTGGCGTGCTAGTGCTATGTGCCTGGGATCAGGACACAGTGGTTCATTTGACGGTCCCGTGAATTAATTGTATTGTGGCCCTGTGCTGGTGTGTTCAGGGGTCTGACATCTCCAGCTGACCACGTGCCAGTGATCCCTCCCAGTTGGTGGGGTTCATGTGAAATAAACTTCAGTTCCCCTTCAGCCCAGTATTACAGCCAATCTTTGCCTCAAATTGGAACTAAACTGAGTCTCATAAGCAAGGAGAAATGAATCTTCATAAGTTTTACCTTGATTAATGGCAGCAAGTGTTTCTCTCAGCACTGTGTTCAACAAATAGGGGTGATCGAATTTTTCAAGCGGTAGGGCCTCATCTGTCATTGTCAATTCCTGGACATTATCGTTAATCCTGTAAATATTAAACTGCTATTATAAACTGCAATTTTGAACTATTTTACAAATCCATATAGGGTTTCAGTAAAGAGCAGGTCCTACCTCCTGTTCTGATGAGCTTCCTCCTGAAATAAATAAAAACACAAATCTGTTTAGACTTGGACTTACTGTCCACATCCTGAACTTTATCCAAATCATTACAAGGTGTTGGAAATTCCCTCTCCTGCAGTCACTCACATGCACGGACAATACAGAACCATGGGTAAGTTACAAGGAAAGTTTCTGGAAGTTAGGCCATTCCTGAGAGGATGAAACTTACAAGAAAGACAGGACAGGGTGTGCATTTTCATCTGGATATGACATCAGGGTGATAAGATGGGAGAATTTAAGATCAGTGATGTATTTGATTGTGTGAAGGTGGAGAAAGTATTTCTATTTATGGGGAGATGAAATTCCAGTTGGATTTTAATAAATCCCACAAGAAACTTACGGAAGTGGATGTGGAACTCAGTGCCACAGGAGTGTTTGAAGCGGGACAGCAGAGATTGCTGGTAATGCAGAAACTAGACAAACACATGAGGGACCAAGGAATTCAGGGCACTGTTGCTGGGTGTAGTGAGTAGGTGGGAGGAGGATTGTGAAGCAGGGAAATTGATAGAAGCTGGACCGAATGGCCTGCTTATGATGGGGAATGAGATATAACCTCATGTAATACAGTGGAAAAAGTGAAGTGGGATCGGAAGGACCTTTCCCTGGAAGACTATTGAAGTCATGTGGTGAAATCAGAGGCCACAGGCCTGATCAACTCCTGGCCCTGGACAGGGGTCTCTGGCGAGCTGCTGTTGGTGGCCTGTTCCCCAGTAGGCATGATGGGTTAAAGAAAAAGCAGAACAGAAATGAAGTCCTTTTTTTCGGAGAAGGACTTCCGAGAATCGGAGCAAGAGTGAGGCGGAAGGCATTTTGAATTTTACCGGTTTTCATCGGAGTTGAGAGAGGCGGGACTGCGCAGGCGTGTGACGTCGGGCAGTGAAGTGCGGGAGATTTAAAAGGAACACAGCCTGATACAGCGGGCAGCGTCGTTGCGGGCAGTGGATTGAGCCGGGAGTAGAGTGAAGGCTTAAGGGCTTTGGCTCAACGGGCTTTGGCGGAACCGGGCGAGGTGAGGCGAGGAAGACTGGAGCTGCAGAGCTCTCACAGCTAGTTGCTTGGTAAGTATTGGTAAGTAGTCCTGCTTCCTTTTACACTTATAACTTTAAAAATATTGTTAAATAGTGTGATAGTTAGCTGTATTGGGGCAAAGGGTTCTTGCATAACTAATACTAGTACATTAAATTAACTATATAGCATGGAGCAGGTGATGTGTTACTGCTGCGAGATGAGGGAACCGGTAGACCCCATTGAGGGACACGGCGACTACATTTGCAGCAAGTGTTTGTTGCTCGAGGAACTCCAGCTTCATATTGATGAGCTGCAGTCCGAGCTTCAGACACTGCGACACATCAGGGAGGGGGAGAGTTACCTGGACTCTGTGTACCAGGAGATAGCCACACCTAATAGATTAACTAATGTAGATTGCAGTCAAGCACAGGATGGTGTGGCTATGAGTGAGGCAAGTAGGGGAATCCAGGAGTAGGGCTGGAGGAGATGCAGGCCTTGCTCTTGTCCAACAGATTCGAGGCTTTAACTCCCTGTGAGGGCAGGAGCGGGGACTGTGGGGAGGATGAGCAACCTGCCCATAGCACCGTGGAGTGGGGGGCCATTCCAGAGGGGGGAGTCAATAGAAATGTTGTAGTAATAGGGGACAGTATCGTCAGGGGGATAGATAGGGTTCTCTGCAACCGAGAGCGAGAGTCCCGAAGGCTATGTTGCCCGCCTGGTGCCAGGGTTAAGGACATCTTTCTGGGCTGGAGAGAAACTTGCAGTGGGAGGGGGAGGATCCAGTTGTCTTAGTACACGTCGGTACTAATGACATAGATAGGAGAAGGAAGAAGGTTCTGTTACAGGAATATGAGCAGCTAGGGGTCAAATTAAAAAATAGAACCTCAAGGGTAATAATCTCTGGATTATTACCTGAGCCACGAGCAAATTTGGCTAGGTTAAATAAAATTAGGGAGTTAAACGCGTGGCTCAAAGACTGGTGTGGGAGAAGTGGGTTTTGCTTCTTGGGACACTGGCACCAGTACTGGGACAGGAGAGAACTGTTCCGGAGGGACGGGCTTCACCTGAACCGGGCTAGGGTTAGTGTCCTGGCGAATCATATAACTAGGGCTGCAGAGAGGTCTTTAAACTAACTAGTGGGGGGGGGGGAGGATTCTAGAGAGCAAATAATTAAAAAGACAATGGAGAAGGTAATGGATGTAGGTAAAAGTGGAGGAATAAAAAGACAGAGTGTGTCAGGAGGGGAAAGAATGTACGGAGATAAGCGTAAAGTTGTACAAAAGGAAAAGGTAGGAAATAAGTGTCAAACATTTGAAAGTCCTTTATTTGAATGCACGTAGTATTAGGAATAAAATTGATGAGTTGACGGTACAAATAATTACGTATGGTTATGATATTGTGGCAATTACGGAAACATGGCTGCAGGGTGACCAGGACTGGGAATTAAACATACAAGGGTATTCGACAATTAGGAGAGACAGGCAAGAAGGAAAAGGAGGTGGGGTGGCTATGTTAATAAAGCAAGAAATCACTGCAATAAAGCGAAATGATATTGGCTCAAAGGATCAGGATAACGAAACAATTTGGGTAGAAATAAGAAATGGTAAAGGGAAAAAAAGCAGTGGTGGGAGTAGTCTATAGGCCTCCAAACAGCTGTAACTCAGTTGGTCGGAGCATAAATCAGGAAATAGTTGGGGCTTGTAATAAGGGAACAGCTATAATTATGGGGGATTTTAACTTTCATATTGACTGGACTAATCAAGTCGGACACGGCAGCCTTGAAGAAGAGTTTATTGAGTGTATTTGGGATGGGTTCCTTGAACAATACGTTACTGAACCGACAAGGGGGCAAGCAGTCTTAGATCTGGCCCTGTGTAATGAGACAGGACTAATAAAAAATGTCCTAGTAAAAGATCCCCTTGGAATGAGTGACCATAACATGGTCGAATTCCATATACAATTAGAGGATGAGAGGGTTAGATCTCAAACAAGCGTACTGAGCTTAAATAAAGGAGACTATGATGGTATGAGAGCGGAATTGCTTAAGATGGATTGGGAAAATAGATTAAAGGGTAGATCGGTACTTGATCAGTGGTGTATATTTAAGGAGTTATTTTACAACTAGCAAGAAAAATATATTCCACTGAAGAAAAAAGGGTGTAAAAGAAAAAATAGTTATCCGTGGCTAAGTAAAGAAATAAAGCAAAGTATACGACTAAAAAGAAAGTTATATAAGGTAGCTAAATCTAGTGGGAAGATTGAAGATCAAGAAGCTTTTAAAGATCAGCAGCAAATAACAAAAAGATTGATTAAGAAGGGAAAGATAGATTATGAAAGTAAATTGGCGAAAAACATAAAAGCAGATAGTAAGAGTTTTTATAGTTACATAAAAAGAAAAAGGGTGGCTAAAGTAAATGTTAGTCCCCTAGAAGATGAGACCGGGAAATTAATGGTAGGGGACATGGAGATGGTGGAAACGCTGAACAAATATTTTGTATCAGTTTTTACAGTAGACGACACTCAAAATATCCCAACACTGGATAAACAGGGGGCTCTAGGGGGAGAGAAGCTAACTACGATTCAAATCACCAAGGAAATGGTACTTGATAAATTAATGGGACTGAAGGTGGATAAATCCCCTGGACCGGATGGCTTGCATCCTAGGGTCTTAAGGGAAGTGGCGGTCAGGATTGTGGATGCATTAGTGATAATTTTTCAAAACTCGCTGGACTCGGCAATGGTCCCGGCAGATTGGAAAAATGCTAATGTAACTCCTTTATTTAAAAAGGGCAATAGACAGAAGGCTGGGAATTATAGGCCAGTTAGCCTAACATCTGTGGTTGGCAGAATGTTGGAATCGATAATTAAGGAAACAGTAACAGGGTATTTGGATAAACATAGCTTAATAGGACAAAGTCAGCATGGCTTTACAAAAGGGAAGTCATGTTTGACAAATTTGTTGGAGTTCTTTGAGGACATAACATATAGGGTAGATAAAGGGGAACCAGTGGATGTGGTGTATTTGGACTTCCAAAAGGCATTTGACAAGGTGCCACACCAAAGATTATTACTTAAAGTAAAAAATCATGGGATTGGGGATAATATTCTGGCATGGGTGGAGGATTGGCTTTCTAACAGAAAACAGAGAGTTGGGATAAATGGTTTATTCTCAGACTGGCAGTTGGTGACTAGTGGTGTTCCGCAGGGGTCGGTGTTGGGACCCCAACTCTTTACAATCTATATTAATGATTTGGAGAAAGGGACTAAGTGCAACGTATCGAAGTTTGCTGATGACACAAAGATGGGAGGGAGTGTAATGTGTGCGGAGGACATTGAAACCCTGCAGGGGGACATAGATAGGCTGAGTGATTGGGCAGACATTTGGCAGATGAAATATAATACTGACAAGTGTGAGGTCTTGCACTTTGGCAGGAAAAATAATAGAGCAAGTTATTATCTAAATGGAGAGAAACTGGAAAGTGCTTCTGTGCAAAGGGATCTGGGGGTCCTGGTGCAGGAAACACAAAAAGTTAGTATGCAAGTGCAGCAGGTGGTCAAGAAGGCCAATGGAATGCTGGCTTTTATTGCTAGGGGGATGGAGTATAAGAACAGGGAGGTCTTACTGCAGTTGTACCGGGTATTGGTGAGACCACACCTGGAGTACTGCGTGCAGTTCTGGTGTCCATATTTAAGAAAGGACATACTGGCTCTCGAGGCAGTGCAGAGAAGGTTCACTAGGTTAATTCCGGGGATGGGTGGGTTGATGTATGATGAGAGGTTGAGTAGATTGGGACTCTACTCATTGGAGTTCCGAAGAATGAGAGGCGATCTTATTGAAACGTATAAGATTGTGAAGGGGCTTGATCGGGTGGATGCGGGGAGAATGTTCCCAATGATGGGTGAAACTAGGACTAGGGGGCATAATCTTAAAATAAGGGGATGCCGTTCCAGGACTGAGATGCGGAGAAACTTCTTCACTCAGAGGGTAGTGGGGCTGTGGAATTTACTGCCCCAGAGAGCTGTGGAAGCTACTACACTCAACAAATTCAAAACGGAGATAGACATTTTCCTGGATAAAAATGGCATTAGGGGATATGGTGAGCGAGCAGGTAAGTGGACATGAGGCTAGGTTTAGATCAGCCATGTGATCTCCTGGACCAGTTTTCGATAGCCTGGATGGGTCGGAGAGGAATTTTCCAGATTTTTTCTACTCAATTGGCAACTCGGTTTTTTTCCCCGGGTGATCACATGGGTTTGGGCGTGATGAATAATAAAATAAAATGGGCGGCATGGTGCCCTGTTGGTTGGCTCTGTTGCCTTGTGGGATTCGGTGAAAACTAGAGTTAAGATTGGATCAGCCATGATCTTGTTGAAAGGCGGAGCAGGCTTGAGGGGCCGATTGGCCTACTCCTGCTCCTATCTCTTATGTTTTTATGTTCTCCTTCGTTCCAGAATGAAAAGCCTAATCCTGCGAGCAGGTTCGGTGGAGACGGAGGAATTGAGAGAAAGGTCTGATGCTTTCACAAGTAACAGGGTGGGAAGAGTTACAGCCCAGGTAGATCGCATTACTTTACACCAAAGGGGTCAGCATCGCCTAAGTGCAATGCCAAAGCTCCAGCTGATTTCGTCACATTTGTGACTGGTAAATATAATGACACTGTTCCTACTTCGCTGTTTCCTATCTTTCAGGCACGGACATTACCCTGGTAATTCTGGAATTATTATATTGACGTAACCCTCAGATGCTGACATTCAGAGACAATAAAATAAAACTAAAATGTCGTAGAACAGATGCAAAAGGAATTTTCTTTCGGATTATAAAGGAATTAACTTTAATATATTAGTTATGTTTTATCAAATACTCTTCCAAATAATTGTTTTGAAGTTGTAAGAGGAATAATCGTGCTTGCATTTTATTTGAAAATCTCCCCCGTTGCTACAAACAGGAACTTCATTCCATTCTTCAGCTCATCCCTGAATTTCCTCTGTGTCAGTCCATAGATACACGTGTTGGTGCAGGTACTGAGACAAGACAACATAAACCCACATTGCTGCAGGATATAGGACGGTTTGCTAAAATATTTGTCTGTGTAGAAATAGTTCTGAAGTTGCCAGTTCATAGAATGAACGACATAGGGCATCCAAAGTAATATAAAATTGGCTGAAAGAGCGAACAACAGAATCATTGATTTTCTCCGGTTTGCCACCTCAGGATCATTCTGATTATCGCTGCTTTGCCGAAGAACCCAGCGAACTCTATTTGTCGCTATAATCCGTTTGACGGTTGAAACATTAAAGAGCAGAATTAAACAGATCGGTAATAATGGTGTTGTGATGCTGTCAAATACCTCGTAGGCTTTCCAAAGGGGTGACGTGAAGTATTCAGCTACGATGCTACATCGCCATCGATCCACTACAAAGTAACATGGAATAGCCTTTACACAGCACGCTGCACTCACTGCCGCGACTACCACAGTCGCTGTTCTCTCGGTGCAATACCGGCTCCGCAACTTCTGACAGCAGATGGCGACGCAGCGGTCGAAAGTGAAAGCAACTGTGAACCAAACGGAGCAGTCCCTGGTTGCGAGCATCAGCATGGGGAGCAGAGAACATGCCGGGGATACGAGCAAGAAATTAGCAAACAAATAAATATAATTTATCTTTTGTAATATAATAAGAACGATAACCACCATCAGATCGGCTACCGCCATGGCCACAAGGTAGAGAGTAATGCATTTGGACAGACCGCATTTCCCCCGGGACAGGATCACAATCGCCGTTAAATTAACTGAAATAAATTATATTAAAAAAGCAATTAGTTACCGAGAACTATTATTGTAGCCTTATTTATGTAGTGTGAATAATCGTTGATCGGGCCATTCTCTGGAATCAATGGAACAGTCTACTTCGCTGACCAAGTTGGGATGCGCATGACTTGATCGAGCTGATTCTACGTCATGATGCAAATTTTAGATCTTGGCACACGAGTGAATCTGAAGATGCTGGAAAAAAAAAACACAAAATGCTGGCAGAACTCAGCAGGCCAGACAGCATCTATGGGAGGAGCCGAAACGTCGTCACTACCTCCTCCCATAGATGCTGTCTGGCCTGCTGAGTTCTGCCAGCATTTTGTGTTTTTATAAATTTTAGATCTGGCCAGTTTCACATCCTGAAATTAACATTCAGAAGGAAAGCGGGGGCTCCTAGCAGGGCGCCCCCAGGCGGTTCTGTTAAGTAGTGAACAAAGGCCGGCTACCAGCTTCG
The DNA here is from genome assembly GCF_048418815.1 of Hemitrygon akajei. Classification (NCBI taxonomy): domain Eukaryota; kingdom Metazoa; phylum Chordata; class Chondrichthyes; order Myliobatiformes; family Dasyatidae; genus Hemitrygon; species Hemitrygon akajei. The sequence continues at coordinate 114,627,606 of NC_133135.1, read as the reverse complement.
TAAGGCGAGGCTATCAAGAGCTGTCGCAAATAGGATGGCGTCTTGCAGAGAACGGCACATGAAATGTAGAGATTGGTTTAATTTCACATTATGTGACGTCATTACACTTATTTAAAATAACTTATTTCATTGACTTCCATTTAAATTACTGAATAATTACTTCGACAAAAAATCATGAATGTATTTAATTGGAAATTGGGCGATATTTGGAGATGACAGGGGAAACCTGGTCTCAGAATTTGTGAACCGGCTCTCAGGGCTGTCTGGTCACAGAGACACAGATCGAGGTTAAAGGCAGACGTAACACTCCATCTGGAGAACAGAGATAACAGCGAGGCGTCCTGAATGATAGATGCCCCACGAAGGGAGAGATGACAAACTTGCGAACAGGTACCGCGTGAGAGCTAAAAGGTTAGCGCTGCCAAGACAGCCGTAATCAGTGGAACAGTCTTAGAAAAGCAATATGAATTTGGAAGCAATGACCTAAATGAAGTTCAACATATTCAATAAATGGTTGGTTGGATAGTTAAAAGCAAAATGTTTGGAGAAACACGAGTAAATAATTGGCAGACAGAATAATTCTTAAAAATCATATTGCATTTGTATGATTGAGATTACTCATTCGCCCAGATAGCAGAGATATGTTCATCCATTGAGCATCAAATGGCATCGCGGCTGAAATATACATGATCAAGGTATCTCGAAAGGTTGGCACCATTTTTATGTAATGTAATTGCAATTATGAGTCGGCGTGCAGTGATATTACCATTTCTTTCTTTTACTGCATAGCTGAGTATTGTTTTGTTCCTTAAAACGAAATCGCATGGATCTCAGAAGCAATATATTTTTAATTCCCTCAGTTTGCGATGACAGCTGAGGAAGAATCAATTTTAAGTGGAGAGAGTGATAGTATGTGTGTGTGTGTGTGTGTGTGTGTGAGAGAGAGAGAGAATGAATGGGAAAATGAGAACACAACCAGTGATACTTTAGCATTTAAGCAATAACTGCGAGGTATCGAGTTTCCTCGTCCCTGCGGTGAAACGCTATGGTATTATGAGGGGAATTGTGCCGAGACTTCCGGAAGTCAGAGAGAGATATCACGAGAAAGAGCGGACTCAGCGGTGACTGGGCCTAGTGTGTCATTGCTGTCTCCGTCAGGTTTTACTTGAGGCAGTATCTTTGCAACCTGTCCTGATGAAATCTTCGTGAAGGATTGCGATCTGCTGAGTTTCGCCAACACTGTGTGTGCAGTATTTTCCTGTCTGAGCGTTTAGTGAGCATATTTATACTTTTCTGGCATTCAGTTGTATTGGCAATAATACAACGTGGGAATATATAAGACCAAAAGTTCATAAGAGATAGGGACAGAAGTAGGCCGTTCGGCCCATTGAGTTGCTCCTGCATTCGGTCAAGGGTTGATCCAATTCTTCCAGTTACTGCCACTCCTTGCATTCACCCGATACCCTTTGATGCCCTGGCTAATCAGGAACCTATCTATTTCTACCTTAAATGCACCCAATGACTTGGCCTCCACAGCTGCTCGTGGCAACAAATTCCACAGATTTACCACCCTCTGACTGAAGTAATTTCTCCGCACTGTAGTTCTGATTGGACGTCCTTCAATCCTGAAGTCGTGCCCTTTTGTCCTAGAATCCCCTACCATGGGAAATAACTTCGCCATGTCGAATCTGTTCAGGCCTTTTTACATTCGGAATGTTTCGATGAGATCCCCCCTCATTCTCCTGAACTCCAGGGAATACAGCCCAAGAGCTGCCAAACAGTCCTCATACGGTAACTCTTTCATTCCTGGAATTATTCTCGTGAATCTTCTCTGCACCCTCTCTAATGTTAGTATATCCTTTCTAAAACTACACACAATACTCCAAGTGTGGTCTCACGAGTGCCTTATCGAGCCTCGATATCACATCACTGCTCTTATATTCTATACCTCTAGAAGTAAATGACAATATTGCATTTGGTTTCTTCACCAGCAACTCAACTTGGAGATTAACTTTAGGCTATCTTGCACAGGGACTCCCAAGTTCCTTTGTATCTCTGCATTTTGAATTCTCTCCTCATCTAAACAGTAGTCTGCCCGTTTATTTCTTCCAACAAAGTGCATGATCATACACTTTCCAATATTGTGTTTCATTTGCCACTTCTTTGCCCATTCCCCTGAACTATCTAAGTCTCTCTGCAGGCTCCCTGTTTCCTTAGCACTACCCACTCCTCCACCTATCTTTGTATCATCGGCAAATTTAGCCACAAATCCATTAATCCCATAGTCCAAATCATTGACATACAGTGTAAAAAGTAATGGACCCAACACTGACCCCTGTGGAACTCCACTGGTAACCGGCAGCCAGCCAGAATAAGATCCCTTTATTCCTACTCTCGTTTTCTGCCAACTAGCCAATACTCCACCCATGATATTAACCTCCATATAATTGCATGTGCTCTTATCTTGCTAAGCAGCCTCATGTGAGACATCTTCCCAAAGGCCTTCTGAAAATCCAAGTACACCACGACTACTGCGTCTCCTTTGTCTACCCTGCTTGTAATTTCCTCAAAGAATTGCAGTAGGTTTGCTAGGCAGGATTTTCCTTTCAGGAAACCATGCTGGCTGTCTTGTCATGTGCCTCCAGGTACTCCGTAATCTCATCCTTAATAATTGATTCTAACAACTTCCCAATCATTGGTCTATAACAGGTCTATAATTTTCTTTCTGCTGTCTGCCATCCTTCTTAAATAGCGGAGTAATATTTGCAATTTTCCAGGGTAGTATTAATATTATTATAATATATATTATTGAGTAATATTATTGGGTAATATTACATTAATTATATAAATACATCAAACACCACAATCATATCCCCATGAAAACTTAAATCATTCAATTAACGTGATTTGCATTTCGAATCTAAATTAACGGTGCAGTTTTCTTTCCATCATCCAATAACAGAGAAGAGGAATTGGACAGCATGGACATGCTGCACATCAACATACAGTCAATCTATGATGCCCTGAGTGCAATACAAAGACATTACATTACCTGGCACACCTACTGCTGCAAGCAGAGGACAGTAAATTCTGACAATGTTGTAAATTGCGGAATATCCCATTTTCTACTTGAAACAGCGATCTGTTGTACAAATTGTCCCATCTTTCTACATGCACTGATTCAAGGAGTTCTTATACACCAGGCGGAACCATGGTTAAAGCAGTTAGTGATTCCATTGGTGACATTAGACACAATCCAGTGAACAAACACGCAGTGTCAGCTATTTTTACCCACTGTGTCATTGTCTAACACATTCTGCTGTAGAAGGGGAATTCAACGGACCTTCACTTGATGTTACTTCGGTTCATTTTCAGTGGAGAGGCTCAGTGCAATTCTGTTTCGTAATGCTTACAGTGTGAAGCATACATTTCATCATTACACTATTCCTTTTATTTTTTGGAAAACAGACGTTATCTCCATTACCGATCAATTATAACATTAGTAGCAACAGGTAGACCAACATTGAAGCAAGTTCAGTGTAGGTGAAATATACGATGTGCACTTCTAGAAGCGGGAAATTTAGTCTCCGATATCTCTGAGCGCCAGCAGAAGTGCTGCACACAAGCAACCACGTGACGATGAATACCACAGATTCACCATCCGCAGGCTAAGGAAATCCCGCCTCATCTCTGTTCTAAAGGGATATCCCTCTGTTCTGTGCCCTGAAGACCAGAAGGACGTGGGGGTGGGGGGGGGGCGCGTTTGCCGTCACCATAAAGGAATTGGAGGTGCTGGAGTACAATGGAATAGTAGTACAATTCATTACGTTGGTCGCATTTGGATCACCGTGTGCGGTTCTGGTCACCACGCCGTAGGAAAGATGTAATTAAACTGGAGGTGGAGCACGGCAGTTTCACACAGATATTGGCTGGATTAGAAGGCTTGAGTTAAAAGGGGGAAATGGTTGGGCGGGGACTATTTTCCTCGGTGACTAGTGGGCCAAGGGGAGGCCTGGCAGAACTTATAACACACGAGAGACATAGAAAGGATAGACAGTCAGCATAATTGTCCTGTTAACAAATGTCCAATAGTTGAAGGCACAGCTTTCAGGTCAGAGGGAGGGTATGTTTAAAGATATGCTGAACGAGAGCATTTCTTAACGTTGAGGGAGATAGGTCCCTGGCACGCGCTGCCATGGAGAGCGGTGGAAGCTCTGGTGGATCAGCAATCAAGTTCCGTCTTAAATATACCCACGGACATGACCTCCATCGCAGCCTGTGCAGAGCATTTCACCTATTTACTACTCTCTGGCTTTATTTAAAAACTAATCCTGCTTTCCTCTGTCCTCAAGACAGTCCATTTGTCTCGCACGTTTTCCTTTCAAATATCAATGTCATTCACTCCTGCTCCCTGACACTCACGGACCTTTGGCACATTGCTAGTGTGTTCCACAGTGAAGACTCATGCAAAGTATTCATTACGTTTGTCTGCCATTTCTCTGTCCTCTATTATGACCTCCCAACATCATTTTCCAGTGGAACCGTATCAAATCTCACCCCCTTTTACTCCTTTTACTTTCTATATAAGTGGACAAGAATATTGTCCTGCTTTATATTTTTTGGAAAATTTACCCTCGTATTTTATCTCTTCCCTTCTTGTACCTTTCTAGTTGCCTTTTGTTGGGTTTTAAAAGTTTCCCAAACATCCAACTTCCCACCCATTTTTGCAATGTTACATACCCTTTGCTTTTTTGCAGTACTTAACTTACTTTTTCAGCTACGATTGCCCTCCTGTATATTTGACAACTTCTGTAGGGCATATCCTGAGCCTTGTGACTTCTTCCCAGAAACCTGTGCCATCTTCCCTGCCAGTATTCTGCTGCAATCCAACTGGGCAAGTGCCTCTCACACGCCTTTATAATTGTCTGTATTCCATCATGATATTGATAAATGTGACTTATGCTTCTTCCTCTCCAGTTGCAGTATGATTTCAATCATCTTACGATGATTGCTCCTGAAGGTTTGCTTACATTAAGCTCCCGAATAAGATCAGGGTTATTACCCAACGCCCAATCTAAGACAGCCTTTTTGCGAGTAGGCCCAAGAACAAGCTGCTCTAAAAAGACATCAGGTAAGCATTCAACAAACTCCCTCTCTTGCGATCCAGATTTTAACAATCCCCTTGCATAGTGAAGTACATCAAATTGTGATAATACTCACTTATTATTAAGACTTATTATTATGCTATAAAACATATTATTATGACTTATCATTCATGACTTATTGGAAAAAAGTTGATGTTACCGAGAAAGCTACAGCAGAACATATTGCACAATTGTTGTGATGGAAATAACTGGTTCTTTGAGTCTCAACAGTAGAGGCCTGGACACACACAGTTTTAATAATAAGGAATTTATTATTAAAGGGGAAGTCGGGTCAAAACAAGCAACTACAATACACAGGAAGCGGTGTGGGGACAGGGTACGGTTACACATACAAAGAACAAGGGAAAAGCACTACAACAGCTATCCCCCTTGACCTTGGATAGTCGCGGCTCCCTTACGAGGACAAACGATAGACCTTCCCAAACATAAATCAATGCACTTACCTTCAATGAGGTGGTCTGTAAGAGAGACCGAGCCAGGGACAAGTCTCACCTTTTATAGCATGGGGCTGGGCACGATAATCCAATTAAGATGACCAATAATTTAGGTGTGCATTGATTAGTTGGGAGGGACCAAATGTTGATTGGCATGTGGTGTGTCCTCCGACCAGCCAGGTGGCAGTGCATCTGTCACGTGGCCAGTATCTCTGGATACAACGATCCAACAAACCCATATTCCTAGCATTATAAGAACCCAGCCACCCATAACTTAAACACTTTCCTTGTGATGTTGCTAACATTACTTCATCACACTTTAAACAGGATGAACATTTCTTTGCCCCTCAAATTAATCCAGTATGTTAACATCAACTTCAACCTCTGTCACTGTAAGGGCAATTGTCCCATTTCATCCAGTGGAGCCGAAATGTTGGACGACCTTACTGCACCACAACACAATCTTAATGCCTGTGCTTGTATTACATCCACAGATGCTGCCTGGCCTGCTGAGCTCCTCCAGCAAATTGTGTGTGTTGCTTTGATTTCCAGCATCTGCAGAATTTCCTTTGTTTGTATAGGTGATAATGTTTTGCAGATGGTGCAAACAGTGCCTGGAGACCGGCTGACCCAGTGCAATTAGCTTTATTGTATAAATTGGAATTTTAACCTTGCGTTGAGAGAGACATGCAGAACAGCTTCCCGTGACTTCACAAGATAAAAGTGGTAACTAGCTTCTATGACTGCCGAATTTATGCTCGATCGGTAGTAAATTCTCTGACAAGTCCGTTGGTATAAGAGTGCACACTAGTTTGGGACTGTCTCTAAATTTGGGGCTGTCGGTAGATTTGGAGTACACACTGAATGTCGGGTGTTGGCGTATATGGAGACGCATACTGATTTGAATGTGTCGGTGGATTTTGGGGTGCACGCTGCTTTCTGGTGTGGCTTCGAATTTGGATGTGCACACTGAATTGGAGATGTGTGCGGATTTAGGTGTTTGTCAACGAATATGGAATGCAGATGGATCTGGGAAACATGTATATTTGGGGATTTGCGCAGATTTGGAGGTGTCGGCGGATATTGGGGTGCATACAGATTTGGTGGTGTCGGCTGATTTGTTGGGGAGTCGAATCTCAAAGTTGTTTAATTTATACATACTGTCATAATCAAAACATTTTGAAGAATGAACTTAGTCATGCTTCTTACTTTAAGGTGGAGGCATCCATTTTGTGAAGTGTTTGAAATGATACCTGCTCTTGGCATATGGAATATGCCAGTGGGGCTGTTAGCAGGTTAAGGATGCATACTGATTTGGAGATGTGCGCAAATTTAGGGCTGTGTTGTTGAGTATAGAGCTGCACATGAATTTGGGAGTGCGCACAGATTTGGGAGTGTTGGCGGATTTGGTGCTAGGTGTCGATAGATTTGTGGATGTGACGAAACTCTCGGTTGTTTCATTGATAGACACTTTAATAATAGATTTTAACTTCTTTCTTGCTCTGGAATCATCTAATCTGCATTTGGGGGTATTAACGGGTTTAGGGTGCGCACAGATTTGGAGGTGCATGCAGACACGGTGAACAGTAGGGCTCCGAAGAGTGCGGTGGAACAGAGGGATATGGGAACACAGATTCATAATTACATGAAAGCGGCGTCACAGGCAAATAGGGTCATTCGAGAGCTTGTGGCACATTGGCCTTCATAAATCAAAATAGGGAGATGGAATAAGCATAGAAACATAGAAAACCTACAGCACAATTGTGGTGAACTACATATACCTGTCTGAACACGCCCCCTGATGACTGCTCCTGTGGCTCCTCCCACAGACCCCTGTATAAAGGTGATGGAGGTCTGAGCCCGGCCTCTCAGTCTCCAGGATGTAGTATGGTGGTCACTCACTGCTTGTTCCTTCTTCCAGTCAATAAAAGCCGATACCTCGCTTTTACGTCTCAGAGTGAGTTATTGATGGTGCATCAATTTTATTGACTGGAAGTTTTAAAACATGGAAAGTGTTTTACATCTGGAAAGATTGGATTTGGACCCCCAAGACCCTGAAGCAGCTCTTGCTTTTGAACTCTGGCTTGCATGCTTCCAATCATACTTGGAGGAGGTTAGTGCAAATGAACCCCCTGTTATGCATCGAATTCTCCTCTCGAGGGTCACCCCAAAAGTTTACTCACTTATCAGGGACCTGTCGACCTACGAAGGGGCACTGGACGTCTTCAAAAGACAGTACCTGCGGCCGGTGAACACCGTCTACGCAAGACATCATTTAGCTACCCGACGACAGCGGCCTGGAGAATTGAGCACCCAATTTCTCCGAGCCCTACAGACACTCGTCCGAACTTGTGATTGCAAAACACTCACGGCGGAACAGCATGCGGAGCTGCTAGTGACAGGAATGAGGTCAGTGTACGTACGGCAACGGCTGCTGGAAAATGCCGATCTTACCTTACGCTCAGCGATCGAGACGGCCGACACGCTGGAGGCTGCTCTGCACAACGCTGATGCTGTCCAGTCGCGCGATTCCCCGCCAGTTCCATGGACACCTCAGACCCCGCCGCTGCCGGTTCCCGCGAGCGAATTCACCAACACCGCTGCCAGTCGCGATTCCACGAACTCCCCGAACCCGACCACAGCGGCGGCCAGGCGAAAGCCTGAGCTGTGTTATTTCTGCGGGCTCGAAAAGCACCCCCGAAAACGCTGCCCGGCCCGAGAAGCGACCTGCTCCAGCTGCAGGAAGACGGGCCATTTCGCCAAGGTCTGTAAGTCTAAACTACGAGCGGGGTCGGGCAGCGCGGCGTGTGAGACATGGGGGCCGCCATCTTGCATGCCCGGATGTGGGCGGCCATCTTTGTTGGCATCAGCATGCCCCGCCTCCGACTCACCGGTGTTTACCGGGCACCAAGCCGGCTCAACTCTGGCCACCGTAACCCTCGACCAAAGCGCCCCACACCAGCTTGCAAGGTCAATGATGGACATCCTGGTGGAGGGGCACAGGACTAGCTGCCTGTTTGACACGGGCAGCACTGAGAGTTTTATTGACCCGGACACAGTGCAACGCTATGGACTCGTGACACGGCCGGTAAGTCAGAGGGTCACCTTGGCTTCTGGGTCGCATTCCACAGACATCCGGCTGGGTTGTGTAGCAACACTGGTGGTGCAGGGCACAGAATATCGGAACTTTGTGCTACTGGTCATGCCTAAACTGTGCGCACCTGTGCTATTGGGGCTGGACTTCCAGAGTCATCTCGAAAGTGTGATTATGGCATATGACGGGCCCCTCCCACCACTCACTGTCAGGAATCCTCAGTTTGGTGGGAATTTGCCATATACCCCGTTACTGCACACACACACACACCGAACCACACGTCCCGCCCAGCACCATGCCGACAGCTGCGCTACCGACACCACTTGCAGCCTCTCCACCCTCAAGATCCCTCCCCCATCACTGTTCGCCAACCTGACCCCCGACTGTAAACCTGTGGCAACTAAAAGCAGGAGGTACAGCGTGGGGGACAGGGCCTTCTTTCAGTCAGAGGTGCAGCGGCTGCTCGGGGAGGGGATCATCGAGCCAAGTACAAGCCCTTGGCGGTCCCAGGTGGTTGTTGTTCGGACTGGGCAGAAAAATAGGATGGTTGTGGACTATAGTCAAACCATCAATAGGTTCACGCAGCTTGACGCGTACCCCCTACCCCGCATCGCGGATATGGTCAACCAGATAGCTCAGTACAAGGTGTACTCGACAATAGATCTGAAATCTGCTTATCACCAGCTTCCCATCCGCCCAGAGGACCGCCCCTACACCGCCTTCGAGGCGGGCGGCAGGCTCTATCGCTTCCTGCATGCCCCATTTGGTGTCACAAATGGTGTCTCGGTCTTCCAGAGGGAAATGGACCGGATGGTGGACCAGTACCAACTGAAGGCCACATTTCCCTATCTGGATAACATCACCATCTGTGGTCGTGACTGGTCGGATCACGACGCCAACCTCCAACGATTTTTCCAAGTGGCCGAAGCTCTGAACCTTACTTATAACAGGGACAAGTGTGTGTTCAGAACCACCCGACTCGCTATCTTTGGGTAGGTCGTGGAAAACGGGGTCATTGGCCCTGATCCCGACCGTATGCGCCCCCTGTTAGAACTCCCTCTTCCCACCACTCTCAAAGCCCTCAGATGGTGCCTGGGTTTTTTTTTCCTATTATGCCCAATGGGTCCCCCATTACGCAGACAAGGCCCGCCCCCTGGTTAAGTCTACCACTTTTCCCCTCTCTGCTGAGGCCTGCGCGGCCTTCAGCTGCATTAAAGGGGACATTGCCAAAGCAACGATGCATGCGGTGGACGAGACCATTCCCTTCCAAGTAGAGAGTGACGCCTCCGATTTCGCGCTTGCCGCTACCCTCAATCAGGAAGGCAGGCCAGTAACATTCTTTTCTCGTACCCTTCAAGGCTCTGAAATTCGGCACTCCGCGGTGGAGAAAGAAGCCCAGGCCATTGTGGAAGCTGTTCGGCACTGGAGGCACTATCTCTCCGGCAAAAGGTTCACCTTGCTGACCGACCAGCGCTCGGTTGCATTCATGTTCAGCAACCAACAGCGGGGCAAAATCAAAAATGATAAAAGTTTGCAGTGGAGAATAGAACTCTCCACCTACAACTATGATATCCTGTACCGGCCTGGCAGACTCAATGAGCCTCCTGATGCCCTATCCCGGGGAGCATGTGCCAGCGCGCAGCTCGACCAGCTATACGCCCTCCATGCACATCTTTGCCATCCGGGGGTCACCCGATTTTACCATTTCGTGAAAGCCCGGAACCTGCCGTACTCCCTGGAGGACATCAGGACGATGACCAGGGACTGCCAAATCTGCGCTGAGTGCAAACCGCACTTCTAACGTCCTGAAACGGCGCAACTTGTCAAGGCCACCCGCCCTTTTGAGCGACTGAGTGTTGACTTTAAGGGCCCCCTTCCCTCCACCAACCACAATGTCTATTTTCTCAATATTATCGACGAGTATTCGCGGTTCCCCTTTGCCATTCCCTGCCCCGACACCACTACCACGTCCGTCATAAAAGCCCTGCGCCAGCTCTTCACTCTGTTCGGATATCCCTGCTATATCCACAGTGATAGAGGGTCCTCCTTTATGAGCGACGAGCTGCGCTGGTACCTGCTAGCTAGGGGCATTGCTACTAGTTGGACCACGAGTTATAATCCCTGGGGAAATGGACAGGTGGACAGGGAGAATGCCACAGTGTGGAAGGCCACACTTTTAGCCCTTGTCAAAAGGGTTGCCGGTCTCTCGATGGCAGGAGGTCCTCCCTGAGGCACTCCACTCTATCCGCTCCCTGTTATGTACGTCCACCAATGCCTACCCTCACGACCGCCTATTCTCTTTTCCCAGGAAGTCTGTCACTGGAACCACCCTACCAGTTTGGCTGACGTCCCCAGGGCCAGTGCTGCTCCGGAAACATGTGAGGAGTAATAAATACTCCCCGCTGGTCGAGAGGGTTCACCTTCTACATGCGAACCCCCAGTATGCCTACGTGGTCTTACCTGATGGGCGGGAGGACACGGTCTCCGTCCGCGACCTGGCGCCCGCAGGAGCACCAGACCCCTACCCCGAACACTCCACGGTAACTAAGAACCCTGTACCCGAGGAGACACCGCGCACACCAAGCCCTACACTGACCCCTCACGACACTCATATACCGGGAGTCTCGTACGCGTATATTCCAGACGCCTCGCACACGCGTGAGGGATCACTGACCCCTAGTGGGCTGACACCTCCAGTTAGGCTGGAACCAGCACAACCTCCGTCTCTGGTGCAATCACCACCGGCATCTGTGCAATCACAGCCGGTGCTACATAGATCGCAGCGACAGATTCGACCACCTGATAGACTTAACCTGTAAATATACTTGTAAGAAACTTCGCCACATGGGGACTCTTTTTAAAACAAAGGGGGGGGGGGTGAATGTGGTGAACTACATATACCTGTCTGGACATGCCCCCTGATGACTGCTCCTGTGGCTGCTCCCACAGACCCCTGTATAAAGGTGATGGAGGTCTGAGCCCGGCCTCTCAGTCTCCAGGATGTAGTATGGTGGTCACTCACTGCTTGTTCCTTCTTCCAGTCAATAAAAGCCGATACCTCGTTTTTACATCTCAGAGTGAGTTATTGATGGTGCATCAACAATACAGGCTCTTCGGCCCATAAAGCTGTGCCAAACACATCCTTACCTCAGAACTGCCTAGGCTTACCCATAGCCCTCTATTTTGCTGAGCTCCACGTACCGATCCCGGAGTCTCTTAAAATACCCTGTCGTTTCCGCCTCCACCACCGCCGCCGGCAGCCCATTCCTCGCACTCACCACCCTCTGCATGAAAAAACCTACCCCTGAAACCCCTTCAGCGGTTTGAACGGGGCACAAACTGCGCAAGCACGTGCAGGTCGGCCAGTGAGAACAACCGGAAGAGTTCAAAAAGAAGACAGCTCTACGGAGTGTGGGTTGGAATAGTGGGAGACAGAGTAGGAAGGCTTTGGCTCAGAGGGGCTTAGGTGATAAGGGGTTGAGACGAGGTAGGTTATCTGTTCAGAATACAAAGTATGTTATTGTATAGGCCGATCTCGGTGTCAGATGTGGGAGGTCTTGGAGAATCCAAGCCTTCTGGACGGCCACATCTGCAGGTGCGTCGAACTGCAGCTCCTTAGAGAGTTAAGGAAATGGAGCTGCAGCTCGATGAACTTCGGCTGGTCAGGGAGAGTGAGGAGGTGCTAGAGAGGAGCTACAGGCAGGTAGTCACCCCGGGACTCAAGGAGACTGAGAAGTGGGTAATAGTCAGGAGAGGCAAGGGCAAGAGGCAGTTGCTGGACAGTAACACAGTGGCTGTTCCCTTTAACAATAAGTATTCCAAGACGTCCTAACTGGGGAAAGCAACAGTGGTCACATCTCTGGCACAGAGTCTGGCCCTGTGGCTCATAAGGGTAGGGAAAGGAAGAGGATGGCAGCAGTGACAGGTGACTCTGTAGTTAGGGGGTATGATAGGTGAATGCAGGAACACGGATGGTGGTTTGCCTCCCAGGTGCCAGGGTCCGGGATGATTCTGATCGCATCAGAAAGACACTTATGCCAGAATCCTGTACATTGATTTCAGTTCAGCGTTCAATACCATCATCCCGCAGAGACTAGTGGAGAAACTGTCGCTGCTTGGCCTTAACGCTGCCATGTGTTGCTGGATTCTGGATTTCTTGACAGAGCGACCACAGTCAGTCCGTGTTGGCAGGAACATCTCTGTCTCCATCACACTGAGCACTGGATCCCCACAAGGCTGTGTGCTCAGCCCACTGCTGTTTACACTGCTAACACATGACTGTGCAGCCAGATTCAAGGGGAACCTGATCATTAAATTTGCTGATGATACCATAGTGGTGGGGCTCATCAGCAAAAATGATGAAACAACGCACAGGGAGGAGGTTAAACACCTAGAGAGCTGGTGCAGTGACAACAACTTGATGCTTAATGTCACCAAAACCGTCGATTTCAGACGGTCTCAGCTTGAGCACACACCCCTCAGCATCAGCGGCTCCACAGTGGAGAGAGTGGAAAACATCAAGTTCCTTGGAGTGCAGATCTCAGACAATCTCACCTGATCCAGGAACACCACTGAGATTGTGAAATAAGCCCAGCAGAGATTGCACTTTCTGAGGAAACTAAAACAAGCATCACTCTCCACTAACATTTTATTTACATTCTACAGAGGCGTGGTTGAGAGTGTGCTGACCTTTTGCGTCACAACCTGGTACTCCGGCTGCAGTGCTGCCGACAAAAAAGCCTTGCAGAGGGTGGTTAGGGGAGCAGAGAAGGTTATTGGGGTCTCCCTACCTTCTGTCCAAGACCTCTTTCAGAGTCGATGCCTCCAGAAGACACGGTACATCATTAAAGACCCCTCACACCCTCTCCATAAACTGTTTGTTCTTCTGCCATCAGGCAAACGTTACAGGAGCATCAAAACAAAATCCACAAGGTTACTAAACAGCTTCCTCCCACAGGCAGTCAGACTCCTAAATAGCTGCTCTACCTGACTCTGCTTTGGACACTTTTAACTTGCACTGGACACTTATAACTTGATTTTAACCGACTTATGGCTGTTGTGTTTTACTATTTATTGTTGTGTTTACTATTTGTTGCGTTTGTTATGTTATGATTGCACTTGCCCCTGGGAAACGCTGTCTCATTCTGCCCTGCAGAGCTGATGTATGGTTGGAATGACAATAAAGTTTTTGAATCTTGAATCCACGATATCTTGAAGTGGGAAAAACAGCCAGAGGTCGTGGTATATATTGGTGCCAATGACATAGGTAGCAAAATGGAGGAGGTCCTGAAAACAGACTACAGGGAGTTAGGAATGAAGTTGAGAAGCAGGACCTCAAAGGGGTAAGTCAGACCGTCTTTGCCGTTAGCCTGTGAATGGGTCTGTCCCTTCCTGTCCTTGCCTCTGTTGGGTAAGCCAGGCTGTCTTTGCCGTTACCCTGATTTGCCTGCATCCTCACCTATTCTCGCTGTCAAGTTCTACTGTCGGAGCAAGACTGGAGTCTTGCTGTGTCTAGATAAGGAGCCATCTTTCATTGTTTGGAACTGTCTCTTTGTGTCCTCACCTTCGCTAGGTAGGTCCGACCATTTGCCGCTACCTAGTGTTGGGAACTGTCTCTTTGTCCATGCCTTCGCTGGGTAGGTCCGGCTGTTTGCTGCTACCTTGTGTTGCAAAGCATCTCGTTGTGTTCTGTGTTCTGTGTATGAGTCCCGGCCCTACGTCTTGTTCCCAAAGAGGGGTCCTGGCTCTGTGTTCCACGTTTTTGTCTCCCAAGACAAAGTCTCTGTGTTCCGTGTTCCTGACTCCCAAGACCAAGGCTCTGTGCTCCAGTCTCCTAAGTCCAAGTCTGAGCTTCATGTCTTCATCCAGCCCAGGAGTCCCGCGTCCGGCCCCCACGTCCAGTCCTGTTGCCTTGCCACGTCTTGTCCTCGCCTAGATCCGGAGTCTGAGCCCGAGTCAAGACCCAGGATCCAAGTCCCTGTCCAATCTCTGGCTCAGAGTCCTTGTCCAGGTTCCATGTTCCTAATTCCAAGTTCCTAGTTCCTCGTCCAATTCCCGCTTTCCTAGTCTAGTCCTAGCCCTGGCCCTGCATCCTAGTCTTGTCCAGGGCCTGTTTCTTATCCAGCGTCATTTCTTCCCCACTTCCCTTACTTTCTTGACACACCTAGTCCTGTCCCTAGTACTTCAGTGTCTGTGTCTTGCATTTGGGTCTGCTGTCAACGCCCACCTTATGACAGACCGAGCCAGCCATACCTGGACCCAGCAATGCAGACACTGTCGTCTAACTCTCGTCATCCTGGGTTCCCTCCTGATTGAATACCCCCCCCCCACA
Organism: Hemitrygon akajei; assembly: GCF_048418815.1. Classification (NCBI taxonomy): domain Eukaryota; kingdom Metazoa; phylum Chordata; class Chondrichthyes; order Myliobatiformes; family Dasyatidae; genus Hemitrygon; species Hemitrygon akajei. Next base: position 114,612,582 of record NC_133135.1, on the reverse strand, counting down.
CCCACCCACCCAGGTTGTCCTTAGTCCTAGAGACCCTGTTTGGTTGCCCGGTGGTTCCCATAGAGTGGGGTACTGTCATGATCTGGTCCGTGAAGTCCACGTTCCGGTTCACGGTCCGGTCCGTGGACTCCGGACCACGGGTCTTCCAGCTGTCCCTTGTTTCAGTTGGGCTTAATCATCGGCATCTGATGCTTGATTTATTATTTGTTATTGGGAAATTAACCTGGTCAGTTGTCAGGTCTCTCAATGTGAGAGCGTTTTGGAGATAGTGATCAGAATTCTATCTCCTTTACCATAGCATTGGAGAGAGTTAGGAATAGAAAAGAGTATTTGGATTAGGTGGAAATATGAAGCTATCAGGCAGGAACTTGGAGGGATACATTGGAAACATATGTTTTCAGGGAAACGTACGGAAGAAATTTGGCAAATGTTCAGTGGATATTTGCGTGGATTTCTGCGTAGGTACATTCCAATGAGACATGGAAAGGATGGTAGGGTACAGGAACCACGGTGTACAAAGGCTGTTGTAAATCTAGTCAAGAATAAAAGAAATTCTTAAGAAAGGTTCAAAAACTAGATAATGATAGGAATCTGGAAGATTATACGGCTAGCAGGAAGAAGCTTAAAAATGAAATGAGGACAGCCAGAAGGGGCCATGAGAAGACCTTGGTGGACAGGATTAAGGAAAACCCCAAGGCATTCTACAAGTTTTTGAAGAGCAAGAGGATAAGATGTGAGAGAATAGGACCAATCAAGTATGACAGTGGAAAAGTGTGTATGGAACCAGAGGAAATAGCAGAGGTACTTAATGAAGGCTTTGCTTCAGTATTCACTATGGAAAAGGATCCTGGCAATTGTAGGGATGACTTGCAGGAGACTGAAAAGCTTAGTATGTAGATATTAAGGAAAAGGACGTGCTGGAGTTTTGGAAAGCATCAAGTTGAATAAGTTAGCGGGACCGGACAGGATGTACCCCCAGGCTACTGTGGGAAGTAAGGGAGGAGAATGTTGAGCCTCTGGGAATGATCTTTGCATTATCAATGAGGACGGGAGAGGTTCTGGAGGATTGAAGGGTTGCGAATGTTGTTCCCTCATTCAAGGAAGGAAGCAGAGATAGCCCTGTAAATTATACACCAGTGAGGCTTACGTCTGTGGTTGTTAAGTTGATGGGAAAGATCCTGAGAGGCAGGATTTCTGAACATTTTGAGAGGCATATTATGATTAGGAATAGTCAGCATGGCTTTGTCAAAGGCAGGTCGTGCCTTACGATCCTGATTGAATTTTTTGAGGATGTGACTAAACAGATTGATGAAGGTAGAGCAGTAGATGTAGTGTATATGGATTTCAGCAAGGCATTCGATAAGGTACTCCATGCAAGGCTTATTAAGAAAGTAAAGAGGCATGGGATCCAAGGGGACATTACTTTGTGGATCCAGAATTGGTTTTTCCCACAGAAGGCAAAGAGTGGTTGTTGCCGGGTCATATTCTGCATGGAGGCTGGTGTGCCTCAGGAATCTACTCTGGGACCCCTGCTCTGTGATTTTTATCCATGATCTGGATGAGGAAGTGGAGGGGTAGTTTAGTAATTACGCTGTTAACATGAAGATTGGGTGTGTTGTGGATAGTGTGGAGGGCTGTCAGAGGTTACAGCAGGACGTTGATAGGATGCAAAACTGGGCTGAGAAGTGGCAGATGGAGTTCAACCAGATAAGTGTGATATGGTTCATTTTGATAAGTCAAATATGATGGCAGAATATGGCATTAATGGTAAGACTTGGCTGTGTGGAGGATCAGAGGGTTCTTGGGGTCTGAGTCCATAGGACACTAAAAACTGCTACGCAGGTTGAGTCTGTGGTTCAGAAGGCATACGGTATATGCTTTGAAGTAGGTACAGAGCAGACGTCAGGAGTAAGTTTTTTTATGCAGTGTGGTGAGTGTGTGGAATGGGCTGCCAGCGGTGGCGAAGGCAGGTACGATAGGGTCTTTTTAGAGACTCCTGGATGGGTACATGGAGATTTGAAAAATAGAGGGCTATCAGTAAACCTAAGTAGTTCTAAGGTAAGGCCATGTTCGACCCAGCTTTGTGGGCCAAAGGGTCTGTATTGTGCTGTAGGTTTTCTATGTTCTATGTTCTTTTTATCTCCACTTCAAGTGATGCCCTCCCGTGTTAGCCATTTCAGCCCTTGGAAAATGCCTCTGCCTATCCACACAATCAATGCCTCTCATTATCTTGTACACCTATATCGGGTCACCTCTCATCCTCTGTCGCTCCAAGGAGAAAAGGCCAAGTTCACATAACCTATTCTCATAATTATGCACCCCAATCCAGGCAACATTCTTGTAAATCTCCTCAGCACCATTTCTATGGTTTCCACATCCTTCCTGTAGCGAGGTGACCAGAATTGAGCACAGTACTCCAAATGGGGTCTGACCAGGGTCCTATATAGCTGCAACATTACCTCTTGGCTCTTAAACTCAATCCCATGGTTGATGAAGGACAATGCACCGTATTATTGCTTAACCACAGAGTCAATCTGCATAGCTATTTTGAGTTTCCTATGGCCTCGGATTCCAAGATTTTTCCGATCCTCCACATTGCCAAGAGTCTTATCATTAATGCTATATTCTGCTATCATACTTGACCTATCAAAATGAACCATCTCACACTTACCCTGGTTGAACTCCATCTGCCACTTCTCAGCCCAGTTTTGCATCCTATCAATGTCCTGCTGTAACCTGTGTCAGCGCTCCAACACTTTCCACAACACCCCCAACCTTTGTGTCATCAGCAAATTTACTAACCCATCCCTCCACTTCCTCATCCAGGTTATTTATAAAAATCACTAAGAGTTGGGATCCCAGAACAGATCCCTGAGGCACACCACTGGTCACTGGCCTCCATGCAGAATATGACCTGTCGATAACCACTGTTTGCCATCTGCAAATCCACAAAGCAATGTCTCCTTGGATCCCATGCCTCTTTACTTTCTCAGTAAGCCTTGCATGGGGTACCTTATCAAATGCCTTGCTAAAATGCATATACACTATGGCTCTACCTTCATCAATGTGTTCAGTAACATCCTCAAATATTCAGTCAGGTTTTTAAGGCATGATCTGCCTTTGACAAGCCCATGTTGACTATTGCTAGTCATGTTTTGCTTTTCCAAATGGTCATACAACCTGCCACTCGGCATCTTCTTCATCAACATAGCAACCACTGTAGTAAGATTCACTGGTCTATAATTTCCTGGGTTATCCCTACTCCCTTTCGTGAATAAGGGAACAACATACGCAACCCCCCAATCTTCCTGAACCTCTCACTGCTCATTGATGATACAAAGATCATTGTCAGAGGCTCAGCAATCTCCTCCTTCATTTCTCACAGTAGCCTAGCGTACATGGGGTGCATCCTGTCCGGTTGCGGTGACTTATCCAATTTGATGCTTTCCAAAAGCTCGAGCACATCCTCTTCCTTCATATCTGCATGATCAATCTTTTCAGCCCACTGCGTCATCCCCACAATTGCAAAGATCCTTTTCTGTAGCGAATACTGAAGCAATGTATTCATTCAGTGCCTCTGCTATCTCCTCCCATTCCATACACACATTTCCACTGTCACACTTGATTGGTCCTATTCTCTCACAGTGTATCCTCTTGCTCTTCACATACTTGTAGAATGCCTTTGGGTTTTCCTTAATCCTGTCCACCAAGGTCTTCTCATGACCCCTTCTGGCTCTCCTAATTCAATTCTTAAGCTCCTTCCTTATAATCTTCTAGATCTCTATCATTACCTAGTACCAACTCTTCAGCCAGGCATTCATCTGCCATAAATTCCTGTTCCTACCCTTTCTGTCTCATGGCACAGGCAGCAATCCCGAGATTACCACCCTTGTGGTCCTGCTTTTTAACTTCTTTCCTAACTCCCTATATTCCTTCTTCAGGACCTCATCCCTACTCCTATCTATGTCTTTGGTCCCCACATGGACCACGACATCTGGTTGCTCACCCTCTCTCCTGAGTATACTGAGAACTCAATCCGTGATATCGTGGATCCTAGCACCAGGGAGGCCACAGACCATCCGGGATTGTCCATCTCTCTCACAGAACCTCTTATCTGTCCCCCTAACTATTGAATCTCCTATCACTACTGCTCTCCACTTTTCCCTCCTTCCTTTCTGAGCTGAGGGTCCAGTCTCAGTGCCAGAGATGCGACCACTACAACTTGTCCCTGGTAGGTTGTCCACACCAACAGTATCTAAAACAGTATACTTATTGTTGATGGGAACGGCCACAGGGGTGCTCTGCTCTTTCTGTCTATTCCCCTTCCCCCTCCTGACAATCACCCAGTTACCTGTCTCCTGACTTTTAGGGGTGACTGTCTCCCTGAAACTCTGATCTATTACTGCCTCTGCCTCCAGAATGACCTGAAGTTCATCTATCTCCAGCTCCAGTTCCCTAACTCGGTTTGACAGGAGTTGCAGCTGGATGCAGGTGTAGTCATCAGAGACAATTTTGCTGTCCCTGACTTCCCATATGCTACAATCAGAGCACTGGACTACCCTATCTACTGCCTCCATTACCAGCTCATCCTCTGCCTCTTCTTGCCGAAGCCTCTCGAGCCAAAGCTTCAAAGCTCCACTCCTTCACTGGCCCACTCACTCACTGGCTGCTCTGCTTGAGTTACCCCTCTTTTTATTTGCTTGAGCTTTTCTATTTTCGATTGCCCAATCAGCTGCTTTCAGCTGTCTGAGCTATTCAAATCTTGATTGCCCAATCAACTGCTTTCTGCTGAGTCTGAGCTATTCAAATCTTGATTGACTTGATTGCACAATCCAACTGTCAAAACTGTCAAAGCCTCTCGAGCCAAAGCCTCAAAGCTCCACTCCTTCACTGGCTCACTCACTCACTGGCCGCTCTCCACTGCCCAGAAGAGGGAAATTTCCATGAGATGCGGTCTGATTGTGCACTCCTGAGGGGCAATTTCGGATTTTCATAACAAAAATCTGTATTGTGCCATTAATAGGAATGCACATGAACATTTTCAACTTCTTACATGCTTGAGCAAGGTTTTTCTTTAACGAGCATCAGGAGCAAGACAGAAATAGTCTCATTGCATCTGAAGTTGAAATCACAAGTTCGACCGAGAATTGAGCATTGTCCTGGGGAAAAAAAAAATGTAGCTATCACATGCTAAGCCAATATTCGAGCCTGATCATGTTAGAACAGGTTTGTTTTCAAAGTCCTGTCTAAAAATGTGTGTTTAGGCTGTATTTGCATTTATATTACTTCGGCTAATGATTTTTAGAAACTTCACTAACGTTGTGAAAAAATATTCATGTTGTAAATTGTTATGTAAATCAAATTACAACATTTATTGAAATTAAATGTACTGAGGCTGCCTTCAGAAGGATTAAATCCCTTTTTGTTAAGACAATTATTTAAAAGAAATCTGTTATGTTTGCTTTATGAGGTTTTTAATTTATGAAAGGGGAAAAAGAGATCAGTTTCATGAAAACACAAAATGCTGGCAGAACTCAGCAGGCCAGACAGCATCTATGGGGGGAGGTAGTGACAACGTTTCGGGTGAAACACTTCATCAGGACATCATCACTACCTCCCCCCATAGATGCTGTCTGGCCTGCTGAGTTCTGCCAGCATTTTGTGTTTTTATTTATTTCCAGCATCTGCAGATTCACTCATGTTGCCTCAGTTTCATGAAAGGTAGGTTAAGCTGAACTACCTGTTTTTCTCAATAAAGGGTGTCTAAAAATGTATTCACTATTCAAAAGACCATTGACAAATGTTTTTGGATCAATATATCTGCAACTCATTGATCACACGAACGTACCTTAGGCTGTAGATATATAAGGTTTTACACAGATGTTACCTGAGAACTGCAAATTATTTCAAGGTTTCCTCCAGAGCTCAAAAGGTTGGGAGAGACTGGTATAAAGCAACGAATACAGGTCCAGAGCCGTCAAACTCTCCTCATCGGTTCACTCTTTCCATCCCTGTTCAACAATCTCAAATGTATTGAGTAGAGATTATCTGAGCTCTCCCCTCTTCAGAATAAAATAATGATATTTTATTATCCTTTACAAATAAAGTAATGTCAATGAATCAGTATGCACAGATTCCTGTGATGTCCTAAATGTTTTCATGTACAACAGCCAAGTGTTAGCCGTAGCCACGCTGTCTTGATTATAACCATGCACTGTTGACTTGCTGGTCTCTGACACAAACACAGACAGTCACACAAAAAGAAAAGTTGGGGGGGGGGGCAGAGAGGGAGAGAGTGTGACACACACAGAGGTTTGCTCACACACCCCTACGAATATAAACACAAAATAGACAAATACATTCAGATATACACACACATGGATATTCAGAGGGAAATACACACAAATACACATATGTACAAGCAGGCGGTCTCAACACACACACACACACACACACACACACACACACACACACACACACACACACACACACACACACACACACACACACACACACACACACACACACACACACCCTGAGACATGGATACAAAACCACACACGCAGTCATGCACACATGGGGGATGAGAACAAGTGCAGCGAGACAGGGGTGTAAAATAAGGGTAGAAGCAAAAAGTAGTAAGGTGAAAAGTAAAAGTGGCAGGCAGGCAAATCCAGGGCAAAAAGCAAAAAGAGACACTTTTCAACATAATTGTATAAGGGCTAAGAGTGTTGTAAAAACAAGCCTGAAGGTTTTGTGTGTCAAAGCGAGGAGCATTCATAACAAGGTGGATGAATTGAATGTGCAGATAGTTATTAATGAATATGATATAGTTGGGATCACAGAGACATGGCTCCAGGGTGACCAAGGATGGGAGCTCAACATCCAGGGATATTCAATATTCAGGAGGTATAGACAGGAAAGAAAAGGAGGTGGGGTAGCATTGCTGGTTAGAGAGGAGATTAACGCAATAGAAAGGAAGGACATTAGCCTGGAGGATGTGGAATCGATATGGGTAGAGCTGCATAATACTAAGGGGCAGAAAATACTGGTGGCAGTTGTGTACAGGCCACCTAACAGTAGTAGTGAGGTTGGGGATGGCATTAAACAGGAAATTAGAAATGCGTGCAATAAAGTAACAGTAGTTATAATGGGTGACTTCAATCTGCATATAGATTGGGTGAACCAAATTGGTAAGGGTGCTGAGGAAGAGGATTTCTTGGAATGTATGCGGGATGGTTTTCTGAACCAACATGTCGAGGAACCAACTAGAGGGCAGGCCATTCTAGATTGGGTATTGAGCAATGAGGAAGGGTTAGTTAGCAATCTTGTCATGCGAGGCCCCTTGGGTAAGAGTGACCATAATATGGTGGAATTCTTCATTAAGATGGAGAGTGACATAGTTAATTCAGAAACAAAGGTTCTGAACTTAAAGAAGGGTAACTTTGAAGGTATGAGACGTGAATTAGCTAAGATAGACTGGCAAATGATACTTAAAGGGTTGACGGTGGATATGCAATGGCAAGCTTTTAAAGATCGCATGGATGAACTATAACAATTGTTCATCCCAATTTGGCAAAAGAATAAACCAGGGAAGGTAGTGCACCCGTGGCTGACAAGGGAAATTAGGGATAGTATCAAGTCCAAAGAAGAAACATAAATTAGCAAAAAAAAGTGGCACACCTGAGGACTGGGAGAAATTCAGAGACCAGCAGAGGAGGACAAAGGGCTTAATTAGGAAAGGGAAAAAAATTATGAGAGAAAGCTGGCAGGGAACATAAAAACTGACTGTAAAAGCTTTTATAGATACGTGAAAAGAAAAAGATTGGTCAAGACAAATGTAGGTCCTTTACAGTCAGAAACAGGTGAGTTGATCATAGGGAACAAAGACATGGCAGACCAATTCAATAACTACTTTGGTTCTGTCTTCACTAAGGAGGACACAGATTATTATCTGAACGGTGGCCGATTAGGAAAAGGAGAGATGCAACAAGACCTGGGTGTCATTGTACACCAGTCATTGAAATTGGGCATGCAGGTACAGCAGGCGGTGAAAAAGGCAAATGGTATGTTGGCATTCATAGCAAAAGGATTTGAGTACAGGAGCAGGGAGGTTCTACTGCAGTTGTACAAGGCCTTGGTGAGACCACACCTAGAATATTGTGTGCAGTTTTGGTCCCTAATCTGAGGAAAGACATTCTTGCCATAGAGGGAGTACAGAGAAGGTTCACCAGATTGATTCCTGGGATGGCAGGACTTGAAGAAAGACTGGATCGACTAGGCTTATACTCACTGGAATTTAGAAGATTGAGGGGGGATCTTATTGAAATGTATAAAATTCGAAAGGGATTGGACAGGCTAGATGCAAGAAGATTATTTCCAATGTTGGGGAAGTCCAGAATGAGGGGTCACAGTTTAAGGATAAAGGGGAAGCCTTTTAGGACCGAGATGCGGAAAAACTTCTTCACATGGAGAGTGGTGAATCTGTGGAATTCTCTGCCACAGGAAACAGTTGAGGCCGGTTCATTGACTATATTTAAGAGGAAGTTAGATATGGCCCTTGTGGCTAAAGGGATCAAGGGGTATGGAGAGAAAGCAGGTACAGGGTTCTGAGTTGGATGATCAGCCATGATCATACTGAATGGCGGTGCAGGCTCAAAGGGCCGAATGGACTACTCCTGCACCTATTTTCTATGTTTCTACACGCACAGACACACACCCTCGGATGTATTCACATGCACACACACAAACATAGCTATGAACACTCAAAGATATCTATACATTCTTGTCCGCCTCCCCTGCTCTCCGCCGTGTTCTTTCACACATACAGGATGATACATTTAAAACATACTAAACCCCACTAAACTGCTGCATCTGATGGCTGTAACACTTGTTACAAAGTTCAGAATTTGTTGAGTTTATTGAAACTCAGATAAAAGAGTTTTTTCTCTTTAATAATACAGGAAACATCTCAAATTTAGTAATTTGGGATACATTAAAAGCCTATTTACGTGGTCAGATTATTTCGTATATAGCTAAACTGAAGAAACAAACAAGAATGGAATTAGATAAAATCTCTAAACAAATTAAAGACATCAATGCAATCTCTCCAAATGTTGTCTCATTTAAAAGAAGAGTAGAATTACAATCACAATATAATTTATTATTACCATATCCTATTAAAGGATATTTGCTTAAATTGAAAAGTCAGTTTTATATTTTTGGGGATAAAAATAATAAACTCTTAGCTTCCCAATTAAGAGCAGCTAGAGCTAAAAGACAAATTTTAAAGATTCATAAAAATAATGGAGATATAGCAAATAACCATGAAGACATTAATAATATTTTTCAAGATTTTTATTCTGATCTTTATAGATCTCAATTTCCTGCAGATTTCTCCAAAATGAAGGCTTTTTTTTTAACATAAGATTACATTTCCTCAAATTTCTGTTGAAGATCAACAGATGCTTGATGCTCCAATTACCAAGCATGAAATTCAGAAAGCTATTTTATTAATGCAATCAGGTAAAGCTCCTGGACTTGATTGTTATTCGGTAGGATTTTACAAAAATTTTGAAAGATTACTTTCTCTGTATCTTTTGGAAATATTTCATGAATCCTTTGAGAAGGGTAGTTTAACTTCTTCTTTTTATGAAGCATTTATTTCCTTAATCCTTAAGAAAGATAAAGATCCTTCTGAGTGTTCATCATATAGACCTAGTTCGCTATTAAATGTGGATGCAAAAATTCTCTCTAAGATAATGGCTAACTGCTAGGAAAATATTTTAACTAAAATCATCTCTATGGATCAAACGGGCTTTATTAAAGGCCATTACTCTTTCTCTAATGTTTGGAGATTGATGAACAATATATATTCACCATGATCTAAGTAACCTCAATGTGTTATCTCTCTCGATGCAGAAAAGGCATTTAATAGAGTTGAGTGGTCATATTTGTTTAAAGTATTAAAAAAATTTGGTTTTGATAATAACTTCAATAGGTGGATTCAAATGATATATAAGAATCCTATTGCTTCGGTTATTACTAATAATTTCAGGTCCTCTTTTTTCACTTTCTCGTGGTACTAGACAGGGATGTCCATCAAGCCCTTTATTATTTAATCTTGTATTGGAGCCTTTGACCATAACACTATGTGAAGCTAAAAATATTCATGGTATCTCTATGAATGGAACCATACATAAGATTTCTCTTTATGCAGATGATCTTCTGGCTTTTATTTTGAATCCTAATCTTTTGGAAACACTAAAAGATTTTGGTAAATTTTCAGGATATATACTTAACTTGAATAAAAGTGAGTTGTTTCCATTAAATGCTCCTGTTTTTATATATGATATTCCTTTTAGAATTGTTAATACTTTTAAATATTTAGTTATTATAATTACTAAAAAATATAAAGATCTTTATAAAGCTAATATAGTTCCTTTAATGGACTCCATGAAACAACTATTTTCTAGATGGAATCCACTTACTCTCTCTTTAATAGGTCATATCCATGCTGTGAAAATGATGATTTTACCTAGATTTTTATATATTTTCCAAAATATACCGAATTTTTAACTAAAATTTTTAAAAATCAAACTGACTCTCTTATTTCTTCCTTTATTTGGAACAATAAGAGACCAAGAATTAATAAGTATCATTTACAAAAATCTAAAAAAGATGGTGGACTTGCACTTCCTAATTTAAGACTATTATTGGGCTGTAATATCAGACAATTATGTTTTTGGCTATATTGGCTCGACAAGAGCCAAAAACCACTATGGGTTGATTTGGAATTAAAAGCTGTTAAACAATTTCATTTAACTTCAATATTAGGAGCTCCATTGCCTTTACACCTCTCTAAAATTCCAAATTTAAATCTCTACCCTGTTATTAAACAGCCCTAATGGATTTGGTTTCGGTTTTGCAATTTTTAAAATTTTAAACAATTTAAGTTGTCTAGTTTTTTATATCGAAACTTTTTATTTAAACCTTCAATAACCGATCCCATCTTTCTCCTATGGAGAAATAAAGGGATCCATTCTTTTACAGATTTATTTGTGATGGCCGATTGATGACTTCTGAAGAGTTAATTAACAAATATTCTCTTGCTCATACACATTTTCTGCAATACCTTCAGGTTAGACATTTTTTACAACAATATTTATCTAAGTTTTCATATTTGCAAGAATCTGATATGTTGGATACCATTTTGAAGTTGAATCCTTTAGTGAGGGGTTCCATTAGCAGAATTTATAATTTATTTTTGTTACAAAAAGAGAACCTACCACTAAAGATTAAACAAGATTGGGAGAGAGAACTTAATATGACCTTTGTTAATGAAGATTGGTTGCGAGTTTTGAAAAACGTAAATTCTTCTTCTATAAGTGCCAATCACTGTTTAATTCAGTTTAAAATTGTTCACTGTTATTATTTAACAAAGGAGAGACTATCTAAAATATTTCCTAGTATAGACAACTACTGCGATAGGTGTAAAACTGAAGTAGCTACTTTGTCACATATGTTCTGGTCATGTTCTTCATTAAAATCGTTTTGGAAATCTATTTTCTACAATTTCTAAAGCTCTGAAAATTAATTTACAACCTAATAGATTGACTGTTCTATTTGGAATAGTTCCACATCATATTCAGGGTACTTCATCTTCAGACCAACATGTAATTGCATTTGTTACATTATTGGCAAGAAGGGCTATTTTATTAAAATGGAAAGATACCTCTGTCCCTACATTAATTGAATGGTTTTCTCAAGTAATGCTATGTCTCAGTTTGGAAAAAAATTAGAAGTAGAACTTTTGATCCCCAATTCGATTTTGAGAGAAGTTGGGGCTCTTTTGCCAAATATTATCATTTAATTTGAATTATTTTATATGGTTTCCTTCCAATCTTATTCCATATAAATATGAATTGGCAGTTGATGATTCTTTTTCTTTATATATATATAGATGATGGTAAGACGAATTGCTCTGGGGGTTGATTCCTAATGGTTTTTCCCCTTTTTTGTAGTCAATGGGTTTTTTTAGTTAGATGGGGTTCTTTTTTTTCCTTTTTTTCCAGATATATAATTTTATTTCATTTTTATATATTACAATCAGCTATTTTTCTTCTGCTTTATTAATTGTATACATATTAATTTGTTGAAGTTTTGTATCATTTTATGGCTGTAGAAGATTATGTACCAATAAAAATTCTAAAAATGAAAAAAAAGAAAAAAAATGAAGACGGGAGAAGGGGTCATTGGTGGGGGTGTGAGAGTCCTCGTCGAAGAAGTAGGCTTGAAGATGGAGCCGACGGAAGAAGAGTTCAGTGTCATGGCGTACCCGGAACTCGCTGAGGTGTGGGCGAAGAGGGACAAAGGTGAGGCTCTTACTGAGCTCTGTTTCAGAGAGTTGAAGGTCGGAGGGAATGGTAAAGACCCGGCATGGATGAAAGATGGGATCAGAGGGGGGAGCGGGAGGCTGGTGGTGTGGGTGGAGAGGGGAGGGTTGGGGTGAGAGGAATATGGAGCCTCTGAGGGTCCAGGAGTTGACGGTGGGATCTGAGGGAGAGGGGATTGCAGAGTGGTGGAGGGGGAAGGGGAGACGGGAGTCACAATCGCAGCTTGTGAAGACCCGGCCTGGAGTTCAAGGCTAGAGTCACAGTTGGAGGCTGCACAATTGCTTTGAAGGTGTCCATGATCGTTGGAACCCGCATTGATGGTGCTGGAGTCTGTTTGTAATGGACCTGTCCATTATTTCATCCTCCGTCGGATCCATGTGTGCAGTCACCGTTTCTTTGACTTTATCACGTCCTGCAAAGATCGCAAGATCTTCCACCTACAGACCCCAATCCATGGTTGTTGGAACCCGCATTGATGGTGCTGGAGTCCAGGTTTTGGATATGCTCTGGATTGCTGAGGCAGCCGAGATCGACGGCTGGGGCAGTGATCTGAAGTTCATGCCTGCTGGTGGTGGAGTCAGCAGGCTCTGGGGTCTGTAGATGGAAGGTCTTGCGATCCTTGCAGGACGTGATAAAGTTAAAGAAACGGCAATTGCATGCATGGATCCGATGGAGGATGAAATAACAGACAGGTCCATTACAAATGGAGAAAAAGGTGTCCCGGAGATGTGGAAGGGATTGTGACAGGGACGCCAGGTACCTTCTCATGGCAGAGAGTGTTGCCCGCAGAGCTCGACAGGAGAAACAACGGGAGGCAGAGTCAATTAAATGTGAGTACCTGGGATCCTCAGAAGGTCCAAATTGAGAAGCTCGAAAACAGATCCTGTTTTTTGTTGTATATATCTCCCTAGTGCCGAACACCAGCTGTCCATCATTGATGCACCATCAATAACTCTTGGAGACGTGAGGTGAGATATAGGCTTTTATTGGCTGGAAGAAAGAACAAGCAGCAACTGACCACCACACTGCATCCTGGAGACTGAGGCCGGGGCGGTGTCCCCAATCGCCTTTATACAGGGGTCTGTGGGAGGTGCCACAGGAGCAGTCAGCAGGGGGTGCGTGTCCAGACAGGTATATGTAGATCACCACATTCACCCCCCCCCTTTGTTTTAAAAGAGAGTCCCCATGGGGCGAAGTTTCTTACAAGTATATTTACAGGTTAAGTCTATCAGGTGGTTGAATCTGTTGCTGTGATCTACGTAGCACCGGCTGTGATTGTACAGGTGCCCGTGGTGATTGCACCGGAGATGGTGGTTGTGCTGGTTCTGGCCTAACTGGAGGTGTCAGCCCACTAGGCGTCAGTGATCCCTCATGCGTGTGTGAGGCGCCTGGTATATGCGTGTGCGAGACGCCCGGTATAGGAGTGTCGTGCGGAGTCTGTGTAGGGCTCGGTGTGCGCGGTGTCACCTCGGGTACAGGGTTCATAGATACCGTGGAGTGTTCAGGGTAGTGGTCTGGTGCTCCTGCGGGCGCCAGGTCGCGGACGGAGACCGTGTCCTCCCGCCCATCAGGTAAGACCACATAGGCATACTGGGGGTTCGCATGTAGAAGGTGAACCCTCTCGACCAGTGGGGAGTATTTATTGCTCCTCACATGTTTCCGGAGCAGCACTGGTGGGTCGGGGCGGGGCGAGGTGGTGCCGACAAAGATGGCTGCCCCCATGTCTCGCACGAGGCGGGCAGGCAAGATGGCAGCCCCCATGCCTCACACGCAGCGCTGCCCAACCCCGCTCGTGGTTCAGACTTACAGACCTTGGCGAAATGGCCCTTCTTCCCGCAGCTGGAGCAGGTTGCTTCTCAGGCCGGGCAGCGTTTTCGGGGGTGCTTTTCGAGTCTGCAGAAGTAACACTGCGCGGACTTGTGACTGGCAGCAGCTGTGGTCGGTTTCGGGGAGTTCGTGGACTCGTGACTGGCAGCGGCGGGTGGCGGGGTCTGCAGCGTCCACAGAACCGGCGGGGGATCGCGCGGCTGGACAGCGTCAGCGTTGTGCAGAGCAGCCTCCAGCATGTTGGCCGTCTCGATCGCCGAGCGTAAGGTAAGATCGGCATTTTCCAGCAGCCGCTGGTGCACGTACCCTGACCTGATCCCCGTAACGAAGGTGTCTCGTACTAGCAGCTCCGCATATTGTTCTGCCATCAGTCCTTTGCAGTCGCAAGTTCGCACGAGTGTCTGTAGGGCTCGGAGAAACTCGGCGCTCGACTCGTCGGGTCGCTGCCGCAGTGTCGCTAAGTGATGTCTTGCATAGATAGTGTTCACCGGCCACAGGTACTGTCTTTTGAGGGCGTCCAGTGCCCCTTGGTAGGTCGGCAGGTCCCTGATAGGTGAGTAAACTTTGGGGCTGACCCTCGAAAGGAGGATTCTGTGCATAATAGCGGGCTCAGTCGCACAAACCTCCTCCAAGTATGATTGGAAGCATGCAAGCCAGAGTTCAAAGGCAAGAGCTGCTTCTGAGTCTTGGGGGTCCAAGTCTAATTTTTCCGGACATAAAATGCTTTCCATGTTTTAAAACTTCCAGCCAATAAAATTGATGCACCATCAATAACTCTTGGAGACGTGAGGCGAGATATAGGCTTTTATTGGCTGGAAGAAAGAACAAGCAGCAATTGACCACCACACTGCATCCTGGAGACTGAGGCCGGGGCGGTGTCCCCAATCGCCTTTATACTGGGGTCCGTGGGAGGAACCATGGTCAGTGGAAGGAGCCACAGGAGCAGTCAGCGGGGGTGGGGGGGGGAGTGTCCAGACAGGTATATGCAGTTCACCACAATCATATAGCTCAGCCTTTCAGTTTCCAAATCAACTCACAGACTTCCTCTCTCTCTCTGCTGCTGAATTAGCACACAAGCTGTTCGCTCCCTCTCTCTCTTGTTAAAGGAACAGTCCACTTTAGAATAATCCTTCAGATCTTGTCACACCCGTCACCTTATTTTTCTGACCAGAGCCTCATTAATCAGGATTCCCTAATCCTGCCAACAGTGCCCTGCACTCCAATAGAAATATTGCTCCCGGATCTCTCCCACTCTGATTTTTCGAAGGCTCCTACCTGCCAGGCATCTCTTAAACTGCAGTCGGCATCTCCTGGTCAACCTTTGCAAGTTCCTTTCTAAAACCTTTGAGATTGTCCTGACCTTATTTATAATTTTAAAATGTGAACCAGCACAGTAAATTCCAGTTAACTGGGCCACCTTCGGACCAGTACATTTTGGCCCCATTAACCGAATCTTTGTGGAAATAGTTAAAAAGGCGTAAAAAGACAAACTACCATTTAACTGAGTAACAAATTATGTATTTAAATGAAATACAAAACAAATTAGAACACTACCCATACTACTACTGTACCATAACACTGTAGCTCCTAATAGTTATCAACCGAAAATGATACCGCATTCTTTGGATGGAGAGTGAACTTATCAGCAGTGACAGCTTTCAGAGATAATAGAAAAGTCTTCAAACAATGTTTTACATGATTGGAAACTGCAAATATTCACTTTCATTGCAATATTCAATATTCAATATGATTGTCGACATCTTCAAACTGTTCGTAGTGCCGAAGTTGGTGACACAGTGAAATCGTTTAATTTATCATCCCAGCCATTTCTGGCATTTACAAGTTTGAATGCCAGAAGGTGCAGTGATCAAAACAGTTCTGAAAAACCTTACTGCTTATTACTCACCAACTATCAGTGACAAAAATCACAGTTTTTTGTACACAAACAAATGCAAGTGACACTATTTCAAAACTGCTCTAAGCTGAGTGTAGTATCTAACAGACGCACAACTTGCAGATGACTGTTAGTTTGAAACAGCTCAACACAGTCTCCTGCATATGATCCCATATAAATAAAAAGAAGCCCAGTGTCACAAGGGACCGTTGGGAGCGGACCCAAATGCAGGACACAGACACTGAAGTAGTATCAACTGGACTATGTTTAAGAATACTAGGGAAGCCGAGGAGCGAGGACAAGATGACAACATGGATATAGGCATAGAATAATAAATCGGAAAACCCGGACTTGGGATGTGGACTTGACAGGGAATTCGGGTCATAACTTGGAATTTGGGCCTTGGCAGGGACTCAGTACCTGGGTCTTGACTTGGCTTGCCTTAGAACTCCAGCTTGGCTTGACCAGGAACTCGGGCTTGGCTTGACCAGGAACTCAGGCTTGGCTTGACCAGGAACTCAGGCTTGACTTGATCAGGAACTTCTTCGACACAGGACACAGAGCTAGGACTCTTCTTGGACACAGGACACAGAGCCAGGACTCCTCTTGGATACAGGACACAGAGCCTGGACTCTTCTTGGACACAGGGCCAGGACCCTTCTTGCTATGAGTTTCTGATGCCAAGCTTCTTGATGTGGGTTTCGGATGCCGAACTTCTTGGTATGGGTTTTGGACGGCGAACTTCTTGGTATGGGTTTTGGACGGGGATTCTGATGGGGACGGTCTAATGAAGGATTTTCTGGACGCCTGAGCTATTTATGTTGCAAGCCCGAAATGAGGATCAGCTGCCTCAATTAAGACACACAATGGACCAAGGGGAAAAATGAATAACCAGAGTACGGAATCCAAGGACCAGACCGTGAACCAGAATGTAGATTTCATGGACCAGACCATGACACCCAGGTACTTTCCTGATTTGTCTTTGTTCTTCATCTGTTCCAAATAAACAGCTTCCCCAATTTATTAATTAATTCTGGCCTAATTAACCAGAATTCATTGCATTTTGTAACAAACCATTATGTCATTGTTTCTAAAATGTTCCCTCTGTGACATTTAAGTCAGCTGCTCAGCTGCATTTCCCAACGGGAGGTCCACTGTTGTTCCCTCTGTAGTAGGGCCATCAACATATTATTGGGGAAGACTTTCTGGGACACATTTAATAATTCCTGTCCCATCCAAGCCCTTTATGCATGGCAGCCCTATTCAATATGAGGGAAGTTCACAGTAAATTTCTTATCAATGTGCAAATATACAACCCTGTGCTTCCCTGAGATTCATTCTTTGGTAGGCATTCATAGCAGATGTAAAGAAACACGATTGAATCAATGAAAAACCACACATGACCAAGACGGACAAACATCCGGACGTGCATAATGTACAGGAACAGAATAAGGCCATTTGGACTATCGAGACTGCTCCACAATTTCATCACGGCTGATCTATTTCCCTCTCAGCCCCACTCCTGCCTTCTCTCTGTAACCCTTCATGCCCAGATGAACAAGAACCTATCAAACTTTGCTGTAAACACATCCAATGACTTGACCTCCACAACTGCATCTGGTAATGAATTCCACAGATTCACCACTCTCTGACTAAAGAAATACCCCCTAATCTCTGTTCTGAATGGATGACCACGCCCCCCATTCTGAGGCTGTGCCATCTGGTCTTATACTCCGCACCTCGCACATAGGAAACGTCTTCCTCAGATCCACTCCTTCGAGGCTGTTCAACATTTGATAGGTTTCAAAGAAATCCCCACCCCCTTATTCTTCTGAATGCCAGTGAGTACCAGCCCAGAGTCATCAATTGGTTCTCATATTGTAAGCCTTGAATTCCCAGAATCATTCCAGTGGAACTTCTCTGAACCCCCTGGAATGTTAGTGCATCCTTTCTTAGATAAGGGCCCCAAAACTGCTCACAATATACTAATTGAGGCCTTACAAGTGAATGCTATCTTGGCATTGGACTTCCTTACCACCAATGCAATCTGCAAATTAACATTTTGGAATCCTGCACTGAGGACTCTCAAGTGCCTTTGCCACTCATATTGTTTAATTTTCTCTCCATTTATTCCTTCTATCAAACTGGATGACATTACACTTCCCAACACTGTATTCTGTTATTTCTGCAGCCATTCTTCTTTGCCCCTCAACAATACCTGCCCCTCCACCTATCCTCATATTGTCTGAAAGCTCATCAATTCTGTCATCCAAAGCATTAACATGTAATGTTAAAAGAAGCAGTCTCAATACAGACCCCTGCAGAGCACCACTATTCACAGGTGGCCAAACGGAAAGGTTCCCTTGTATTCCCACTCTTTGCCTCCTGCCAAATCAGCCAATGCTCAATCCATGCATCTTTCCTGTAATATCACGGATTTGCAGTCTGTTAAGCAGCCTCATGTGAGGGACATTCAGAATAGCCTTCTCAAAATCCAGTAGACAACATTCACCAATTCGGCTTTGTTTATCCTGCTTGTTATTTCTTCATATAATTCCAACAGAGTTGGCAGGCTAGATTTTTCCTTAAGGAAACCATGTGGACTATGGCCTATTTTATCAAGTACCAGCAAAACCACATCATTAACCAACAATCCCAACATTTTTACCACCACTGAAGTTAGACTAACTGGCCGATAGTTTCCTTTTTTCTGCCTCTCTTCCTTCATGATGAGTGGAGTGACATTTGCAATTTTTCAGTCTTCAGAAGCATTCCATTATCCTGTGATACTTACAAGATCATACTAATGTCTCCACAATGCCTTTCACTACCTCAAAGCTCCCACTACCTAAAAGTGCTCCCTACGACATGCACTTCAAATAGCCTCTGACAACCAAGTCCAACTCCTGGCATTCTCGTGTGGCTTAGCCTCTAAGCTCGGTGGAACTGTTTCTACTGACAGGAGAAGGAACGAAGGCAGGTCCTGGCTCCTTAAAACCAGTGCTTCGGGTAGATGGACCTCATCAGCCTGGGAAGGCAGTCCATCTTAGAGAGGGAAAACTATGATTTCAAACCTCTGCTGCCTTGCGGCCATACCCACTCATGGGAAAGGCTTCGGGAGAAAACCCTGAGGACATATCCAGAGCTGGAGTCACTAAGGCAATCTGACGTTGTCTTCAGCCTCGTTCTGGCAACTCCTGCGATGACACTGGTGCCAAGCTGTATTGGCCCTTGTCCTTCCTTTGGACAACATCGGTGGCGTGGAGAAGGGAGACTTGCTGCATGGGAAACAGCCGGCCTTCCATACAACCTTGCCCTGGAGAAGACTTCCCAGGCGCAGATCCATGGTCTCACGAGATGAACGGACGCCTGATGCACCATCAATAACTCACTCTGAGATGTAAGAAGCGAGATATCGGCTTTTATTCACTGGAAGAATGAACAACATCCTGGAGAATGAGGCCGGGCTCAGGCCTCAATCGCCTTTATACAGGGGTCTGTGGGAGGAGCCACAGGAACAGTCCAGACAGGTATATGTAGTTCACCACAATGCCATACTACCTTTCAGAACCCTGGGGTGTACAGTATCTGGTCTCAGTGACTTATCTACCTTTCGACCTTTCAAACTTCCAAGACCTTCTCCTGAGTAATGGTAACTTTGCACACTTCTGACCCCTAACTCATTTGAACTGTGCTGGGATCCAAAGCAGTAGTGTGGCAGATGGGAAAGCTGATGCAAATTAAACAAAAATAAAATGATTGGGTTCAGCAGATAAGACAGGCAGGGCAAGGCAGGGAGGAAGACCTGATGGACTAAAGTTGATTTATTTTAATATAAGGACAAATAAACTTCAAGAAAGTTTATTATCCTTCAGTCATCAGGCTCTTGAACCAGAGGGGATAACTTTACTCACTCCAACTCTGGACACTGAAGACATCTGTTTTAATGTGGTTAGTGAGGTATTTTACAATTCGCTACCCGGTGCCATGGTCAGCATGAGTCGATATTGGATACAGGGAGGACACTCGGAGTCTCCTACATGATATTGGGATTATTAGAACAAGGTGGGATCAGATATTTAACCGCAAAGCCCAATGGCCCTCATTGGCCAGTGAGGAGGTCAGCCGGTAACAGGAGAATGACATGTGGTATCGGCAGCTGACTGAACTGGCCCCTCATTAGCTGGTGCTGTCCTGGTCACAGAGACTTCAGTGGAGACAGAAGCTGTTACAGAGGGAAGTGAGTTGACTGAGGCACGACCGACCCATTATGACGTGGGTGCTCTCGGAGGACTTGGCAAACAAGTTGGAAAGGTTACAGCAAGCCTCTATTGTGAAGTGGAACTTTACAGAATGAGCTAGTGAGAGCCCGGAGAGAGTCAGCAAGTGCATAAACGTGTATCCCGCATACCCCCTAGAGCAGTGAGCAGAGATAATTAAGCCTCCCTTTATGCTGGAAGTGCCGTATGAACAGTCTGAAGCAAACAACACACCTGCCTTTTTTGCTGGAAAGCTGGCGAGGTGTGGAAAGCTGTTGCATATAATGCAATCACAGAAATCACTTTAGAGCAACAGGTCAAGGGGAGAGCTTTCCAGAGAAACCAGATGCCCACATTAGAAAGGGAACTGGCCCAGCCCAGATATGGCAGGCTGATTGCATCAGACACCTGCCACTGCAGCAACAATTGAAATGATTGTTCACTAATGGTTGATACACATTCAGGTTTATTAATGGCAATTCCCTGTACACAGACGAATCAGGATTTCACTCTAAAGGGATTGCTGGTTAATCAGTTGTCAGGAGATCTGCAAAGAAATATAACTTGGTAATTCATTTCATTTCTCAGTTAAGCCGAATGAAAGACTGGGCTGCCAATGAAGGCGAATCACAGATCCTATTACCCCCAAGGCATCATGGCTAATTAAATAGTAGAATGGGCTCTTGAAGCAGTATGTTCGTCCATTAACACCAACTCACAACGTACTCACTTTGTGATATGGTGCAACTCAAACTACCTGCGTCTCAATATCACCAAGACCAAGGAGATGGTGGTGGACTTTAGGAGATCTAGGCCTCATATGGAGCCAGTGATCATTAATGGAGAACGTGTGGAGCAGGTTAAGACCTACAAGTATCTGGGAGTACAGTTAGACGAGAAGCTAGACTGGACTGCCAACACAGATGCCTTGTGCAGGAAGGCACAGAGTCGACTGTACTTCCTTAGAAGGTTGGCGTCATTCAATGTCTGTAGTGAGATGCTAAAGATGTTCTATAGGTCAGTTGTGGAGAGCGCCCTCTTCTTTGTGGTGGCGTGTTGGGGAGGAAGCATTAAGAAGAGGGACGCCTCACGTCTTAATAAGCTGGTAAGGAAGGCGGGCTCTGTCGTGGGCAAAGTACTGGAGAGTTTAACATCAGTAGCTGAGCGAAGGGCACTGAGTAGGCTACGGTCAATTATGGAAAACTCTGAACATCCTCTACATAGCACCATCCAGAGACAGAGAAGCAGTTTCAGCGACAGGTTACTATCGATGCAATGCTCCTCAGACAGGATGAAGAGGTCAATACTCCCCAATGCCATTAGGCTTTACAATTCAACCGCCAGGACTTAAGAACTTTTTAAAAGCTATTATTAATGCTTTTTGAGATAGTGATTTAGATGCATATCATATTTTTTACTGAGTTAAGTATTGTATGTAATTAGTTTTGCTACAACAAGTGTATGGGACATTGGAAAAAAGTTGAATTTCCCCATGGGGATGAATAAAGTATCTATCTATCTATCTATCTATCTAGGGTGGTTGACACTACCACTCCAAGCCTTGTGCATCTTGAACAATGGACCTTTACCCCAAGGGTCACTGATGACCAGAATGATCAACAGTGCTTTGGCACCAGAGGAAGAGACAAACTCTGTAGAATGGCTCCCAGAGAGAAAGGAAACGATGGTTCCAGATTCCAAATTGTCTGATTTGCAGGGGAAGATTGCTTCCAAAAGAGATGGTAACATATACTGTGTAACAGTACAGGGAAAGGCCATCTGGTGTGTTTAAATAGGAAGAAATTTACCAAATCAGAATGATTTTAATTCCTTCCATGCTGAGCCAAGAGTAGGCCCTCTGAAATAATAACATCTAGGAATTTAAAGTTGCTTACCGTCTATATATCTGATCCTTTGATGAGGACTGGCTTATGGACCTCTGATTTCCTTCTCTTGAAATCTATTTCAGCTCCTTGGTCTTGCTGGCGTTGTGAGAGGTTGTTGTTATGACAACTCTCAGCCAGCTACTCATTCTCTGTCCTACATGTCGATTCATCACTATCTTTGATTTGGCCAATAACAGTGGCATCATTAGCAAACTTGTATATGGTATTTGAACTGTACTTCATCACAAGACATTAGTGTAAAAGAAGCAGAGCCGGAGAGCAAGCACATAGCCTTGTGGTGCAATTGTGCTGATGGGGATGGTCGAGGACATGTGGTTGCCAATCTGAACTGACTGTTGTCTGCCAGTGAGGAATTCCAAGAATCAATTGCACAAGGAGGTATTGAGACCAATGTAGTTTATTGGTTAGTTGGGTTAACGTAAGAGTTATATGAAATATATAAACATAGAAAACCTACTGCTCAATACAGGCCCTTCAGCCCACAAAGCTGTGCTGACCATGTCCTTACCTTAGAACTACCTAGTCTTACCCATAGCCCTCTATTATTCTAAGATCCATGTACCTATCCAGGAGTCTCTTAAAAGACCCTATTGTATTCTCCTCCACCACCACCGCCAGCAGCAGATTCCATGCACTCACCACTCTCTGCATAAAAAAACCCAACTTAGCCTTAACATCTCCTCTGTGTAGTTCAATTCCGTGAGATGTTTTCAGAGCCAGAGGTTTGGTCATGTAGCAGCTGTGTGCCCAGTCCTCGAGGTCGCGTTGCCGGTGCCCTTTGGCGGGGGCGTCTTAATACGCTCGGCAGAGGATGGTGCTTGGAGAAGCTGTGCCGAAGGGGATGGTTGGAGGCTCGGAAGTTCAATGGACTCAGAGTCTGCTGCGGTCGGGGCACTTTCACTGTGTGCTGTGTCTGCAAGGCTGAGTCGGGCGGCGCCATGGAAGTCCATAGCAGGAGTATTCCCTTCTGCTGCCTGTGTGGGATGACGAGTCTATCGGGACCCTGAAGACTTGTGGAAACTGTGTGGTGATTTCTTTCGAACTTATAGTCTTTTAACATCGTTGGACTATTTTTACCGTGCCCATGGTCTGTTTTTTTTAATCAATTATGCTATTGTTTGCACTCTTGTAACTATATGTTGTAACTATGTGCTTTTGTGCAGGTCTTGTAGCTTTAGTTTTTGGTCTTGTTTTGTCTGGTGGGTTTGGGTCTCCTTTCTGGGGAACGCGTTAAGATGGTAGCACGATATTAATACGCAGCAGCCTCTCTGGACTCTGGATTGGGGATTGCCAAACGTTATGTGGATTTTCTGGTGTAGTCTGTTTTGTCATGTGCTTTTGTGATATCATTCTGGAGGAACGTTGTCTCATTTTTTAACTGCATTGCATTTGTGGTTTCTAAATGACAATAAACTGAATCTGAATCTGAATCTGAATGTGGTGCAGAGCTTTACTATCGTAATTATGGAGAAGGCATTAGGCTAAAATGTAGTCATTCTAGAGGGGATCATAGCTCTGTGTATTCAGGGTGCCCTGTGTATTAGAAAGCTGTGGAAGTGCAGTGTGTTCTTGTGAAAATGGGCATTTTGTATTCCGAGGATGCTTAGAAAGTATAAGCGATGGTGCCAATGGGATGAAATAGTGTCCAGAATACAGAAAGATTTCAGTCAGTGTGTGAAATGCATGATTTTATAACAAAGGATTCGTTGATTATTGATTAAGCTTGTCACTTCCATGGCAAATGTGCAAAATTGTACAGGACTGACAAAACGTAGGACAAAAAGTTAAAATTATTTTAAAATCGGCAGAGGAACATCTCGAGATAAAATACTTAACTCTTGAAGTTATTAATGCTGCTTTACAAGCAGGTAACTAACATTCTGACTTCAAAAAAAGTGTTAATGTTTTTGTTAATCCTGCATTGAAATGCCAGAAGTTTGCTAGCTAATAGTGTAGAATATAAGAAATTTATTGAAGATTTATTGAAGATTTACTAAATAAACCTATTCTACTCTATATGTCCCCTGCTCTGCTTCCTTTGCACTTATGTCTGTGTGGTGAAGTACAGCTCAAATGCCATATACAGGCGAGCACGAGTGGGCACAGTTTTAAGGTGCTTGGAATTAGGTACAGAGGAGATGTCAGGGGTAAGTTTTTTATGCAGAGTGGTGAGTGCATGGAATGGGCTGCCAGCAGCAGTGGTGGAGGTGGATGCAATAGGGTATTTTAAGAGACTCCTGGACAGGTACATGGAACTCAGAAAAATAGAGGGCTATGGGTAACCCTAGATAATTTCTAAGGTAAGGTCATATTCAGCACAGCTTTGTGGGCTGAAGGGCCTGGACTGTGCTATACATTTTCTATGTTTCCATGTTTAATGTATACAAGAAACCTGGTTGAAATCTGGTCTATGTGTTAAAATACAAGGTTATGTTGATGTAGGATGTGATTGGAAAATGGGTAATGGACAAGGAGTGGCTTCTTTTGTCAATAATTGGATAGCACATAGAGTTCTGGAAATTGAAGTTGCTTGTCATGCCTTATTTATTCAAATGCTCATCAAGATGTTCTGCAAACAGCTGCACACACCACCTCCTCCGTGAGTGTGTTCCAGATTATAACGTTCCTCTGGGTGAAGAACAAATTCTTCCTCACATCTTCGCGAAACCTCTTACTGCTCTGCAGAAACTTCTTACCTGCTTTCTGACACCAGAGTTATTGAGTACAAAAATATACCATTTTACCCAATTCATCCATACCTACCTGAGGTGATCCCATTTACCTGAATTTGACCCTTATCTTTCTGCTTCTTTTCCTGTTCTGTACCCAGATAAGTATATTTAAAATGTCCTATTTGTCCCCCCTTTCTACTACTTCCTGGGAGCCCATTCTACATATTTGTCACTCTCTGTGTGAGAGAATTGCCCTCTCATGTCCTTTAAATAGTTCCCTCTCACCTTAGACCCTATGCCCACACTTCTGTAACTAATAAAATCCACTGACTGTTCCCCTACCTGTACCCGATCTCTAAATTCAATCACTTATCCATATTGCATCCTTGTGATGCTCTCCAGTGCAATTGCATTCATCCTGATGTGTGCTATCAGAAGTCTGCCACAATTCTAGCCAAGGTCTAACTATTGTTTTAAAAAGTTCTTCTGAACTTCTATTCTGTGCCCCAGTTAGCGAGGGAAACTTTTGAATCGGCTGTGTTTAATTTGCATATTACTGAATAGTTATCACGGACCTTGTCTAACTTATGCTTCTTAAATTTTCCATATAGGTCCTTTTTCTTTCTGGCTGCATTTGTAACATCTCTCATCATCCAATGTTCTCAGATCTTGCATCTTTTTCTTTCCTCCTCACAGAAACAGATTGAATTCTGAACCTCTTGTCCTTAAATGGCTCTCACAGGTGAGATGTGAGTTCACACAATCACAGCTGCTCCCAGTCTCAGCCTTCCCCATTTCCTGCCTAACATGTTTCTCATGGGCTTCGAACACACACAAAATGCTGGAGAAACTCAGCAGTCCAGTCAGCATCTATGGCAAAGAATAAACAATCAACATTTTGGACCGGTCCTTTCATCTGAATTGCAAGCAGTAGTTGAGGTCAGAGTTATAAGGTGGGGGAGTGGGAAAGAAGTTCAAGGCATTAGGTAATCATTAGCTTGCCCTCAATTTGGCAAATTCCCGCAAGATTGTGTCCTTCTTAGACATATAGAAACATAGAAAACCTACAGCACAATACAGGCCCTTCGGCACACAATGCTGTGCCGAACATGTCCCTACCATAGAAATTACTAGGCTTACCTATAGCCCTCCATTTTACTAAGCTCCATGTACCTATCTAAAAGTCTCTTAAAAGACGCTATCTTATCCGCCTCCACCACAGTTGACGGCAGCCCATTCCACACATGCACCACTGTCTGAGTAAAAAACTTACCCCTGACATCTCCTCTGTACCTACCCTACAACACCTTAAACCTGTGTCCTCCTGAGGCAACCATTTCAGCCCTACTAAAAAGCCTCTGACTATCCACACGATCAATGCCTCTCATCACCTTATACATCTCTATCAGGTCACCCCTCATTCTCCTTCACTCCAAGGAGAAAAGGCCGAGTTCACTCAACCTATTCTCATAAGGCATGCTCCCTAATCCAGGCAACATCCTTGTAAATCTCCTCTGCACCCTTTCTATGGTTTCCATATCCTTCCTGTAGTGAGGTGACTAGAACTGAGCACAGTATTCCAAGTGGTGTCTGACCAGGGTCCTATATAGCTGCAACATTACCTCTCTGCTCCTAAATTCAATTCCACGATTGATGAAGGCCAATACACTGTACACCTTCTTAACAACAGAGTCAACCTGCGCAGCTGCTTTGAGCGTCCTATGGACTCGGACCCCAAGATTCCTCTGATCCTCCACACTGCCAAGAGTCTTACCATTAATACAATATTCTGCCATCATATTTGACGTACCAAATTGAACCACTTCACACTTATGTGGATGAACTCCATCTGCCACTTCTTAGCCCATTTTTGCATTGTATCAATGTCCCGCTGTAACAGCCCTCCACACTGTCCACAACACCTCCAACCTTTGTGTCATCAACAAACTTACTAACCTATCCCTCCACTTCCTCATCCAGGTCATTTATAAAAATCACAAGGAGTAAGGGTCCCAGAACAGATCCCTGAGGCACTCCACTGGTGACTGACCTCCATGCAGAATCTGACCCATCTACAACCACTCTTTGCCTTCTGTGAGCAAGCCAGTTCTGGATCCACAAAGCAATGTCCCCTTGGATCCCATGCCTCTTTACTTTCTCAATAAGTCTTGCATGAAGTACCTTATCAAATTCCTTGCTGAAATCCATATACACTACATCTACCGACCTTCTTTCATCTATGTGTTTAGTCACATCCTCAAAAAATTCAATCAGTCTCGTAAGGCACGACCTGCCCTCGACAAAGCCATGCTGACTGCTCCTAATCATATTATACCTCTCTAAATGTTCATAAATCCTGCCTCTCAGGATCTTCTCCATCAACTTACCAACTACTGAGGTAAGACTCACTGGTCTATAGTTTCCCAGGCTATCTCTACTCCCTTTCTTAAATAAAGGAACAACATCCACAACACTCCAACCCTCTGGAACATCTCCTGTCCCCATTGATGATGCAAAGATCATCACCAGAGGCTCAGCAATCTCCTCCCTCGCCTCCCACAGTAGCCTGTAGTAGCGAATTATCCAACTTCTTTCTTTTCAAAAGCTCCAGTACATCCTCTTTGTTAATATCTACATGCTCAAGCTTTTCAATCTGCTGCAAGTCAGCTCTACAATCACCAAGATCCTTTTCCATAGTGAATACTGAAGGAAAGTATTAATTAAGTACCTCTGCTCCAGTTCCATACACACTTTCCCACTGTTAAACTTGATAGGTCCTATTCTTTCACATCTTATCCTCTTGCTTTTCACATACTTGTAGAATGCCCTTGAGATTTTCCTTAATCCTGCTCACCAAGGCCTTCTCATGGCCCCTTCCGGATCTAATTTCCTTCTTAAGCGCCTTCCTAGAGCCTTATCATCATCTAGATCTCTAACATTACCTAGCTCTCTGAACCTTTTGTAAGCTTTTCTTTTCTTTTTGACTAGATTTATTACAACCTTTGTACACCACAGTTCCTCTACCCTACCATTACTTCCCTGTCTCATTGGAATGTACCTATACAGAACTCCACACAAATATCCCCATAATATTTGCCACATTTCTTTTGTACTTTTCCCTGAGAACATCTGTTTCTAATTTAAGCCATTTTCCTGCCTGACAACTTCATAATTCCCCTTAATCCAATTAAATGCTTTTCTAACTTGTCTGTTCCTACCTTTCTCCAATGCTATTGTAAAGGAGATAGAATTGTGATCACTATTTCCAAAATGCTCTCCCACTGAGAGATCTGACACCTGACTACGTCAATTTCCCAATACCAAATCAAGTACAGCATTTCCTCTTGTAGGCTTATCTACATACTGTGTCAAGAAACCTTCCTGAACACACCTAACAAACTCCACCCCATCTAAAACCCTTGCTCTAGGGAGATGCCAATCGATATTTGGGAAATTAAAATCTCCCTTCACTACAACTCTGTTATTATTACACCTTTTCAAGATCTGTTTCCCTATCTGCTTCTCGACATCCCTGTTACTATTGGGTGGCCTATAAAAAACATCCAGTAAAGTTATTGACCCATTCCTGTTCCTAACCTCCACCCACAGAGACTCCGTAGCTAAGCCTTCCATGGCGTCCACCTTTTCTGCAGCCGTGACACTGTCTCTAATCAACAGTGCCACACCCCCACCTCTTTGCCTCCCTCTCTGCCCTTTCTGAACCATCTAAAACATCCTTGTGAATGATTGGTCTCAAAATGGTCTCCCATTGAAATAAATCAATTGCAATCTGCATTCCCCAATACAAGGTCTCTTAAATGTCTCTAATGCAGTTGCCTCTACCATCAGCCTTTGCACTGAATTCCACACATCTTTTGTGTTTAAAAATGAACCTCAGACATCACCCCATACTTGCCACCAATTATCTTAATATTATGTCCCCTCATTTTAGAATTTACACCCTGGGAAAAATTATCTGGCTGTCCGCTCAATTTATGCCTCCTATAATTTTGTAGAACTCTTTCAAGGCACCTGTCATCCTGCTTCCCACTGGAGAAAAATGACCTATGTACTCTACCTATCTTCAAAAAAATGTACTGTGAAATGCAGTTTCAGTGAATTTATTGTTAACGTACATATGTGTCACCATTTACCACACTGAGATTTATTTTCTTGAGGGCAAACATAGTAACTGCAAAGAAACACAATGGATCAATGAAACACTTCACACAACTGAGACGGACAAAACGCCAATGTACAAAGACAGCAAAAACAACATGTGTAAATAAAAAAAACAAAGCAAAATGGTAATAAATGCAAAGTAAATAATGACAACATGAGTTGTGGAGTCCCTAAACATAAGCTCATTTTTGTGGTGGGTAAAACTATCCCCTCTGCTTCAAAAGCCTGATCGTTGAGAGGTAATAACTATTCCAGAACCTGGTGCTGTGGGTCCCGAGGCTCCTGTAACTCCTTCATGATGGCAGCATCGAGAAGCAAGCATCACCTGAATGATGGGGTCCTTGATGATGGATGCCGCTTTCCTGTGAAAGTGCTCCTCTTAGATGTGCTCAATGGTGTGGGAGACTTGATCTGTGATGGACTGGCTGCAGCCAAAACTTTTCAATGGCTATTCCATTCAACGACATTGATGTTTCCATACCAGACCGCGATGCAACCAGTCAGGATATTCTCCACTGTACATTTACAGAAGTTTGTCAACGTTTTAGAAGATGTTAAATCTGCTACACACCTACATAGTATAGGATGCAAATGCTGGTAAAGTTTTTCCGATATCCAGCCTCTACACATAGAATCCCAGTCAATATTGTGGAAATTACAGTCACACACCACTCTGTTGTTTTTACAACTTTCCATAAACTGTCTATGTTTCTGTTCGTCTTTCTCCTGCTGTCATTACAAAAACTTTGGAAATTGAAGCACACATCTCAGTAAATATGCCCAGAGGGATAGAGGTGATTGATGATGTCCATAAAATACAGATCAGACTGAGCTTTTTGATATCATTAGTGGGAAGAGGATCCTAGCTTCTGGTACAACATTCCCACTGTCTCATTCCCGACTCTCTTCCCAGAGCTTGGCAGGTTATTTTCCCTGCAGTACCTGCCCAGTTCTTCTTTGAATACTCTGAATGGTTGTTCCTACCTTCCCAGATGAGAAACACAGTTAGAGTAGAAATTAAATTTTCATCCCATGCACCTTTGGCCCTTTGCCCACTTGGGCCTCAAATCATTGACTAATAAACAGTGAACAGTACAGGAACAGTCCCCTCAGCTCATTGTGTGTGTTGTCCATGATGCCAGTTTAAACTTCATGTTTACCTCCATTTGGTCTATGCCCCGCAATGGACCAAATGCCTCAAAGGATTGTCCCACCTTAATACTCTTTGAGAGACCGAACACCACCTTCTCCGTAGTATCAAAACACCTGAGAGTATCACCATACCCCCTTCCAGATCTCGGTTTCCTTCATGTACTTCTCCTTAGTTAACACCATGAATGCAAAGTGTTCATTTTGTACCTTGCATTCCAACTCTGGCTCCAGCCATACTCTCCCTTCTTTGTCCTTGAGTGGTTCTGTCTTCTCCCCAGTACATTGATTTCTTCAGTGTCTGCATAAACTGTCTTGGGATTCTCATTGTTCCTCCTCATTGAGGACATTTCCTGGTTAATGTTCACTCTCCTAGTTCACAGTATGACTTGTTTCTTGCCTCTTGTATGTTCCTGCAAGACCCTGTACAATTTCAGCTTCCTAAACCTTACATACAACTCCTCTTGATTTTTAACTAAATATATCTAATCATCACCATCTTTCTCCATCTTCCTCACAAGGGCAGGGAAGTCCTGAATGTTGACTGGCTGGACTGTAAGTGACTCGCATATGTTAGACAAGGACTTAACCAGTAAGATCTGCTCCCAACTGTCTAAATGATCTGAATCCTGGAATGGTTAAATACCAGTCCTGCTCTATTCTCAGCCAGATCTCTGTAATGGCTGAATCATCGTGCCATGCAGTAATCCAGGTCCTAAGTACATCTGCCTTAATTGTTCTACACCCTGAACTGAAATTAACACACTTCTGCACATGGTGCCACTGTGCTCATTAACAAGGTCCCATCTTGATTTCCTTTTGGCTTTCCTTGACGTCGTATCTACCTTTCACTCAATGTGACTTGCTCACCTGCAACTCTAGTTCCCAGCCCCGCTCTCCACCTCCGCATGCCACATACTAGCTCTTCAGGGCAGCTCCAGCAAAATTCCCGGTCAGAGTATCAGCTCCACTTCAGTACATGTGTAACCCGTCCTCCTTGCACCAGTCCACATCTCCTGGAAGAAAGCCCAATGATCTATGTACCTGATTCCTTCTCTCCTGCTCCAGATTGCTAGCCACACATTTAATTGTACTACCTTACCAGCTCGTTCTTCACAAGCATGTGACATTGGAATTAATCCTGACATCACCACCCCAAAGTCCTTACTTTTTAAGTCTCTGCCCAATTCCCTAAATTCTCTTTGCAGAACTTTGGCTCTCTAGTCAGTTCTAATAAGGACCAAGACTTCTGGCTGCTCACCCTGTTCTTTCAAAATGGCTTGTACCTTCTGAGAGACATCCTTGGTCCTGGCATGATGGAGGCAACGCGCCAGCATGTAGTCACTTTCATTTCCACAGATACTCCTCTCTGTGTCCCCATCCCCGACTAAAATTTTTTTTGCTGCATTTGATTCATATCCTTCCATTTCCTGCTTATCTGATTGCCTCTTTGCAATGAAAAATCTTTTAAAATCCATTCAGTGTTCTTGTTTCATTCAGCTTAGGGTACTTACGTATGAATTTACAAACAAAGGAGACTACACTTGCTAAAACAAAACACTTTATTAGAACTCGTACGATTTTAACACAGAAAGAAAAACAGTTGTCTACAGCAGTAGCAGTACAGAAATAAAAAATAATATCATCCACTAAACAAGCCGATCTTTCTGTTGGAGGAGTACCACAAATTCGACATTTCCACCCTGGCTCGCACCTTCTCCATCACTCCCTCTCCCCCGCGCCGCTCTAACATCATCTCCAAGGCATCCTTCCCCTCACGTGCTCTCCCTGGCGCCTTCTTTCTCGCAATGTCTCATTCGATCTCTCCTTCGCACCCTCAGCCCTCAGGCTGTCTCCTGCTCACGCTCACTTTCTCTATCTCTATATTACTCACAGAGAGACAAGTGAACGTAAGGGTACTTTGTCTTCAATTGTAAAAAAGTTAAATTCTCTTACAGGAAGATAGTTCAAGGTGGCAGTGAAAAGGAAAACCTACAGGTGGAGAAGGAGGAACAAGAGGGAGGGTGAAAGAAAGGACGGGTTATGATGGGAGCAGGAGTGGCTGATACAGACGAGAATATACTCCAAAACCAGGCAGTTTTGTCAGAACTGGGAAGCAGAGGAAACAGGTTCACCTCAAGCTTCAGTTTAACAGGGCGGGACATGGGATGCAAAGGGGGAATATTTGGGATCCCAGTGTTTTGCAACTCTAACACACACAAAATGGAAAAGAGTAAACATTTGCCAGGACTCTATGAAGGGTCTCGGCCCAAAACATTAACCATTTCCTCTTTTCCATAGAGGCTGCCTGGGCTGCTGAGTTCCTCCAGTATTTTGTGTGTGGAAAAGAGTAAACAGTCGAGGTTTCGTGCCGAGACTCTTCATCAGGCTCTCATTTTGTGTGTGTGTTGTTTTGTATTTCGAGCATCTACAGATTTTCTTGTGTTTGTATTGTAACTCTGTTCATCACATTGTTTCCATTGATCCTCAAGTTGGGGGGAGGGTATAGAACAGGGAGCATGAAGGCAGCTGAATTGTAATACTGTACTTTAGAGCAATTATTTCTAACGTTTCACGAGTTTCAAAATCCGAGTTAGTGAGTGATTCACCGCATTCTTTAGTTCCTCTCAGAATTTGTTCTGAGTCGGGGCGTAAATACACGTAACCACGAGGAAATCTGCAGATGCTGGAAATTTAAACAACACACAAAATGCTGGTGGAACACAGCAGACCAGGCAGCATCTATAGGGAGAAGCGCTGTCGACGTTTTAATCTCTTACTACCTTTCCTTTCAGTTAGTCCTGACGAAGGGTCTCGGCCCGAAACGTCGACAGTGCCTCTCCTTATAGATGCCCGAAACGTAAATACACGTGTTGGTGCAGGAACTGAGAATCTGCAGCATTGGCGCTGTGTGTTCTGTGATGTAACAGGGATCCGTGAGAGAATCAACGAAACTCATTGAAATCCGTCTCTAGATAAAAAATACCATGTATGTTCCCCACAACAATTTAAAAATACCAGTTATGCTGAGGAGCAAAATGATGGATTTGCATCGGTTTTCCATCTCACAGTCCTTGTCAGTCTCTCCACACTTTTGTCCCCGGAGCTGCCTGAGGTCTCGACTGGCCGCTAGAATCCGCCTGACAGTCAGAGTATTGAAGAGCAACATCAGAATGAATGGGGCACAAGGGACTAAAATGCAATGAAGTATCTCAAATATCAACCATGCGGAAGAGTTGTTGTACCTCGGCGTATAAACACAATCCCAGGGAACACCATTAATTATTTCTCTAGGGCCATATATAAAGCCCCAGGGGACAGTCTCCAAACAGGCCAGCACACTCACTGTCCCGATAACCACAGCCGCCGTTCTCTCGGTGCAATATTTTGTTTTCAGTTTCTCACAGCAAATAGCCACAAATTGATCAACGGTGAAAGCGACGGTCAGACAGACTGAGGCCGCTGTTCTCGCAGGAATTAACCATTGATGGGATCTGCACACAAAGAACAATACAGCACAGCACAGGCCCTTCGGCCCACAATGTTGTACCGACCCTTAAACCCTGCCTCCCATATAACCCCCACCTTAAATTCCTCCATATACCTGTCTAGTAGCCTCTTAAATTTCACTAGTGTATCTGCCTCCACCACAGACTCAAGTAGTGCATTCCACACACCAGCCACTCTCTGAGTAAAAAACCTTCCTCTAATATCCTCCTTGAACTTCCCTCCCCTTATCTTAAAGCCATGTCCTCTTGTATTGAGCAGTGGTGCCCTGGGGAAGAGGCGCTGTCTGTCCACTCTGTCTATTCCTCTTATTATCTTGTATACCTCTATCATGTCTCCTCTCATCCTCCTTCTCTACAGAGAGTAAAGCCCTAGCTCCCTTAATCTCTGATCATAATGCATACTCTCTAAACCAGGCAGCATCCTGGTAAATCTATCATGGTCCGGATTGGGTTCCCTTTAAATTTACCTAGTTGGTTACGATCTGGACCGTTGACTCCTTGTTTCCCTTTAATTCCATGTTTTCCCGTGTCCCTCGGGCTTGGTGATTAAAGACAATTTACTCTCAATCAAACAGGTACTTGATAAGTCTCTGGCTTTGGCTGTTCAGTGCGAGAGTGTTATGGAACATTAATGAAGTTACCGTAGTCACTGAAGATAGTGCGAGCTAAAGTCATCTAGCAGGAGCAAGTGCTAGCAAGCCGCCTTCCCTTGCCAGAGTGGGTCCGAGCAAGGTTAACGCGCCAGGGTAAGTCAAGAGCTCCCGCTGCTTGGAGCAAACTTGCGCTGAGTTATAGTACCGTCCATTGTTGTGTGGTCTCGTATCCAGCTCAGTAGGTAGGCCGTTGGCCGCTACTCAAGTGGCCTATCATTTATTTGTCGTCTCGTATCCCGCTGGATATCTGCCATGGCCCCTGCAATTTTAACACTAGTCCCTTTCAGGGTCCGAGGGAATACCCTGTCAGGTCCTGGGGATTTATCTACTCTGATTTGCCTCAAGGTAGCAAGCACTTCCTCCTCTTCAATCTGTATAGGTTCCATGACCTCATTACTTGTTTGCCTTATTTCCATTGACTCCATGCCAGTTTCCTTAGTAAATACAGACACAAGAAACTCTAAGTTCTCCCCAACTTTTGGTTCCATACATAGTTGACCACTCTGATCTTCAAGAGGACCAATTTTATCCTTTACTATCCTTTTGCTCTTAATATACCTGCAGAAGCTCTTTGGATTATCCTTCACCTTGACTGCCAAAGCAAACTCATGTTGTCTTTTAGCCCTCCTGATTTCATTCTTAAGTATTATTTTTGCACTTTTTATACTCAAGCATCTTATTTGCTCCCTGTTGCCTATACATGTCCTTTCTTCTTTATCAGAGTTCCAATATCCCTTGAGAACCAAGGTTCCTTATTCTTATTCACTTTGCCTTTAACCCTGATAGGAACATACAAACTCTGCGCTCTCAAAATTTCTCCTTTGAAGGCCTCCCACTTACCAATCACATCCTTGCCAGAGAACAACCTGTCCCATCCATGCTTTTTAGATCCTTTCTCATTTCTTCAGATCTGGCCTTTTTCCAGTTTAGAACCTCAACCTAAGGACCAGATCTATCTTTATCCATGATCAAGTTGAAACTAACGTTGTTATGATCACTTGAACCAAAGTTTTCCCCTACATACACACTTCTGTCACCTGTCCTAACTTGTTTCCTAATAGGAGATCTAATATTGCCTCCTCTCTAGTTGGAACCTCTATATGTTGATTTAGAAAACTTTCCTGAACACATTTTACAAACTCTAACCCATCTAGACCTTTAACAGAATGGGAGTCCCAATCAATATGTGGAAAATTAAAATCCCCTACTATCACAACTTTATTTCCTGCAGTTGTTTGCTATCTCTCTGCAGATTTGCTCCTCCAATTCTTGCTTACTATTGGGTGGTCTATAAATCAAGCCCATTAATGTGGTCATACCTTTCTTATTTCTCATCTTCACCCATATGGCCTTGGTAGACAAGCCCTCTAATCTGTCCTGTCTGAGCACTGCTGTAACATTTTCCCTGACTAGCAATGCCACACCCCCACCCTTCATTCCTCTGCCTCTATCATGTCTGAAACATCGGAACCCTGGAACATTCAGCTGCCAGTCCTTCCCCTCCTGTAGCCAAGTTTCACTAATGGCTATAACGTTGTAATTCCATGTGTCAATCCATGCCCTCAGCTTGTCAGCCTTCCCCACAATACTCCTTGCATTGAAATAGACACACCTCAGAAGATTATTACCACCACACACAACCCTTCTATTTGTGACTTTGCATGAACTTTTAACATAATCTATTTTTACCCCTGCTCCACTATCTGCTCTGGCACTGGTTTGATTGCTGCATCTCACTCAGAAAACTGCTCCATACAAAGGAGTCAATTAATTGGTACAATCTCCGTGGGCTGTATAAACACTATATTTGCAAATGCAGTGCAGCTGCTACAAGACCAAAAACACAGATCTGAACATTCTATTATGGATCACAAATTGCTGGAGGAATGCTGCCTGACCCGCTCAGTTCCCCAGAATTTGGTGGATTCGCTGAATTATTGCAGCGTGTTGTATTGAGATCTTTATCCCAGAATCCACAGTCCTGGTGTTTTCATTCCATTCCTGAAATACGGCGCACTGAGATTTGACATGTGACAAAGGAACAAGTGGCAGAAACAATCACAACATTGGAATTAAACTTCAGCTCCCACCAATGGCAGCTGACACTGCGGCTTACCGGGAATCCCAAAGGCTGAAATAAAAGGATAGTAAACGCCTTCTATCCACCAGATGACTGGATAGACCATTTCACTGAGAATCTGTGATTCCTGTTACTCCTGAATTCACAGCTCTGTCAGCCACTTTGAGCAGATGAATTAAAAGCTGACCTAATTTATGGAGACGAACAGTCTCCAAGCATACTGTTATACCCGTGACTAACTTTCTTAGTTACAGTCACTAACAAACACTTTAATTTAATGCCAGTCTCTGATGTAAATCACAAACAAGAAAAAAACTGCAGATGCAAGACATCCAAGCAACAAACAAAATGCTGGAGGACCTCAGTAGGACATGGATTATCAATGGGAAAGTGTACAGTCAATGTCTAGGCCCAAAACGTCAACTGTACTCTTTTCTAAACTTGCTGCTTAGCCTCCTGAGTTCCTCAGAATTTTGTGCTTTTCTCTGATGTAAATATTGAGGTGATTGAAGACAAAAATATCAAAATTCTTGGACATTATATCAGCAGTGATTTGATGGGTAGAAATAATGCTGGAGCTTTAAGTACAATGACTGAACTTTGTCCCAGAGCAGCAACTTTTACAGATTTCACATTTTTATTGGTTAATTACGCATCAACAAATGGATTTGCTCGAATCTGACTGACCCTGTCCTCAGCCAGCTTGATTCCATTCAAAGAAAGGCTCTCAGGATTATAGGTGTAGATGAAGCCACAGCTCATGAGAAGCTAGCCATCGGTAGCTTACACCACAGTTGACAGGTTTCTGCAGCTACTGTGCTATACAAAATGCACACCAGCCACAGCCCTGCAGACCTTCATGCCATGCTGCCTTCATTTTATGAGAGACGGCGCACCACACGATCAAGTTTATCTATGCCTGCTCATGGTGTTTCTATGCCTGATGTGAGAACCTTCACACTGGATAGAAGCTTCCTTCACTGTGCTATCAGAATTTGGAACAGCCTTCCAGACGCTGTGGTTGAAACATCTGCGATGATGGGGTCCAAGCCTTCAAGAGTTGAGTGCACAAACACCTATCATTCCTGGGAGGGAAGTCACATGCTTCCTCATAAGCTATCATGAAGGGGACCAGGATGGCAATGCTTGGTTGTTGGCAAGTAGGGTTAATACCTGAATTTCAAGAGCACTTGTGAGTTATGCTCTGGCTGGACTTAGTCCTTAAACTGCTGGAGAACAGTGTGGAAAGAGCAGGTTCTGTTTTCTCCCGATTGGGATTAGTTTTTAGTTCCAAGTGCTCCTGTCACGTTTTGTCACCCTGCAACCTTGTCCTTCCATCTCTTTGAATTATGGAGGACAGCATGGGTATAAATGTCTCTCTCCAGCAGACTTCATCATGATCATCATGACTACAAAACTTTTACTAGTTTTTAATGTTTTGTAATTGTACATGATTTTTTAATGTTCTATTGCTGAGCAGCAATGAAACACCTGATTCACCTATCAGAGTTCTCCTTGGGAACTAGTTGACTTGATCAGCATTTCTGATTTGGCTATTGTTCATGATCACACTTAATATTAAAAAAATGAAAAATATTATCTTCTAATCTCTGGTACAGTGTGAGTGTGGGGTTCATTCTGTCCCTGTGAGTCTCTGGTACAGTGTGAGTGTACAGTTTGTTCTGTACCTGTTGGTCTCTGATACAGCCTAAGTGTGTGGGGTTCACACAGTTTTTGCGTTTTGTTCTTTAATTGATATTGAATCATCATATATAATTATCTCCATTTTTGATTAAACTCCATTTTTCACAATTATGTTAAGCTACCTCCAGCTGATACTTAAATTTTGTCCACAGAGTGACACTTTGAATGAAATTGATTATATTGAATTAGTACTTCAAAAGTCATTGAGTTAAGAGCAGGACATCGGCACACAATGTTGTTCAGCACAACTGATTATTAATTTACATGATTGGATTTTATTTAATTCTTCCAGTGAACATGGGTAAAGTGACACTGTACTGGATTGCAGAAAGGACTTGCAGACTGTGAATACAGATCAATTCTATATTCAGCGCAATAACAGAATGCAGAATGAAGTGGGAGTTCCCCCTCCTAGTTTTAATCTCACTGTTGTATGTCCCTGTGGTGTAATGATCTGGACTACACACGCTTCAGGATTGGCCAGACTTGTGCTTCTCTAGTCCAACAGAACTCCTTGCTCTGGCATTTAGTACCTTCACCCAATGAAGTCATGTCACCATCGTGTCTTAACTGGCCGACTGCACTGAGCCCCTATTTCGGAGATCTGTCCTTATGCTTTCCACGGTCCCTCTGGCCTTCTTTATTTCTTCACATTCCACCATTTTTTATGTATCCTGTGGCCTTGCTTAGATTCCTGGCCTGCATCACCCCATTTCCCCATGCACATGTAGCCTCTATATTTAAACAGAAGAGCATCCCATTATCCATTCATGAATCTTTAAAATCTCAAGGATCACTCTTACCTTCCTCTGCTCCAAGAAAATAAAGCTACAGAAGATGAATACTATTACAATGTTAATTCATATCTTAACAGGAACACTCTGTCAATATTTGAGAATTAAATTCAGCCCGTGCCCATCACACTGTATAAGATGGTTGCAGGGATGCTGAACTGTGGCCTTGTACATGATAAGTCGACAGATGCTGCGAGTTCCATTGACTGGGGCAAAGGGACCCTGCGACCAGCAAAGCAGTGAGTTCTGGTCATTTGTACATGTTGCGTGCAAGATCTGAACACCTAGTGCCAATGTAACATGATCCCTCAGGACTCTCCATGACCAAGGTGCAGCTCTCCAGTGGTCTGATACAGAATTAGGTTTAATTCCAGTTCCACCAAGACTTCCTCCCCAGCCCCAGGACAGACAGTTGAAGAACTGCACTCTGTGGATGTAATCTCGTTTCCAGTGAAACATTCACACTCATCTGCGGTGTAGTGACTGCACCTGTCCCAGGATCAGTGAGTGACATTCCTGGAATCTAGTAC
This sequence comes from Hemitrygon akajei, assembly GCF_048418815.1. Classification (NCBI taxonomy): domain Eukaryota; kingdom Metazoa; phylum Chordata; class Chondrichthyes; order Myliobatiformes; family Dasyatidae; genus Hemitrygon; species Hemitrygon akajei. The sequence goes on along the minus strand of NC_133135.1, from coordinate 114,573,027 downwards.
TGACTCCGCTCCTTATCCAAAAGCAAAATTTGCATGCTACCCTTGAACTCAGCGCTCAGTCTCAGAAGGACATAACTGTCGTGGATATGTCCCTGATTCTGAACACGGTAACTTCCCTGTCTCCCATCTTCTCTATCCTCCTGCTGTCACCAATATAGAGTATCTAGTGGTCAATCAATGCATCATCCAGCTCACCTTTGGTCTATGGAAGGAAACCAATGCAGTCACCTTTTATTCCCACCATCCACCACAAAGCCTGTGACCTGCGATCTGAGTTCTTCAATATCAGAACATCACAGCTATAAGGAATGTCCTCAGACAGTCAGCCTGAATCCAGACTCTATCGGTGCCTTTTGCCTGTACCCGATTGTACGAAATTCTTAAGTTCAACACGAAGCTAAGAAATCCTAGTGGTCCCCTGTGGCCATTCTCCTCCACAACATGTATACATCTTCGGGTGTGGGTGATGACCCAACAGGGCACTGTAGTAGCAATGGTGCTGTGACTGGCTCTGAGGCACAGCAGAATGGAAAAGCGAGGCAGTGTGGTTAGCTGACTCAGTATTTAGTAGGGACAGATGGGATACTGTGGCCACACAAGTGACACCAGGATGGTGTGTTGCCTCCATGTGCCAAGTTCCAGGGTGTATAGGTGCAGCTGCAGGATATTGTCAATGGAAATTGTTAATAGCCAGATGACCTGGTGCAAATTGGCACCGATGACATTGTTAAAAAATGGGAAGAGATCCCACACTGAGTATATAGGGATAGCAAAGAGGGTGAACAGAATGGCCTCCAAGGTGGTCACCTGTGGATTACTCATAGTGTCACAGGCTAGTGCAGGTAGGAATGGGATGATAACACAGATAAATGAGTGGCTAAGGAGATGGTGCAGGCTGGCAGGGTTTCAAGAATCATTGGAACCTTTTCTGGGGAAGGGGTGAATTTTATAAGAGGGACGAGTTGCAACTGAACTGGAGGGGAACCAATACCCTGGCTGGAAGTTTTGAGAATGCTATTCGATGGTGGGAAGTGGGTTGGGTTAAGGTGATTTTAAGTTTGTGATGCAGGTGGCAGGGAACTAGAACACTAGATAAGCATGTGAAGAATTGTCAGGGAAGTAGATGTCAGGGAATGTACTGATAGGGAAAATCTAATTAACAAGTATGATGAGTCTGAAAGTTTGAAGTATGTTTATTTTAATGCTAGGATTATTACAGGTAAATAAGATAAACTTAGAGCATGGTTAGTATATGGAACAACAATGTTGTGGTGATTAGAGACTTGGTTGAGAGATGGCAGAATGGGTGATTAATGTACCAGATTTTTGAAGATTTAGAAAAGTTAGGAAGGAGGTAAAAGGAGGTGAGTTGCACTACTAATCATAGACGATATCACAGCTGCACTCAGGGGAAACATAAAGAAGGGGTCAGACTCTGAGTCGAAATGGGTGGAACTCAGGAATAGAAAGGGTGTAATCATATTGACAGGACTGCACTACAGACTCCAAATAGCCACTATGACATTGAGGAACAGGTATGTATTCAGATTAAGGAAATTGTAGAAATAAAAGGGTTGTTCTAATGGAGAGGCGTTGGGTGGTTCCAGTTTCCATAATATAAACTGGTCTGATCTTAATGTCAGGGATTTAAATGGGGCAGAATTTGTTCAATGTATCCAGGAAGGATTCTTAAATCAATATGTGTACATACCAATAGGAGGAGGTGCCATCAACCTGCTGTTGGGTAACGAGCCTGGCCAGGAAACTGACCTTACAATGGGTGAACAGTTCGGGATCAGTGATCACAACTCCTTATCTTTCAGAGTAGCTATAGATAACGATATGTCCTTGTGGAGAGTTTTAAATTGGGGTAAGGAAAATTATGAGGGCATTAGGCAGGAACTAAGAGGAGATAATTGGGAGCACCTTTTCCATGGCAAGGGAGGGTGTTTAATGATCAATTGCACATAGTACAGGGAAGGTATGTTCCTGTTAGAAGGAAGCACAGGGAAAGAAAGAAACAGCCTTGGATGTCCAGGCAGGTAATGAATTTAGACGAAGATAAAAGGAAAAGCACATAAAGAGATGAAAATGAAGATCAAACGAAGCACATAACGAGTATAAAGAAATGATAAATGAACTAAAGAAGGGAATCAAGAATCAAGTCAGGAGGGGCCATTGAAAGTCCTTGACAAATAGGATTAAAGTGAATCCCAAGGCATTCTAAACATAAATCAAAAACAAGATTAATAACTAGGGAGAGGGTAGGATCACTGAAATAAAGGGAGCACAAGCAACACACACAAAGTGCTGGTGGAATGCAGCAGGCCAGGCAGCATCTATAGTAAGAAGTACAGTCGATGTTTCGGGCCGAGACCCTTCGTTAGGACTAACTGAAAGAAGAGATAGAGATAGTAAGAGATAAAGGGAACACATTTGCTTTGATACAGAGAATGTGAGTGAGATACATAATGAGTACTTCATTTTTATCAAGGAAAATGATATGGATGACTGGGAGATCAGTGCTGAGTGTATAAATACATTGGGCATTTAGAGGTCAACATAGACGAAGTGTAGGGCCTTCTAGTGAGTATTAAGGTGGATAAGTGCCCAGGGCCTGATGAGATTTGCTGCAGGTTATTGAAGGAAGCGAGAGACAAAATTGGTGGGCCCTTGACTAGTATCTTTGTGACTACTCTATGCACAGTTGAGGTCCCATAGAGCTGACAAATGGCTAATGTTGTCTTTTGTTTAAGGAATAAACTAGAGAAAATCCTGGGAACTATAGACTGGTGAGTCTCGCATCAGTTGTAGGGAAGTTGCTGGAGAAAATTTTAAGGATAGGATATATGAACATTTGAAAACCCATAGCTTAATTCGGGAGAGGCAGCATGATTTTGTGCATGGCAGGTCGTGCCTTGCCAACTTGATTGATTTTATCGACATGGGGTTAAGAGAGATTGAGGGTAGCTTAGAGGATGGTGTCTATATGGATTTTATTAAAGCATTTGACAAAGCTCCTCATGGGAGGCTAATCCAGAAGATTATGCTGTATAGGGCCTATGGCTAATTGACTACTTAGATTCAGAACTGGCTTGTGCATAGAAGTCAGAGCAGAGAATGAAGGGAATTATTGGAGCTGGAGGTCTGTAATTAATGGTCTGTGCTGGGACATCTGTGTGTGTTGTAGATAAATGAAAATACATTTGTGTTGGTTAGTATACTTATCAATAATACCAAAATGGGTGGAGTTGTGTGTAGTGTAGAAGACTGGCAAAGAGTACAGCATGATGTAGTTTGGTTATAGGTCATTTGCAGATATAGGCTGAGAAATTACTGATAGTTTTACTCAGATAAATATGAAGTTTTGCTTCTTGAGAGAGCACTTGCAAGGAGACAGTCCTCTATTAACGGCAAGATCCTTAACAGTGCTGCTGAGCAGGAAGATCTTGGGATCCATGTTCCTACCTCCTTTTAAGTCACAAATCAGTTTGATTGTTGCCTTTGACATGAAAATCAGTCTTCAGTTGATGTTAGCACACTTCCTCCATCAACGTGTCCTCTGGTCTCCTGCACCAGCCTTTCATGTGACTCCTTGTCAATGTCTTCTGAAAATCCAAACATACCACAGCTACAGGTTCCCTCTGTCATTGCTGCTGGTTACATCTTAGAAGAGCTCCATTAAGTTTGTAAAACACCAGTTAACTTTCACCAAACTATGTTGATTTGGTTTGAGGTCATCAAACTTTGCTAAATTACCTGCTATTCCTGCACTAATCACAGATGCCCGCATTTTGCCAAAAGCTGATGTAAAATGAACAAGTTGACAGTTAACTGATCTTTGTCTTCCAGTCCTGAACAATGAAGTGACATTTGTGATTTTCCATTGCAATGAGACCTGATTGGGACATGGTGTATTTTGACAGACTTCAATGTCTTCACTTATGTTCCAGCCAGTTCCTTTCAACAGTGCATCCTGCACCCCCGACTCCCGCCAACTGCAGTATGTTGGGACCTGATGATGTTTGCATTTGGTCCCATTATATTTTCTGTTGTGATGTACAACATGGGAACAGGTCCTTCAGCCCATAATGCTGTGCTGAAGTAATTAAGCCACTAAGGCTCAACCAAGCTAATTCCTTTTGCCTACATAATGTCCATATCCCTCCTCTCTCTGCAAATTTATGTGTCTGTCTAAGAGCCTCTCAACCACCTCTATTTATGATTGTCTCCACCAATATGTCTGGCAACACATTAGAATCATCTACCACTTCCTGTCTGTGGCAAAAGCACCTCCTGTGAACACGCCCTTCATTTTTGGTGATTTCTATCCTGGAAAAGAGATACCTGCTATTTATCTGTTCCAAACTACAACCTTCCATCGCATCTACACTCACCGCTGCTCCAGAGAAAACAGCACGAGTCTATTCAACTTTCCACATAGAATATGCCTTCTCTTCTGATGAGCATTCTTGTAAACCTCACCTGCACACTTCCAAACACTCTATATTGCTCCTTTAATGGAGGGACCATATTTGAATACAATATCCAAATGCGGCCTAAACAGCTTTACAAAGCTGCAATGTAAGTGACTAATCATTGTACTCAGTGTCTTGACTAATAGAAACATAGAAAACCTACAGCACAATAGAGGCATTTTGGACCACAAAACTGCTGAACATGTCCTAACCTTAGAAATTACCAAGGGTCACTATCCATAGCCCTTTATTTTTCACAGCTTCATGTACCTATCCAGGAGTCTGTTAAAAGACCCTATCGCATCCGCCTCCACCACCGTCACCGACAGCCCATTCCATGCACTCACCACCCTCTGCATATAAAAACTTATCCCTGATATCTCATCTGTACCTATGTTCAAGAACCTTAAATCTGTGCCCTCACATGTTAGCCATGTCAGCCCTTGGAAAAAGCCTCTGACTATCCACCCGATCAATGCCGCTCATCATCTTATATATCTCTATTAGGTCACTTCCTAACCTCTGTTGCTCCAAGGAGAAAAGACCGAGTTCACTCAATGTGTTCTCATAAGACATGCTCCCCTATCCAGGTAACATCCTTGTAAATCTCCTCTGCACCCTTTCGATGGTTTCCACATTGTTCCTGTTGTGAGGTGAACAGGACTGGGCTCTGTATTCCAAGTGAGGTCTGACCATGGGCCTATATAGCTGTAACAGTATCTCTCAGCTCCTAATCTGAATCTCACGATTGATGAAGGCCAATGCAAAATTTGACATTAACCATTGTCAACTTGAGCAGCAGCTTTGAGTGTCCTATGGACTCATACCTCGATCCCTCTGATCCTCCACACTGCCAAGAGTCTTACATTAATACTGTATTCTGCCATCATATTTGAACTACCAAAATGAACCACCTCGCACTTATTTGTGTTGATCTCCAACTGTCGCTTCTCAGCTGAGTTTTGCATCCTATCAATGTCCCGCTGTAAACTCTGACAGCCCTCCACACTATCCACAGCACCTCCAAACTTTGTGTCATCAGAAAATTTACTAAACCATCCCTCCACTTCCTCATCCGTGTCATTTATAAAAATCACGAAGAGTAGGGATACCTGAGGCACACCACTGGTCACTGACCTCCATGCAAAATATGACGTGTCTACAACCACCCTTTTCCTTCTGTGGGCAAGCCCATGCTGGATACACAAAGCAATGTCCATTTGGATCCCATGCCTCCTTACTTTCTCAATAAGTCTTGCTTAGGGTACCTTATCAAATGCTTTGCTGAAATCCATGCACACTACATTTACTGCTCTAGATTTATCAATGTGATTAGTCACATTCTTAAAAAAATTCACTCAGGCTGGTAAGGCATGACCTGCATTGACAAAGCCATGCTGACTATTCCTAATCGTATTATGCCTCTCCAAATGTTCATAAATATGTTCATATTTCTCAGGATCTTCTCTATCAACTTACCAACCATTGAAGTATGACTTACTGGTCTATAATTTCCTGGGTTATCTCTACTCCCCTTCTTGAACAAGGGAACAATATCTGCAACCCTCTAATCCTCAGCAACCTCTTATGTCCCCATTGATGATGCATAGATCATTGCCAGAGGCCCAGCAATCTTCTCCCTCACCTCCCACAGTAGCCTGGGGTACATCTCATCTGGTCCCAGAGACTTATCCAACTTGATGCTTTCAAAAAGTTCCAACGGATCCTCTTCCTTAATCTCTACATGGTCAAGCTTAATTCAGGCCTAGAGTCACCAAGATACTTCTCCGTAGTGTAAATCATCCCTACAATCACCAAGATCCTTCTCCATAGGTAATAATGGCAAGAGTCCACACATCTTAGTTGCAGCACATCAATTCGTCTGGCCTTTTCAGGAAACTATGAAATTTGATCCATTGATTGCTCTTTACCAGAATAAATATACTTTTATGTTTGGTCTCCCAAAGTGTAACACCTCATGTCAATCCTTGTTAAACTCAATTTTCTATTTTTCTACCCGTAACTGCCATTTCGCTGTTCGCTTTAGATTTTGCATAACTTGGCGACTGGTTCCTGAAAATTTCCAGGCCTCTGCTCTTCTGCCATCTCTGCTCACTCAGTTTACAGTAGATTTTGCTGAATTTGTTATTTTCCTTGACCTCATTTGTTGACCACTGATGATTCATCTTTCCCCTGAATCACTGTGTTATTGCGATTAATGTCTGTTCATTATTATGATTCAGCTCTTTAAACATTGGTCACCACTCATCACTGACCTGTTCCTAAGCCTACTTACATTGTCCACCCCAGACAACTCTACCTTCACACCTGTATAGTTGCCTTTATTTAGGTTGAGGGCATTGATTCTGGACTTGGGTGTTCACGCTCAAACTGTGTCTGGAATTCTGCCATGTTGTGTTAGCTTCCTCCTCGACATATTTCACCATAAGTTGTTTTATTAATTGTACAAACTCATTGGAAAAGCCATGTTTAAAATGGCCTGTTTGTGGATAGTTTCTGTAAAACACCACCAGAAAAAACAGTCCCTTACCTCTTCACAAGTTCCTGTTCTACTGTACTTTGCCACTTTGATTAATTTAATCAATGCACAGATTAAATCACCCATGGCAAACATAGTTACCCTCTCACCTCCCTTTGATATTCCCCAGTCGTGCTTTGTCCCATTCAGAAGGAATACCTAGGGATCTGGAGAGCACTCGCTCCCAGGTCTCCTTTCCTCTGTCTTTCATTATTTCCACACCGACCCATTCCTCATCAGTTTCCATACATCTGTATCTAGCCCTTTCCACTAGGCAATGACAAGGACACCCTCCTCCTTTCCCTTTTGCTGAACATTCAATATTCCAGATACTGAGTTCCCAGACCCAGTCACCTTACACCCTTCTCCCTGCAATAACTGTCAGGTCAAACACAGTTGTTACTATTTGAGCTGTCCGTTCCACTATCCTCTTACGAATATCCCTGTGTTCAGATAAGGAGCCCTAAGCTTTGATATTTTTACACTTTTTGTTTACCTTGATTCACATTCTGACATCAGATTTGCTGATATTCTGCACCTTCCTATTGCTTAGATTTTCTTTTCCCGTCAGGAGCTGGTGGAGTACAGAGCAGCGCAGGAACAGGCCTTTCAGCACAGGATTTCTGTACTGTCCTTTAAGTCAAATCAAGTTTACACCTCACACCAAGATGTCGGAGCCATATAAAGAGGTGAGTTTTGGGATGCTGGTTTTTTTCCAGTAAATGAAGCACAGCTGGGTATTGTCTGTTGATAACTAATTGGCAGAAGGCAATAAAAATAGATTAGAGTCAAGTGTAGAAGCCATTTTTGGAATGGTCAGTGAAAAAGTGAAGAACTGAATCTTTGCCTTATGGAGGCAGTGGCTGTGAGGTTCTGTTACGTTCTCTAATTCATTGTTGCCTAGGTAGAACAGTGGAAATGGATCCCAGAGATCTGCTGTGCCCCTTTTCCAGGATGTCAGAAGCAATGAGACATTTAGTTTTCTTGATGGCTACACTTGTCAAAACTCAGTCTGGCTGTATTTCCTTACAGATAACAATGGGGAACCAGAGTTGGATGACCTTTAGATCATTAAGAAGACTGAAGGGTTGATACATAGGAGTTATAGGGAGAGTCACACCTACATTGTAGGATGCAGCTATCTGAGTGATTGTTTGGAGAGGGAAAGGGAATATGAAGTATTCAGAAAGCAGAAAGGATTAATTTAGCTGACCTTTTGATTACTAATTTAATTGGTTTGACACAACATTTTGGGGTGAAGGGCCTGTTCATGTGCTGTGTTCTACATGCTATTAGTGAAACTTGGCTACAGGAGGAATACAGCAGCTCATTGATCTGAGGTTCCAATGATTTAGACATGATATAGAGGGGTTGTCCAAAAGAGACGGGTGTCAAGAAAGAATTTATGTAGTGCTTAGAGAGGATATACTGGAGGACTCCTGTACTGAGGCTGTATGGATGGCACTAAGGAATGAAAAGAGATGAACATGTTAATGGTTCTGTGTGGTAGATCTCTTCCCCCTGTAGTCACTGGGATTTAGAGGACCAAATTTGTAGAGAGGCTGCATACAGTTGTAGGAAGTATAAAGTTATAAAGCTAGTTGATTTTAACTTTCCACATATTGAGGATTCCATACTGTTGAAGGGTTCGATGGGATAACATTAGTTAAATGTGTTGAGTAAAGTTTCATTAATCACTATGTAGTTACAAGAGAGAAGCAGATACTGGTTTTCCTCTCAGGGAATAAGACAGGACAAGTGGCAGAAGTGAGGGTCATGGAGCACTTTGGATATAGTGATCATAATTCAACTAGTTTCAGAATATTTAGAAAGTAAATGACTAGTTGTTAGATTAGGATCCTAAACTGGAGAAAGTCCAATGCTAATAACATCAGTAGAGATATCGCAGACATCTGTAGACCCCACTCACATGCCGGTGTCAGGCACACAACACAAAAAACAAACTCCCTACATTGGACGGCTCACAATCCAAATCATCCATATCTCTAACCATAACCGAAACATTGGTTCTACAGAGTGACCATTATGTTGGCAGTGAAACCTTTCCCAGGGTGTTACACCTATAACAGGGTGAACTAAACAATAATCCATGAATTAGTTGCAGCCTCACCAATGACTTAATGAAAAATAATGTTTCAATTCCTAGCCTCAGTACCCTGACTGATAGAGGGCAGTAATTGAAATGCCTTCTTCACCATGCTGTCTACCTCTGTTGCTGCTCTCAACAAACTCCGCACTTGTATTCATATGTCCTCTGGCCTTGTACTCTCCAAAGGGCCTGCCATTCATAGTATAAGTCCTACACTGGTTTGACTTTGCAAGATGCATCAGCTCACATGTACCTGTATTGATATCTATTGCCTCTCTTCAGCGCACTTGCATAATGGATCAGGATCCCCTCTCCTATAAGAGATGATAACCTTCACGATCAACAATCTCAGTATGCACTGTCTGTACAAATTTACAATCTACATACTGTTACGTACCAGCAGCAATAGATCACAAATTAAGTCAGGTTCTAATGTTAAAACCACTATATTTATTAGTATCTATCCAAAATATAGAAAATTAAACAAACTTCTATCTTAAACCTAATTAACAGTGTTATGCGTCTATAGCTCCCAAACAGTCAAGTTTAGGAACAGTTCTTAACAAATCTTACTCAAGCACAGTCTTAATAACAATTTAGAAAGTTCCAGTAATCCACAAAGTAGGTGAGAGGAGAAACTTGTAAATTCACAATGCAACGAAGAGGCGATCTCTAAAAATTTGAAAGGATCCACACTGGGTAAACAAAGAAATAGTTACTGAAGATCTTATCAGTTGAGCTGTTCTGAAATCCACATAGAGATATCACAAGGTGACAGTCACAGAATATTTTTAGCACAAGTGGTTACCACGTAACATACCCAAAACCATGTAAGGGTTAACAAAAGTGGTTGCCACAACAGATTCCAACAAATCCACACATAGATCATACGAAGTGACAGTAACATCTCCAAACTGCACAGTGTGCCACTGATTAACCCAAGCCTTTGGGTAAGTATCAGACTTTACCCTTTTTGGCAGCGAGCTGTTGCCTGATAGCTCGCATTCCATAGTCTTAACTCTCTCTCTTTCCTTCAAATGAACCTGCAATCTATCTGCATTTCCTTTTATACCAACATCATACGTCATAAAGTGACGTTCACAGAAACAAAACTGTGGACTCCCAGTAAAACGAAACAATGGACAGATCACAATACACAGTGCATTTCTTCAGGAAGCCTCATCGAATCATCATATATACCTGCCACCCTGACCATTCTCCTTGTTGTCCTTTAGCTTCTGGGAAAAGATACAGGAAATTCAAAGACAGGATGACTAGACAAACACACGAGATTCTGAAGACTCTACAAATCTTGAGAAATATACATAAAATGCTGTAAGGATTTGGCCAGTCAGGCAGCATCTTTGGAAAGGAATAAACAGTTAATGTTTTGGGCCAGGACCATTCATCAGGACTGTAAAGGAAAGTGGACAGATGTAGAATAAGATGTGTTGTGTGGGGGAGAAGTTCACATTAGCAGGTAACACAGGCCAATAAAGATTTTGCTTCCTGGATATTTTTGGGTGTAATCTTTTGAATTTGGGTGGCTGATCATGAAAATCACCATGAAATTTCCTTATCATGCACCTTTTTTGTTAATGCTTATATTTGTTATTTCAATTCATAATTCACGTTATTTAAAATGTTCCCACAATGTAAACTGAAAAGACTTCTATCTTGTCCAGACATATCTGGGCATGCTTAAGCCAGACAGATGCTGTATGGCAGGACAGGTTTGAGAAAGGCTATAAAAGCATCACACATGCACCGTTTTGTGCATTATGTTTACGTGTGTATCAGTTTGTGATCACATTGATGCACATGTTCCATGCACAGAGCGAATTGTGTGTACTCATCAAAATGTTATTTTTAGGAGTATTTCTGACAGCAAAATGTCATAATGTTGCAACAGCCACAATACACTTTGTTATATTTGTGACCAGTGTAGGCTTAAATCTCAAAGATGGAGCATGACCTCCTTCTAAGAAAGCCTATGAGCTCTACTTTGGGTGTAAAATTGGTGACCAAAACAATGCCTGGGCTCCTCACATTCATTGTGCAAAGTGCACTGTCGATTTCGGAGCAAAGGGACACAGAAGTTAATGCCATCCACTGCCCTGTTCAGACAGTGAGAGCAGAAGGATCATATGCCACCCAGCTACTTCTGCCTGACCAGTGTGTCTGGTTTCTCTGCTAAACAGAAGAATTCCATTGAATACCTCAATCTTCCTTCAGCCATGAGACCTGTGCTGCTTGACAAAAGTCTTCCAGTGCTGAAGTCACCAGAGACATGGAATACTGAAAAGATGGACCAAGTTGAAGGAGCCTGAAATAGAGAATGACACTGATAATGATACCGATTTTGAAACCTTTATGTCGAATGAGTGTCATCTGACAGCTTGATGAAATCCTTCTTATAACTGGGTGACCAGAACTGTGCACAATACAGTGTGGTCTGACTTTGACTTTTACAGATTTTTGAGCTGCCAAATCCTGTACTCAATTCCCTGACCAATGTAGACAAATAGGCCAAACACCATCTTCACCATTCTGACTACCTGTGTTGTCACTTTCGGTGAATGATGTTCCTGTATTCCATGATCTCTCTGTTCAGCAATCCTCTCCAAGGGACAAGAACTTACTGTGCAGATCCTTCCCTTTCTGAACTTCTCCGAATGCAATACCACACACTTGTCCAGGTTAACACCCATTTGCTGTTCCTTGGTCAAATTCCCCAGTTCAACTCAATCCCATTGTTCTCTCACATAATTTCCACTGTCTACTCTGCCACCGATGTTGCTGTCATTGCAAACTCACTAATTACATTAACAACGATGTCAGAGAATTTGTTAGCCGAGATGACAAATGACAATACTCGCAACAATCCCTGTGAATGCCATTGGTCATAAGCCTCCAACCTGATTAACAAGCTGCCACTCCCACACTCTGTGTCATTCCACCAAGCTAATTTTGTGACACTGATATTAGGCAGTGTTCATGGACTGTTTGGAAACTGGATAGTGGAGAGAAAGAAGCTGTTTTTGGAGATTTGATCAACAGAAGACAAGGCCTTTCAGAGGAGAGCAGCAACAGCCAGGTCTGTGACTCTGATGTACAGCAGGGGAGGATGGAGATAGTCTAGCTGTAATCACAAGAAAAGGAGGACAAGGAAGATGAATGTGAGGATGAAGAGCTGGTGCAGGAGAAGGGGTTCGGATTTCAAACCACTGTGATCTCTGCTGTGGCAGAGGCAACCTGGAGAAGTGGAACAAGACCTGAACTAGACAGGTCAAATATCCCCACAGGCAGATCTGTTAATGAAATGCCGGAGGATTAAAGTGCATCTAGCAGAGGGTTGCGATCCAAAGCAGTGGTGTGAATGTAATGCAAGCAAACTCAGAAGACCAGAGAGGCAGGGGTCAGAACAGTCTGAGAAACCAAACTGCATTTATTTTATTTATTTTAATGCAATAAGACTGATGATCTATCTGTAGATCCACCGATCCATCCACTTAACCATCTATCTTATAACATAGTAATAGTAACCCTAACCCTTGCACTCAATTGCTTCCAGAAAACAAATTCACTACATAGGTCAGTGTTTCAGAATTTTCTATTTTTATTTTCATTTTACGGCATTCTCCCCTGTTCTGGAAACTTCAATCAGGGGAAATAGTTTCTATGCTTCATGAATCACAGTCTGGTGTCTGGGTTGAATGTTCTTTGAAGTGCTGGGGTTCTACTTGTGTTTAGTGGTGGAATACAGTGCTGTTTTTGTACAGGTTTATGTAGTCACTGCACAGTGCTGAGAGTTTTATAATTCTGTATATTTATCATGATGGATTCAGTGTTGTAAAGTTCCCTGTTCTTCTAGACCACTGATGATTGTTTCTGTACATTGCAGTGTGAGGATCCACTTTAAATCCATCCAAGGCTCCACCTTGACCATGCACCTTGGTTAGCAGTACAGGGGTGGATTGCTGTTTCGATAGGGAATGTACAGGTCATACAGTGCAGTGTCAGTTATAGGTTGTTTACAATAAATGCAAGTGTGACCCATCGGTACAGGTCTGTGTGTGCCCAAGTATCAACCTCAATTATATAAAACCAGAAAATACTGTCATCACTTACCAGATGCAGACTGCCCTGTCAGTGTTTCAGTACCTTTCATTGTTATTTGTATTTTCCAGCATTCACACATATAATGGCTAATTTTCACTTCGTCCAATTGGTTGTTGTAAACAACTGTACTCTAACAATAGAGTACCGACATTTGTAAAGGACTATGCCCTTTAGTACAGTACCTGTGTATTTATAGTAGTGTGTCCTTATTTTACAATGGAACCTTGGATTTCAAATGTGTTGGGTGGGGGAAGGGAGAGGCACAAGAGGAGAAGGAGACCATAGTTCCTGATACAACAATCCCATCAGTCCCACAACACCCCCCCCCCCAAACATTCCCACAGATCTGCAAGTTTCTTCTCTTGAAGAACCTGTCCAATACCCTTTTATCCATCCTCACTGGTTGCTTCCACCATGACCCAGATTCACACTCAGAGGAATGCAAGACAACAGGAGTCTCAGCCCTGCCCCACCACTCAATGTGATTGTGGCTGATCTCTCCCAGCCCTTAGCTCATCCCCTCATTCCCCTAACCTTTCCAAAACATAGCTCTCTCCAATTAAATTCTTCTAGTCACCTAGCTGCTATACCCTTTTGGGAAGAAAATTGTAAATATTCCCTATCCCAAGTCAAGTCGGTTTTATTTTCATTTCAACCATAAACTGCTGGTACAGTACACAGTAAAAATGAAACAATGTTCCTCCAGGACCCCGGTGCTACATGAAACATCACAAAAACTGCACTAGACTATGTGAGACAGCACAAGGCAACACTAGACTACATAAAAACTACACTAGACTATGTGAGACAGCACAAGGCAACACTAGACTACGTAAAAGCAACATAAAAACTGCACTAGACTATAGACCTGCACAGGACTACATAAAGTGTACAAAGCAGTGCAGGGCAGTACAATAATTAATAAACAAGACAATAGGCACAGTAGAGGACAAATTACAATATAATAATAAATGTAGATATCAGTCTAGACTCTGGGTATTGAGGAGTCTGATGGCTTGGGAGAAGAAACTGCTGCATAATCTGGTCGTGAGAGCCCGAATGCTTAGATACCTTTTGCCAGATGGCAGGAGGTAGAAGAGTTTGTTTGAGGGGTACGTGGGGTGCGTGATGGTGACACAGGGGTGGCACCCTCCGCCAGATGTACCTGATATCAACTTTAAATGTCCTTGCAAGTCTCTCCTCACATTTTAGCTTCTCCTACTGGTGAAACAATCTCAAGCTGTCCCCTGTTAGCACCTCTAAAGACATTGTGTGATTATGGAAAGTCAGTCGTCACTTTTCTAATCTCCAAAGCTCTAAACATTGTTTCTCTAGAAACTCATGATAGGACAATTCTATCATCTAAGGAAATTTGAATCACTTTTTGAATAACCCAGCAGGTATGACTCTCAGTAAGAACTGTCCCCAGTTTACCAGGTATGGCCTCACCAATGCTCCATACAACTGGAACAATACTTACCAATTTCGGATCTCAAATCCTCCAATAACAAAGACCAACATACCTCTTCCTTTCCTAAGTCCTTGGTGCATCTGGCTACTAAGCACAGTGATTCATGCATAAGTAAACCTTGATCCCTCTCTACATATTTACTCTCCACATAAATAATAGTCTGCATTTTGACCTCACACTTTCTCAATTGAAGCTCCAATCACCAAGTTTTCTCCCATTCACCCAACCGTTCTATCTCCTGTTGTAGAGACTAAGTATTCCCATCACTACATCATCTCCACGTCTTTCATAGTAGTTGACAAACTTGGATCTTTCAAACTCCTCACATAGCATCACTGTCCCTACATTGATATCTCACCTCATCACCAAATGAATAACACGGCCAGAATCTTCCTCCTCCTTTTTCTTTTTACTGAGCACTGGAATACTGAGTTTCCCAGTCCCTGAGTTGGATGAAACACAGGAGTCAACATAAAACAGAACGGCACAGATATCGGTCTTTTGGCCTGTGATGTCTATTCCAACCATGACACAAAATTATACAGCACCTAACACCCTGCACATGATCCATTCTGTGTAGACCTACATAACCTGTCTAAGTGTCTTACAAAAGCCATATTCAGTCTGCTTCCTCCACCGCACCAAGGAGCTCTTTTGAGGAACCTACCAGTCCGTGTAAATCAAAAACTAACACTGCACACCTTCGCCAGGCTTAAATCTACATCCTCTCGTATTTGACATTTCTACACTGTGGGAAATGCAACAACACTTCCTTGATGTCAACCTCCCCAGATTATCACCAATTTACACAATCTTCTCCTTGGGGAATACTGATGTGAATACTTGCTTCGTACCTCACCACATCCTTAGGCTCCAGGCATAAATTCCCTCATTATCCTTGACATGTCCAACGTTCAGCATCATAACAGTCTTGTTTTGAGTGTTTTTACAAGATGCCTAGATGCTTTCTTAAATCCTACTCATCAAGGAACCTTAAGGAGAAGTGTGATCAGCCAGAAAATGTGGTTCACAACGATACCAATGATACAGACAGGAAGAGTGACAAAGTCTGTAAGACAGCGTCAGGGAATTAGGTTTGAAGTTAAAAAGCAGGACCTCCAGAAAGGGTGATCTCAGGGTTACTACCCGTGCCACGTATGAATGGAAGAAGTAGAAAGAGTGAATTTAACATGTGTCTAAGGAGATGGTACAAGTGGGAGGGCTTCAGAGTAATGAATCATTGTGCTCCTGCAGGGCATGCAGGATCTGTACAAACAGGACAGTTTGTACCTGAACTGGGGAGGACCAGTATCCATGTAGGAATGTTTTCTAGTGCTGCTCTGAGTGGGGGGTTTATGGTGTGTGGGAACTGGACTGCCAGGGCAGCAGGTGGACTGGATCGACATTCCCTCTAATTTTGTTTTTACAGCTGCTAGACCAATAATTGCTCTGAGAAGAGATTTGTTAGATGGCACTTTAAATTAGCATATAAAAGAAAATCTTATAAAAGAAAATTCCAGCTGCATGGGAGCATTTCCGTTACTGCACGGCTATACATCAGCGCAGCTTAGAGGAAACAGTGGAGTTGATGTGGGGAAAGTCAGTGTGAAGCCTTGAGGCAAAAACAGAAATTAACTGGTTGGTGAGATTGATGGGGCGAATGTTCTGAGATGCATCGATTTCAATGAAATCTTTGAACTTCAGCATGGATCAGCATGTGGAAATTGATATAATGTCCATTAGTGAGACTTCAATACAGGAGGGGCAGGACTGACAGATCAATGTTCTGAGGTTGACTTGGTTTAGGCATGATAAAAGGGCAAGTATTAAAGGAGCGGGGATAGCATTACTCATCAGGGAAAAGGTCAGGACATACTGGAGGGCTCATCGACTGAGATAATATGTGTGGGACTGAAGAATAAAAAGGGAATTAAAGGAAATTTCATTGGAACCCATTGAATATTGAATGTCTGGATAGGATGGAAGTGGAGAGGATGTTTCTAGAAGTGGAGGAGTCCAGGACCAGAGGGAATGGCCTCCGAATACAAGGATGTCTCTTTAGGAGAGAGATGGGGAGGAAATTCCTTATACAGAGTAGCTTTCACATGGCTGTGGAGGCCATATTTATTTAAAATGGTCGTTTGGGTCATGGTTAGTAAGAATGTCAAGGATACAGGGAGAAGGCAAGAAAATCATGTTGAGAGGGATAATAAGTCAGCCAAAATTGAATGGCAGAACAGACAATGAGCCAAATGGCCTAATGCTGCTCCTAGGTCTGATGGTCCTCTGGATATTCACTTAAATGGAAGTCAATAAATCTAATAGTTAGCAAGATTTACAGGAATACATATTTAGAGAGATAGCAGAAATATAACAGATATTTTAGCTTTCCATATATTGACTGGGACTTCTGTACTGTAAAGGGAATGTATGGGATAGATTTTGTTTAGTGTGGTCAAGAAAGTTTCCTTAATTAACATGGAGATGTCCCAACCAGAGAGAACGCGATATTGAATCTACTCTTGAAATGAGACAGGGCAGGTGACAGAAGTGTTCAGGGGAACATTTTGTTTCCAGTCTCGATTTGCTTCAGGATAATTATGGAAAAGATTGTGATGGGTCCTTGGGTTGAATTTATGAATTGGAATATGGCCAACATTGATAGCATTAGAAGACATCTGGTAGACGTGCATTGGGCCAGGCTGTCTTCCAACAACGATGCTTGTTATTCTAAATATTAAGAATCTGTATGTTCCCATTAGAATAAGAGGCAGGCATACGGGTTTAGAGTACTTTGGTTATCAATGGATATTCAGGACCTAGTACAGAACAAGGTATAGGGAGTTAGAATCCTCTGAGGCACTTGGGAAATTCAAGAGAGAAATCAGGAGGGCTAAAAGAGGACATGAAGTTAGTCTAGCAGACAAGGTTAATGGGAATCCTGAAGGTTTCTATAGCTCTGGTATGATAAGAGGAAAAGAACATCAAGGTACAGAATTGGTCAACTTGAAAATCAACGTGGTTTACTATTTCAAATACTGGTAGGTCCTTCTCCTCAATCTTCTTCACGACCACTGATGTTAGTCTCATTGGTCTATCATTCCCTGGTGTGTTCTCTCAGGCCTTCTTTAATAATGGATCTACATTAGCCATCAACCAATCTTCCAGTGCCTTATCCTTGACTCAAGGTGCAGAAGCATCTACCAGGACCCCTAAAATTTCTTAACAAGCTGAACATAATGTCCTATGATTCACTGGATTTGGCCCTGGAGATTTATCCATCTTAATATGCCTCATCTTTGCTAACACCTTCTCTGTTGTTGTGGATATTTTCCGGTACCTCATTATACATTTCCCTTAATTCCTTGGCTTCAATAATGCCTATGTCTTGTGGTTCCACACATTGATGACCATATTGATCATTAAGGGATTTATTCTTTCCCTTTTGTCCTTAATATACACCCATAACCTCTTTGGAATCTCCTTTACCTGATCTGCTAAAACCATTGAACATCCTTTTCCACTCTGCTGTTTCCCCTCATATGTACTCCAATATCTCGTATACTTCTTAGGAGACTCACTTGATCACAGTGCCTACACCTGACTGTGTCACATCACTTTTCCCTGACCAGAGACTCATTAACCAGTATTCCCGAATCTTGCCAGTATTGTCTTTCACTGTGACAGAAACTCTGTCCCAGATCTCTCCCATTCTGAATTTTAAAAGGTTCCTACTTGCCAGCCATCCCTCAGCCTGTAAACAGCCTCCCATTCAACCTTTGCAATGGATTGTCCTGCCCTTATTTACAAACTTAAAATGAGGACCAGTACATTGGATTTCGGTTAATTGGGACAAAGTGAAATGGGAACACCTTTTTTTTCCCCCTTATTAGGGAGAGACAGGGCTTGTGGTATGTCGAATTACTGGGTGAATGAGTAGTTTTTGGGGTACTGCAAGTCTGGGTCATTATTGATGCTTCGCTGCATGTTTGAGTGCCCTGTGGGGGGGCGATGCTTTTTTGTTGCTGGGGGAAAAGGGTCATTGCTTTTCTACTGCTTATGCATGGGAGGGGGCAGTTGGGGAGGCTTTGCAATTCTAACATTTAACTATCATTCATTCTTTGGGGCATTCTTCTGTTTCCTGGGTGTTTGCGAAAAAAATGAATTTCAGGATGTTTATTGTATACCTAACTCTGACCTCTTGAAACTTATTGAAACATTTTGACTCAGTTAAGCAGCCTGCCCCAATCAGCCAAAGCTTCATGGAAATAGTTAATAAGGCATAAAAAGGTACACTAATATTCAAATAACAGATTATGTATTTAACTGCAATATACGAGGGGTGATTAATAAGTTCATGGCCTAAGGTAGAAGGGGATAAGTTATACAGCTCTCATTACATGCACATGCAGGTCAACTCTTTGAGTGATTGTGCAGAAAGTTTGAAGTTAATAACTCATCTCCTTCTACCTTAGGCCACGAACATGTCAATCACTCTTGCTGTGGACACTTTCTCGATGTCCAAGATCCGTATGCTCCACGACCGCTGGACTAAGTGTGTAAAGGTAGGAGGGGACTATGTTGAAAAATAAATGTGTGCTAGGTTTTCGAAAATTGACTCCTACCTTAGGCCACGAACCTATCAATCACCCCTCGTAGAACAGATTAGAACTTTAATACAGAACTACTGTACTATAAAACTCTAGTTCCTAACAGTTACTGATGGAGGAACTCATACACAGAGTATGATGCCATATTCTTTTGATTGAAAATGAAACATAAAAGTGCAGCACCCTGTGCAGTTAATGGGCAGCTGTTAAACAATGTTTTCGATGTTTGCAACCTCCAAATCTTCATTTTCAATGCAACCTTCAAAGACGATTCTCATAGCTCCTAATTTGTTGAAGTAATGAGATCATTTCATTTTCACTCTTGGCCGTTTCTGGCATCTTCAAGGCTGAATGCTTGAAACTGCGGTGAGCAAAAGAGTTCTGAACTGTCTTACTGCTTATTACTCACCAAATCTCAGTGACAAGAATCATGGCTTTTTGAACACAAACACATGCAACTGACACTATTTCAAAACTCTCAGCACGGTGTAGTATCAAACGGCTGCACAACGTGCATGTGACTGATGGTGGTTAGGAACCGTTTGACACCAGTTTCCTGTCCCAATTAAATTACATAGAGTCTGAAATAAATTAAGTGAATCCGAGCTATTTTCTTGATTTGCTTTTGTTCCTGAACAATTGTCCCAAATAAGCAGCTGTCTCAATTAACTGATGGCCCAATTAACTGGAGCCATGCTATTTTGAAGCGAACAATCATGGTCACTGCTCCTGAAGTGTTTCCACAGTGACATTTCAGTCACTTGCTCAGCCACATTTCCCAGCAGGAGCTCCAGTATCATTCCCTCTCTCGTTGGGCCATCTACATGCTGTTGCAGAGGACTTTCTAGGACACATTTACTAATCTGTCGCATCCAAGCCAATTGTGCATGGCAGCCCCAATCAATATGAGGGAAGTTCAAAGTAAACTTACTATCAAGTGTGTTTTTGTCATGATATATAAACATGTGACTCATTCTCTAGTGGGCATACACAGCAGATACAAAGAAACACAGTAATGTTAATGGAAAACCACACGGGACAAAGATAGACAAATAACCACAAGAGCGTACGATATAGGAATAGAAGTAGGCAATTTGGCCCATCGAGTCTACTCCAAGAATTCATCATGGCTGATCTGTTTCCCTCTCAGCCCCAATTTTCTGCTTTTTCCCCCTAACCATTCATGCCTTAACCAATCAAGAACCTATGTTATTTAAACTCTGTTTTTAATATACCCAATAACTTGGCCTCTACCACTGAATTCCACAGATTCACCACTGTCTGGCAATATAAATTAATCCTACCTGTGTTTTACATTCACATCCCTTATTTCTGAGGCTGTGCCCTCTGGATCTCGACTTCACCACAGGAAACATCCCCTCGACATCCACTCTATTGAGACCTTTCAACGTTTGACATATTTTAATGAGATCTCCTCCCTCCCCTACCCCACTCACTGTATGCTTCTTATCTCCAATGCGTAGAGGCCCAGAGTCATCAATTGGTCATGATGTTGGTAACACTTTCATTCCCAGATTTACTCTCATGAATATCCTCTGAATTCCTTCCAACGTCACCGCGTCCTTTATTATATATTGGCCCAAAACTGCTCACAGTACTCCAAGTGAGATCTTACCAGTGCCCTATAAACCTCAGCATTGCATCCTTGCTCTCTAGTTCTCTTGCATTTGCCTTCCTCACAATTGACTCAATCTGAAAATTACCTTGAAGGAATCCTGCACAATGAATCCAATGTCCCTTTGCATCTGTTTCTTTAAAATCTTTTTCTCCATTTATTCCTTCTACTAAAGTGCCAATTCACTTCCTGATTTTGTGTTCTATCTGCTATTTTTGCTCATTTTCCAAATCTGTCTAAGTACTTTTGCAGCCACCCTGCTTCCTCACCATTACCTGCCTGTCCATATACCTTTGTATAGTCCACAAACTTTGTCACAAAGCTATCAATTCCATCATCCAAATCATTGACATGTAATCTAAAAAGAAGCAGTCTCAACATTGACACCAGTGGAACACCTCTAGTCAGTGGCAATCAACAAGAAGAGACACCCTCTATTCCCACTTTTTGGCTCCTGCCAATCATAGAATGGTCTATTGATCTGTGTACCCTGCACCTTGATGGCTCGAATATTGGTTTCACCTTCTGTTGAGCAAACTCACCTCCCCCTTCCTCTATATGCCTGTCTATTACATCCCCCTGGCTGCCTTCCACCTTCCCTTTCTCCGATTGCCCAAGCTTTTCTCCTATCCAATTCTTGCTTCTCCAGACATTGACCTCTACCCCCACCACTGGCTTTACTTATCTTCTAACCTGCCACTCTTCTCTCTGCCTATTCAGGTATTTTCCCGCCTTCTTGGTCCTGAAGAAGAGTCTCAGCCTGAAACATCGACTGCTTACACTTCTCCATAGCTGCTGCCTGACCTGCAGAGTTCCTCCAATATTTTCTGTGTGTTGCTGTGGATTTCCAGCATCTGTAGATTTTATTGTATTTACAATGCCTTCTGAAAATTCAAGTACACAATATCCACTGATTCTTTGTCTATCCTGTTCCTTCAAAGAACTCCACAGATTTGTCCAGCAAGATTTTCCATTAAGGAAACCATGCTGATCGGCCTATTTTATCAAGTATCTCCAAGTATGCTTAATAATGGACTCCAACATCTTCTCAATCACTGAGGTCAGATGAAATGACCTATAATTTTCTCTCTTTGTTCTCTTCCTTCTTGAAGAATGGATTGGCATTCTCCATTTACAAACCTACCATCCTCCAGCACCATGCCAGAGTTAGTTAATTCTTGAACAGCAAGCACTAATACCTCTACAATCTGTTCAGCCATTTTTTTTCTCAGATTGGTGGCATGTACACCTTCTAGTCTAGGTGATTTATCTATATTCAGACTTTTCCATTTCTCATGCACCTTCTCCATGGTCATGGCAACTTCACTCACTTCTGCTCCACGAGAAATGTTGAAAAGACAAGCTCTGCAAAAAGCAGATGATGATGATGATAATAATAATTACTATTATTATTATTAACAATCTATTTGAACTTCTGAATATAATACAGTATATATGCAAGCAAGAACAACTTGCTCACTAGACATACAGTAGCCATTCCAAACAGACATCACGTACTGAAATTAATAAGTGAAAAACAGCAGAAATATGTTCAATTAAAAGAGGGAATTGAAAAACAATAGAGCATGAACAAGGCATGCATTGTCCCAATTGTAATGTCTACATCTAGTATCATCCCAAAGTCACTTCACAAAAGCATAACCACTCATGTCTACATACAATATTGATGAAAATGTCCAGAAATCCCCAATACTAAATACCCCAAGAATAGTCCCAAACTTCCAAGCAATTGAGAAATGAGTGGGCTTGTCTATGTCCGTACTTCATGCTTATCAGCTTAAGCTGAGAAAAAGAGTGGGCAACAGATGTCATGAACATTGATTTAAGAGTCCTTAAGTGTCCATAGCTTGTGAATCAGTTCAGTGTTGGTGAAAGTGAAATATTCCACGCCCCAACGCCTGGTTCAAGAGCCTTAAGGTTGAAGGGTAATGTGTCATATGCGCCAGCAGAACAGCAGATAATTTTATATTTACAATGTTTAGATATTTTTACAGTTTGAGGGGTGCCTTTGTGATTCAGATGCTCATCCAGATGGTCAATACAAACCTGCTTGCACCACTCCTTCAAACAGTGTGTTCCAGAGTGTCAACTCCCTCTGTGTGAAAGAGGAAGCGCTTCCTCAGATCCTCTTTAAACCACACTCTCCTCTGCTTAAACCTCATGTTCCACAAGCCTCTGCCTAGAGTCATAAAAAAGATCTTTCAACCCATCTGATCCTACCTGAGCTAGTCCCAGTTGCCACATAAGCATCACCTTTTGTGTAGAAAATGTCCCTCATATCTCCTTAACATTTTTCTCCACTCACATTCATTTTCTGCCCTACACTCTCTGTTCTGCTGAAGGTTTTCCCCAGTCTTCCGTGTTCTTTCCCTACCATGTGTTTCTTATTATTTCAGTGAAACCTTCAATTCCCCTTCACACAGAGGAACCTCTGAGTTCGCTGTCCTAGCCCTTCACCCTTACAGGAATATCGTGATCCTAAACTCATACTTCACTCTGAAATGACTCCCATTTCCCAAATGTGGATTTACCTGCAGGTAACATCTCCACATACACACTTACCAGATTCTGTCTATGATAATGAAATGTGCCTTAATTTCAAGGCTATTCTGAACATTCTGCCTCTTTCCAGATTAATGACATTCTTCTATAAACAGGTGACAGAACTGTGCACAGTGCTTTGTGGTTTCAACAATGAGTTATACTTTGTCATGATGTCCATGTCTCAGACTGATTTAAAACATCTTGAATTCTGTACTAACAAGTCTCAAATTCCTCATCCACTGACACTTCACACACTTCCCTGCCCTCTATAAATGACTTTCAATGTACTGGCACAAAATGTCCTCCTGAATGCACTTCAAAAAATTCCACTTCGACCTATTATACACAAGTTTATTCAGTTAATTTTATTGAAATGCCTAATTGGTGTAACCCTGTTCCCGTGTCATCTCGGTGTGATTTAGGAACAGATCTATTTCTTAATTTCCCACCAACTACTAGGAGATCTACAGTATATTCTCAGCAATATGATGGTTATTTTATTTATTTCAAAACTCTACTTGCGAGGCCTTAAGTGAGGATCCTTCTGAGACATCCTCCGTCAGTGATAGTCTCCTTGAATAATAATGCAACTTCCCCCCAATCCCAACTTTTCATCACTCCCAGCCACATTTGAAGCATCTACACCTGGAGTGAGGCTTCTCCAGTGCTGCCCATCTTTCACACATATTCACAGATTTGCACAGGACGGAAACTTGGCCACACTGACAAGGATATGTATCCTAGTGTCCCATTTACCAGCATTTGGCCCATATCCATCTAAACTTCTAACAATGTTCCTGTCCGAATGATTGTTAAACATTGTAATTGTACTCTCCTCTGCAGTTTCCTCTGGTAGCTTATACCATATACCCACCACATTCTGTGTGGAAGAATTTGCCCATCAGGTACCTTTTTGAATATTCCCCTATCACATTATATCCTTCAGGTTTAAACTCCCCAAGACATTCTGCCTTTCTTCATTACTTAATCATTTTCTTTCTATAAATGAGTGACCAGAACTGCACACATTACATTGTGGTCTCACCAATAATGTGCACAGTTCCAACATGAAGTCCCATCTCTTGTACTCCAAACTCTAACTAAGGAATGCCTTCCTTGCCACCATGTCTATACTTTCAGAGAACTATGTACTTGTACTCCTTGGGATCTCTGTTCTCCAACACCCTCGAGGACACGACTCTTTGCCACAGATATACCTTGGTTGACTTGAGGTCATGATTGTACAAGGTAGGAATACTGAAGTGGTTTCCCGTTGCCTCCTTCAGTTGCAGTGTCCATACTGGATGGGTAACTCTGGCCATTGATCAGCAGATTCATCTGCCCAGCATTTTTAGTTTTACAACAATAAATTCCAATTTGTAGAATCTGCTTTTAAAAACCATCCACCAACTGCAAACCATGGCTTCATGAGACCCTGATTGGGAGGCTAAACAGGTACTACACCTTGCCCAAGGTTGACCTGTAGGCTATCGGATGGAAGGAGCGCTTTACACCTCCTTTAGCTGAGCAATTGCACAGCACCGACACTAGTGTTGCACAACACAGACACTTATATTTTCAGGAATATTATTGATAGGTCAATAGAAGTACAAGACCTATACTTCTGTTTCACTGACTACACAAAAGCCTTTGACACAGTGAAACACCAAATCATCATGAAAATGCTTAAAGATATTAATATCGATGGAAAAGGACTGAGAATATTCAGGAATTTCTACTGGCAACAAAGTACAGCCAGATGGATAGACAATGAGATTAGTGAATATCAGCCAATAAAGCCAGGAGTCAGACAGGGTTATGTTCTGTCAGCAGACCTATTCTCTCTGTACAGTGAAAACATGAGAACCATACAAGACCCACCTGGAATAAGTATAGGAGGATATAATATCAACAACCTCTGCTATGCAGATGATACAGTACTGACAGCAAACAGTGAAGTAAATTTACAGAAACTAGCATCTACTATCAACACAGAACGAAAGTCTTGGCCTATCCTTAAACATAAAGAAAACTGAAGTAATGGTAATATCAAAGAAACCTGATATCCCAGACTGTAGGATTGTATTGGGAAATGAAATCCTGAAACAAGTTCACAACTTCAAGTACCTTGGATCATGGGTAACATCTGATGGCAAATGTGAAACAGACATAAAAGCAAGAATAGAAATGGCAAGAACAGTATTTACAGAAATGAGAAACGGCCTGACGATCAAGAAAATAGCAAGTGACATCGCCTTAGAACTCGCAGCTGCTATATTCTTCCTATATTGATGTATGGCTGCGAGTCATGGACCACCACAAATGCAATGGAGAAAAGAATCAATGCAGCAGAGATGTGGTTCCTCAGAATAATGCTATGCATATCATATATGGACAGGATAACCAATGAAGAAGTTCTACAGAGAATGAGAACAAAACATACATTACTTAAAATGATCAGAAAACAGCAATCAAAATTCTTTGGACACTTCATGCGAAGAGAGACATTAGAACATTTAGTTACAACTAGAAAGCTGGAAAGAAAAAGAAGCAGAGGTAGACAGAGAATGGAAATGATAGATGGATTAACATCATGATTAGAAACAGGGGAGGCAACAACTGCAATTCAGAGGGTCAGGGACTGTGATGGATGAAGAGACCTGATCGCCCACGCCGAATGGCAAGGCACCTGAATATATAATATACACCTTGGTGCCCCCGGCTAAATAGTTTTCTTCACTCAGGCTCACTCAGAACATTGAACAAAACAGTATAGGAACAGGCCCTTCCTCCCACAATGTCTGTGCTGAACACAATACCAAACTAAACTAAATCTCTTCTCTCTTCATGTCACTATCATATCAGCTTCCATCGCTCCCCATGGCTGCCCATACCAGGCCCCAGCAATCTGGAAATAAAACTGACTTACTACTTCTCCTGATCATCAATTCTAAATTATTACCCTGTCACTTTAAAGGCATGCCTTCTTGAAATTGACGGTTCCACCCTGGGAAAATGATTCTGACTGTTTACCTGATCTGTACCACTCATACTTCTATAAACTTCTGTCAGGTCTCCCCTCAAACTCCTTCACTCCAGGGAAAACAGTCCCAGCCTGCCCAACCATTCTTTGTAGCTCAAGCCCCCAGTCTAGGCAACATTCCTGTGAATCGTTTCTGCACATTTCCAGCTTAATCACATTACATCCTTCCTCTGGTGTGGTGACAGGAACTGCACAGGGTACTGCTGTTGTGGTTCAATGGTTTTTGCAACTGCAATGTGATGTCCCTTTGCCAATGAAGGCAAGCATGTTGTGCACCTTCTTCACAAATTTAACTATCTGTGTTGCAAATTTTAGGGAACTCTGTACCTGTATCCCAGGGTCTCTTTGTTCACTAACACTCCCCATGTCTCTGTCATTCACTGTTTATGTCCTGGCCTGCTTTATCTTCCCAAAATATATCATTGTGCACTTGTTTGACACCGTAACAACACTTCTGTGTTGCTCTGCACCACCAACCCAGCAATAAATGTCAAAGAACCATTCTCCACTCGCTGAACCTGTCTGCTGTTTGTGTGTAACTTGTACAGGACAACACCTGGACTCCTCTGTACTTCACTCATATGAAGTTTCTCTCATATAGATAAAAAAAAGTCTGCCCTTTGATTCTTCCAACCGTTGTACACGCCGTCACTGTTTACCACATTAAACTCCATTTTCCAAGTATTCTCCCATTCACCCAGTCTCTCTATATGCTGTTACAGAGACCAAATATTTCATCACAGCATTCCCTGATATTAACAGATACCTTTGGATCCCTCACACTCTGCGCCCTCCTCCGGATGATTAATAACAATTGTTATTAATTGATGGTCCTGAACTTACCCCTGCTCCCTTAGACAACCCATTACCACACCTGCCCACTCTAGCATGGCTTTAATATTGGTAGTAAATAATTGGGGATTCTCGTGGGGCATTAGATGGAGTAAGTCATATTTTGGTTTGCTCTGTTCATTTTTCATTTTTTTTACCACTCTTTCACTATCTATATTAGTGTTTATAACTCTTTTATATGCCTGAACTTTGATTTTTAATTGCTGAAAATGAATACTGGAAGGCAAAAGGCATCAGTCGAAGGCAAGGAAGCTGGTAATGGAAGTGGAAGGGAAGAAGGAGATCCTAAACAACTGAAGCAGTCTCCACTCACTTTGGAAGCTATGTCAAAACTCCTGGATGATAAATTCGATAAAAATATTTTCTACTTTGGAAGTATTGTTAAAGGAGATCGAAAGCAGACTGGGAGCTCTTAAGCAGGAGAGTGAAAAACAACAGCGGCAAATAGCTGAACTCGATAAAGCTGGAAGACAGAGATTGCAGATTGGATGCACTGGAAAAGAAATTAACTTCGACTACCCAGACACTGGAACAGTATAAGCTCAAGATTATTGACCTGGAAAGTTGCAGTTGTAGACAGAACCTGTAAATAATAGGACTCCGTGAAGCTGTTGAGAGTGGTGAGCTTACTAAATTCTTTTCTCAATTTTAAATGAACATGTTCGGCTCTGAAGCTTTCTCTACTGCCCCTATACTTGGTCATGCGCACCGTGCTCTGAGAGCCAAACCGCCTAAAGAGCTGAAGCCTTGACCTGTTACACTTCAATTCCACTATGTGCAAACCAAGGAGCATTTAATTTGAATTGCCCTTCGGAAAGTGGTTATTGTAACCGGGGACCTCAAGTTTCGACTGGTTGAAGATATAGTCCTGAGGTGATGCGAGAAAGATTGCTTTTTAAACCGGTGATGTCTGAGCTTTATCAAAGAAAGTTTCAACCAGCTCTGCTATTTCCAGCCCATTTAAAGGTTGTTCTGCTTGACAAGTCACGTAAATGGTTTAAATCCTTGGAAGAAGCTCAACAATTCCTTGACGACCAATGTTCCATAACAGCTGTCTAATAAATTTACTGTCTCTTCGTGTCTGTATTAATTTGGTTTATAAGTTAATAATCAGTTCATAGATTTAGACTTTTAAAGTTTGAAAATTTTTGTGATTGGTTTGATAACACTCGTATTCTGTTTCGGAGTATGGATGTTTATTATGCTTCTATGTTTAAGTTTCTTTTTTTCCTTTGTTACTTTATTATTTTCAATTGTTCATTTTTTGAAAATAATTAAGAAATTTATTTGGTGATTGACTAGCAAATATGGCATTCCTTTTTCAATGTTTTGACTGGGTGGTATTTTGCATCTTTTTTTCAATTTTGGAGACTTGCCATCAAAAGAGTAGGGGTAAGGGAGGTTCTAGTTAGCTTTCTGACTGTCTATTGGCCAGTTTTCAGGTCTTTGTGGGTGGGGGGTGGGACTATCCTTAGTTTAGTTTTTTTTTCATTTGGGCTGAACTGAAGCTATAAATATGTCTGAATTGTCATAACATCCGGTTCCCCTTTAAACCTTTTTTGTCTTCCTGATTCACAAGTTTCCTATGCAGGAAGGTTAATCCCTTACATACCATATGGTTTATTCAAATAAAATGGATAATTTTATCAATTTTGTCTCATGGAATACGAGTGGTTTGAATCAGCCGATTACACGGAAGAAGACTTTTAAAGTTTTTCATAGATTGAATGCTCAGATTGTCTTTGCCCAGGAAACTCATGTGAGGAAGGAGGATAATCAGCATTTCTTTAGATTTTGGAAAGGTAGAAATTTCATTCTAATTCACAGGCTAAGGTGAAAGGTGTATCTATTTTTATAGACTCCTTGATTTCATTTGTTCACTATGAAACAATCTCAGACCTGAATGGTAGATTTCTATTAATTACTGGTTTACTTTATAACCCAAAAGTTGTTATGGTTAATATTTATGCACCAAATGCCGACTATCCTGAATTCTTTACACATTTATTCGCATCTCTTCCTAATTTAAATGAATATATGTTGATAATGGGCAGAGATTTTAACTGTTGTCTGAATCCTTTGATGGATGGGTCTGCATCCAATCAGGTACCTCCAAGCAAATCTGCTATTCTTATTAATTCCTTTTTAGTTGACTCCGGAATTTTAGATATCTGTAAGTTTTTACATCCTAATGATAAAGAGTTCTCATTCTTTTCTCATGTATATTATAATTATTCTAGAATTATTACCATTTTATCGACTCTCGATTAGTTCCATCTGTTACTGACTGTGAGTATAATGCAATTTCCATTTCTGATCATGCTCCCTTGAAACTATCAATCACATTAACTGATGTAACTTTCAGCGCTAGGCAATGGCGGTTCAATTCTACTCTACTTCAGGACTTAAACTTGTTAAACTTATTAAAGAACAGATTGCCTTTTTCTTTTCAACTAATTTTAGGGAAGAAATTTCCAGCCGGATATTATGGGATACTTTTAAAGTATACATCCGTGGTCAAATTATATCATATTCTGCTGGATTGAGAAAACAAATTAATAATGAAATACGTACATTATGATAAGATTAAAGAAATTGTTAAAAAATATTCGGTTGCTCCTAATTTGGAGCTTTATAAAAAGTGAGTTGAACTTCAGATGCAACACAGTTTATTATTAACATCCCCAATTGAAAATCAGTTACTTAAAACAGAGTCATTTTATATACATGGTGATAAATCAGGTAAGTTATTTGCCAACTAATTGGAAATTGCTTTAGCTAATTGTCAGATTATTAAAGTTCGTAAAGAGGATGTTAGTTTGATGGTTGACCATGATGAAATTAATAAATCTTTTCAAGAATTCTATACTCCTTTATACCAATCAGAATTTCCTGATGATTCTACCATAATGCATGAATTTCTAAGGAAATTGAATATTCCAAAATTACCACTTAATGAATGGTTAACATTAGATGCACCCATCATGGAAGAAGAAATAAAGAAAGTAATTTTTTTTGATGAATTCTGATAAAGCACCTGGTTTGGATGGGTATACAGTAGAATTTTTCAAATCTACTTCCTGCTTGGTTATGTAGAATCTTTAAGGATGCCTTATTTGTATGAAAATTGCCACAATCCTTTTATGAAGCATCTATTTTTTTAATTCCTAAAAAAGATATAGACCCCACTGAATGTGCATCATATAGACCTATATCCTTGTTGAATATGGACTCCAAACTCTTTTCCAACATATTGGCAATTAGATTGCAAAATGTATTGCCACAAATTATCTCTGATGACCAGATGGGATTTATTAAAAATCGTTATTCATATTTTGCTGTTAGGAGGTTAATGAATATTGTATATACTCCTTCATCTAAACCCTAGAATAAGTTATTTTGCTTGATGCCGAGAAGGCATTTGACAGAGTTGAATGGGAATAGTTATTTAATATGCTTGAGAAATTTAATTTTAGCCTGAAGTTTATATCTTGGATTAAATTGATATATTATACACCTTTGGCCCTTTTTCAGGCTTTTTTGAGGTACTAGATAGGGCTGTCCTTTAAATCCCTTACTATGTGACATTGCCTTGGAGCCCTTGGCAATCACTCGTTGTGATTCACCCAATATATTTGGCATTATTCATGGGTATCAGATACATAAGGGATCACTATATGTAGTTGACTTGTTATTATATATCTGTAACCCAGAGAAATCCATCCCAACAATAATATCACTTCTTGCTCAGTTTAGTACTTTTTCTGGTTATAAATTGAATCTTAATAAGAGTGAACGTTTTCCATTAAATATGCAAGCTCCAACCTATAGACATCACCATTCAGACTGGTTACTGATTACTTTACTTATTTGGGCATTAAAATTACTAAGAAGCATAAGGATCTATTTGAAGTTAACTTTTTACCCTTAATTGATCATGATGAACAATTGCTTACTAAATGGTCCCCATTGTCCTTATTGTTGATTGTTAGAATTAATACTATTAAGATGATTATTTTACCTAAATTTCTGTATCTATTTCAGGCAGTACCAATTTTCATTTCTAAATCCTTTTTTGATATTATTGACTCTAAAATTTCTTCATATATATGGCAGAATAAAAATTCTAGGTTAAGTAAGAAATATTTACAGAAATCAAAAAAGGAGGGTGGTTTGGCAATGCTGAATTTAAGATTCTATTATTGGGCAATTAATATTTGATATTTAAAATTGTGAACACAAGATCCGGATGAAATTCATTATCCACGATGGGTGAACCTCGAGCGCGAGTCTGTACAGGGGTTCTCATTGGCTTCTATCTCAGGGGCCTTGCATCCCTTTGCACTTACTAAACTGAATAGACAAATGACTAATCCAATAACTAAACATACAATACAAATATGGTTTCAATTTCATAAATTTTTTGGATTGAATAAATTTATCCTATCAAGTCCTATTATATCTAATTTTTTCTTCCAACCATTCAGAATTGATCAAGCTTTTCTTTTATGGAGAACGAAGGGAATAACATGTTTTTGTGACTTATTCATGGATAACTGTCTCCTGTCTTTTGAACAGTTGTCTAATAAATATAGTTTGCCTAGATAACATTTTTTCAGATATTTACAGATTAGAAACTTTTTGAATATTATGTTACCTACTTTTCCGGTATCACATCAAACTGAAATTACAGACAAAAATTAGGTTTAAACCCCTATCAGAAGAGTTTAGTAGCAATTATTTATGATCTTATTACGAAAATACATCTCGGTACATCTGGTAAAATTAAGAATGAATGGGAATGAGAACTTCACGTATCTTTACCTATAGAGAAATGGGAGAAAATTCTCCAACTAGTTAACACTTCTTCAATGTGTGCTAGACATGCCTTGATACAACTTAAGGTGGTTCATAGGGCCCATATGTCCAAGGATAAGTTAGCTAATTTTTATTGCCATATAAATCCTGTCTGTGACAGATGTAAGTCTGAGGTAGCTTCCTTGACACATATGTTCTGGTCTTGTACTCATTTGGAAAAATATTGGAAAGATATTTTTGATATTATTTCAGCAGTTTTGCATATTGATTTACAACCTCATCCTATTACTGCAATTGTTGAATTACCAGTGATGGACTCTAGTCAATTATCCCCTTCAGCTTGCCGTTTGATTGCATTTGTTACATTAATAGCCAGAAGATCCATTTTATTTAAATGGAAAGATTCTAATTCCCCTACTGCATTTCAATGGTTTCCCCAAACTACAACATGTTTAGACTTGGAAAAAATTAGGAATGGCACTATCGACCCTTCGGATAAATTTGAAGAAACTTGGAGACCAATTATTCAATATTTTCATATGATGAAAGTTGACCTTTTCTGAATCGTTCTCAATAACTTTTTGCTCGTGTATAGAGGAGCAGAGTTAATGACAAATAACGATTTAAACCAATGAAACAAGGCAGCTCAGCTTTTGATTTGTTTTCTTTTTATTCTTTTTTTTAGTTTAGGGGGACTTTTTTCTTATAAAAATCTTTTTTCTTTGAATCTTTCTCATGTTTAGTTACTAACAGATTGGGAGGCTTAAATTACACACATTACTCAGAGTCTGTTTATGTATGCGTTAACCATTATTAATGTAATCCTGATCTCTTTGTATTACTATTATTGTTATGTTTATCTATTTGAAACTTAATAAAAAGATTGATAAATAAAGATAGTAAATAATTGAGGGTCTAGAAATGATCCAGGGGATACCCCAGTAGTTACATTTTGCCCATCCTGAAACAGATCTGTTAATTGTAATTTCTGTCATCTATGTGAGAACCAGCCTTTTATCCTTGTGATCTCACTGCCCCCAGTGTTGTGATTTCTGGTGTTGTGCTTCAGCCTTTCATGTAGCAATTCAGTCGATGCCTTCTGAAAATCTAAGTCTACCACATCTATAGGTTACCTTCTAACATCAAGAAATATTCTTTTCATGCTATTCAAACATGAGTTGTCTTTCACTGAATGAGCTGACAGGATGAAACCGGGTGAAAGTTGGTGATAAACCTGTTGTTGATAAAACCTTTTGGCCCACTGACCTTCATCAGACCTTCATGCACTGAGTATAGAGGTTGAGGGGTTGTGTTGCAGTTGTATAAGGTGTTATGAAGTCACTTTGAAATATTGTATTTAGTTTTGGTCACACTGTTACAACAAATATATCATTAAGCTGGAAAATAATGGGAAATGTACAATGTCAACATTGATTAACAAATGACTGAATTATGAGCAGTTTAGGATTGTTTTCCTTGGAATGTGGGAGAATGAGGGGCAATATTATAGAGGTGTATGAAACAATGAAGGTCGCAGATAGTGTGAATGCACAGAGATTTTTTAACAGGGTGTGGATTCAGGAACTAAAGGGCACCTGATGGTGAGAGGACAGAGACTGAATAGTAATCTGGTGGGCTATGTCTTTCAGTCAGATGGTGGTCAGGATATGGAACCAACTGCCAGAGGAAGTGGCTGACGCAGATACGTTAACAAAATTCAAAAGCTGTCAGAGTTGAATGAGGATAGGAAAGGTTTATATTAGACGGATATGGTTGTAACTTAAATCGGAGCTTCGCCTTGTTTAAATCAGATGGGCTGAAAGATTCATTTCCATGCTGTGTGTCGCTTCAAATCTAAACCATGTTGACTCAGTATGATGACATTAACCTTCTTTCATTGACTTACTATTTATTCATAGGTCATATTGCATCTTGCCAACAACAGATTAACAGTTTCAGTGACATACATTAATCTTCTTCCATTCTTGAACAATTGAGACACATCTGAGGTGTTCCACTTCACTGAGACCTGCATAGAACACAGTGAATTTTGACAAACCTCAACTGAGTTCTTCACTTTCCTTCCAGCCACTTCCTATAAAACCATTGTGTGCAGGTCATTGCGACCTGGTGACATTTACTTCTAGTCCCATTAGTTTTCCTTTCATGATGGTGATTGTAAATTATTGTACTGTGTTGAAAAGTGAACTAGGTTCACAGACTTGAGTTTAAATTACTGCAGTTTCCATTTCAATTTCTGCCATTGAGTCATCTGCACTAGTTAATGAAGTATTTTTAGTCCGCTGGTCCACCTCCAGTCCTTAGCACTTTCTCTGTTTTAGTCTTTAATGTTTCCCTTGACCTCAATTTTTGACCAAAGATGGTTTGTTTTTATCCAGGATTATTCTATCTAATTGGGGTTGTTGTGTATGTGACCTGGCTACACAACAATACTATTAATAAAAACGCTGGAGACGGGAGCCAAGTTTCATGGTTCTTTACTGGCAGAAACCAAACTATGAACACACATGTACATGCCCAATATGCGCCTAATAGCGCATTCAACAACGTGTTACTAAAACATAAAGTAGTCCCTTATTATACTGTCCCTTATTGTACCGTACACTCCTCCCCTTTTATTTTAATAGTATATCAACCATTTTTTTTTTACTGGGCACTATGCTAAACAAAAATGTTTACCCTTAACATACAAATGCCTACCATTTGCTTACTTAGTAACTTAATAATATCAAATTATAACAAGCCATTCTCATTTTTTTTACTTTTGGTGTAAGACTCATTTACAACTCAAGTCTCTGGGGAGGGTGTCTTCTCTTCCTCTCCGGGTAACAATTGTAAAAAATTTGTTTGTTTTAATACAATAATAATAATAGGCATCTGTTAGTCTTGTGAGACCATGGATTTGCGCCTTGGAAGGTTTTTCTAGGGCGCAGGCCTGGGCAGGGTTGTATGGGAGACCGGCAGTTGCCCATGCTGCAAGTCCCCCCTCTCCACGCCACCAATGTTGTCCAAGGGAAGGGCACTAGGACCCATACAGCTTGGCACCAGTGTCATTGCAGAGCAATGTGTTATTAAGTACCTTGCTCGAGGACACAACGCGCTGCCTCAGCTGAGGCTCGAACTAGTGACCTTCAGATCACTAGACCGATGCCTTATCCACTTGGACATGCGCCAACACAGATTTCCATATAAAAGTCATGAAAAGTTGACCTCTGAGCATAGGGAGTTAAAAACATGTGCGCCTCCAACTTACTATGAGTTCTAGGTAGCAGATCAGCTCCGTATAATGAAGACTCCACTGTGCAGCTCTCCTAGATACATATGCATCTTTGTGCTATCACTTGTCTTCCTTACCCATATCTCATTTATTCCAACTGAGCTAATTACACAGCCAATGTTCGTATTCTTCTTAAATTCTAAATAGATAGCCTGACCTTTATAATACCATCTCTTATTGTAATATAACATTCAATCATCTATTCGTACTTCATATTTTTGTGCTGGTGATTCAGCGGGAGTCCTGGGAAGATGCTCAGGAGAAGATGGAGATGCTGGTCTTTTCGGAGATTTAAGCTCATTGAGAGTTGGCAGATCTTCCATTATCTGTTCATCTGTTAACAAGTAATTTAACTGCGCAGGTGAAGGTTTTCATCTTTTGTCGGTAATTGGAATAGGATCATTAGGTCTTCTCCTTAGTTTTCTTAGTCGTTATTGGCGTTGCCTCCATAGAATCTCCTGTCAGTTCCAATGTTAGCCTTTCATTCTCAATCCTCTTTTCCTTTTCTTCTAACTCAATCTTTTTATTTTCAAATTCCTTCACTGCTGCTTTCTTCTCCTTCATATAATTCCTTTCCATTTGCTTTGACTCCAGTTGCATTAAAAAAAGCTTTGCATTTTGTATTTTTTTGTATTGTTGATCTAGTTCCTTCATTCTTTTCTGATACTCTTGCAAAGTGCCTTGTCACATACCCTGTGACCGGGTTAAAGAACCAGCAGAAATGGAGAATGCACTGGAGCCTGGTATTGCTGTAAACTAATAGTGTTTATTAGTAAACTACACAATACAGTACTATAAATGCAAATATATCAAACAGGTTACCAATGATATATGTGTGTGTGTGTGTGTGTGGAAATAGGAACAAAACTAGGCTCTTTCAAACCTAGGGGTAAATGGTACAGTCTTACAATGATGAAGAGAGTTCCATTCAGTTCGAGGTAGTTAATTGATTAATGTTGGAGAGAGAGAGGGAGAGGTGAGCTGATGCCGTCGATTTTCCCGTTGTCTTCCGAAATCCTGTTGTAGTCACACGTATGACCGTTCTTCAGTGGTGGAATTATCACCCAGGCAAGGATGGACACACAAATAATTCCCCACTGGTCGCACCTTTTCACACTGTGAGCCACTGATCGATTTCCCCGAATCGATCCTCCAAAACCCTCACCTTCTTGTGGGTGCAACAAGGCTTGTTCAGTGTACGAAACTGTGTGTCTCATGGTGTGTCTGTCTGTGTAACAGCGGGCTGGGTTTTTAACTCCACATGTTGGATACCAGCTGTCCATCAACTTGCTCTGCCCTCCTCTCTTTGCAGGAACTTTAACAAGCAGGCAAGTGACAGGGAAAAGGTAAACAAATTTCAGAGAAACCATAACATCAATCTTCCAAGCAGTTTCTGTCTCCCTCTCTCTCTTTTAATAACAGCACTGTTCATAAGGTTAATTCTGGACCCCGTTCCAAACTAGGATTACCCATGACAGCCTCCTATAACTGCTGTAGCTGTCTTTTGGGAGATGTCAACTTCTCCTAGTACATCTGCTCTTTTACTTCCAGGTAGTCTTCATCATCCTGCTTATTGGCAAAACCTGTCTCCCTTGCATCCTCTGTATCTTCATCCGTGTCGCGGCCACAGATATTGTGTTCATCCTCATCGTCGACGCTGTCTAGCCCCTCCTCGTCATTGTAATAGTCGACAATGGGTGAGAAGAGAGTTGCCGACAGCTGCCCCCCCCTCCAAGCTGCCCTCCTTTGTTGACACATCTGGTGTCTTGATGGTGTGCCAATCCGACTGTATTTTTCTGAGCCATTCATGTCCCAGCAATGATGGTCCTCCATTTTACAGTACATAGAGGTTCATCTGCTGTGCTTTGTCTTCGTAGGACACTGTCACTTTAATTTTACATTTGGGATGCACTTACTGTCTTGTGAAAGTCTTTAGCAGTAGTTTAGTTTGTTTCAGTGGTATGTGAGAAAGCAGTTGTTTGTAGTCCTGCACAGAGATCACTGTTAAAGCTGAGCCTGTGTCCAACTCCATTTTCTGTCTCGCGCCTGCCACTTGTGGAGTGATTCATATCACTCTTCGATCATCTGTCTCTTTCATGCTGTGAAGTTGCTGACAAGACAATTCACTTTCGTTGGAGTCATTTTCATCAGAACTGCCTTATTTCATTTTGTGTACCTTGTTGTATTGGGGTTTCTTGTATTTTTCCCCTTTTCTGCTGTTGATTAGCTTTGCATACTCTGCCAATGTGGCCCTGTTTGCCACAGTTTCTGTGTTTTTTGTTTTTAAACTAACAGTCATCTGGGTCATGTGACCTGCTCCCACAATGGTAACATTTCTTTCCTTCATTTCTGTTCAATGACATTTTATTTGTGGCATATTCCAGAGATTTTTGTTTTATCTTGGAAGCACCCCGTGCCGCTGTTTCTGTTGAGATTGCAATGTTTAGCACTTTTGTGAATGTAAGGTCTCTTTCAACAGAAGTTTCTCACACAGAACTTGTCCCCTCAATGCGTCCGACAGACCAGCACCAAATTGACAATGTTCTGATAATTTGCACAATTCAGCACTATTCAGAAATGCTTTAACTTTTGCTCTGATTCCGAGTGCGAAATTTAAATCTTTCAACAATGACCAGAGGATTGGGGTTTATGTTGAAGAGTGTCTACTTTATTTGCTTGAACGTTTTGACTGCTGGCATTTCAGGGGTGAACAAGCTCCGTAACAGGCTGTATATTTTTACTCCCATAATACTGATTAAGACGCTGGCTTTCTTTTCATCCTTAACACCAGTTAGCCTCACAATATAACTCCACGCTTTCCATGTAAGTTGCCCAGTCTTCAATACCACTATCAAATCACTATGGTTCCATTCATTACCATCCTTGTTATGATAATTTAACCCTGTTTTCCCCTTGTTTTTTTTTGATTCAGGTGACCCTTTTGCTAGTTCCATGTGTGGGTGTGTCACTCTTTCTTATCTCCCTTCTGGGGCAGGCAGAACCTCAGCCCCTGGGTGTCAGCGCTGACTGTGGTCTCACCTGGATGTGCTGTGGCTCCGACTGTGTCTCTTGGTCTCCCAATGTTTCCGGCCCCAGCTGTGCTCCCGCTTCCTTTCAGACTTGCGGCCTCACTCTGCCTCGTTTTCCCACTCCTTAGCTCATTCCTTGCACTCTTCCTCCGAGTTAATTTTATCAATTAAAACAGGCATTCAGATACGATGTAGTTTCATTAACCTCGTCGCCAATTTGTTGTGTATGTGGCCTGGGTACACAACAATACTATTAATAAAAATGCTGGACATGGGAGCTCAGTTTCATGGTTCTTTACTGGCAGAAACAGAACTCTGAACACAAACGTACAGATCAATACGTGCCTAATAGCGCATGCTCAATATGCGCCTAATAGCGCATTCAACGGCATGTTACTAAAACATAAAATAGTCCCTTATTACACTGCAGGCTATACGGTACAGGGGTTAACATCTGATGAGCATTTAAATATTTGCTGCTGCTTATCTACCAGTCCGTCCCTGAACGTACTTACTCCATCCAACCACATTACACCGGTCACAACTAAAATGACCTGTTCCTGGGTATGTCCTGTAACATAATGTTGTAACAGGCAGCCCATGACACGGTACATATTTCTCTTCCATGACATCATGGTAGTTTGATTACTTTTTATCAATATGGAGGTTACTTTCACCTATGATAATCACATAATTCCCTTATTCGTGCCTTTTGATAATTTCCCCTCTTGTGCTCTGTTCCATGAAGAAGGAATAGAACAGGGTGTACAGACCACTCCCACTCAGGTTGTCTTTCCCCAGTGTTCATTGTCTCTACATGTTCTTCACCCCTCACCACCACATGATGAACAAGGTCACCCTCCTTCTTTTACTTTTGCTGATCCATGTGATCGCACATCAGACCCACTGGGGCACAGACCACTGACCCGAGTCCTCGGTGCTCTGCTAGTCTTTCAAGCTGTCCCCAGGTGCAGCTAGTCTCTGTGGTAGATATATCCTTTCTCAGTGATGAGGGCATTGGAGCTTCATAGCTCTTGGTTTTTGTGGGATTGGGTTGGTGGCATTGGGATATCCAAATCCGCTCCATTTGAATCCTGGCTTTGAACTGCCCATGGGACAATGCTGGAACATTGGATATGTTGGAATACTGAGTTCCCACTTCCGATCATCCTGAAATCCTCTCCCTGCAATAGTTGTAAGATCAAACACATTTTTTACAATACAATACCTGCATTCATTTACCCTTTCCATACCCTTCATAATTTTGTATACCGTTGTCAAATCTTCCATCATTCTATAAGATCCAGGGAATAAAGGTAAAATGCCTAGAGATTATCATTGATTTCATTTCCCTTTTTTGGCTTTTCTGAGCAATTTTCTGCTATCTTAGTATTCAGCGAGGATCCAGTCCGATTTTGCTTCCTGAATCCCTTTAACTGTGCTGTAGAATGCTCTAGAAGCACAGAGCTGCTTCCTGTGAACATTTTTTTTTTCATTTTCTCTTCACTATCTGATACCACGACTGTTTTACACTGAGACCAACTGTACGCTCGCCCTGTGTGAGGAGGGCACGCTATGCTGTTCTTTGTCCCAGGGAAGGACTGACATCTTCACTGGCTCCTCAAGCGTTTCTTTGCAGAATGAAAATTTTTTTCTCATGATTATAGAGCAGAACTGGGGACAGTAAAACCAGGTAATCCTTCAATATGGACCCAGTATGTGAGAGAGTTTGTCTAGAGTGCCGTCTTTCAGTTCTGTTGTGCACATACCATTGGAAATTGCTGGTTGTGTTAAAGTGCAGGTGGATCTGGAAGATGAGGGACAGCTCCCTGCAGTCCGTCCCAAGTCTTTCTCTCTGCACCTTACTCAGGCAGATCGAGTAGCTGTGTATAAATGGAGACAGCAGCAATCAGTTTGTCACTGAGCAGTGATCTGAGTGAAGCAACATCATGTTTGGTGGAGGGAAAGGAGGCACAGTACAGGGAAAAGATGGAGCAGGCATCATTAAGTGCTCTTTGCTAATATTCAGGGTGACACCAACTCAGCATTTGCCATCTAGCTCTTGTTGGCACATTTCAGGCTACAGGACTACATGCTGAGGAACGCATTGAAGCTTGGTGCGGCCACGGCAATGGATCAGTGCCGAATGACCACAGGGCAGTGTTGTTCTGCTACTGGAGAGGGAGTGGCTCGGTTGGGTGAGGAATCCCCTTGATTACTGCCGTTGTAAATAACCCCAGACTGTGACATAAATGGCAGCAGTGCTACTGATTTACATGTAGTAAAGTAATAAAAAAAACTACTCAAAGCATTGACTTTGAACGGAAAGAATGAAAAGGCATTGTATGATTTATTTTTGTAACTTTTATTGTGAATAAAGTTTGATTTGTTAATGATCTGCAGCCACATGTGTAGATGTAGAATGATGAGAGTATAGATGTGCACAGTCCAGCTCTCTTCAGCCTCCTCAGAAAGTGCATTTTTATAATGTAATCCATTTGCCACTCTGTGGCCCTCTGCACCAAGTGATCAAGATCTCCCTGTAATTTACAATAACCTTCATGAACTGGCATTTGACTCTCTAATCTTCCTGACCCTATGCCAATTTGTTCGTGGCTCAGGAAGTAATGCAAAGAATACCAACTTTGTTCTGCATTTTGAT
This sequence comes from Hemitrygon akajei, assembly GCF_048418815.1. Classification (NCBI taxonomy): domain Eukaryota; kingdom Metazoa; phylum Chordata; class Chondrichthyes; order Myliobatiformes; family Dasyatidae; genus Hemitrygon; species Hemitrygon akajei. Next base: position 114,531,794 of record NC_133135.1, on the reverse strand, counting down.
TTTGCCCCTTTCTGCTCAAATTGCCTCAACAGAACCTCTTCCCTTGTTCTACCTATGTCATTGGTACCCACATGGACCACCATAGCTGAACCTTTCCCCACCCACTGCAAGTTCCTCTACAGGGCATATAAGATGTCCTGAATCCAGGCACCAGGCAGTCGAACACAGCCGATCTGTAACTGTTCTTCGACCATATTCAATATTCATCAGTAAGCAAGGGTAACAGCAAGCTCAGGTGTAATCTGCAGGCTAGTGGTGGGAAAGAGCACCTCACGTATATTTTATTTGGTCTACCTCAAGAAAAATACTTCCGGACATTGTTCAGTGGATAATGAACCTAAAATATGAAAAGAGGTGCAGCTTGTATTCAGTGATCCAGATAATGGGACATACTGGGGAACATAAAAACATCGAGTCTACATCATTTACAGCTTTACACTGCTGCTTCTTTTTCTGATCTTGCATACTGGCATTAACATGCTATGTATAATTGTTAAAATATCTCGCATGCATGTCAACATATCTATAATGTAGTTAAACACTCAAAATGTTGTGAAGAATGCTGCAAATAAATGTTTAGTTTTACGTTCTTCCAATCAGGCTGTGCACAACAACAAAGAGAATTATTGCGCATCATAAATCAGATTAATTATGGACTGAAATAGATGTAGTTAACCAGTTGTAATTCAGCACATGCAGAAATATGGGATACGCAGCATGTTGGTAGAAAATGGAAGAATGGAAGATTTCTCTGCAGATGGGGACGGATGTGAAGCACCGACTGAATGAAAAGAGAAGAGATCAAAACTAGTCACCCTCAGACCCATCTCTCTGATCTCCTGAACAGCCACTTCCCATACTGGAGCTGCAGAACAGCGGACACAAACAGACACAGTGCGTGATTTGCTGGAATGTCAGAATGGCTATGGGCACTTGTATTCAATCCGCAGAGTGGTCTGCACTTCCAAAGCACATCACTGACCACTCTGATGTTGTCATTGCTTCTCTGGATCTCAGTGCACTGAACTGAGACGATGATATCACTGCAGGCCAAGCTGCTGAAGTCATTAATATTTCACGCCCATCATTTACCATGATGATAATATTATTGTCTCTGGAGCCTTAACACTGACCACAGTGGTAATGTTACAGCCTCTGGCTATCCACAGGATCAATGCCCCTCATCATCTTTTACACCTCCATCAGGACACCTCTTATCCTTCGTTGCTCCATGGAGGAAATACCAAGTACACTCAACCTGTTCTCATAAAGTATGCCTTCCGATCCAGGCAACATACTTGTAAATCACATCCTTCCTGTAGTGAGGCGACCGGGACTGCACACAGTACTCCAAGTGACGTCTGACCAATTTCTTATATAGCTGTAAAATTACCCCATGACGATTGAACTCAGTCCTATGGTTGATGACTGACAACACACGATACACCTTCTTAACAACACTATCAACCCTCACAGCAGCTTTGAATTCCAATGGACATGGACACTATCATCTCTCAGGTCCTCCACACCACTAAGGGTCTCACCATTTTTATTATATTCTGTTCTCAAATTGGACCTACCAAAAGGAACCACTTCACAGTTATCTTGGTTAAAGTGCATCTGCCGTTTCTCAGCTCAGTTCGGCATCCTATCAATGTTCCACTGTAACTGTGACAATTCCCTAAACTATCCACAACACTGCTGATCATTGTGTCATCAACAAATTTATTACTCCACCCTTCTACATCTTCATCCTGGTCATTTATAAAAATCACAGAGGAAGGGCTCGCAGAACAGATCCCTGCGGAACACTACTGATCACTGACCTCGATGCAGAATATGAACCATCTACAACCATAAAGCAAGGTCTCCTTGGATCCCTTACCTTCTGACTTTCTGAAGAAGGCTTGCATGGGGAACCTTATCAAACGCCTTATTGAAATCCATACACACTACATCCACTGCTCTACTTTCATAAATTTGTTTTGTTTTATGCTCGATGAATTCAAGCAGACTTGTAAGGCAGGAACTTCCCTTGACAAAGCCATGCTGACTATCCAGAATCAGATCATGTCTCTCCAAATGCAAATAAATCCTGCCTCTCAGGATCTTCTTCAACAACTTGCCAACCACTGAAGTCAGACCATATAGTCTCTAATTTCCTGGGTTATCTCTACTCATTTTCCTAATCAAAGGAACAACCTTCCAAACCTCCGGTTCTTCTCCTGTCCCTATTGATGACATGAAGATCATTGCAAGATTCTCACCAATCTCCTCCATCACTTCACACAGTAGCCTGGGGTATATCTCATCTGGTCCCGGTGACTAATTTAACCATACTTTTCAAAAGCTCCAGCACATCCTCTTTCTTAATGTCTGTATGCTCAAGCGTTCAGTCCACTGTAAGTCATCCCCACAAATGCCAAGGTCTTTTTCCCTGGCGAATACTGATGCAAAGTATTCATCAAGCTCCTCTGCTACTTCCTCCAACAGTGTGCACATGTTTCCACTCTCGTACCTGATTGGTCCTATTCTCACATGGCTCATCATCTTGCTCGTCACATACTTCTTAATATATTTATGTTATTATGATTATTGATCATTCCTTTAATTTTATTTGCCACTGATAACCTGTGACTTGTGATGCCCTTCTGATTTCTTCTTTCGAACTCTCTGTACACTCTTGATGCTATTTAATTCAGTGATCTTTCCCTACCACATGATTCCTATTACTTCAGTCAATCTCTCAACATCCCTTGTCATCCACGTAGGGTTCCGGGAACTAATGTCTTTGCCCCTCCTCCCTATAGGTATATGGTGACTCTGAGCTCTCACTACTTCACTCTGAATTGCTTCTCATTTCCCCAATGTAGATGTACCTGCAGATACAGTGCCTTGAAAAGGTATTCAGACTGCACAGCTACTTTCATATTTTACTGTCTCATTTTCTCAATACTGAAGTCAGATTTTGGAGCTAACCTACAAAACATTGTCCATCATATCAAATTGAAAGAAAAATCCCAAACCTTCACAACAACTCCATAAAAGGTAAAACCAAAATTGTGAGGTTGCGAATGTATCCACACCATTAGTAATTGCTACAATAACTTCCCTTTCATGCAAAATACTGTATAACCTTACCAAATCACCAAATTTAGTGATACAGAAATTGGGAGGATCACCTGTTTTCAATCAATTCTAAATGAATCAATATCCCCTCTCTCTGTAATGCCCAAGACAAGGGTAGATTTTCAACTGACAGCCAAAAATGAAGATAAAAGAACATTCATGACAAACCAGTGAAATGATGATAGAGAAGCACAAATCTGAGGAGGGATACATGACCATCTCAAAGGCACTGAATATACCTCAGAGCTCAGTGTGGTCCTTTTGTGAAAAAGGGGGAAAATATGAAACCATAGCCATACTACCAAGGTCAGACTGACCCCTCAAAACTTAGTCACTGGAGAAAAAAGGAACTTGTAAATGAGGCTAGTGTGTTTTTCCTGGCTCCCCAATTTCCACAATTCTTTTTATTTTTGTTCGTAAGATTGCAAAGGTAGAACGTCTGGTTTAAAAAAATTAAAAAATACTCCTGTCTGAAAGACTTTTATTGAGTTGTATAGAAGGTACTGTAATGATGTGGAATAAAGTATGCTAGTCAGATGACACTAGAGGGGAATTTTTTGTTAACAATAAGCAGTATCTAAGTGCAGGATGCAGACACTGAAGTACTAGGAACAGGGCGGGACAAAGCTAAAGGACGGGACAGGTCATGGTTCGTGGCGTTTGTGGAGATCTTGGGGTTCTTGGAGACTTGGCTAGAGGCTTGGGGGACTTGGGGCTTGGCTAGAGGCTTGGGGGTCTTGGGGCTTGGCTTGGGTTCTTGGAGCTGGCCTCCTGGGCAGGACGCGGGACTCAACCCGACAGAGGCAAGGAACCATAAGGAACAGCACCAACCGCAGGGCAACGGCAACCGGCCTGCTTACCTGACGGAGGAGAGGGGCAGGAAGGGATAGAACTGGCTAGAGTCTTGGGTTCTTTGAGCTAACCTCCTGGGCGGGCCGCAGAACATCTGGGCAAGTTGTGGGGCACAACCCAACAGAGGCAAGGAACCGGATGGGGACAGAACCAACCGCAGGGCAACAGCAACCGGCCTGGTTTACCCGACGGAGGCAAGGGACAGGAAGGGAGCTCGGTTTAGGGTGTCTTCAAGACTCAAGACGGCCGGTAACCATCGGCGGGCTGCGGAACAGCCAAATCCATTACTCACTGAAAGACCTCGCCTTCCACTGGTGGGTTACTCCAAGCGAAGACAGACAGGACAACCCTCCAACTGCCCTCAATCCCCGAGCCACTTATATTCCCAGCCAACAAAATGAGCATGAGGTGCAAATGCTTCAGTCCAAGCTGAAATAAGGGACAGTCGGAGGACCCGAAGTCCGGAGTCCAGAGTCCGCGGACTGGACCGTGAACCGAAATGCGGACTTCAGACCAGACAATGACAGATTCATCACGTAGTGCAAAGCTAATACAGACTTATCCAAAATAACTATTGGCTGTAATGCCTGTGAAAGATTATTCAATTTATGACTGGCAAAGGGATTTGAATACCTGTGAACTGCCAATATTTCAGTTTATGAATTTTTAGTTTCTTATCCTCCACCTTTGTCCATGAGTTTGTGCTCGTCTCTGGAAAACATGAGCATAAGCTTCACAAAAAATATTCTCATTTAAATTGTTCAAAAACCTCATTGTAATTCTCATTAAAATGAACAAGCGATTGCTGCTGAATAGCTTTTCAAAGCACTGTAACTACTTGTCACCCACACCTACTCAGAAGTGATTTATGATAATGAAAAGGGCCTTAATTTCCAACGATCTATCTCCCTATCCTGAAGTAGATTTGAGATTGTTTGATCTGTGTTGACAAGTTCCAATGTTCTTATCCAGTGACACTTGCCCACTTTCTGCCCAATACTATATATGTACTGGCAAAGAAAACTCTCTTGGATGCATTTTAAAAAGTCCATCTCCAAATAATATTTACAAAGGCAATCCAATTAAATCTCTCAACCATAACATTTAAAATAACCAGATCTCTGTAATGGATGAATCGCTGTGCCGTGTACTAATCCAGTCTCCAAGTTCATTTACATTAACTGTTCTACATCCTGCATTGAAATACATTCATTTCTGCTCTTCTGTGCTCATTAACATGCCAGCACCTAGACTTCCTATTGGCGTTCTTTGACCTCATCTCTATCTTCCAATCAATGCTACTCACTGACCTGTAACTCTGGATACCAACACCCCCTCCACATGCTACATGATAAAAAATCATCAGGGTGGCAAGCTTCCATTTGAGAATATTAGTTCTGCCTCAGTGTAACTCACCATCTTACAACAGTCCCTCTTATCCTGGAGGACAGGCCAGTGATCTGTGTTCCTGATGCACTCCCTCCGGCACTATATTGTTTGCTACACATTTAAGTCTACCAACTTACCATCTTTTAACTCGCAAGCATGTGACACCTGAAGAAAGACTGAAATTGCCACCCCTGAGTTCCTACTTCTTAACTTTCTGCGCAACTCCCCAAATTTTCTTTGCAGGACCTGTCTCTGTGTTGTTAGTTCTAATAAGAACCACAACCTCTGGCTGCTCACCCTGCTGATTCTCAATGGCCTGTGCCTTCTCATAGACATCCTACGCCCTGTCATGAAGTAGATAAGGCACCATCCTGCAATCTCACTCATCTCCCCAGATACTCATGTCTGCGTACCCCCACCGCCACCCCCGCTAAAGTGTTTGATGCATGTGATTCATATCCTTCCATCCCTTGAAATAGCCTCTTTGCAATGAAAATTGTTTTAAAATTCATTCATTGTGGGAGTTTATGCATTCTTTCCACTTGATATATTAATTCCATAAAAGGAGGAATTAATAAATCTTTAAATTTTTATAAAATTCAGGAGGAAAACCATCTTCTCCTGGGGATTTATCACTCTGAAGTGATCCTAAAGCTTCTTCAACCTCTTTTAATGTAAAGGGCATATCTAATCCTTTCTGTTCTTCTAAATTTAATTTTGGAAGGGTTATTTGTGATAAAAATTTATCTATCTCAGCAGTCTTATTTTGTGATTCTGATTGATATAGTTCAGTATAAATTTTTTTAAAGGTTTCATTAATTTCTAAAGGTTTATAAGTAACCTTATTTGCACTTGTTCTAATTGCATTTATTGTTTTAGAAGCCTGTTCTGTTTTCAGCTGCCAAGCAAGAATCTTATGTGATCTTTCACCTAATTCATAATATTTCTGTTTAGTTCTCATAATTACTTTTTCTGTACGATATGTCTGGAGTGTATTATATTGTAATTTTTTTATTAACAAGTTGTCTTCGTTTTTCTTCTGTCATATATCTTTGAGATTCTTTTTCTAACTTTGTGATATCATTTTCCAATTGATCTATTTATGCCATGTATTCCTTCTTAATTTTAGATGTATCTTATAATCTGACCCCTTAAATATGCTTTCATCGCTTCCCATAATACAATTTTATCCTCAACTGAATGTGAATTTGTATCCAAAAAAAATGAATCTGTTTGTTCATAAAATCACAAAAATCTTGACGTTTTAATAAAATTGAATTAAATCTCCATCTATAGATTGATTCCTCCTTATCCATCATTATCATTGTCATTATCAAGGGGGAATGATCTGACAAGATTCTTGCTTTATATTCCACACTTTTCACTCTATCCTGAATATTTTTTGATAATAAAAAAAATCAATCCTTGAGTAAGTTTTATGTCTATTTGAATAAAACGAATAGTCTCTTTCTCTTGGATTAATTCTTCTCCATATATCAATCAGGTTTAAATCTTTCATAAATGATAAAGTTAGCTTTACTACTTTTGCTTTTGTAGCAACTTTAGTTGACCTATCCAAAACTGGATCTAAACAAAAATTAAAGTCTCCACCTATTAATATTTTATCATGTGCATCAGCCAAGTTCAAAAAACCTTGTTGTATAAATTTAGCATCATTTTCATTTGGTGCATAAATGTTCATAAGAGTCCATAATTCTGAAAAAAATGACAATTTACATCCTGTATGTACAATTTGATTCAAAAACAGACAATTAAATCAGGAATTCATAAATCAAGACAAAAATGGGAATCTGATTTGAATATTAAAATTGATGGAAAAGCTGGTCAAGATTATGTTCTGATAGTATGATAAATACAATAAATGTTCGACTTAGATTAGTACAATATAATTTTTTATATCAATTATATATAACACCACAGAAAATAAATAGATTAAATTCAAATATGTCTGACCAATGTTTTCGATGTAATCAAGAAATTGGTACTTTTTTACATTCTACTTGGTCTTGTTTTAAAATTCAATCATTTTGGACAAATTGAAGACTTTTATTGGAACGAATTACTGGAGTACAACTCCCACATAGTCCAATATTATTTTTATTAGGAGACATTGAAGGGACAATACCGAAACTTAAAATGAATAAGTATCAGAAAAAATTTATAAAAATTGCATTGGTAGTAGCCAAACAAGTTATCGCAGATACTTGGAAATTTGACTTATATTTAACTATGGTTCGTTGGAATAATGAAATATATAGCTGTATTCCACTTGAAAAAATTACATATAATCTAAGAAATGAATATGATATATTTTTGAAAATTTGGCTCCCTTACCTACAAAAGATAGGATTAAATACATAGGTCCTTTGAAGAAAAAATTATAAAGTAATTGGGGAAAGTAAAAATAAAAATAAAAATTATTTTGAACTCCACGGAGCATGTGGGGATCCTCCGATATCTAGGCAATCTTTCTCTTCTTTCTTTCTTTCTTTTTTTTTCTTTAGATAAGGGTTAAGGGGAGGGGGAGGGTCAATATTATTAATTTTTGTTCTCTTTTCACTATATTATCATTACATTTATTCTTTGTAATTTTCTTAAAAATAAATAAATAAATAAATAAATAAATAAATAAATATAAATTCATTCATTGTATTCTTTTTTTGATTCACCTCAGGGCATTTAGGTAATGTATTCACAACCGACGGAACCTGCACATGTGTTGAAACAAAACACTTTGTTGGAACTGGTGCGATTTTAATACAGATAGAAAAACAAATGTCTTAATAAGCTGGTAAGGAAGGCGGGCTCTGTCGTGGGCAAAGTACTGGAGAGTTTAACATCGGTAGCTGAGCGAAGGGCGCTGAGTAGGCTACGGTCAATTATGGATAACTCTGAACATCCTCTACATAGCACCATCCAGAGACAGAGAAGCAGTTTCAGCGACAGGTTACTATCGATGCAATGCTCCTCAGACAGGATGAAGAGGTCAATACTCCCCAATGCCATTAGGCTTTACAATTCTACCGCCAGGACTTAAGAACTTTTTAAAAGCTATTATTAATGCTTTTTGAGATAGTGATTTAGATGCATATCATATTTTTTACTGAGTTAAGTATTGTATGTAATTAGTTTTGCTACAACAAGTGTATAGGACATTGGAAAAAAAGTTGAATTTCCCCATGGGGATGAATAAAGTATCTATCTATCTATCTATCTATCTATCTATCTATCTATCTATCTACAGTAGCAGCTGTATATTGTTCAAAATAAGTTATCATCCACTAATCAAGCCGAATTTAGCGTTGGTGGGGAAATACAGATCGAACAATATCAAGCAGCCTGTTCCCTCTCTCACTCCTTCTCTCTCTCTCTCTCCGACTTCCTCACGATATCTGATTTGCTTCACTCTCTCTATCTCCCTTTCTCAAACATGATCTCTCTTTTGCTTCACTATCTCTCTATGTCGCTTACAATATCTCGTTCGCTTCATGCTTTCTCTCTCTCTGTGTCTCTGTCACGTTTTCTCAGCCGCTTCACTATATATATCTCTCTCTCATCCCCTTTCTCGGTCTCTCCCACACGCCCTTTTCCTCGCGCTCTGTCCCTCACGTGCTCTCCATCGCGCCCTCTTTATCGTGATGTCTCATTCGCTCTCTCTCCTTTGCGCCCTCAGTCCTCACGCTCACTCCTTCACGATGTCTCATTCGCTCTCACTATCTCTCTACATCCCTTCTCTATGTCTGATTCTGTCTCTCCCTCGCGATGCCCCATTCGCTCTCATTATCTCTCTCTCTCTCTCTCAATCTGCCTCCCACTCGCGATGTCTCCTTCTGGCGCTATCATCGCTCACACCCTTTCCCTCGCGCTAATTTTGCCGTCATCTCCACAGCACCTCACCCTCGCGCCCTTTTGCCCCGCTCGCTCTCCCTCACGTGCTCTCCCTCGCACTCTCTTTCTTGCGATGTCTCATTCACTCTCTCCTCTCGCCCTCAGCCCTTGTGCGGTCTCCTGCTCGCGCACACTTTCTCTGTTTCTATATCCCTCACAGATCTATATGTGAACGCAACAGTACTTTGTTTTAAATTGCAACAGCGTTAAAATTGTCTTACAGAAAGATAGTTCAAGGTGGCAGTGAGAAGGAGAAGCTACAGGAAGAGGAGCAAAAGAGGGTGAAGGAAAGGACGGGTTATGACGGGAGCAGGAGCAGTTGATACAGGAGAAATTATGCTTCAAATCAGGCAGTTTTCTTAGAACCGGGAAGCAGGAGTAACAGGTTCACCTCAAGTATCAATTTAACAGGTCAGTACTTTGGGTGCAAAGGGTCTTTTCCTGGATGGTGAGGCCAGTGATGAAGTAGGAATCTGCTGTAAACAGACGGTTTGTAAATCTAAGGCAACGGACACAAAATGGAACAGAGGAACCAGTTGACAGGAATCTGATAAAGGGTCTCGGCCCGAAACGTCGACAGTTAACTCTTTTTCATAGATGCTGACTGGCCTGCTGAGTTCCGACAGTACTTTTTGTATGCAATAGAGTGAGCATTCGGCGTATCGAGCCGAGAGCCTTCATCGGGATATGATTTTGTGCGTGTTGTTTTGTATTTCGAGCATCTGCAGATTTTCTCGTGTTTCTTTGTAAATCTGTTCATCATGTTGTTTCCATTTACTCACAAGTGGGGGATAGAATAGGGAGCACGAAGGCAACTGAATTGCAATACTTTACATCATTTATTTCTCACGTTTCATGAGCTTCAAAATACGGTTCAGAGGGTATTCCACTGCATTCTTTAGTTCCTCTCGGAATTTGCTCTGAGTCACGGCGTAAATACATGTGTTGGTGCAGGAACTGGATATCTGCAACATTTCCGATATGTGGTCTGCGACGAAACGGGGATCCGTGGAAGGATCAACAAAACGCCGTCTCAAGATAAAAAATACCACGTATGTTCCCCACAATAATATGAAACTACCGGTTATGCTGAAGAGCAAAATGATGGATTTGCGTCGGTTCTCCATCTCCCGGTCCTTCTCAGTCTCTCCACTCTTTTGTCCCCGGAGCCCCCTGCGGGCTCGACTGGCCACTAGAATCCGCCTGACAGTAAAAATATTGAAGGGCAACAGCAGAAAGATTGGGACACAATGAAATATCGCAAATAACAACCATGCTGGAGAGCTTTTGTAATTCTGTATAAAAACACAACCCCAGGAAACACCATCAATTATTTGTCCAGGCTCGGATACAAAGCCCCAGGGAATACTTTCCAAACAGGACAGCACACTCACTGTCCCGATAATCACAGCCGCTGTTCTCTCGGTGCAATATTTTGTTTTCAGCTTCTCACAGCAAATAGCCACAAATCGATCGACGGTGAAAGCGACAGTCAGCCAGACTGAGGCCGCAGTGCTCGCAGAAACCATCCATAGACCGAATCTGCATACAGGAGTCATCCGCAGAAATGATCGGGGAAAATAAATCGATACAGTCATCCTGAGCAGCGGATCCGAGATAACGACCATGAGATCTGCCGCTGCCATTCCCACCAGGTAGCTAGTGATACATTTGGAGAGACCGCATTTTCCCCGGGATAGGATCACAATCGCCACCAAGTTCACTAGAAGAGAGACAGGAAACAGCAAGTTGAGACAATACTGAGCAGAAGCCAATGCAGCAGTTCGAGGGGATTCTGTAATATTTCCACTTTATTGTTGTATTTAGTGTTGGGAGGGTCGAGAGAGGGCGCAGAGCTGGCGGGGACACAGAAAATAAAGTCAATATAATCTGAATACGGATTCCTTACTGATGGCCGAAAAGTGATGTGGTAGCGGAAAGCTAAAACTGGACAGCTACTTCCTCAGAATCAATTCTGGCTGGAACGTCTTCTATCCGGACGCTGATGGCGGGATTCTTCCATTAGACAAACATCAACTTCCATGGCGATACCTGTCAGCGAGAGAACAACCGACGGTCGGAACTAAAACAGAAAATGCTGGAAACGCTTACCCAGGCAAAACAGAATATGTGGAAAAACGTTTATAGTATCTCTCCACAGAAATGTTCTCAGAGAGACCCCCGAAACGAGTGTTAACTGGTTTCTCTTCTCATGCAAGCTGCTTGGGGCTTAGTGTTTCCTGCCTTCCCCGAGTTTGTTTTCTATTCCAGCATTTGCCACCTCACTGACTTTACAACAGAACATTGACTGATTCCAACAGATACAACGCAGTCTGACACAACCTCACAGACAGACATGACGCCTCCCACTGAATCCATCACAGGGAAACAGGGGAGAGGAATTCAAACTCGGTGCCGTAGTCAGATGTCTGTAACAGTGTCCGATGTAGACATAATAGAATACATTTCACAGTATTGATAACTCTGACGCACCACGTCGGCTGTGTTAACTGTCTCAGCATCGACTTCATTTTGTTGTCCACCATCTGCTTTATATTCAGTCATATCGCAGACATTTACTAAAAATCCACAACAGTTTCGTGTTACAACATGGAACTCCTCACATTTGCTAAAGTGTCACTACAGTCGATGGTTTGATTGTTGCTCCTAAGTAGACAATCACTCACATTCAAATGCAGACCATCAATTGGCATACGCTCCGCGGACTGTATAAACACAATATTTGCAAATGCAATGCAGCTGCTACAAAACCAAAAGCAGAGAGCCGAACATCTCATTATTAATCACAAACCACTGGAAGAAGGCTGCCTGACCCGTTCAGTCCCACAGAAACTGGCCGATTCGCAGAATTCCTGCAGCGGTTTGTTTTTAGATAGAAATTCCAGCATCTATAGTCTCGGTCTTTCCGCTCCATTCCTGAAATGAGGAATACTGGGACTAGAATGTGAGAGTTTAAACCAGCGGCAGAATCAATCACAACATTGGGATTAAACTTCAACAACCACCCACGGCAGCTGACACCGCGGCTTACCGAGAATTCCAAAGGCAGAAATAAAAGGATAGTAAACTTCTGCTACCCGCCAGATGACTGGATACACCATTTCAGTGTGCGTCTGTGATTTTTTTTGCTCCTGTATTCACAGCTCCGGCAGACAGCTGATACATTCCAAGCTGCCCTGATTTATACAGAGGATCTGTCTCCAGAGATACGGTTATACACCTCACTAACTTTCTTAGTTACAGTTGCTTGAACAAACACTTTAATTCAATACCATTGTCTCTATTGTAAATACTGGGAGGATTGGAGACAAATACATCAACATACTTTGGCATTACCTCAGCAGCGTCTCTGGTTGAAATAGGCCGGTAGATTTAGTTTCAAAGACTGAGCTTTGTCACGAAGCAGCAACACTTACAGATTTCATCTTTTTGTTGGCTAATTATTCATCTCTGAACGGAGACCAGCGACACTGACCGAACTGTCTGTCCGTACTCACTCACTCATTTCTCTGTTATGGTGACTGTGCTGTTGTACATACTATTTATTATAATTTACTATAAATTGCACATTGCACACTTAGACAGAGATAGAACGTAAAGATTTTTACTTCTCGTGTACATGAAGGATGTAAGTAATTAAGTCAATACAATTCAAAATACACAAACACAGATTCGAACAAAGATACAATAGAGAGACTGAGATCAGGATGGAAACGGTCAAATGAGCACGTTGCTAATTTGAGAAAATCTGAAGGTGTTGGCAATCCAGGGAAACACAAGGAACTCTGCTGAGTTCTTCCAGCATTTTGTGTGTCACGTTGCTGATGTAACAGTCTTTAAAGGGTATCTCAAATCTGTCAAAGGTCAAAAGAAATCGAGAATAAATATATCAATCTGCAAAGGAACAGACAGACTTAAATAATACAAAAAATACTGGAAATTGGCAGATGAATAGATGCATGGCGGCCAGAAATGAACAAGAGAAAGACAAGGGTGAGGTAATTTGATAGAAGTAAACAGAGAGAAAGAGAGAGGGAGTGAGACAGAGACAGATACTTTATTGATCCCGAGGGAAATTGGGTTTCATTACAGTCGCACCAACCAAGAATAGTGTAGAAATATAGCAATATAAAGCCATAAATAATTAAATATTGATAAGTAAATTACGCCAAGTGGAAAAAAAGTCCAGGACCAGCCTATTGGCTCAGGGTGTCTGACACTCCGAGGGAGGAGTTGTAAAGTTTGATGGCCACTGGCAGGAATGACTTCCTATGACGCTCAGTGTTGCATCTCGGTGGAATGAGTCTCTGGCTGAATGTAATCCTGTGCCTAACCAGTACATTATGGAGTGGATGGGAGACATTGTCCAAGATGGCATGCAACTCGGATAGCATCCTCTTTTCAGACACCACCATCAGAGAGTCCAGTTCCACCTCCACAACATCACTGGCCTTACGAATGAGTTTATTAATTCTGTTGGTGTCTGCTGCCCTCAGCCTGCTGCCCCAGCACACAACAGCAAACATATAACCATATAACAATTACAGCACGGAAACAGGCCATCTCGGGCCTTCTAGTCCGTGCCGATGCTTACACTCACCTAGTCCCACTGGCCCGCACTCAGCCCATAACTCTCCATTCCTTTCCTGTCCATATACCTATCCAATTTTACTTTAAATGACAATACTGAACCTGCCTCAACCACTTCTACTGGAAGCTCATTCCACACAGCTACCACTCTCTGAGCAAAGAAATTCTCCTTCGTGTTACCCTTAAACTTTTGCCTCCTAACTCTCAAATCATGTCCTCTTGTTTGAATCTCCCCTACTCTCAATAGAAAAAGCCTATCCACGTCAACTCGATCTATCCCCCTCATTATTTTAAATACCTCCATCAAGTCCCCCCTCAACCTGCTACACTCCAAAGAATAAAGACCTAACTTGTTCAACCCTTCCCCGTAACTTAGGTGCTGAAACCCAGGTAACATTCTAGTAAATCTTCTCTGTACTCTCTCTATTTTGTTGATATCTTTCCTTTAATTCGGTGACCAGAACTGTACACAATACTCCAAATTCGGCCTTACCACTGCCTTCGACAATTTTAACATTACATCCCAATGTCAGGGTCCGGTCCGGTTTGGTCCGGTCCGGTTCAGTCCGGAGTCCGCGTTCCGGGTCTCGATCCGGTCCGAGGGCTCCGGACTCCGGGTCTTGCAGTTGTCCCTCCCGTCACCCGTGAACTAGTTAGGACCCTCCTGGCTCAAGGAGGCACACCTGTGACTCATTGAGCTGCAGGTGTTTATAAGGGGGCTTGGGACTGGGACCAGGTGGGTGGTCGTTTTGTTCTGTTTCCTGTTCTCCGCCATCTTCGAACTCTTCTCTGCATTCTGTTATCCTGCCCGGGCTCAGATCTACTCTTCATCATGCTTCTCTGCCCCGTACCAGTACTGCCAGGTTGGTCCTCTCCCCCACCTTTCTTCCCATGCGCTGGTCCCGCTTCTCCGGTTGTTTGTGTTGTTCGCCCGGTCGCGCTGTCTGCTAGCCTTTCCCGATTTTCCTGTTATCGTGACTGTTGTGTTGGTCACCCTGGACCTATGGCCGTTCCTATCTCTTACCTCCGTCGGGCGGGCCCGGCCGGTCTGCCGCTGCCCGGCGTGTATTCTGCCCCGTCCTCATCTTCCGCCCGAACCCTGGGATTGTGCCTCGCACCCGCCTAGGGGTCCGCGTAGTGCCCAGGCCTCCAGTGTTTCCGCCTGGGAGGCGACCCTACCCGGGACATATGCGGCCCGCCCAGGGAGGGCTCTCCGCCAATTTATCTAGCCACCTAGACCTGCCTGCCTGAACCCCGGGAGCCCGCTCCGCTCTGCCCGCCTGACACTCTATCTACCTGAACCCCAGCTCTACCCTTAAATGCCATGGCATCCCCATTCTGTCCTCCCCCTAGTACTTCAGTGTCTGCGTCCTGTGTTTGGGTCCATCCAGCCCCGTTCCTGACACGCAACTCCTATACTCAATGCTCTGATTTGTAAAAGTCAACATACCAAAAGCTTTCTTCACCACCCTATCCACATGAGAGTCCACCTTCAGGGAACTATGCACCATTATACCTAGATCACTCTGTTCTACTGCATTCTTCAATGCCCTACCATTTACCATGTATGTCCTATTTGGATTATTCCTACCAAAATGTAGCACCTCACACTTACCAGCATTAAACTCCATCTGCCATCTTTCAGCCCACTCTTCTAACTGGCTTAAATCTTTCTGCAAACTTTGAAAACCTACGTCATTATCCAAAACGCCCCCTTAGTATCATCTGCATACTTACTAATCCAATTTACCACCCCATCATCCAGATCATTAATGTATATGACAAACAACTTTGGACCCAGTACAGATCCCTGAGGCACACCACTAGTCACTGGTAGCACTGGCCACCACGGGAGAGGTGGGGGGTGGGGGGGGGGGAGAGGGGGAGTGGGGGGGGGGGAGCCAGAAACAGATGCATAGATTGCAGGATTGTGGTGTTCTTCCTATATCTCCTAGTCTCTGACAGTGTGAGAGTGGTGTTCATTCTTTAACTGTCATTCTATGCTTCTGTGAGAGAGTGTTGAGTTCATTGTGCATCTGTCAAATCAGTCTTTGTAATAAAAAAAAAATGCTTTCTGATGTTAGTCTCAAATCTCCCTTTAACTAGTCTCCACGTTTCCTTGTTGGATTAATTTTGAAGTAGCAGTTGGCATCCTACTTACCTCTACCCTTAATGATTCTGAACACCTCTATCATATCTCCTCTCATTATATGTCAACTTAGGTTAAATAGATTTAATTCTCTCAATCTTTCTGCATACCTCACACCATGCAGTCCTGCAATGAGAGTAGTCGCCTTTCTCTGATGTCTTGTCAGTGCCTTCACATCCCTTACAAAATATGGAGATCAGAATTCTACACAGTTCTCAAGGCATAGCCTCACAAGTGCTTGAAACAGCTCTGGCTCTGAACTCCTCTGAGCGCATTATATAGCCTCACATTATATTAGCCTTCCTAATTGCTTCAGCGCATTGCCAAGAAGTTGATAGTGATGTCTTCTAGGAGACTCAAATCCTTCTCATACAATGCACTTTCATACTCAAGGCCCCCATTATATATTTTATATCTAATACATCTACTTCCTATATGTAATATTTTACGTTTACTTACTTTAAATTTCACCTGTCATTTATCTGCCCACATCAGGATTTTGTTTAGATCTACCTGTATTGATTCTGCTGCCTGAATGTTATTTGCCCATCTCTCTAATTTTGTGTTATCTGCAAACTTAACTTAGTTTATTAGTCCTGTGCTTATCATTGATGCAAATAAAAACAGCAGCAGCCCCAAGACGGATTCATGTGGAACCCCACTTTTAACATCTTCCGGGTGTGAAAATGATCCTCTCACCATAACCCTTCCCTTTGTTTTTGAGACAATTCTGCACACATTCTCATCCCATTGCCTGAGTCCATACCTCCTGTAATTTGAATATTAATCTCTTCTGGGGTACCTTCTCAAAATCCTTCTGAGGCCCAAGTAAATGATATCACTTTATTGTTATCATAAATCTTATTCATAGAACCTAGAATAGCACAGCACAATACAGGCCCTTCGGCCCACAATGTTGTGCTGACCCTCAAACCCTGCCTCCGATATAACCCCCCACCTTAAATTCCTCCATATACCTGTCTAGTAGTCTCTTAAACTTCACTAGTGTATCTGCCTCCACCACTGACTCAGGCAGTGCATTACATGCACCAACCACTGAGTGAAAAACCTTCCTCCAATATCCCCCTTGAACTTCCCTTCCCTTACCTTAAAACCATGTCCTCTTGTACTGAGCAGTGGTGCCCTGGGGAAGAGGTGCTGGCTGTCCACTCTGTCTATCCTCTTAATGGCTTGTACACCTCTATCATGTCTCCTCTCAGAGTAAAGCCCTAGCTCCCTTAATCTCTGATCATACTGCATGCTCTCTAAACCAGGCAACATCCTGGTAAATCTCCTCTGTACCCTTTCCAATGCTTCCACATCCTTCCTATACTGAGGTGACCAGAACTGGACACAGTACTCCAAGTGTGGCCTAACTAGAGTTTTATAGAGTTGCATCATTACATCGCGTCTCTTAAACTCTATCCCTTGACTTGTGACAGCTAACACCCCATAAGCTTTCTTAACTACCCTATCTACCTGTTGAGGCAACTTTCAGGCATCTGTGGACATCTCCACACTACCAAGTATCCTACCATTTACTTTGTACTCTGCCTTGGAGTTTGTCCTTCCAAAGTGTACCACTTCACACTTCTCTGGGTTGAACTCCATCTGCCACTTCTCAGCACACTTCTGCATCCTATCAATGTCTCTCTACGTCTTTGATAATCCTCTACACTATCCACAACACCACCAACCTTTGTGTCATCTGCAAACTTGCCAACCCACCCTTCTATCTCCACATCCAGGACGTTAATAAAATTCACAAAAAGTAGAGATCCCAGAACAGATCCTTGTGGGACACCACTAGGCACAACCCTCCAATCTGAATGTGCTCCCTCCACCACAACCCTCTGCCTTCTGCAGGCAAGCCAATTCTGAATCCACCTGGCCAATCATCCCTGAATCTCATGCCTTCTGACTTTCAGGCACGATCTGCCCTTCACAAAGCCATGCTGACTGTTCCTGATCAGACCATGATTCTCTAAATGCCCATAGATCCTGTCTCTAAGAATCTTTTCCAACAGCTTTCCCACAACAGACGTAAGGCTCACTGGTCTATAATTATTTCCCTGTTCATAGACCTACAACATATTAGTAAAACATGATTTGCTCTTTCTGAACCCCTGCTACTTTTCTGCTAACATAAAACCATAGAAATATAAGACATAGGAGCAGAACTAGGCCATTTAACCCATTGAGTCTGCTTCAACATTTAGTTATGAATGATCCTTTCTTTCTCCTTCTGTTGCAAGGACATGGCTGGGGATGAACCCAAGTGCAGGACACAGGCACTGAGGCAGAGTCGTTAAGTGTTAGCATCACCGCGAACGGGGAGCTGGCATCCAGGAGAGTCTTTAAAGAAAGACAAGGTTCACGTAGCGTATCCAGGAAACGATGCAGAACTTAGAACTGACAGTCCTAAAGAACCATGAAACGAGGTGACTCACACTAGAGTCGACCAACGAACTGGCAGTTCATTGCTGTGGCTCCAGTGTTTTTATCCTGCATTAACTGATGAGAAGCAGGTGTGTATAATTAGAAAACTGGGAATGATTGGAAATCAGACAAGGGTATTAAGGTTTAACTAAGGAGGTAATAGCAAAGTGGGGAATTCCCAGACAGAACCATGATAGTTCTCTCTCTCTCTCTCCCCCCCCCCCCCCCAACAGGAGCCTCTAGGCTATCCTTCAGGCTTGTCTGGATGGTCCTGATGAAAGTCCTGGAAGAAGGATGGGTCCAGGATGAAGGAGTGGGGAATTTAGGAACGCTCTTCTAGGCCATACCCTTCCCAGTCTACCAGGTATTGGAAGCCCCTGCCCCGACGGCACACATCCAGTAGTCGTCAGACGGTGTATGCCGAATGGTTGTCCATGATACAGGCGGGTGGAAGGGTTTCAGTCAGAGGACACAAGGGGCTGACAGAAATTGGCTTTAATTGGAAAGCATGCAAAGTAGCGTGGATGCGCATAGATTGTGGTAGTTTAAGTCGGATTGCTGTGGGATTGTTGACACTTTCGACCTTGAAAGGTCCCAGGAAGAGAAGGATGTGTTTCCTAGGCTCGTTTTTGAGGGATGTCCTTGGATGAAAGCCACACCATCTGCTCAGATCTGCATTCAGGCGCAGGAGTCTGATGTCAGTCGGCAATCTTCTTATTGCGATTTTCTGATCTGAGCAGGGCCGTGCATGTGTCCTCCCAAACCTGATGGCACCGATCGATATGGTCCTGAACAGACGGCACCGCAATCTCCTCTTCTTGCGTGGGGAATAGCAGCGGTTGGTACCCAAGGGAGCACTCGAAGGGAGACCTTCCAATGGCAGAACTAACCAGAGAGTTGCGGGTGTACTCAACCCACGTGAGGTCATCACTCCAGGTAGACGGGTTGTTAAATATAGCATCGCCTCCAAGTCTTCATTGACCCATTCCATTTGCCCATTCATCTGGGGGTGGAAGCCAGATGACAGGCTGACTGAAGCACCTTGACAGAAGGCCTTCCACACCTACGAGATGAATTGGGAACCTTGATCGGAGACGATGTCTGCGGGGATTCCGTGGAGGTGGAAGACTTGGCGGATGAGAATGTCTGCAGTTTCCTGAGCAAAAGGGAGTTTGGGGAGAACTACAAAGTGAACTGTCTTGGAGAAACTGGTCTACCATGGTGAGTACAGTGGTGTTTCGACCTGAAGGGGGTAGACCGGTGACGAAATCTATGGCAATGTGCAACCAGGGACAAACAGGGCAGGTAGAGGATGAAATAATCGTGCAGGTGGCCGATAAGAGGCTTTTCCACGGTCACAGATGGAACATGCAGAGACATAGGGATGGGTATCCGCCTCCATGGAAGGCCATCAAAAGTGTCTTTTCAAGAGAGCCAGGGTCCAATCACTCCTGGTGTGGCAGGTGAACCGAGATGTGTGCCCCCACTGGAAAACCTGAGATCTGATGGAATCGGGCACATAAAGGCGATCGCCGGGTCCATTGCCAGGGTCAGGATCATCCCACTGGGCTTCCTTTGCTTTGGACTCAATCTCCCAAGTGTGGGTGGCCACCACAGAGGATGGTGGGAGCCTAGAGACCGGAAGTGTCCTCCTTGGAGTTGTATTGGCGGGAAAGCGCATCCAGCTTCCCGTTCTTGGACCCCGAACGGTATGTGAGGGAAAACTTGAATCATACAAAAAAATAATGCCCAACAGGCCTGGCGGGAGTTCAAACGTTTGGCGGTCTGAATACATCCCAGGTTCTTATAATCAGTCCATACCACAGACAGTTGTTCTGCCCCCTGTAGCCAATGCCTCCACTCCTCCAATGCTAGCTTGAGCACCAGTAGCTCCTGATTCCCCACATCGTAATTCCACTCGGCAGGGGATAGTCAATGACAAAGGGTGGCACAGGGGATGAAGCTTTTTGTCCGAACTTGATCGTTGGGACAGGACTGCTCCTATCTCAGAGTCAGAGGCGTCAACCTCAACAATGAATTGGCGGGAGGGGTCCAGATGGAACAGGACAGGAGCGCTTGTGAAACGCCTCTTCAGGTCACTGAATGCCGAGTCAGCTTCAGAGTCCCAACAAAATGGAGTTGTAGGCGAGGTAAGTCAGGTAAGGGGTGCCACTACCTTACTGTAGTCCCTGGTAAACCGACGGTAGAAGTTTGCAAACCCCAGGAACTGAAGTTCCTTGTAGGTCATGGACCTAGTCCATTCTTCCACTGCCCAGATCTTCTCAAGGTCTGGTCTCACCTGCCCGCTCTCAGTGATATAGCTCAGGAAGCTGACCGAATGAACATGGAACTCACATTTCTCCACCTTCACAAATAACTGGTTTTCCCACGGTCTCTGGAACACTAGAAGCACATGGTGAATGTGTTCCTGGGGGCTGCTAGAAAACATTAAGATATCATCAATGTAAACAATTAAGAAATTACCCATCCTTATTTTCTACAAAGATGAAATTGGTGCCTACCGGGGAAGATGAAGGTCAAATAATACCCGCCACGAGGGACTCACTAATGTATTTCTCCATGGCCTCTCTCGCCAGTCAGGATAGGTTATAAAGATGACTGGTGGGTAACAAGGCCCCGGGGAGAAGGTCGATGGCACAATCATATCGGCGGTGCAGAGGCAGGGAAAGAGCCCATTGTTTGCTGAATGCCTGCCCCAGGTCATAGTATTTGGTGGGGTCTCTGGACAAATCGAAAGGTTCCAAGACAGGCGGGGATGCGGTAGCCTCACTGGGAGATGGAGCCGACCACAGACAGTTGGCGTGGCAAAACAGGCTCCAGCTGGCTATCCTCCCAGTAGACCAGTCAATGTGGGGATTGTGGTGGTTCAACCAGGGGTATCCCGGAACTAAGGGGCTTGAGGATAATGGATGAGATTGAATCGTACCTCCTCCTGATGGTTTCCGGACAGAATCAAGGTCAGGGGTGATGTACAGTGTGTCACCCAAGCCATCAGTTTTCCGTCCAGTATCCCGGGCCTCCAAAGGGGTATTTAACGGCTGCAGAGGTATTCCAGCCTGGGAGGCTACGTCCTCATCCAGAAGATTTCCCTTGGCACCGGAATCCACCAAGGTGGATAGGGACAGGGACTGTTGTTGATAATTCACGATAGCTGGGATCTGCATCCGGGTCTGGGGGGCTGAAGGGAGTATCGTCTGGCTCACCAGGGTCCCCCTTTCTACTAGTAAGCCCTCCTTTTCTGGCCGTAGAGGACAGGTATCCCAGAAATGTCCTGGATGACCACAATAGTAACAAATCCCCAGCTATCCGCCTCTGAAGTCGTTTGGCAAGGGAGAAACTGTTCTGTCCCAGCTGCATCAGTTCCTCCCTCAGGGTGGTGGGAACGGTCGGAGCAGAAGCTATACTTGGAGCGACTGGGAAAGGGAGGCTGGTTAAAGATGGTAAGGTGGGACATAGGCTTCCCCGAGGAATGGGGCAACAGTATTTTCCCCCCTCAGACGCTTTTCAAGTCGATTATTTAGCCTGGTGGCTAGCGAGAACAGAGAGTCCAGACTGCCTGTGTCATCCCTTGCTGCCAGTTCATCTTTTATCTGAGAGGCCCTGTCAGAACACCTCCCGCAGGGCCTAGTCATTCCACCCTGAGTCAGCTACTAAGGTTCGAAACTTGATGGAGTACTTTGCTATACTTCGTGAACCATGACAAAGAGTTAGCAAGTGCTTTGCGGTGTCCTTACCGTGAATGGGCAGTTCGAAGTCCTGCCTCATTTTGGAGAAGAATGAGGAGGAACAAACCACTGGTCGGTTGTCCCATATCGCGGTGGCCCATGCCAAGGAATCCCCCTGAAACAGCCCTATGATGTACGCAATCTTTGTTCTATCCGAGGTGTACATCCACAACTGTAGCTCAAAGACCAGGGAGCATTGTAATAAGGCCCGGCACTTCCCTAGGTCCCCAGCATAGGGTTCTGGCTTGAGTATGTACAGCTCTCGAGGAGATTGTGTTGCTGATCCCAGCGGCGTAGCCATCCCGGGATGTGCAGTTTGGTCAGTCAGGGTTCTTGGAAGGGACAGAGTAAGGGAAGCGGATACCCGGACAACCTACTCACTGACCTTCCTTACATTCATGGATAGCGTACGAAGGTTTTCAATGACCTCCCTGAGCAGTTACTCATGGGTGCCATGTAGATAGTCCTGGCTGGCGAGGGCCTGCTGCACGGGGTCCATGTCCGCTGTTCATTCTTGGCCAATTTGTTTTTTTTGCAAGGATGTGGCTGGGGACGAACCCAAGTGCAGGACACAGGTGCTGAGGCAGAGTCATTAAGCATTAGCACCACCGCAAACACAGAGTCAGTATCCAGGAGAGTCTTTAAACAGAGACAAGGTTCACGTAGAGTATTCAGGAAACAATGCAGAACTTAGAACTGACAGTCCTAAAGAACCATGAAACGATGTGACTCACACTAGAGTCGACTGACGAACTGGCAGTTCATAGCTGTGGCTCCAGAGTTTTTATCCTGCATTTACTGATGGAAAGCAGGTGTGTGTAATTAGTGGAACTGGGAATGACTGGAAATCATTGGGATTAAGGCCCAATTGAGGTGGTAATAGCAAGGTAGGGAATTGCCAGACAGGACCATGACACCTTCTCAAACCCATTTCCAGGCCTGTTCCCCATCAGCTTTGATGACATGTCCAATCAAGAATCTATCAATCTCTACCTTAAATACACCCAATGAGCTGGCCTCCACAGCTGCACGTGGAAATAAATTCCACAAATTCACCACCCTCTGGCTAAGGAAATTTCTGCAAATGTTTTGCATTGACACCCCTCTATCCTGAGTCCTGGACCCCTCTTGTCCTGGACTCTCCCATCATGGGAAACATCCTTTCCACATCTACTCTGTCTCAGCTTTTCAACATTTGAAATGTTTCAATGAGAATGTCCCTCATCCTTCTAAACTCCCGTGAGCACAGACCCAGATTCATTGAATGTTCTTCGTATTGTCAGGGGAAAACCTAGTTAGAAACAGGGTCCAGAATAGACCCTATGAACTATGCTGCTATTAAGAGAGAGAGGGAGGCATCCAGTGCAATGAGAGAGAGAGAGAGAGAGAGAGAAACTGCTCAGAAGATTGATGTTATGGTTTCTCTGCCAGCTTGTTTACTTCCCCCCCTCCCCCCGAGGTCATTTGCCTGCTTGTAGAGTCCCTGCAGAGAGTGGAGGGCGGAGCAGATTGATGGACAGCTGGTGTCCAACATGAGGAGATAAAAGCCAGGTCTACTGTTGCACAGTAAGACACACCACGAGACACAGTGCGGACACTGAATGAGCTTTGTTTCACCCACAGGAAGGTGGGGGTTTTGGAGGATCGATTTGGGGAAATCGATCAGTGGCTCACAGTGTGAGAAGGTGCGACCAGTGGGGGATTATCCACCCTCGCCTGGGTGATAATTACACCACCGAAGAATGGTCGTACATATTATGGTCATAGTCGGTGACCGCAACAGGACTTCAGAAGACAACGTGTAGATCGATGGCTTCACCTCTCATCTCTCTCTCTCTCTCTCTCTCTCTCCAATATTACTCAATTAACTACCGTGAACTGAATTGAACTCTCTTCATCACATCATAAGACTGTATCCATTTACCCCTAGGTTTGGAAGAAACTAGTTTTTGTTCCTATTTACTTACACACGCACACACACACACACACACACACACACACACACACACACACACACACACACACACACACACACACACACACACACACCATTGCTAACCTGTTCAATATATTTGCATTAATATTACTGTATTACCTAGTTACTAATAAACATTATTATTTCATACTAATACCAGGCTCCAGTGTGTTTTCCATTTCTGCTGGTTCTTTAACCCAGTCACCGGGTATGTGACAAAATTAGGGCCTGCGTCCAGGATATGAACAAAAATTGTGTGTGTGTGTGTGTGTGTGTGTGTGTGTGTGTGTGTGTGTGTGTGTGTGTGTGGGGGGGGTGCTTACGTGAATTGATTGGGGAAATTCTCTTATTTGATTTGGTTGTGTGGAAAAACAGCAGAAATGGGCACTGATAAATTTTTGGTGGAGCCAACCTCAGGCATTAGAGGACGCCAGGAAGTTGGAGCTGTTGAGTATTGCAAAAATGTTGAAACTTTTGAAGGTGAGGTCGACAACAAGGAGGTCAGAGATGCAGAGAGCCATAGCTGAATATTATGTATTCAAGGAGGTGTTTCAAGTAGAGGAGTTGGAGTTGTTTCCTGAAAGTAAACCTAACAGTTTTGAGGCCTAGTTTCAGCTGGAAAGATTAAGGATTGAGGCTGAGGAGAAGTGAAGGGCACAACAGTACGAGTTTGAGTTACGAGTAAAAAAGCTGGAGGCAGAGAGAAGAAGCTGAAAGAGAGGGAGGAACAGGAAGCTCAGAGACAGTTTGAGAGTAAGATGTGGCAGCTGGGAGGTCCAGTGTTGGACCCTGGTGATTTTTTATAGGTTGAAAGAGCTGGGTGTTATTAAAGAATTTAAGTGCGTTCCTGATGATGTAAGGGCATTCTGAGATGAGAAGAATGTCGCTACCTTGCAGGAGTCTGCTGGGTTAGCAGACGAGGTTGTTTTAACCCACCAGGTTGAGTTTTTTCCGGATAGGAGTTGCCCAGAGAGTAGCTAAGAGGATCAGGGGAACCTGGAATTTGAAACTGGGACTGGTATTAAAAGCCTAGAAAAGGCAGCTGTCCCGTTTGCCTGTGTTCAGGTTGTTGAAACACCTGTGAATTTCCAGGGTGTTGAACCTTGTGTTGAAACTCAGTTAAGATCTGAGGTGTCTGACTCGGTTGAAAATGAATGCAGTTTTTTCTGTCAGATGGACTTGGTTCAGTGAATGAAGGGTTAACCTTGGTGCCAGTGAAAATTGAGGATTCTCGGTCATTTGTGTTAGACAGTGTTCTAAAAGTTGGTGATGAGTTGAAAGCTGATGATGGGAATTTTATGGACAATAGTGAGAAAGGGGCTGTTTCTGGATTTTTAAATAAGGAACTTGAGAAGTTTGGACTGGTTTCACGACCTTTGACCCTGCTTGCAGGACAATGGTCTGTTGAAATGTGTCAGCTTGTTAAATTCTGTTTTAGAAGTTGGAAGTAAGCAACTCCAAGGTCATAGAGCTGTTGTTCAAGATTACAATGTAGAGGGAAAAGATTGTTTTGGGTTTGAGAGACCACCTGACTGGGTTACTATGGAGACAGATTGAAGTAAGGGTCAGAAAAACAGAATCGATGGATTGTTTGGGAACTTTCAGAATGTAAACATGGTCTTCGTAACCTTAGTGATGGTGCTGAGTTTGGTAGACTTAAGTGATAGGTTGGCACCTATCCAGGGCGAAATCTATTCAGCAGTACAGATAACAAGCAAGCTTGTGGCTGATGACCCATGCACAGATACTGATGCAGTTAGCAAAGACAGGGATTTAATTTATGGGAATTGTCAGAGACTTTTCTACCTTTCATGTTACATCAGGATTTGGGGAGTAAGGCTGAGGAGAGTAAAGAGGATGAGAAAGGTTTGTCCTTGTTTAGGGATGAAGTAATAGCAGAACAAAGTCGAGATTCTGAAATTGCTGCATTAAGGGAGACAGCTCTCACAGAAGATGAGGTTCAGAGAGAGTCAGTGGGGTATTACCTTAAGGATGGGGTGTTACTGAGAAAGTGGAGACCACCTACTGTGCCTGCAAGTGAGGATTGGGCTATTGAACATCAAATGGTTGTCCCGAAAGTTTACAGGGCTGAGATTTTAAACATGGCTCATGGTATGTCTTTAGGTGGACACTTTGTGGAAAAGACAGTAAATAGAATTGTGAAGGAATTCTACTGGCCTAATTTAAGGAAGGATGTTGTGAACTTGTGCAGGACCTGCCATACCTGTCAGGGTGCAGGAAAACCTAATCAGGTAATCCCAGCAGCATCATTTAGGCCGATATCTGTTTTTGGTGAACCATTTTCCAGGGTCATAGTGGATTACGTGGGCCCATTGCCAAAGACTGCAGCTGGCTATGAGTATCTATTAACTATCACATGTGCTGTATCTAGGTTCCATGGAGTGGTGCCTCTCTGGAACATCAAGGCCAAGACTGTGGTAAAAGCACTTATCAAATTTTCTATACTGGTAGGTCTTCCTAAAGAAATCCAGTCTGTCCAGGGTAGTAACTTTACTTTGAAAACATTACAGGGGTAGTTAGAGTTGAGAGCTAAGCATATTGTGTCACCTTTGACCTTACTCAGAGAGCAGTGGTCTAACCCGACAGTGCGTGTCAATGTGATAGATTATGTTCTGAAATTCCGCGAGAGACTTAAGGTATGCGACCTTGCGAGACAGAATTTACCAGACTCCCAAGTCAAAATGAAGCATTGGTATGATAAGAGATCAATGGGAACAGATGTGTGAAGTTGGAGATAAGGTCCTGGTTTTGTTTCCCTTGGTGACCAACCCCTTCCATGCGAGATTCCAGGGACCCTATGAAGTGATTAAAAAAGATTGACTCTTTGAACTATGTTATTGAAACTCCTGATAGACGAAAAGCTAATCAGCTAATTCACGTGAATACGCTCAAACCATATCATGACCCCCAGATGGTACCAATTAGTGCTGTCATGGAAACAAATGAGGGGTTGGAATCAGATAACGAGGGGCAAGAGCATTTTAATAAGTTAAATATAGTGTCAACCAGACTGGAGAATTCCATTATTTTGACCGACTTTACTGATAAAGTTTGTCACTTGGAGCTTGCACAGAGAACACAACTGACAGAGTTAATTAACAGGCATAAGGATTTATTCCCCGATGTTCCGAGGTGGTGCAAGAGTGCAATGCATGATGCCATTGTAAATTCAGCCCAGGCCATTAAACAGCATCCCTATAGAATGAACTTAGAGAAAAGTAAGCTGGTGGAAAAAGAAATTGAATACATGCTAGCAGCTGGTATCATTAGACAACCTACCTCAGACTGGGCAGTGCCTTGTGTTCTTGTTCCCAAATTGGATGGTAGCTTGAGATTCTGTACCGACTATAGGAAAACTAATGCCATCACAAAGACAGATGCTTATCCTATCCCAAGAGCAGATGATTGTATTAATAAAGTGGAAATGGCTAAGTACCTCACAAAAATTGGCCTGCTGAAAGGATATTGGTGTGTTCCTTTGACTGAAAGGGTTAGAGAAATCTCAGCATTTGTCACACCTTCAGGGTTGTATGAACATAATATTTTACCTTTTGGAATGAAAAATGCTCCAGGGACATTTCAAAGAATGATTGACTCTAATTAGAGGTTTAGAAAACACAGGATTATCTCGATGATTTAGTGGTCTGGAGTGACACATGGGAAAAGCACATTGCGGCTGTGGAAAAACTGTTCAAACGGCTGTCAGAGTCCAATCTAACAGTGAACCTTGCTAAAAGTGAGTTTGGCCATGCTACTGTCACGTATCTTGGGTATGTAGTAGGTCAGGGACAACCGGTTCCTGTACAAGCCGAGGTAGAGGCTATTGCTGAAGTTCCCGTTCCGATTAACAAGAAAGCTTTGAGAAGGTTTTTTAGGAATAGTGGACTATTACCAAAAGTTCTGTAAAAACTTTGCAGATATCGCACTCCCCCTTACAAAACTTCTGGGAAAGAGTGAGAGATTTGTATGGACCGACCTCTGCCAGGAAGCGTTTGAATGACTGAAAACTATATTGTGTCATCATCCTGCACTCAAAGCACCTGATTTTTCAAAACCATTCTCTATAGCAACAAACGCTGGTGATGAGGCTGCTGGGGCAGTATTGCTTCAAGATGTGGATGACATTGAACACCCAGTGGCTTATTTCTCAAAGAAATTTAATGTACACCAGAAAAATTATTCTACTGTAGGAAAAGAGTTATTGTCACTTATTCTAGCGCTACAACATTTCAAGGTTTATACTTGTCCTGTACAGAAAGTACTGATAGCTTATACAGATCATAATCCATTGGTATTTCTGACAAATATGAAAAATAAGAACAGAAAGTTGTTAAGTTGGAGTCTGATATTGCAAGAATTTGATCTAGAAATAAGACATGTCAAAGGTACTGACAACATTGTTTGTCTAGATGTTAAGTTCAAAATTATACCTGTTTTACTGTTATATGATGATTAGTTATGTATTGTTTCAAACTCTGTAATATACATTTAACCTTAAATTTTTCCTTCGTAAAAGTTTCCTAAAAGGAAGGGGGTGTCGGGGGAAAACCTAGTTTGAAACGGGATCCAGAATAGACCCTATGAACTGTGCTGCTATTGAGAGAGGGGGGAGGCATCCAGCGTAATGAGAGAGTGAGAGACAAACTGCTCGGAAGATTGGCGTTATGGTTTCTCTGCCAGCTTGTTTACCTTTTCCCCAAGGTTACTTTCCTGCTTGTAGAGTTTCTGCAGAAAGTGGAGGACAGAGCAGGTTGATGGACAGCTGGTGTCCAACATAGAGAGATAAAAGCCAGGTCCGCTGTTACACAGACAGACACACCACGAGACATACAGTGCGAACACTGAACGAGCTTTGTTTCACCCACAGGAAGGTGGGAATTTTGGAGGACGAGGAGCACAAGAATGCACAAAATAGTCAAGGTGAGGCCTCACCAGTGCTTATAAAGCCTCAGAATCACATCCCTGCTCTAGCATTCTAGACCTCTGAAAAGAATGCTCACATTGCATTTGCCTTCCTCACCACGAACTCAACCTCCAAGTTAACCTTTAGGGTGTTCTGCACAATGACACCAAAGTCCCTTTGCCTCTCAGATTTTTTGATTTTCTTTCTTTTGAAAAATTCTTGTTTTGTGCTTGTATTTTTAATCATAGACTTCTTTAAGTACCCTTGGATATATGTTGTCCGACACTGAGATTTATTAACTATCAACCTTATCAGCTGAAGCAGGATCTTACTTACTAAATCTCTGAATCAGCTTAAGCAACTTTATTGTTAACATCTTTGCAGCTGAATACTTTAGCAAAATAAGAGTTAAGAGTATCCGTTATATCCTCCTCTGCGTAATTTAACACCCCACTGTTATTACTAATACACTTAACTTTCTACTGAACATTTCTTTTAAGACTGAAGTATTGACAAAACATCTTGGTTAATCTTAATATTATCAGCAATATTATCAACCTGCCTTTGGCAATCTGAATTTCACATTTGACTATTGCTCTCATATTTTCATTTGCCCTATGGTTAATATGTACTTCTATCCTTTTTTCTGTATTCCTTACTTAGCTGTCCTTTCTTCAATATTTTATATACCTTTGCTCATCCATGTAGTTGATCTATTGTTTTTTTTTGCATCTCCTGACCTTAGAACCACAGGACATTACAGTGCAGAAACAGGCCCTTTGGCCCTTCTTGGCTGTGCTGAACCATTTTTATCCTTAGTCCCGCTGACCTGTGCTAGACCATATACCTCCATATCCCTCTCATCCATGTACCTGTTCAAGATTTTCTTAAATGTTAAAATTGAGCCCGCATTTACCACTTCATCTGGCAGCTCATTCCACACTCCCACCACTCTGTGTGAAGAAGTCCCCCCCTAATGTTCCCTTTAAACTTTTCCCCCTTCACCCTCAACTCATGTCCTCTGGTTTTTTTCTCCCCTAGCCTCAGTGGAAAAAGCCTGCTTGCATTCACTCTATCTGTACCCATCATAATTTTATATACCTCTATCAAATTTCCCCTCATTCTTCTACACTCCAGAGAATAAAATCCTAACCTATTCAACATTTCTCTGTAACGCAGTTTCTCAAGTCCTGGCAACATCCTTATAAACCTTCTCTGCACTCTTTCAACCTTATTAATATCCTTCCTGTAATTTGGTGACCAAAACTGCTCACAATACCCCAAATTCAGCC
This sequence comes from Hemitrygon akajei, assembly GCF_048418815.1. Classification (NCBI taxonomy): domain Eukaryota; kingdom Metazoa; phylum Chordata; class Chondrichthyes; order Myliobatiformes; family Dasyatidae; genus Hemitrygon; species Hemitrygon akajei. The sequence continues at coordinate 114,501,379 of NC_133135.1, read as the reverse complement.
TCATCAATGTCTTACACAACCTCACCATAACATTCCAACTCTTATATTCAATACTTTGATTTATAAAGGGCAATGTACCAAAAGTTCTTTTTACTACCCTATCTACCTGTAATGCCACTTTTAGGGAATTATGTATCTGTATTCCCAGATCCCTCTGTTCTACTGCACTCCTCAGTGTCCTACCATTTACCTTGCATGTTCTACCTTGGTTTGTCCTTCCAAAGTGCAATACCTCACACTTGTCTGCATTACACTCCATCTGCCATTTGTCATCCCATTTTCCCAGCTGGTCCAAATCCCTTTGCAAGCTTTGAAACCTTCCTCACTGTCGACTATACCTCCAATCTTTGTATCATCAGCAAATTTGCTGATTCAATTTACCACATGATCATCCAGATCATTGATATAGATTACAAATAATAATGGACCCAGCACTGATCCCTGTGGCACACCACTAGTTACAGACCTCCACTCAGAGAAGCAATCCTCTACGACCACTCTTTGGCTTCTCTCATTGAATGTCTAATCCAATTTGCTACCTCACTATGTATACCTAGCGACTGAATCTTCCTAATTAACCTTACTAGCCTATAATTTCCTGGATTACTTTTAGAGCCTTTTTTAAACAACAACATGAGCTATCCTCCCATCATCCAGCACCTCACCCGTAGGGTATGAACATTTCCTGCACTACATATATTACCTATTTAAATCGATGCCGTTGTCCCTCAACTGACACAATGTCAAGCACTTTCTTCCAGTTTGCCTTCTAAGGTCTTTGCCACATCTGCACAAACTTGGTCTTTGTGAAATTCATTGTAAGGGTTTTCATTTTTACTGATATACTCCCCCAAAGTACTTCGAGACAAACAATTTATGATCACTTGTTCCTGAAGGCTCAGCAACTTCTGTTCTCAAAATTTTCCCCTGAATGTTGCAGAATATCAGATCCAGACAGGCCGCCCCTATTGTTGGTGTATCAGCATACTGGGTGAAAAAATAATGCAGTGTGTTGTGATAGTACAAGTTGAAACACTAACAAAATGCAGAACAATGTATAACAGCTGCAGAGAAAGGAAAACCATAAGGTGCAAGATCATTATGTTCTAGATTGTGAGGCCAATAGCTCATCATATAGCGCCAGTCTCATAACAATGCAATAAACATTGTCATTAAGCCCAGTGGTACGTGCTTTCAGGGTGATTTCTTAATGATTCCTGTGTCTTTGCAATGTAATTCAGACCATGGCCATGAACTCAGGCATCCTCTGGGATGGACATAACTCTCATGGATATGGCCCTGACCCTGACCATGGTAACTCTCCTGTCTCACATCATCTCTTTTTTTCAGTTACTCATGTACACAAATGACAGTATCTTACAGTCAGTGAACACACCATTCAGCTTGCCTTTGGTGTCTGGAAGGAAACAGATGGGGTCACCTTCTATTTACACCAGCCAAAACTTGGCCTCTGGGCCTAATCTGTGATCTTCAATGTCTAGAGCATACATTGTCTAAGCAAGTTTCTCAGACAGTCAGCCTGAGTCCAGGAACACTTTTTCAAAACTTTTGCCTGTACCTGATTCTACAAATTTCAAAACGAGATGAGGAACCCCTGGTGGTTCCCCTGTGGCAGGGAAGGGTAAAGTCAGGCAGTGTAATAGTGACAGTTTACTCACTAATTAGTGGAGACAGGCAGGAGATACTGTGGCCACAGAAGAGACGCAAGGATGGTGTGTTGCCTCATGGATGCTAGTGTCCAGGGTGTACAGGTGCAGCTGCAGGATATTGTCAAGGGTAAGAGTGAAAATCCAGATCCTGGTGCAAATTGGCACCAATATCTCATCAAATGAGATGAGATCCTACATATTGAGTATATAAAATTAAGAAAGAGTCCTCTTTCTGACAGCCATGTACACAACAGACTGTACTTTGTGGCCAATGAACACACCATCCAACTTACCTTTGGTCACTGAAAGGAATCCGGTGCAGTCAGAAATAGGGTATAATTCCAGTTCCACTCAGAGCTCCTCCCCAGACTTGGGTCCAAACACAATGGCAGTACCACAGTTTGTGAGTATAATCACATTTCCAGTAAAATATCCCACTCAGCCACAATTTGACAACTCCACTGGTCCTGGGATCGTTGAGAGCTGCTCCTGTAATCAGGCAATGGCTCAAGCTGCTCTTCATCCTAGACCAAACTTGAACTCAGTCACTGCAGGACATATCTGTCATGGATATGGCCCAGACCCTATCCATGGTAACTCCCCTGTCCCATATCGCCTCTTTCCTCCTGCCTCCCATGTACACTAAGGACTATCTTATAGCCAGCGAATGCACCATGCAGCTCACCTTTGGTCTCTGGAAGAAAACCGGCATGGTCACTTTCTATTTGGCAGCCAGAATGAGTCCACAAACACTTTTGGTAACTTTTACCTGCACCTGATTCCATTAATTTCTTTAAGTTCAAAATGAGATGAAGAAACCCTGGTGGTTCCCCTGTGGCAGGGAAGGGTAAAGTCAGGCAGTGCATGAGTGATAGGGGACTTGATATTGAGGGGTACAAACAGAAGATACTGTGACAAAAGAGACTCCAGGATGCTGTGTTGCCCCTGGGTGCTTGGGTCCAAATGTATCAGAGCAGGTCCAGGATACTCCCAAGGGGAAGAGTGAACAGCCAGAGGTCGTGGTACACATTGGCACCACTGTCACTGTCAAAAAAGTGGAAGAGCTTCTACAGACTGAGTATTAAGAGTTAAAATAGAGGATGAAGAGAAAGACCTCCAAGGTAGTCATTTCTGGATTACTCCCTGTGCCATGGGTTTGTACATGTAGGAATAGGATGATAGCACAAATGAATGAAGAACAGAGGAGATGATGCAGGGGGCAGGGTTTCAAGTATGGATCATTGGAACCTTTTTTCTGGGCAAGTGGTGACCTTTCAAAGAAGGAACTGCTGCACCTGAACTGGAGGGGAAGTCATGTGGTGACTGGAAGGTTTGCTAATGCTACTCAGGAGGGTTTAAACTCATTTTGCAGGGGCAGGGAATCAGAACACCAGTTCAGTAAGTGAAGGATTAGACATGAAGGTAGACATCAGTGAAAGTATGGACAGACAAAATCAAATTAACAGGTATGATGAGACATATAGTTTAAATGGTGTGTATTTGAATTCCAGGAACATTATGGCTAAAGGTGATGAACACCAAACATGGATCAGTACATGGAACTGTAATATTGTGTCCATTACAGAGACTTGGTTGAGAAATTGGCAGGGATGTGTGATTAATCTACCAGGTTTTTGAAGTTTTTGAAAAGCTAGAGAGGAGGTAAAAGAGTTGAGAGTTGGTCTACAAATGAGGGACAATTTCACAGCTGCACACAGGGGAAACACAGTGCAGTGTTCAGACAGTTTATTTGAAGAACTGAAGAACAGGACGTGTGCTATCAAATGAATGGGATTGTATTACTACCTGGTGTTGGGTAATGAGTCTATTCAGGTAACTGACCACTCAGTGGGTGAGCAGCGAGGTGACTGAGACCACAACTCCCTCACTTTGAAAATAGCTATAGATAAGGATGGGATATATTTAAATAGGAAAAGGGCAAATTAGGAGGGCATTAGGCAGGAACTAAGAAGGGTTAATCAGAAATAACTTTTATTCTGGTGAATCCACATCAGACAGGGGGAGAGTGCTTAAAGATTAATTCCACAGAGTACAAGAAATGTATCTTCCTGTTAGAACAAAGGACAGGGATGGAAATAGAAGAGAAACTTGGATGCCCACAGAAATGTAGGATTTTGTCAAGAATAAAAAGGAAAAGGTACGTCAAGCTTCGGAAGTTAGGATCAAATGAAATTGAAGGTTATACAGAAACAAAAACTAAAAAAGGAATTTTTGAAAGCCAAGAGGGGCCATGAAAGGTCCTTGGCAAGTAGAGTTAAGGTGAATCCCAAGGCACTCTATACATATATCAAGACAAGAGGCTAACTGGGGAGAAAGTAGGATCCCTCAAGGATAAAGCGGAACATTTGCTTGGATCCAGAGAATGAATGAAATACATAAGCACTTTGCTTCAGTGTTTACAAAAGGGAAAAATGTGGAATAGTAGATAGTGCTGCCTGTATAAATATGTTAGGTAGTTTGGAAGTCGAGGAGGAGGAAGTATTGGGTCTCCTAATTAGTATTAAGGTTAATAACATCCTGTGACTTGATGGGGTTTACACCAGGATTTTGAGTGAAGCAAGAGATGAAATTGCTTTGCCCTTGACCAGTAGCTTCATACCTTTCCTAAGCACAGATGAATACCCAGAGGAAGGGTGAGTGGTAAATGTTAAACCTGTATGCAAGAAGGGAACAAGGGAAAATCCAGAGAACTGTATACCGGTTGGTCTCACATCAGTTGTACAAAAATTGCCAGGGAAACTTCTTCGTGATTGGATACATGAGCTTCTGGAAGCCAGTGCCTAATTAGGGAGAGCCATCATGTCAATGTATGGGGCAGGTTCCATCTTCACAACCTGATTGAGTTTTCTGTCAAAGTGACAAAAAGCATAGATGAAGGTAGAGCTGATGATGTCATCTACATGGATTTTACTAAAGCATTTAACAAAGTCCCTCTTGATTAAAGAAAGTGTTTCAAGAGACTTATTCGAGCTGGAGGTTTGTAATTCATGGCATTCTGCAGGGATCTGTGCTGGGACCTCTGCTATTTGTGAAATATTAAAATGACCAGGATGAAATTGTAGATGGGTGATTTAATAAGTTTTTGAATGATACCAAGAGTGGTGCAATTGTGGATAGTGAAGAGTGGCAAAGAATACATTGCAATGTAGATCATTCACAGATAAGGACAGTGAAATGGCAGATGGAGCTGAACACATAAATGTGAAGTGCTACGCCTTGGTAGGCCAAAAGGAATTTGTAAAGGGTTAAGGGGAAGACCATTAAAAGGGTTGCTGAGCAGAGAGGTTTGAGGTCCAAGTCTACAGCTCCTTGAAAATGACTACGTAGGTCAATCTGCAGTTAAGATGCTTATCAAATGCTTGTTCTTATGAGCTGAGTTATTGAGCACAAAGTTCAAGAGGTGATGCTGCAGCTTTAGAAAGACTCCCATTGGGGCACATCTCCAATACTGCATATAGTTCTGGTTGACTCAGCATAGGAAGGATTTTGAAGTATTGGAGAAGGAGCAGAAGAAGCTTACCAGAATGCTTCCTGGTTGAAAGGGGTGTGTTCAAGTGTTCTGACACACTTGGGCTGTTTTCTTTGGAGCACCAGAGGCTGAGGGGAGATCAGGTAGAGGTTTATAACATTATGCGAGGCACAGATTGAGTCGACATGGAGCATCTTTATCACATGATAGAAATGTCCAATACATTGAAGGTGAGGGGGGTAGTTAGAAAGGAGATATGAGTGGTATGTTATTTACTCAGTGCCAGACTGGTGGAGTTAAATACATTGGGGTTTTTTTCTCTTTTTTACAGAATGTTCAGATAGGTACATGAACATGAGGATGGAGGGAGATGGACTTTGTGTTGCTCAGAAGGATTAGATTTTGGGGGTTACTGATTTACTTTTCAGATTGTTTGGCATGCTATTACAGGCCAAATTGTCTGTTGCTATGCTGTACTGTTCAACGATTTGTTCTATATACTGGGAACCAGTATGACAGAGCTGAGGATAACCCAGCAGGTTTACAAGCAGATCATAGGTGTAACATGACTGTAAGGAAGAGCAAGCCAATGATTGGGTAAAAATTCAAACAGAGCAAACAGTTAAATTGTACCACAGAGGCAATGTTTAAAAAGACAAAGAATACAGGACTGAAGGACTGCATGTTGTCTGCTGAATGTTAGATCTGTGGCATTCAACTCCAGTGACCTGAAAACCAGGTATGATTTGCAGAGGGCTGGTTCAAGGGCAAAGAGACAAATTCAAACGAGGTTTGAGGTGACATCAGATGTATGACAACTCAGGCAGGGTTTTCAAGATATTGTTACAAGGTGTGGGGGCAAGGTTGCTCGAGGAGGATCCAAATGCAGGACACAAACACGTTTTTGTCAGGTTCAAAAAGAGTTTATTACTCTTTACAAGGAGAACCATGACACAAGGATAGAACATAGACCTTGGACTTGGAGACTTGGACACTGGGAATGCCATGGCCCGGGCTTGGACACTTGGGACTTGGATCACCACAGCCAGCACTTGATACTTTGGACTTGGAACACCAGGGCCAGGACTTGATACTCAAACACAGGACATGAAACACTGAGCCGGGACTCCGCCTTCAGACACCAGGCATGCAACCGGGACTCTTTAACACTGGGGTCAGGACCCTTCTAGAGTACAGGGCCGGGATCCCTCTAGACAGGACATGCATACGGAAACCACACAACGACAGTCCATGCGAGTAGCGGCAAATGGCCTGCCTACTGCGTTGGATACACGACGACAAAACAACGGACGGTTCTATCACTGGACCCAAGATTTTTCCAAGCTGTGGGAGCTCTTAACTCACCCTGGCGGGTTAACCTTGCCCGGACCCGCTCTGGTAAGGGAAGGGGAATTGCTGATACTACTGCGGGAGGAGGCTTGGCTTGCTCCGGCTAGATGACTTTGACTCGCAGTAGCTACGATAACTTCACTAATACTCCATAAAACTCTCGAGCCGGACGGCTGAATCCAGGGGCTTATAAACTGCCGGTTCGGTCGAGAGTAAATTACCTTAATCACCAAGCTCAAGGGATACGTGAAACAGGGAATTAAAGGGGAACAAAGAGTCAATGATCCGGATCATAACACAACCTAGATAAATTTAAAGGGAAAACCGATCTGCACCATGACAGACATTACATCCTGCAATGCGAAACCCAATAGCATGAATGGCAGTGAAGCTTCACTACCAGATGAACTCAACGCCTTCTGTGCCGCTTTGAAAGGGAGAAGTTCCCTGCTCCATCTCATGACCCAGTGAACTCTGTCTCAGAGACTCATGTTAGGCTCTCTTTAAAGGGAGTGAACCCTCGCAAGATGAAAGTTTCCGATGGAGTACCTGGTAAGACTCGGAAAACCTGTGCCAACCAATTCACGGGAGTTTTCAAGGACATTTTCAACCTTTCACTGTTACAGGCAGAAGTTCCCACTTGTTTCAAAAAGGCAACATTTATACCAGTGCCTAAGAAAAATAATGTGAGCAGCCTTAATGATTATTGCTCGGTAGCACTAATATCTACAGTAATGAAATGTTTTGAGAAGTTGCTCATGACCAAACTGAACTCCTGTCTCAGCAAGGATCTGGACCCATTGCAGTTTGCCTTTGCCACAGTACATCAACGGCAGCTGCAATCTCAATGGCACTTCACACGGCTTTAGACCACCTGGACAACACAAACACCTGTGTCAGGATGCAGTTCATCGACTAATGCTCAGAATTTAATACGATTATTCCCATAATTCTGACTGAAAAGTTGCAGAACCTGGGGTTCTGTACCTCTCTCTGCAATGGGATCCTCAACTTCCTAAGTGGTAGACCACAATCTGTGTGAATTGGTTATAACATCTCCTCCTCGCTGATGATCAACACTGGTGCCCCTCAGTGGTGTGTGCTTAGCTCACTGCTCTACTTTCTATATACCCATGTCTGTGCGTCTAGGCATAGCTAAGATACCATCTATAAATTTGCTGATGATACAACCATTGTTGAAAGAATCTCAGGTGTTGACAAAAGTGCATGCAGGAGTCAGATATGCTAACTAGTGGAGTGGTGTCACAGCAACAACCTGGCACTCATCGGCAGTAAGATGAAAGAGCTGATTGTGGTCTTCCAGAAGTGTAAGACGAAGGAACACATACCAATCTTCATAGGTGGAGCAAGTAAGCAGTTTCAAGTTCATGCATGTCAAGATCTCTGAGGATCTAACCTGGTCCCAACATATCAATTTAGTTATAAAGAAAGGAAGACAGCATCTATACCTCATTAGGAGTTTGAAGAGATGTGTTATGTCAACAAAAACACTCAAAAACTTCTATAGATGTACCATTGGGAGCATTACTACAGGCTACATCACTGTTTGGAATGGGGACTGAAAGAAATTGCAGAGGTTTGTAAATTTAGTAAGCCCCATTTTGGGTACTAGCCAGGACATCTTCAAGGAGCGTTGTCTCAGAAAGGGAGCGTCCATTATTTAAGACCATCAGCACCCTGGGCATGCCCATTTCTCATTTTTACCATCAGATAGGAGGTACGGAATCCTGATGGCACACCCTCAGTGATTCATGAACAGCTACACCCCCTTTGCCATCCAATTCCAAAATGGATATTGAACCATTGGACACTACCTCATTTTTTCATACATAGCTTTTCATTTTTACATGATTTTAATCTATTCAATATACGTATAGTGTAATTGATTTACTTATTTATTATTATTATTTTATTTATTTTTTTCTTCTTCTATATTATGTATTGCATTGAACTGCTGCTGCTAAGAAACAAATTTAACATCACATGCCGGTGATAATAAACCTGATTCTGATTCTGATAATAAGGATAATGACACAATTGTAGTGGGGAACTTCAATATGCAAAGGGATTGGGAAAATCAGGTTGATGTTGAATTGCAAGAGAATGAATTTGTTGAATGCCTATGAGATGGCTTTTTAGAGCAGCTTGTGCTTGAGCCTCCTTGTGAAACGACTATCTCTAGATTAGGTGTTATATAATACTCCTGGTCTCATAAGGAAACTGCATGTAAAGGAACCCTTAGGAGGCTGTGATCATAATATGATTGAATTCATACTGCGATTTGAGAGGGTGAAGCATAACTCAGATGTATCCTTATCTTAAAGGAATAAATGGGTTTACAAAGTCATGAAAGAGGACCTTGCCCAGGTGGATTGGAGGAGGATCCCGAATGGATCCATCAGGTGAAAGCAGCATGGATTCAGAAAAGGCTGGTTCGGGGGGGGGGGGGGGGGGGATGGGACGTCACGTGATGATGTAGGATCGAGACGCTGGAACCCAGCTCTCCCGTAAAAAGTTAATAAATTAATGTCTAAATGAAGAAAAGTTAGTCAGTACCTTCTAAAAGTTACTTATAAACTACTCCGGATTGTGTCAAGCTATGCCTCAAAGAAGGAAGATGAAGAAAACTAATACCGGGAAGATTACGCAAGTTGGAACAAGAACAAGGCCCACGTCTACCGAGGAACCGCGGTCTCAGGTACATGTGAGAGTAGACTCTCACATGGTGGATTGGATAGTGGACTACTTGACAGATAGACCTCAGTATGTGCGGTTGGGAGACTGTAGGTCTGACACGGTGGTCAGCAGCACAGGAGCGCCGCAGGGGACCGTGCTCTCTCCGGTCCTGTTCACCCTGTACACATCAGACTTCCAATATAACTCGGAGTCCTGCCATGTGCAGAAGTTCGCTGATGACACGGCCATAGTGGGGTGTGTCAGGAATGGACAGGAGGAGGAGTATAGGAAACTGATACAGGACTTTGTGATATGGTGCAACTCAAACTACCTGCGTCTCAATATCACCAAGACCAAGGAGATGGTGGTGGACTTTAGGAGATCTAGGCCTCATATGGAGCCAGTGATCATTAATGGAGAATGTGTGGAGCAGGTTAAGACCTACAAGTATCTGGGAGTACAGTTAGATGAGAAGCTAGACTGGACTGCCAACACAGATGCCTTGTGCAGGAAGGCACAGAGTCGATCCAAAGCTCCCCAGCCCCCCCGCAACACAAAAAAGTATATGTATAAGAAGAGAAAAAAAATACTATTCTCATTTAGTATTTCTAAAATTTTGTTTTTCTCTTCTATAATATCCATAAATGTCCATCACTTCTGTTCGTTGGGTCTATCTTCATCTTTAATCCATTACGTTTGGAAGCCTCTATGTGTAATTAGCGAATAGATGGAAGTTCTTGTACAAACTCCTCCGCTTTTCGATAATCGGGAAAAAAATTTTTTCCCTCCTCCAAAAAAATTATCAGTGTTGCTGGATGACGCATTGTAAATTTATAACCCTTTGCCCATAAGGCTTTTTTCACTGGGTTAAATTCCTTCTTTCTCTTCAACAGGTTGTAACTTATATCAGGATAAAAAAGAACTGGTTTCCCTGCTATCATCAATGGCCCGTTTCTATTTTTGGCACTTTGGGCAGCGGCCTTCAGGATCTTTTCTTTGTCTTGGTATCGTAGGCATTTTATCAAAATTGATCGTGGGTTTTGATCAGCTCGAGGTCTTGACCTTAAGGATCTATGAGCCCTTTAGATCTCAATTGGAATTTCTCCTTCCATTTCCAATTTTTCAGGGATCCATTTTTGAAAAAAATTTATTGGATCTTCTCCTTCTATATCTTCTTTAAGTCCAACAATTTTAATATTATTTCGTCTACTGAAATTTTCAAGCTTATCAATTTTTTCCATAAATTGTTTTTTTCTGATGCCCAAGCAGCATTTTCATTTTCTATTTTGTCCATTCTTTCAACCATGTCCTCCGTTGTAGTTTCCAAGTCCGTAATTCTTTTTTCCATTTTTTCCTGTCTCTTTGTCATTTTATCAAGCATAATCTCCATTTTGGTCATTTTTTTTGGAGTATTTTTTGATTATTTTTAATTACTTTTAATGTGTCTAATTTATGCATTATTTGCCTCAAAGTCTTTTCTATATTTCTAGAAGGACTTTTAGCTCCTTCTTCATCTGATCCTTCCGAGACATTTGACTCGCCCTCCGATTCGCTATCACTTTCAGTTGCAGTGGTAGCTGGGCTTTGTAGTTTTTGTTGCTCCCGTTTGTGCATGCTCCATCCTTCACGTTTGCGCAGCTCACGGTGGTTTTTTCCTGTGGCCAATGTTGCCGCAGTCTCCTGTTCTGTATCGCCGGTGGTATAGATAGATAGGTAGATAGATAGATAGATACTTTATTCATCCCCATGGGGAAATTCAACATTTTTTCCAATGTCCCATACACTTGTTGTAGCAAAACTAATTACATACAATACTTAACTCAGTAAAAATATGATATGCATCTAAATCACTCTCTCAAAAAGCATTAATAATAGCTTTTAAAAAGTTCTTAAGTAGTTTACTTAAATACATTAAATACAATCAACCCCGGCACTTTAACACATCTATTCGCTAATTACACATAGAGGCTTCCAAACGTAATGGATTAAAGATGAAGATAGACCCAACGAACAGAAGTGATGGACATTTATGGATATTATAGAAGAGAAAAACAAAATTTTAGAAATACTAAATGAGAATAGTATTTTTTTTTCTCTTCTTATACATATACTTTTTTGTGTTGCGGGGGGGCTGGGGAGCTTTGGATCGGTTACTGCGGGATTCACGTGTGTAATCATGGCGGTTGCCATGACCCGTACAGCAGAGGGGGGTAATGTTGTGTTTTTTTCCACAACATTAGTAGGGGGGTATTTTGTTTCTTTCTTTATATTTTAATTTTCTTCTATCTTTTTGCCTGGATGATTGGTGGGGACACACATAGCAACATGGAGATTTTTATAAAGATTTCCCAGGATACCACGAAAGTTGAAAGATTAGGTATTATTATAGATTGGAGTAATATAATAAAAAAAATAATGACTAATCTACTAAATTTTTAAAGTTTTAATGTTAATGGGCTTAATGGGCCAGTAAAAAGAAAAAGAATTTTAACATATATTAAAAAAATGAAAACAGATATAGCTTTTTTACAAGAAACCTATTTAACAGACATAGAACATCAGAAATTAAAAAGAGACTGGGTTGGAAATGTTATTGCAGCTTCATTTAATTCAAAGGCGAGAGGAGTTGCAATTTTGGTTAACAAAAATCTACCAATTAAAATACAAAACGTATTAAATGATTCGGCGGGGAGATATCTAATTATACACTGTCAAATTTTTTCAGAACTATGGACCCTTATGAACATTTATGCACCAAATGAAAATGATGTAAAATTCATACAGGAGGTCTTTTTGAATTTGGCTAACGCACATGATAAAATATTAATAGGTGGAGATTTTAATTTTTGTCTAGATCCAGTTTTAGATAGATCAACAAAGGTTGTTACAAAATCAAAAGCAGTAAAATTAACTCTATCATTGATGAAAGACTTAAATCTGATTGATATATGGAGAAGAATTAATCCAAAAGAAAGAGATTATTCATTTTATTCAAATAGACATAAAACATATTCAAGGATAGATTTTTTCCTATTATCAACGAATATTCAAGATAGAGTGAAAAATGTGGAATATAAAGCAAGAATATTGTCAGATCATTCTCCTTTAATAATGACAATGATAATGATAGATAAAGAGGAATCAGTTTATAGGTGGAGATTTAATTCAATATTATTAAAATGTCAAGACTTTTGTGATTTTATGAAAAAACAGATTCAGTTCTTTTTAGATATAAATTCACATTCAGTTGATGATAAATTTATAGTGTGGGAAGCAATGAAGGCATACTTGAGAGGTCAGATAATAAGTTATACTTCTAAAATTAAGAAGGAATATATGATAGAAATAGATCAATTGAAAAAAGAGATTACAAAATTAGAAAAAGAATCCCAAAGAAATATGACAGAAGAAAAACGAAGACAACTTATTAACAAGAAGTTACAATATAATACGCTCCAAACATATCGAACAGAAAAAGCAATTATGAGAACTAAACAAAGATATTATGAACTAGGTGAAAGATCACATAAAGTTCTTGCATGGCAGCTAAAAACAGATCAGACTTCTAAAACAATAAATGCAATTCGAACAAGAGTAAATAAAATTACTTATAAACCTTTAGAAATTAATGAAGCTTTTAAGAATTTTTACTCTGAGTTGTACAAATCAGAATCACAAAATGACAATGTCAAGATAGAAAGGTTTCTATCACAAATAACTCTTCCAAAATTAAATGCGGAAGAACAGAAGGGATTAGATATGCCTTTTACATTGAAAGAGGTTGAAGAAGCCCTAGGATCACTTCAAAGTAATAAATCTCCAGGAGAAGATGGTTTTCTGCCTGAATTCTATAAAAAGTTTAAAGATTTATTAATTCCTCCTCTTATGGAGTTAATACACCAAGCGGAAAGAACGCATAAACTTCCAGAATCTTTTTCGACAGCCATTTTAATAGTATTGCCAAAAAAAGATAGAGATCCTTTAAAGCCATCATCATATAGACCAATTTCTTTATTAAATACTGATTATAAAATAATAGCAAAAATCTTATCTAACAGATTATCTAAATGCTTACCAAAATTAGTACATATGGATCAAACAGGATTTATTAAAAATAGACAATCAGCAGATAATGTAACTCGCTTATTTAGTATAATTCATTTAGCACAGAAGAGGGAGGAAATGAGCGTGGCAGTTGCTTTAGATGCAGAAAAAGCATTTGATAGATTGGAGTGGGATTTTTTATTTAAGGTATTGGAAAAATACGGATTAGGAGTATCTTTTATAAAATGGATTAAAACCTTAAATACTAATCCCAAAGCTAAAGTAGTGACAAATGGTCAAATTTCAACACCATTTCAGTTAACAAGGTCAACTAGGCAAGGTTGTCCATTATCACCTGCTTTATTTGTGTTGGCGATAGAGCTATTAGCTGAATTGATTAGAATGGACCCAGATATTAAGGGTTTTAGAGTTAACCAGGAAGAATACAAGATTAACTTATTTGCTGATGATGTTCTGCTTTATCTAACAAACCCATTGCAATCGTTGTGTAAATTATCCTATAGATTAGAAGAATATGGGAAAGTATCAGGTTACAAAATAAATTGGGATAAAAGTGAAATTTTACCTCTTACTAAAGGAGACTATAATCAATGTCGATCAATAACCCAATTTAGATGGCCGGCAAATGGCATAAAATATTTAGGTATAAGAGTTGATAATGATATAAAGAACATATACAAATTAAATTATTTACCACTATTGAAAAAAATTCAAGAAGATCTTGATAAATGGATGGTATTACCAATAACATTAGTAGGTAGAGTAAATACCATAAAAATGAATATATTCCCTAGATTACAATACTTATTTCAATCACTACCAATACAATTACCCCAGAAGTTTTTTCAAGAGCTGAATAAATATGTGAGGAAGTTTCTTTGGAAAGGTAAGATGTCAAGAATATCATTGGAAAAATTGACATGGAAATTTGAGCTAGGAGGGTTACAACTTCCAAATTTTAAGAATTATTATAAAGCAAATCAACTTAGATTTATTGCATCTTTTTTTGAGAAAGACAAACCGGCATGGATCAGAATAGAACTAGATAAAATAGGAGAAAACATACCAGAAGACTTTATATATAAATGGGAATCTAAATGGATACGGGAAAAGAAAGAATCTCCTATATTAAAACATTTGATTGATTTATAGAATAAGATAAATGTTGATGATGAGACAAAGAAATCCTTATTAGCAAAGAGATCTTTAATTCAAAATAGACTTATTCCTTTTACAATGGATAATCAACTTTTATATAATTGGCTTCAAAAAGGGATTAGATATATAGGAGATTGTTTTGAAGGAGGTATATTAATGTCATTTGATCAATTAAAGAATAAATATAAAGTATCAAACAACACTCTTTTTTGTTACTTTCAACTAAGGGCTTATTTAAGAGAAAAGTTAGGTCAAACAATGTTACTACCGAAACCCAATGAAATAGAAACTTTAATTCAAAAAGGAAAGATTAAAAAATTTATCTCTTGTATGTATAATTTGATTCAAAAACAGGCAATTAAACAAGGAGTCCATAAGTCAAGACAAAAATGGGAAAGTGATTTGAATATCAAAATTGAAGAAAAAAACTGGTCAAGACTATGTTTTGAGAGTATGACAAATACAATAAACATTCGATTAAGATTAGTGCAATACGATTTTTTACATCAACTATATATTACACCACAAAAAATAAATAAATGAAACCCAAATTTATCTGATCAGCGTTTCCGATGTAACCAAGAAATTGGTACTTTTTTATATTCTACTTGGTCTTGCTCTAAAATTCAACCTTTTTGGACAAATTTAAGAGTTTTACTGGAACAAATTATTGGAATACAACTTCCACACAACCCAATATTACTTTTACTAGGTAATATTGAAGGGATAAAACCGATATCCAAATTGAATAAATATCAGAAAGAATTTATAAAATTTGCATTGGCAGTAGCCAAAAAAGCTATTGCAGTGACTTGGAAATCGGATACATATCTAAATATAGATCGTTGGAAGAACGAAATTTATGGCTGTATTCCACTTGAAAAAATACTTATAATTTAAGAGATAAATATGAAACATTTTTGAAAATTTGGCACCCTTATTTACAAAAGACAGGATTAAATATATAGGTGCTCCGAAGATGAAATAATTGGTTACTTGGGGAAAGAAATAAATATATATACTAAAGTTATTACGAACTCCATGGAGCATGTGGGGACCCTCCAGTATCCAGGCATTCCTTTTTTTTTCTTTCTTCTTTTTTTTTTAATAGGGATGTTAGGGGGGAGGGGTTAAGGGGAGGGGGGCTGGGTAACACATTTTTTTTTCCATACACATTTATTCTGTAACTTTGAAAACAATAAAAAAAAGTTTAAAAAAAAAAGAAAAGGCTGGTCCTCCTGTACTGGGATCTCTGCTGGGGCAGACGTGACCAGTAAAAGTGAGTAAGGCTGCACCTGATCTAAGTGGGTCAAATATGGGCAGATTTGTTCATGCATCACAGGGAGGATTGAAATTAATGTATCAGTGGATTGGAATCCAAAGCAGTGGTGTGACAGATGATAGCCCTTTCCTCTGTCATATTAATGACTCTTGAAAGAGCTTTCTGTTTGTGTTTAGTGCCAAGGTCGGGATTAGACGTGCTCCGCACAGATGTGTCGAGCCAGCTGGATGTCCTTAGGCATGATAGTAACTTGCTTGGCTTGGATGGCGCACAAGTTAGTGTCCTTAAAGGACCCCACCAGCTTAGTATTGCTGCCTTCCTGCAGGACCCTGACGACCAACCTCTGGAAGCCCAGATCAGTCTTGAAAGCTAAGCGATCTCCCACACCAGGCATTGGAAAGTTGACAACTGAGTTGCAGAGGGAGGGACAGAGCTATTTGATCGGGACAGTAGGAGTGATCCAAGTCTGCCATTGAGATTGCATCTACCATAGATCTATTGTGGCAATAAGCAAATTGCAATGGTTCTAGGTCCTTCCTGAAACTAGCGTTAATTCTAGCCAAGGCCAACCTCTTAAAACATTTCATCACCATAAATGTGAATGCTGCTGGATGATGGTTGTTGAAGCATCACACACTGATCTTCTTAGGCAATGGTGCAATTGTTGCCCTTTTGAAGCAGGTGGGTAATTCTGACTGTAGCAGTGAGAGATTGAAAATGTCTTTGAACACTTCCAGCTGGCGGTTGGCACAGGTTTTCAGAACTTTACCAGGTACACTATTGGGCCATGCTGCCTTGCAAGGGTTCACTCTCTTGAAAGACAGCCTGATGTCAGTGCCTGACTGTTCAACATGTAAGACCTACCCTAGTTTGTTTTCACACAGTGCAACACCTCACACTTGTCTGCATTAAATTTCATCTGCCATTTTTCCAGCTGCTCCAGACTCCATTGCAAGCTTTGAGTGTCTTCCTCACTGCCTATTACACTCACAATCTTGATTTCATCCGCAAAACTGCTGTTCCAGTTCACCACATTAGTTCTAGCTCTTTGATATAGATGACAAACAATGGACCTAGCACCAAACCCTATGGCACACTATGAATCACAGTCGTCCAGTCAGACAGATAATCATCTATAACCACTCTCTGTCTTCTTCCTCAAACCCAATGTCTAATCCAATATATTACATGATCTTGACTGAACCTTCTTGACCAACCTCCCATGTGGGACCTTGTCAAAGGCCTTGCTAAAGTGCATGTAGACTACATCCACTGCCTTGCCTTTATCAACCTTCCTGGTAACTTCCTCAAAAAAACTCTACAAGATTGGTTAGACATGATGTACCATACACAAAGCCATATTAACTATCCCCAATTAGTTCCTGTCTATCCAAATATCTATGACTGCTTAGAATACCTTCCAATAATCTTCCCACAACTGATGTTAGGCTCACCGGCCTATCATTTCTCAGCTATTTCTTAAACCCTTTTTTTAGTATTTCATTTTTTTATTGAAGTTCATCATCAAACAAACATTTCCATAAGATGTATTTCAGACATTGTACATATATACCATATATGTCACAAATCTCCACATAGTATTTACCTGAGGTATACACTTATATAAAAGAGTGGAAAGAAAAAACAAGCGAAAGGAAAAAAACTATGTACAAGTAGGGAGTGATCTTTTTTTGTACAATATATTCATTGATCTGTGAGAATAAAATCAGGCCTATGAGGCATTATGTAGTTAAACCATTTTTCCCAGTATGAATCAAATTGTTCCATCTTATGATTAACAGATACTGTTATCTTCTCCATTTTGTAAATGTCCATTGTAATTTCCATCCATACATTTAAAGTTGAGCTCTCCTGTGATAAGCATTTCCTAGTAAGAGTCTTTTTACCAGCCACCAATAGTATATTCATTAAATATTTATCTCTTTTCAACCATTCTTGAGGTATATACCCAAAATATATGGTCTTAATCTCTAATGGTATTTCACATTTAAAGATGTCTTGTAGGGTATTGTGTATCCCCCTCCAATAGTCTTTGATAACAGGGCAGTCCCAAAAAATATGATAATTATTTGCATTTTGATTTCCACAATTTCTCCAGCAAACGGGGAGGTTACTATCATAATGGGATTTCTGAGAGGGTGTAATAAAATATCTTATCAAATTTTTCCATCCGAACTCCCTCCATTCCTGTGAACTGGTACACTTCCATTGATACCTTCATATTATTGTCCATTCTTCCTCAGATGTAATTATTCCTCTTTCCTTCTCCTATTTTGTTTTAATGTATGAAGTCGAATGTGTTTTAAGATTTGACAACCCCTTATACATGCTTGAAATGATTCTACTACCATTATCTGAATTATATGCTTTTCTAAATAGCTCTATCAAGCATGTACTTGCCTTGGTTACATTTTAAAGTGTTCTACTAACATATTGTCGCATCTGTAAATACCGATAAAAATCTTGTTTTTCTAATAAGTGTTTCTCTTTAAGCATTTCAAAACTAAACAGTGTTCCTTCTTTCATTCTGTTGTAAAGAACCGTTATTCCTTTAGCTGTCCAGTTCTTAAATCTAGCATCCAGTTTATTCAGTGTAAAATCCAAGTCATATGCACACCATTTAAGAATTGCAATATCTCCCTCTAGATTATATTCTTTTACAGTAGTTTTCCATATTTTAAGAGTCAAATTTCACCCATGGGTTATCAATAGTATTTATGTACCTTTGCAAGTTGTTATCAGTCAAAATTGCTTGTATGGGGATGGGAAGTAACCATTCCTCAATGTTTTTCCATTGTGCATCATATGATGGGTTGCACCAACATATCACAGCTCTCAACTGTGCTTCAAAATAATAATCTCTAAGAGAAGGTAGGCCCCATCTCCCTTTTTCCTTTGCTAATTGCAAAGTTTTGAGATGAACTCTAGGCCTTTTTCCTTGGCAAATATACCTTGATAACATCTTGTTCTATTCATTGAATTGATTTTGATTAATCTCCATTGGTAGGGTCTGAAAGAGATATAATAGTCTGGGCAGTATATTCATTTTAATAGACTCGATCTTTGAACTGAGACTGAAAAAAGGAATCGGGTTCCATCTTGCCATATCTTCCTTAATTTTTTTTATATGAAGGCTGATAATTGCATTCTGATAATTTTGTCAAATCTTTTGGCACAATGATGCCCAAAACAAGGTTCCACAAAGAAGGTTAGTTAGGAAGGTTCAATCATTAGGTATTAATATTGAAGTAGTAAAATAGATTCAACAGTGGCTGGATGGGAGATGCCAGAGAGTAGTGGTGGATAACTGTTTTTCAGGTGACTAGTGGTGTGCCTCAGGGATCTGTACTGGATCCAATGTTGTTTGTCATATACATTAATGATCTGACTGATGGGATCGTAAATTGGATTAGTAAGTATTTGATTATACTAAGGTAGGTGGCGTTGTGGATAATAAAGTAGGTTTTCAAAGTTTACAGAGAGATTTAGGCCAGTTAGAAGAGTGGGCTGAGCGACGGCAGATGGAGTTTAATGCTGATAAGTGTGAGGTGCTCCATTTTGGTAGGAATAATCCAAATAGGACATACATGATAAATGGTGGGGCATTGAAGAATGCAGTAGAACAGAGTGATCTAGGAATAATGGTGCATAGTTCCCTGAAGGCGGAATCTCATGTGGATAGGTTGGTGAAGAAAGCTTTTGGTATGTTGGCCTTTATAAATCAGAGCATTGAGCATAGGAGTTGGGATGTAATGTTAAAATTGAACAAGGCATTGGTAAGGCCGAATTTGGAGTATTGTGTACAGTTCTGGTCTCCGAATTATAGGAAAGATGTTAACAAAATAGGGAGGGTACAGAAAAGATTTACTAGAATGTTACCTAGGTTTCAGCACCTAGGTTACAGGGAAAGGTTGAACAAGTTAGGTCTTTATTCTTTGGAGCGTAGAAGGTTGAGGGGGGACTTGATAGAGGTATTTAAAATTATGAGGGGGATAGATAGAGTTGACGTGGATAAGCTTTTTCCATTGAGAGTAGGGGAGATTCAAACAAGAGGATATGAGATGAGAGTTAGGGGGCAGAAGTTTAAGGGTAACATGAGGGGGAATTTCTTTACTCAGTGAGTGGTAGCTGTGTGGATTGAGCTTCCAGTAGAAGTGGTAGAGGGAGGTTCGGTATTGTCATTTAAAGCAAAATTGGATAGGTATATGGACAGGAAAGGAATGGAGGGTTATGGGCTGAGTGCGGGTCAGTGGGAGGTGAGAGTAAGCGTTCGGCACGGACTAGAAGGGGCGCGATGACCTGTTTCTGTGCTGTAATTGTTATATGGTTATATGGTTATAAATATTTGAAAGACTTTGTTTGCCATGCCCAGGGATATCTACTTTCAATTTCTTTTGGTGGGCTATAGTTATTGAAAGTAATTGGGTTTTATCTATGTTGATCTTGTATCCTGATAGTTGACCATATTGATCAAAGGATTGCATCAATTCAGTTAAAGAGTATGGTGGTTGCCCTAGATAGATCAAAATGTCATCCACGTAACACGCCAATTTATGCTCTGTCCCTTTAATAGTAATTCCCCTGATATCTTCATTTTTTCTAATGTATTGAGCTAATGGTTCCAGATATAATGCGAAGAGTAGTAGTGATCATGCACAACCCTGTCTTGTGCCCCATTTTAGGGTAAGACTATTTGATGAATATCCATTGATTTTAATCCTAGCAGTAGGGTTGTCATATAGTGTCTGTATCTTTTTTAATAATTGTGTCTTGGAAACCAAATCTATGTAAAACTCTGTAAAGAAAATTCCAGTTAACTGAATCAAATGCCTTTTCAGTGTCCACACTTATCACTATTGCTTTGATTCTATTTTTTTGTATATGATCTATAATGTGAAGTGTCCTTCGTATATTGTCTTGCGTTTGGCATTGTCATAAAAAGCCTGTCTGATCGTTATGTATCAGTATGGGTAGAAATTCTTCTAATCGTTTGGCCATGATGGAGGTAAATAATCTATAATCTACATTAAGAACGGAATTTGGGGTCTAAATGACCTGCATTCCAATTTATCCTTGCCTTCTTTTGGTTTAGCTGATATTATCGCTTCCTTCCAACTGGGTGGCATTTGTGCCTTTTTTAGAGCACAGTTCAGTGTGGGAAGTAAAACAGGAATTAACTCATTTTAAAATTATTTGTACTACTCTGCCTTATACCCATCTGATCCTGGTGACTTGCTTAATTTAAGCCTACTAATTGCAGCTTTTAATTCAACTTCAGTTATGTCAGCAGTCATCGCTCTATTTTGTTCTTCACTTAAAATGGGTAACTCTAGAGAATTCAGGAAGGTGTCAATTTGGGTTATGCTTCCCCCTGGAACTTTGGAATATAGCGTTTTGTAAAACGCTTCAAAAGCTTCTTGAATTTCACATAGCTTATTTTTTAAATCATTTTTGTTCTTGGATCCCTAATTGTATGAATTATATTTTCTGCTATCTTTTTTTTTTCCCAGTTTCCATGCCAGTATTTTCGTAGACTTAGATCCACTTTCATAATGTCTCTGTTTCAGAAACATTAAATTTTTCTTGATTTCTTGCATAGCCAAACTATTAATTTTGTTCCTAATTTTTAGAATTTCCTCTAATGTATCCTGTGCCAGATTCAATTTGTGTTTTTTCTCTAGTTCCTTCAGCATATTTTGTAATTCCTCTAATGTTTTATTCCTTATTTTTTCTTATATGAAGATATTGCTATAATTTTCCCACTTAAGACAGCCTTCAAAGTATCCCATAGAATGGGAGGTGAAACCTCTCCATTATCATTGAATTCTAAGTAGAGACGAATTTCTTTTTTAATTTGTTCCTTAACGTACAGATCATTGAGTAGACTTGAATTTAGTTTCCAAATATTATTCTTTGGTTGTAGGTCAAAATTAACAGATAAATATATAGGTGCATGGTCACTTACATTTATTGCCCTAATTCCACAGGTGTTTATTTTGTCTTTGTCTTTTCCAAATGTTATGAAATAGTCTATTCTTGTGTGTACAGAATGGGGAGCAGAATAATGAGTGTAATCTCTTATGTCGGGGAAAAGTTCCCTCCATATATCAATTAAACCAACATCCTCAAAAAGTGTATTAACTTTCTTATGTAAGTATTTTGTTTCATGGGTTTTTCTTTTGGAAGAGTCTAACTTTGGTTGTAATTGTAAATTTAACTCTCCCCCACATATCAGGAGACATTCTGTTTCCGTTACCATAATATCAGTAATTTTCTGAAAGAAACCAATATCACTTCCCGGGGGTGCGTATATATTCAATAGAGTAACAGAATTTCCATCTATATTCCCCCTTACCAGAATATATCTGCCCTCCTTATCTCCCATTTCGAATACTTTTTCAAAATTTAGCTTACTTGAGATAAGAATAGCAACTCCTCTCCTATGTCCTGATTTATATGAGGAGAAAACCAAATTAGTGAAGCCCATTCTCTTTAGTTTTCTATGCTCATTATCACTTAAGTGAGTTTCCTGTAAATATACTACATGGGCTTGTTCTTTTTTCATTTTGGATGGAATTCTGTTATGTTTGATTGGATTTAATAGCCCGTTGACATTAAAAGAAATGAATTTTACTTTGACCTTAGCCATCTGTATTTATCTGTCTATGTATCATTGAAATTAGCAGAATAAAACTTAATTGATCTACTCCCTGAACAAATAAGAACCAGGAAACATGAATAATAACAAAAAAGGTAACAAAAGTGTGACTCCAAGGCTGAGGTCTCTAGTAGATGACCCTGGGTTGAGCTAGAGGAAATGTTTAGCTGTGGGGGATAGCCCCTTCTACCTGTGAGTTGAGGGCCCCCTTTGCAGTATCCATAAAAGTCAGTGAACAAATCCATTACACAGAAAAGATTTCCCTGTGTACTCCTCCTATCTATCTATATATATATATATATGTACACACACACACACACACACATACACACACATATATGTTCTCATTTTGGTGGGGAAAAAGGAGTAAGTGAGTGAATAAAGAAAAATAACTGAGTAATATAAAATCCACATTATAATAAGTATTTCTCGAGATAGGTATATCACCATCTATTTTTGCTTCCGTTTAGCTTCTGAACATTTTTAAAGTTAGCCAAACCTTATGGCTCTTCTGGAGGGGGTGAAGGCTGTCTTTGGAAAACTCCCAGTCTCTTCCTGATATACTTCTCTCGGCCTCCTCCCATCTCCTGCTTTCTCGATTCTCGCACTATTTCCCAAGCAGAGTGGGATCATTCCTCTGCCAGGCTTTCCCTCAGTTTGATCACACTGACGGGCAACCCTCTGGCCTTCATGTCTGTAGTCGCCTCTTCCACTGTCTGATACAGTTGGATTCCATCTTGATAAAACACTCAAACTTTAGCAGGGTACGGAGTTTGAAATCTAATCCTTTCTTGCTTTAGTATTTGCTTTACTTCAGAGTATTCTTTACATTTCTGTATGACTGCGGGGTGGGGTAATCTTGATTGAAATATATTAATTTACCATCTAAAAACACCCTCTTCTTACCCCAGGCCCTTTGTAGAATCTCCGCCCTGGTACTGTATCAAAGGAATTTAATTACTATTGAGCGTGGCTTATCTTCTCCGTCTCAGGTAGGCCGTGGGGCGATCGCTCGATGCACCCTCTCAATTTCCAGCTCCATAGTCAGAAAAATCTCCAGCACGTCCCGCAGCAACTTTCGTATAAACTCTGTCATAGACAAACCCTCTGCTCCTTCAGGAACGTTGTATATCCTGATATTTTTCCACCGTGATCTTCCCTCCAGGTCAAGCAGTTTACTTTCTTGTTGATTTAGTATTTTTATCATCTTACTTATCATCTGTTCCACGTTTTGCACGTGATCTTCCACCTTCTCAATTTGAGTCTCTGCCACCACTATTTTTTGATTGACATTGGTGAGCTCTGATATCATGCAGCTGCTGTTTTATATCTTTTTGGAACTCCCGTATCTCTTTCAAAATTTTGATCATTTTTGCCGATTCGCCTGAACAAGGCCCATCATCAGCCTCGCTAGCATGTGGTTGGGTAGGAGAGCCACTTGCTGCACTCCTCTTGTCCACAGGCTCTGCAGTGTTGCTTTTATTATTTCCATTCTTTTTCCCCATTCTTGCCCCTCTTATCAGTTCAAATACTTTCGAAAAACCCTATGTTTGCTGGGTTAACGGAGCAGAATATGTGTTCTTCCAGAGGAGCTATTGACTTAAGCTGCTGTTCTGGACAATGACATCACCGGAATCTAGCCTAGTCATTTCTAAGGTAGGGACGTGTTCAGCAGTACTTTGTGAGCTGAAGGGACTGTATTGTGCTGTAGGTTTTCTCTGTTTCTATGTTTCTAGAGGATTCACTTACAGATGGTGATGCACATGCCCAGATTTTGAAGCCGAATAATAGGTTTGGGTAGGATGATTGTGTTGAATGCTAAATTGTAGTCAAACAGCAGCATTATGAATGTGTTCCTGTTATCCAGATGGTCCAGAGCAGAGTGAAGAACCAGAGAAACTGCATCTGTTGTTGGACTTGTTGCAGCAATAGACAAATTGAAATGGATCCAAGTCATCTGAGGCAGGAATTGATTCATGCTATAACTAACCACTCTAGCAAATACATTAAGGTTGATGTTAAGTGCTATTTGACAATTGTCATTACTAAGTTCATCTTGGGCACTGGTGCAATACATGCCTTTTGGAAGCAGGTGGGAATTTTATACAGCAGAGAGGTTGAATAAGCAAGATGGCTTGGACAGTGTGGATGGTGTCTTCTGGATTTATTAAGTGTCATGTTTTTTGTAAGGCTTAAAATTGAATCAAACTGTGCTTGACAACTATAAAGAAGTCAGGAGGGTATTCAGGAAGGGACTTGGGAGAGCTAAAGTGGGTTTTGAACAGTCTTGAATAGGCATTCTCCACATGTCAAGAGCAAGAAGAGGGAGGATGCTTAGAGCTAGAGGATGTGTTTGAAATCCTAAATGAGTACTTCACATTGGTAAACATTGAGAAGGATGTAGAAGATGGTGAGATCACAGTGAAGAATGCTAAGATGCAAGGGAGTTTTGAGGTTAGAAAAGATGTAGAATTTGGGTCTTGAAAAACATTGAGGTGGATAAGCCCCCAAAACATGATCGGATACACCCTAGGTGAGCAAATTGGTTCTGAATTGTCATATTACTTATTTCCTGCTACCAGTGACAAAAAGCACTTCCTTTTGAGCACAGGCACACACAACTGATGCAATTTGAAAACTTCACTCTAAGCATGGTGTATTGCCCAATAGCCACACAAGTGCACACATCTGATGTTAGTTAGGAACTGTTCCACAACTATCTCCTGTCCCAAATAAGTAGCATAGTGTCCCAAATAACCAAAAGGGATACCTGCTATGTTTTTAATTTGTTTTTGTTCTTTAAAGAGTTGACACTAATAAGAGGTTGCTCCAATTAACCAGTATCTACAGCATATGTAAATTAAATAAGTAGTGCAAAAAGAGCAAAAGGAAAACAAAATAGTAGTGAGGTAGTGTACATGGGTTCATTGTCTGTTCAGAAAGCTGATGGTGGTTGGAAGAAGCAGTTCCTAAAATGTTGAGTGCACAATAATCGTGTGCAGTGGCCCCTCCATACCAAATGGTGATGCAACCAGTTAGAATATTCTCCACAGTATATCTTTAAATATTTGTGACTTTAGTGACAAAACCAAGTCTCATCAAACTCCTGATGAAATGTAGCCACTGTTGTGCCTTTTTGTAATTACATCAATATGTTGCACCCAGGATAGATCTTCAGAGATGTTGACACTCAGGAACTTTAAATTGCACAGCTTTTCCACTGCCGACCCCTTGATGAGGACTGCTGTGTGTTCCTTCAACTTCCCCTTCTTGAAGTCCACAATCAATTCGTTACTGTTATGACACCACTCAACTCGCAGATCAATCATTGCAGTTTGTGCATTGATACTGAAACTGCTTATTATGGCAGTGGAATTAATCTATGGATGTACAATGGAAAGTATTCTAATTATTTGCATTACAATTTGGTATAGAAACACCAAAACCCAAACATGGGCACCTCTACAGAAAGAGGTGATGCAGCTCAGTCTATCATGGGAAAAGCCCTCCCCACCAGAGAGAGCACTTACATGGAGCACTGCCACAAAAAAAGCTGCATCTGTTAATAAGTACCTCCCTCCCCCCACCATCCAGGCCATGGTCTCTTCAGTGCTACTATAAAATATATAGAATAATTTATTTTAAATGGAAGGAAAATAATTCAAATGTTTTCCAACTGTAAAGATTGTGAGAAGATTAAATGTAGTTTGAATGGAATTCTGGAGCATAACACCAGTTTACAAAGCAAGCAAACTTGTGAATATCCTGTCCAAAGTAAAAACCCAACATTGATTTTAAGTCCATAATAATGTAACATTAATGCAAATTTAGAGCAGAAAGATCAATAAACCTGCATCATTGATTTGTAATCTGGGATTTTAGATCTTTTTAAAATATTTCCAATTGTTAAATAATGGGACCATATATTAAAGTGCTCACTTCTCAACCTCAAAAAAAGGTAGTAATCTTTGGATTGCAGCCTGTGCCATCTGCCAGTGAGGATAAGAATAGGATAATTGGGCAGATGACCGTGTAGCTGAAGAATTGTTGCAGGGAGATCTCTTCAGGGGAATGTATGACATACAGAAAGGATGGGTTACACCTTGATTAGACTGTATTTTCTTCTGGCCAACAGGGAGATTCAGTTTTTCCCCAGCGATTTGTCATTTGGGGTTAGGGCCAAATGGTTGAACTCCCACCAAGCCCATTGGGCAATTTATTTTGGACAATTCAAGTTTACTCTCACCTACCATCCAGGGTCCAAGAACAGGAAACCTGACATACTCTCCTGCCAGTACAATTCCAAGGAGGACATTTCCAGCTGGTCCAAATCCCTCTGCAAGCTTTGAAAACTTTCTGCAGTGCCCAATACACCTCCAATCTTTGTATATCAGCAAATTTGCTGATAGAATTTACCACATTATCATCCAGATCATTGATATAGATGACAAATAACAATGGACCCAGCACTGATCCCTGTGGCACACCTCTAGTCACAGGCCTCTACTCAGAGAAGCAATCCTCCACTACCACTCTCTGGCTTCTCCCATTGAGCCAATGTCTAATCCACTTTACTATCTCACCATGTATACCTAGCGACTGAATCTTCCTAACTAACCTCCTATGCGGGATCTTGTCAAAGGCCTTACTGAAGTCCATGTAGACAACACCCACTGCTTTCCCTTCATCCACTTTCCTGGTAACCTCCTCAAAAAACTCTAATAGTTTGGTTAAACATGACCTATCACGCACAAAGCCATGTTGACTCTCCCTAATAAGTACCTGTCTATCCAAATACTTGTAGATCCTATCTCTTAGTACTCCTTCTAATAATTTACCTACTACTGACATCAAACATACTGGCCTATAATTTCCCGGATTACTTTTAGAGCCTTTTTTAAACAACGGAACAATATGAGCTATCCTCCAATCCTCCGGCACCTCACCCATGGATACTGACATTTTAAATATACCTGCCAGGGTCCCTGCAATTCCAACACTTGTCTCCTTCAAGGTCCAAGGGAACACTCTGTCAAGTCCTGGGGATTCATATAATCTGATTTGCCTCAAGATAGCAAGCACCTCCTCTTCTTCAATCTGTATAGGTTCCATGACCTCACTACTTGTTTGCCTTAATTCCAATGACTCCATGACAATTTCCTTAGTAAATACAGAAGCAAAAAACCCCATTTAAGATCTCCCTCATTACTTTTGGTTCCATACATAGCCGACCACTCTGATCTTCAAGAAGACCAATTTTATCCCTTACTATCTTTTTGCTCTTAATATACCTGTAGTGGCTCTTAGGATTATCCTTCACCTTGACTGCCAAAGCAACCTCGTGTCTTCTTTTAGCCCTCCTGATTTCTTTCTTAAGTATTTTTTCACACTTTTTATACTCCTCAAGCACCTTATTTGCTCCTTGTTGCTTATACCTGTCATACATCTCTCTCTTCTTCTTTATCAGATTTCCAATATCCCTCGAAAACCAAGGTTCCTTATTCTTATTCACTTTGGCTTTAATCCTGAGAGGAACATACAAACACTGCACTCTCAAAATTTCTCCTTAGAAGGCCTCCCACTTACCAATCACATCCTTGCAAGAGAACAACCTGCCCCAATCCACGCTTTTTAGATCCTTTCTCATTTCTTCAGATTTGGTACCTCTATATATTGATTTAGAAAAATTTCCTGAACATATTTTACTAACTCTAACCCATCTAGTCCTTTAACAGTACGGGAGTCCCAACTAATATGTGGAAAATTAAAATCCCCTACTATCACAACTTTATGTTTCCTGCAGTTGTCTGCTATCTCTCTGCAGATTTGCTCCTCGAATTCTCGCTGGCTCTTGGGTGGTTTATAATACAACCCCATTAATGTGGTCATACCTTTCCTGTTTCTCAGCTCCACCCATTTGACCTCGGTAGACAAGCCCTCTAATCTGTCCTGCCTGAGCATTGCTGTAACATTTTCCCTGACTAGCAATGCCACGCCCCACCCTTCATCCCTCTGCCTCTATCACATCTGAAACATCAGAACCCTGGAACATTAAGCTGTCAGTCCTGCACTTCATGTAGCCAAGTTTTACTAATGGCTCTAATGTCATAATTCCATGTGTTAATCCACGCCCTCAGCTCGTCTGCCTTCCCCACAGTACTCCTCGCATTGAAATAGACACAACTCAAAAGATTATTACCACTACACACAACCCTTCTATTTGTGACTTTGCATGAACTTTTAACATCATTTATTTTTACCCCCACTCCACTATCTGCTCTGGTGCTCTGCTTCCCATCCCCTTGCAAAGCTAGTTTAAACCCTCCCCAATAGAACTAGCAAACCTCCCTTCAAGTATATTTGTCCCCCTGTAGATCAGGTGTAACCCATCTCTCTTGTACAGGTCCCACCTGCCCCAGAAGAGGTCCCAATGATCCAAAAATCTGAAACCCTGCCCCCTACACCAGTTCCTCAGCCATGTGTTCATCCTCCAGAACATAATACACTTACCCTCACTGGCACGTGGCAGAGGTAGCAATCTTGAGATAACCACCCTCGAGATCCTGCTTTTTAATTTCCTACCAAGCTCTCTATACTCATTCTTCAGGTCCTCCTCACTCTTTCTTCTTGTGTCATTGGTACCGATGTGTACCATGACATCTAGCTGCTCCTTCAGAATGCTGCGCACGTGATCAGAGAGATCCCTGACCCTGGCATCCAGGAGGCAACAGACCATCCAGGAGTCTCTGTCATGATCACAGAACCTCCTGTCTGTACCTCCAACTATATCACTACTGCTCTCCTCTTCTTCCCTCCTCCCTTCTGCACTGTAGAACCAGACTCAGTGCCAGAAATCTGGCTGCCAGAGCTTATCCCAGGTAAGACATCCCCCCCAACAGTATCCATATCAGTATACTTGTTGAAGGGAATGGCCACAGGGGAACCCTGCTCTGCCTGCCCTTTTCCTTTCCCTCACCTGATAGTAACCCAGTTACCTGTGCCCTTCTCCTTTGGTGTAGCTACCTTCCTGAAACTACTATCTATAAACTCCTCATTCTCCCAAATGATCCGGAGGTCATCCAGCTCCTGCTCCAGTTCCCTAACATGGTTTATTAGGAGCTGCAGCTGGATGCACTTCTTGCAGGTGTCATTCTCAGGGACACTGGAGGTCTCCCTGACTTCCCACATCCTGTAAGAGGAGCATTCCAACATCCTGCCTGGCATTTTCTCTAAACTTACTAGTTAGAAAAGAAATCAAATAAGGGGAAAAAACAACAACAACTTACCGGAACCTACCCTTGCCTCTGCCTGCTCACGCTGAAGCCTGTTGAGCCAAACCCGTCCTACTCTGACTCAGTCTACTCCGACGATGGCCGCTTCGCTGGACAAAACTTCTTTTATAGTGCGCTAGCTGACCGGCTGTCTTCAGCTCCTCCGCTCCCAATTGGTTGGCCATTTAAAAATCTGAAAAATCCTGTGAATCTTCTCCTTCTCAAGCTCTGATGTTCAGAGCAATTCTTGGAGACCGTTCTTGGAGTAAAACGACTTGTTATGTAAAATGCCAGGCCTACCAGAAAACTATCTCTAGTCTCGTTAGACTCTGTCTGGGTTGCCTCATTTAACTGGTCTGGACCAGTCAGAGTGTAAAGGCACAAATACACAAGGATGGGGTGGGCAGAACCATGAAACAATGTTGGTTGTATCACTGTACAATGACCAGTAAGAAGGTGACCTTGAGCCAATGGGAGGGAGATCCAATGGTTCAATTGATGAGGATCAGTATAAGACTCAGGAGCTCCAAATACACAGGGGCAATACTCTCCAGCAGCCAGAGACAAACCATCATGGATAAGGAGGGCCCCACGGACATGCAGATATCAGGACCACGAGGAGTACCTGGCCAGCGTAGACTCCGTTCCCAGGTAATAACCTTTCTCTTCATTGACTGTTCATGGACTGTCAGGGAAATCTGACAAGAATGCTGCACCTACATCCCAGATGAATCAGAGAACATTATCTCTCCATTCGCATTCAAAAGAAGGTAAATAAAATCTGGAAAATCAGGGCTGACCTATATGGCTTTAGTTCAAAAGGGGATGGTGGCCCTTAAGTGGCATCTTCACAGGATGGAGCGGTATTCTGCTAAATTACACTATCATCATCACAGGAGTACTCATACTTATTGCACTTCTGAAGTTTCTGGCCCCTTGTCAGCCGGTGCTTTTGCCCTGCACCCACAGGGATATTCATACAAAGAGTCCCCCTGGAAGGAAGGGGACCTCAGAGAGACAGAGGTGCAAATGATGAGGATGGAGACTATGATGACATGGAAAGCCCTTCAGCTTATCCCAAGGGTTTCTATCCACCCTTCTTACATGAATGTGAAAATTAAGATGTACAACAACCCTGACATTGATAATCGTAGTTGTCATGGAATGACAAAAGGAGGGAATGAGGAATTATACGCAGAATTAAAAGGGCTAAAACCTAACTGACTTAATGGCAGCTTGACAAGTCGTCCTGTGAGAATAATGTATGAACAAAGAAGTGTTTGTTGCATGAGAAGCTTCTCAGTCCACAAGGATGAAGGCATTGAGAATAACATCAGCAAGTTTGCTGATGATACTAAGCTGGGTGGCAGTGTGACATGTGATGAGGATGTTAGGAGAATTCAGGGTGACTTGGATAGGCTGAGTGAGTGGGCAGATACTTGGCAAATGACGTTTAATGTGAATAAGTGTGAGGTTATCCACTTTGGGAGTAAGAACAGGAAGGCAGATTATTATCTGAACGGTGTAGAGTTAGGTAAGGGAGAAATACAAAGAGATCTAGGAGTCCTTGTTCATCAGTCACTGAAGGTGAATGAGCAAGTGCAGCAGGCAGTGAAGAAGGCTAATGGAATGTTGGCCTTTATTACAAAGGGAATTGAGTACAAGAGCAAGGAAATCCTTTTGCATTTGTACAGGGCCCTGGTGAGACCACACCTGGAGTATTGTGTACAGTTTTGGTCTCCAGGGTTAAGGAAGGACATCCTGGCTGTAGAAGTGCAGCATAGATTCACAAGGTTAATTCCTGGGATGTCCGGACTGTCTTACACAGAGAGGTTAGAGAGACTGGGCTTGTACATGCTGGAATTAAGAAGATTGAGAGGGGATCTGATTGCAACATATAAGATTATTAAGGGATTGGACAAGATAGAGGCAGGAAATATGTTCCAGATGCTGGGAGAGTCCAGTACCAGAGGGCATGGTTTGAGAATAAGGGGTAGGTCATTTAGGACAGAGTTAAGGAAAAACCTCTTAGAGAGTTGTGGGGGTGTGGAATGCACTGCCTTGGAAGGCAGTGGAGGCCAATTCTCTGGATGCTTTCAAGAAGGAGCTAGATAGGTATCTTATGGATAGGGGAATCAAGGGATATAGGGACAAGGCAGGAACTGGGTATTGATAGCAGATGATCAGCCATGATCTCAAAATGGCGGTGCAGGCTCGAAGGGCCGAATGGTCTACTTCTGCACCTATTGTCTATTGTCTATCGATTCAACATCTTCCGATCCTACATCACAACTTTCTACTGATTTGATGCCATTCTTTACCAGCAGAGCCATACCATTCACTCCACGTACTTTAATATCCTGCTGATACATTTTGTAACCTTGGAACTTCAGCTCCTACAGAGATTACCATCATCTCAGAGACCAGAATTCCATTGCAGAGGAATTTCATAGATGCTGAATCTCAGAGCATCAAAATCCAGAGAAGCTGAATCTCAGATAAAGAGACCATCAGAAAAAATGAATCACAGATAAGCAGAATCCCAGAGAAGTACAATTTCAAAGAAACAAAACTTCAGAAAATTAGAATATTAGAGGAGAATTGTGGGACATCATTATCTCATTGAAGCAGAATCTCAGAGATGGAGAAATATAGATGAAGAATATAATAGAAGCAGAATCCCAATCTCCTAGAGGGGCAGAATCTCAGTTTACCAGCTCCACAGAGAACTACAATCTCAGAGAAACAGAATCACAGTAGAATCTCATATAAGGGCAGTCTCAGAGAATCAGATCTTTTGAATGACAGTGAAACACAACTGTGCAGAGGAATAGAATCTCAGAAAATTCAGAGAATCAGAACAGTAGAGAAACTTAATCACAGTGAAGCAGATTATCAAACAAGCAGAATCTCAGTAATATAGAAGCTCAGAGGAGAAACCTGCTGTAGCAGAATCTCAGAGACGCAGAATTATATTCAATAGGTACACTTAATGTTCGAGAAATGTATACAATATTCATCCTGAAATTCTTTTTCTTCGCAAACTTCCACAAAAACAGGAGTGCCCCAGAGAATGAATGACTGTTAAGTGTTAGAACCCCAAAGTCCCACCCCATTACACCCCCCCATGCACAAGCAGCAGCATAGCAATGACCCCTCTCCCCACCAACAAAAAAGCATCGGCACCCCCCCCCCACCACCAAGCACTCAAGCATGCAGAAAAGCATCAGCAAAGATGCAGACTTGCAGTATCCCAGAAATTACTTGTTCACCTGGTATATTCAACATACCACTGGTTCTCTCTCTCCCTAATAAGTGAAAAAGAGGTGTCCCCATTTCACAGTGCTGGGGGAGACATAACAAAGCAACTCATTGATTTATGGTGTTAAAAGTCTGATGCATCACTTTTTTCCAAGCTCTATGCCCAAAGGTCTTGGGTCTCTGGCCACACAGCTAGCTTGCTGCTTACGATCTTTTTCTTTTTATATAAATTTTTTATTCAATTTTTTAAGATAATTACATGAAATAGAATAGTAGAATAATTATATATATATATCAGCCCTCTCCCCTCCCCTTAACCATTCTCCCCCTTAACATCCCTAACTAAAAAAAAAAGGAGAAAGAAAGAAAAAAAGAAAGAAGAAAGAAATAAATAAAAAAACCATGAAATGCTGGCAGAACTCAGCAGGCCAGACAGCATCTATGGAAGGAGGTAATAACGATGTTTCGGGCCAAAACCCTTCATCAGCATCTGCAGATTCACTCGTGTTGCCAAAGAAGAAAGAAAGATTGCCTGGATATC
Source organism: Hemitrygon akajei (assembly GCF_048418815.1). Classification (NCBI taxonomy): domain Eukaryota; kingdom Metazoa; phylum Chordata; class Chondrichthyes; order Myliobatiformes; family Dasyatidae; genus Hemitrygon; species Hemitrygon akajei. Next base: position 114,467,915 of record NC_133135.1, on the reverse strand, counting down.
GGAAGATCCACAAATGCTCCATGGAATTCAAAATAACTTTAATATATATATTTGTTTTTTTCCCCCCAGATAACTAATAACTTTATCTTCGGAGCACCTATATATTTAATCCTATCTTTTGTAAGTAAGGGTGCCACATTTTCAGAAATATGTCATATTTATTTCTTAAATTATAAGTAATTTTTTTCAAGTGGAGTGCAGCTAAAATTTCATTATTCCAACGGTCCATACTTAAGTATGAATCTGATTTCCAAGTAACTGCGATAGTCTTTTTGGCTACTGCCAAAGCAATTTTTATAAATTCTTTCTGATATTTGTTCAATTTGAATTTCAGTTTTATCTCTTCAATATCACCTAATAAAAATAATATTGGGTTATGTGGAAGTTGTGTTCCGATAATTTGTTCCAATAAAACTCTTAAATTTATCCAAAAAGGTTGAATTTTGGCACAGGACCAAGCAGAGTTTAAAAAAGTACCAATATCTTGATTACATCGAAAACATTAATCAGATAAATTTGGATATATTTTTTGTGGTGTAATATATAGTTGATGTAAAAAAATTATATTGTACTAATCTAAGTCGGACATTTATTCTATTTGTCATACTATCAAGACATAGTCTTGACCAATTTGTTGCATCAATTTTAATATTCAAATCAGTTTCCCATTTTTGTCTTGACTTATGAATTCCTGGTTTAATTGTCTGTTTTTGAATCAAATTATACATACAAGACGTAATTTTTAAAATTTTTCCTTTTTGAATTAAAGTTTCTATTTCATTAGGTTTTGGCATTAACATTGTTTGACCCAGATTATCTCTTAAATAGCCCTTTCATTGAAAATAACAGAAAAGAGTGTTATTTGATATTTTATATTTATTCTTTAATTGATCAAATGACATCAATATACCTCCATCAAAACAATCTCTTATATATCTAATCCCTTTTGAAACCAATTATATAAAAGTTGGTTATCCATTGTAAAAGGAATGAGTTTATTTTGAATTAGAGGTCTCTTTGCTAATAAAGATTTCTTTATCTCAACATCAATATTTGTCTTGTTCCATAAATCAATCAAATGTTTTAATGTAAGGGATTTTTTCTTTTCCCATATCCATTTAGATTCCCATTTATATATAAAATCTTCTGGTATATTTTCTCCTATCTTATCTAACTCTGTTCTAATCCATGTCAGTTTATCTTGATCAGAAAAAGACACAATAAATCTAAGTTGATTTGCTTTATAATAATTCTTAAAATTTGGGAGTTGTAACCCTCCTAGGTCAAATTTACATGTCAAATTTTCCAATGATATTCTTGACATCTTACCTTTCCAAAGAAACTTCCTCACACATTTATTCAACTCTTGAAAAACCTTCTGTGGCAGTTGTATTGTTAGTGTTTGGAATAAATACTGTAATCTAGGAAATATATTCATTTTTAAAGCATTGACTCTACCTACTAATGTTATTGGTTACATCATCCATTTATCAAGATCTTCTTGAATTTTTTTCAATAATGGCAAATAATTTAATTTATATAAATTCTTTATATCGTTATCAACTCTTATAGCTAAATATTTTATACCATTTATTGGCCATCTAAATTGAGTTACTAGTCAACATTGACTGTAGTCTCCTTTAGTAAAGGGTAAAATTTCACTTTTATCCCTATTTATTTTATACCCTGATATTTTCCCATATTCTTCCAACCTAAAAGATAACTTACACAACTAATGCAATGGGTTTGTTAAATAAATCAGAACATCATCAGCAAATAGATTAATCTTATATTCCTCCCGATTAACTTTAAAACCCATAATATCTGATCAGTTCTAATTAATTCAGCTAAAGGTTCTATCGCCAATACAAATAGAGCAGGTGATAATGGGCAGCCTTGTCTAGTTGACCTTGTTAATTGAAATTGTGTTGAAATTTGGCCATTTGTCACTACTTTAGCTTGAGGACTAGTATTTAAGGATTTAATCCAGTTTATAAAAGATTCTCCTAACCCATATTTTTCCAATACTTTAAATAAAAAATCCCATTCCAATCTATCAAATGCTTTTTCTGCATCCAAAGCAACTGTCACGCTCATTTCATCCCTCTTTTGTGCCAAATAAATTATACTAAGTAACCGAGTTACATTATCTGCCAATTGTCTATTTTTAATAAATCCTATTTGATCGATATGTATTAATTTTGGTAAATATTTAGATAATCTATTAGATAAAATTTTTGCTATTATTTTATAGTCCGTATTCAACAAAGAAATAGGCCTATATGATGTTGGTTTTAAAGGATCTCTATCTTTTTTTGGCAATACTGTTAGAATCGCTGTCAAAAAAGATTCTGGAAGTTTATGTGTTCTTTCCACTTGATATATTAACTTCATAAAAGGTGGGATTAATAAATCTTTAAGCTTTCTATAAAATTCAGATGGAAAACCATCCTCTCCTGGAGATTTATTACTCTGAAGTGATCCTAGGGCTTCTTCAACCTCTTTTAATGTAAAAGGCATATCTAATCCCTTCTGTTCTTCCGAATTCAATTTTGGAAGAGTTATTTGTGATAGAAATCTTTCTATCTCAATAACATCATTTTGTGATTCAGATTGATATAATTCAGAATAAAAATTTTTAAAGGTTTCATTAATTTCTAAAGGTTTGTAAGTAATTTTATTTGCACTTGTTCTAATTGCATTTATCGTTTTGGAAGGCTGCTCTGTTTTCAACTGCCAAGCAAGAATCTTGTGTGATCTTTCACCTAATTCATAATATCTCTGCTTAGTTCTCATAATTGCTTTTTCTGTTCAGTATGTCTGGAGGGTGTTATATTGTAACTTCTTATTGACAAGTTGTCTTCATTTTTCTTCTGTTGTATATCTTTGAGATTCTTTTTCTAATTTTACAATCTCTTTCCCATTGATCCATTTCTACCATATATTCCTTCCTAATTTTAGAAGTATAACTTATTATCTGGCCCCTCAAATATGCTTTCATTACTTCCCATAGTATAAATTTATCATCAACTGAATATGAGTTTGTATGCAAAAAATTGAATCTGTTTTTCCATAAAATCACAAAAATCTTGTTGTCTTAATAATTTTGAATTAAATCTCCATCTGTAAATCAATTCTTCCTTATCCATCATTATCATTGTCATTATCAAAGGGGAATCATCTGACAGTATTCTCGCTTTATATTCCATACTTTTCACTCTATCCTAAATATTCACTGATAATAGAAAAAAATCTATTCTTGAATAAATTTTATGTCTATTTGAATAAAATGAATAATCTCTTTCTCTTGGATTAATTCTTCTCCATATATCAATCAAATTTAAATCTTTCAATAGACAATAGACAATAGGTGCAGAAGTAGACCATTCGGCCCTTTGAGCCTGCACCGCCATTTTGAGATCATGGCTGATCAATTACTATCAATACCCGGTTCCTGCCTTGTCCCCATATCCCTTGATTCCCCTATCCATAAGATACCTATCTAGCTCCTTCTTGAAAGCATCCAGAGAATTGGCCTCCACTACCTTCCAAAGCAGTGCATTCCAGACCCCCACAACTCTCTGGGAGAAGAACTTTAATCAATGATAAAGTTAGTTTTACTACTTTTGATTTTGTAATAGCCTTAGTTGATCTATCTAAAACTGGGTCTAGACAAAAGTTAAAATCTCCACCTATTAATATTTTATCATGTGTGTTGGCCAAATTCATAAAAGCTTCTTGTATAAATTTTGTATCATTTTCATTTGGTGCATAAATATTCATAAGAGTCCATAATTCTGAAAAAAATTGACAATGTATAATCACATATCTCCCTGCAGAATCAATTAATACATTTAGTATTTTAATTGGTAAGGTTTTATTAACCAAAATTGCAACTCCCCTCGCCTTTGAATTGAATGAAGCTGCAATAACATTCCCGACACAATCTCTCTTTAATTTCTGATGCTCTATCACTGTTAAATGTGTTTCCTGCAAAAATGCTATATCTACTTTCATTTTCTTAATGTATGTTAGAACTCTTTTTCTTTTCACAGGTCCATTAAGCCCATTAGCATTAAAACTTTTAAAATTCAGTAAATTAGTCATTGTTTTTAACAAGGTTACTCCAATCTATAACAGTACATAATATCTCAGCTCTCATAGTACCTTGGGGAATCTCTTTAAAATCCTCCATGTTGCTATGTGTCTCCCCCACCCCCAATCATCCAGGCAAAGAAAGAAAAATAGAAAAAAGATAAACTATAAAGAAAAAGTTAGCAAAATACCCCCCTACTAATGTTGTGAATAGAAAAAATCACAACATTATCCCCCTCCGTTTTACGGGTCATGGCAATCGGCATGATTACATACATGAATCCCATAGCAATCGATCAGAAGCTCCCCCAGCTCCCCCATAAGGAAAAAAATAAATATAAGAGAAGAAAAAAAATTAATATCACTACTCCCGATTAACATTTCTCAAATATTTACCTTCCTCCCCTTCTATCGTATAATTAAAATATATGTATATTCTTCTACCCTTAAATATCCATCAGATCCATTCTCAATCTCAGTCTTCATCTTTAATCCATTTCACTTCCATAAATTCTTTGTTGTGTCTAGTGAATATTTGAAAGTTCTTGTGCAAACTCCTCTGCTTTCCGATAATCAGTAAAAAAAATCTTCTTTCTTCATTATCCAAAAAAATTACCAGCATTGCTGGGTAGCGTAATATAAATTTATAACCCTTTTTTCCTAAGATTTTTTTCACTGGGTTAAATTCCTTCCTCCTCTTCAAAAGGTCATAACTTATGTCGGAATAGAAAAAAACTCTTTTCCCTTCTATCATCAATGGCCCATTCTTCTTTCTGGCACCTTGAGCAGCCGCCTTCAGGATCCTTTCTTTATCTTGATATCTTAAGCATTTTATCAAGATTGATCGTGGATTTTGATCTTGTTGGGGTTTTGGTCTTAAAGCTCTATGAGCCCTTTTGATTTCAATTAACTGACTTCCTTCTTCCATTTCCAAAGTTTCCGGGATCCATTTTTGAAAGAATTTTATTGGATCTTCTCCCTCTATACCTTCTTTAAGACCAACAATCTTAATATTATTTCATCTGCTAAAATTTTCAAGCACATCCACTTTTTCCAACAACTGTTTTCTTTCTGATGTCCAGGCAAGGATATTATATTCCATCTTATCCATTCTATCAGTGGTGTCTCCCGTTATTTGTTCCAGCTTTTTAACTTTCTTATCTGTTTTCTCCTGTTTTTTTCACAACTTTATCAAGCGTAGTCTTCATTACTTTTAATTCATACATTATTTGTATCAGGGCTTCTCTTATGTCTTCAGAAAGTCCTCTCTTTTTGATTTCTTCCGGTTCCTCTTTTTCCTCATTTGTGTTGTCCAGAGAATCTGATTCTACTTCCGGTTCACTTTCACTTTCAATTGCAGCTGGAACTTGTAGCTTTGTTTACACCTGTTTGCACATGCCCTTTTCTCCACGCATGTGCAGTTCCTGTTGCTTTTTCTTGGAGACTGTTGATGTTGTCGCAGTTTCCTGTTCTGCACCACTGGAGGCAAAGTACATTTCGCCGAGAAGAGGTCCAACCTGAGCACGGGGCTCTGTCATAATAGTCGGCCCTTGTTCTTTTCCAACTTGTGCTGTCTTCAAAGTAGTAAGTCTCTTCTGTTTCTGTTTAGGAGGCATATCTAAAAATAATCCTGAGTAGTTTATAAGTAGTTTTTAGAAAATATTTACTAACTTTTCTTCACTTAAACATTATTTTACTAGTTTTTTATGGGAGAGCTGGTTTTCCACATCTCGATCCTACGTCATCACGTGACGTTCCCCCCCCCGCCCCCCCCCCCCCCGCTCATGATCTTCTGTGTACTCCCACAACACACTAGTTTACTGCGGCGGCACCAGCCTCTAATCCGCCCGCCTCCAGAGCCACGAAAATCTGGCACCCTGAAGGTTCACTAGTCTTCCAGGCTGCATTCTTGGCATATCAAAAAGCGGCCGGTCATGGGGCCCCGAGAGTGGGTCCCATTTCCGCAAAGAATCAAAATCAGTGTGTAACTCCTGGTCAGGATCTTCAAAAGAATCTTGAAATGGGGAAAAAAAGAGATATCAAAGATAGAAAAGAGTTGTTTCTGAAGATGCAGGCAAAGGAGTTAGGTGTCAGTATCTCAAGCTCCACCCTCCGATTTATGTAGAATCTCATATTTGGGCAGAATCACAGAGAAGAATAATATCAGAGAAGCAGAAACTCAGAAACCATGAGCACAGGGAGGCAGTATCTCAGAAAATCAAGATCTTACAGAATCTAAATCACAGATGCAGAGTAACTTATAATACTCAGAGAAGCTCAATAGCAGTGAAGCAGAATCTCTGAGAAGCAGCTATTCATAGACACAGAATGTCAGTGAAACAGATTCTTAGAAAGCTGAGTATGAGAGAAGCAAGAATTTTAAAAGTAGAATCTCAAAGAAGCAAATTTTTAGAGAAGCAGAATATCAAAAAACTTTCAGAATCTCATCCACTTGAAGGTACCATACTGGCTTGCTTGACAGTCTAGTCCAAAACCAACAGAAGATCGTGAAATCCGTAGTTCATTAAGTCAATTGAAAAGTATGTTGTTTGATGGAAAATTACATGCAGCAGATTGCAGTGAGAGTAATTAAAAAAAAAGTATATTTAGAAGTTTTGTAAGCAGCTGTTGCTGTGCTTCTCCAGTGCCACCTTGGTATTTCAGAACCACAAGGATGAAGAATTGCAACTATGCTGGTGACTTTATATAAATGAACCAAAGGAATTTAACTACAACTTGGATATTATTCATTTCTTCTCACCATTTATCTGAGTACCAAATGCATTCCTCATTCTAAAATTTCTCACTTGGCAGAACTGTATTGACACAGAAATGCTGGAAGAACTCAGCCAGTCCCATGTATGACAAACTAGTTAACGGTTCATGCTGGAGGCCCTTCTCAGAACAGGTTAATCAACTCCTCTTTTCAAAGATGGTGTTTGAGCAATTAACTTCTTCCAGCATTTCTTTTCCTTTTGCATTAAAACTAATTCCAAAGCATTTTTCATACTGCAACAACAATAGTTGTGTCTTTTGAATTAGCAGAGTAAATTATGTTGCTGAAAATGTGTGCCTGCATACAGCACAAATGCATTACTGGATAAAGTGAAATATGATACAATTTCCAGAAAGAACAGAGTGGACAAGGATAAACAGGGCTGGAGTGGGATAAGGAGTCATTAACAGAAAAATCAAGGACAGAACATCGTGCAGGCCCTTTGCCCTTTGCCCTATGATGTTGACCTTTCACCAACTCTAAGATCATCAACCCTTCCTTCCAGTTTTCTGTCATCAGTGTGCCCTGCTAAAAGGTTTAAACGTTGGTAATGTATCAGCCTCTTTCACCACCCCTGACAAGGCATTCCATGCACCCACCACTGTGTAAAATACTTACTTGTCACATTCCTTCTATTCTTGTCTCCAACCACCTTAAAATTATGTCTCCTCATATGAATTCCCTTAACAACCTTTATTTCCATTGTGCATATCCTTGACTAAATTTGTTCCCAATATATGCACTCAAGTTCCTTTCTAATAGCATCATAAATTCCCCTCTCCCAAACAAATGTTTTCCCATACCTTCTGCTCCTATCCCTATCCAAAGCTATGGTAAAGGTCATGGGGTTGTGGCCATTGTATCCAGAATGGTCACCCACTGAGAAATCTGACACCTGACAGTGGTCCATGGCCTAGACCAGATCCAGTATGGCCTCTCCTCTAGTCAGTCTCTATCAGCTTTGCACACCTGGACACTGCAGTTTTTCCCTAATCATCTTTACAAAACTGCTCAAGCTCTGTCAGATTGCATGGGGATTGTGAGTGACCAAACCTTTTCAAGTCCTACAACAAATTCTCAGTTGAATTGAGATCTGGACTCTGACTTGGCCACTACTGGACATTAATTATGTTGCTATTAAGCTATTCCTGCATAGCTTTGGTTTTACGCTTGAGATTATTGTTTTGGTGGAAAACAAATCTTCTCCCAAGTTGCAGTTCTCTTCTCCTCCAGGATTACCTTCTACTTTGCTGCATTAATTTTATCTTCTACTTCAGGGCCTGCTGCAGTGAAGCATCCCCTCAGCATAATGTAGCCACCATTATGCTTCACAGTAGGGATTGTGTGCTTTTAATGATGTGCGGTGTTTGGTTTATGCCAAACATAATGTTTGGTCTCGCAAACAGGAGAAAATCTGCAGATGCTGGAAATTCAAGCAACACACACAAAATGCTGGCAGAACACAGCAGGCCAGGCAGCATATATAGGAAGAGGTACAGTCGATGTTTTGGGCCAAGACCCTTCATCAGGACTAACTGAAAGAAGAAAGAGTAAGAGATTTGAAAGAGGGAGGGGCAGGGGAGATCCGAAATGACAGGAGAAGACAGGAGGGGGAGGAATGAAGCTAGGAGCTGTGAAGTTGATTGGCTAAAGGGAAATAAAGCTGGAGACTAGGAAGAAAGAAAGGGGGATGGAGCACCAGAGGAAGATGGAGAGCAGGCAAGGAGTGATTGTCAGAGGGAAGAGAGAGAGAAAAAAGGAGGGGGGGGGTGGAGAAAGAGAGAATAATAAATAAATAAATAAATTAGGGATGGGGTAAAAAGGGGAGGAGGGGCATTAACGGAAGTTAGAGAAATCAATGCTCAACGTTAGTCTGATGGCCACAAAGCTCAATTTTGGTTTAATCAGACCATAGAACCTTCTTCCAGCTCATTCAGAGTCTCCGACATGCCTTCTGGCAAACCCTTGCCAAGACTATCATGTGAGGTTTTTTTTCCATAGTGGCTTTCTCTTTGCCATAAAGCTACAACTGTTTGAACAGTTGTTGTATGCACAGTCTCTCCCATCTCAGCCACAGAAGCTTGTAACTCCTCCAGAGTTGTCATAGATCTCTTGGTGGTCTCCCTCACTAGCCCCTTCTTGCATTGTCACTCAGTTTATGAGGACAGGCAGCTCTAGGCAGATTTACAGCTGTGCCATCTTCTTCCAATTCCTTGATGATTGACAACTGTACACCGAGATTTTCAGTGACTTGCAAATTTTCTTGTATCCATCTCCTGACTTGTGTTTTCAGTAATCTTTTTGTAGAGTTGTTTGAAGTGTTCTTTTGTCTTCGTGGTGTAATGTAGTTGGAACTTTCAGATACGGGTGTAAATTTTTACTACAATCAATTGAAACACCTTGACTCCACACAGGATATCTCCATTTAACTGAATATGTGACTTCTAGAACCAATTGGCTGCACCAGTGTCATATTAAAGGAAGTGAATACTTAAGTAATCAATTAATTTCTGTTTTATATTTGTAATTAATTTAGATCACTTTGTAGAGATCTGTTTTCACTTTGACATGACAGTATTTCTGTTGATCGTGTCCAAAAAAATTAAATCCACTGTGATTCAGTGTTGTAAACCAATAAAACATAAAAACTTCCAAGGGGGGGGGGTGAATACTTTTTTTCAAAAAGTTGGAACTGTATCATGCTATCCCTGATTAGTAATGTCATTCTGACGTCTTTTACCTCCTATCCCTATAGAACATAAGGCAGCCATTCCACTCTAAATTATTCACCCTTCTTCCTGATACTTCTTCCATTAAAATGGACAATTAAGCACATAGGCAATTTTGCACTATCAACTACCTATCCTCTCTCCAGTCTCTCTACATATTGCATCTACCTGTATACCAATTTCCACATTCTCTGACCTATCATTTTGGTTCTCAATCCTCTGCCAAACCCTCAATAGCACTAGCAGATCTGCCACAAGGTGTAACCCATGTATGTCATACATTCCCCTGGAGAGATCTCCCTGCAACAATTCTTCAGCCACAAGGTCATCTGCCCAATTATCCTATTCTTATCCTCACTGGCATATGGCACAGGCTGCAATCCAGAGATTACTAACTTTTTTTGAGGTTGAGAAGTGAACACTTTAATATATGGTCCCATTAGTTAACAATTGAAAATATTTAAGGAAGATCTAAAATCCCAGATTACAAATCAATGATGCGGGCTTATTGATCTTACTGCTCCAAATTTGCATTAATGCTACGTTATTATGGACTTAAAATCAATGTTGGGTTTTCACTTTGGACAGGATATTCACATGTTTGCTTGCTTTGCAAACTGGTGTTATGCTCCAGAATTCTATTCAAACACATTTAATCTTCTCGCAACCTTTACAGTTGGAGAACATTTGAATTACTTTCTTTCTATTTAAAATAAATTATTCTATATATTTTATAACAGCACTGAAGACACCATGGCCTGGATGGTGGCAGGGGGAAGGGGAGGTACTTGTTAACAGATGCAGCTTTATTTGTGGCAGTGCTCCATGTAAATGCTCTCCCTGGTGGGGAGGTCTTTTCCCATGATAGACTGAGCTGCATCACCTCTTTCTGTAGAAGTGTCCATGTTTGGGTACTGGTGTTTCTAAACCAAGTTGTAATGCAAATATTAGAATACGTTCTATTGTACATCCATAGATTAATTCCACTGCCATAATTAACAGTTTCAGTATCAATGCACAAACTGCAATGATTGATCTGCTAATTGAGTGGCGTCATAACAGCAACAAATTTATTGTGGACTTCAAGAAGGGGAAGTTGAGGGAACACACAGCAGTCCTCATCGAGAGATTGGCTGTGAAAAGGCCGTGCAGTTTAAAGTTCCTGAGTGTTGAAATCTCTGAAGATCTATCCTGGGTCCAAAATATTGATGCAATTACAAAAAGGCACAACAGTGGCTACATTTCATCAGGAGTTTGATGAGACTTGGTTTTGTCACCAAAGTCACAAATATTTAAAGATATACTGTGGAGACCATTTTAACTGGTTGCATCACCATTTGGTATTGAGGTGCCACTGCACAGGATTGGAAAAAGCTGCAGGAAATTGCACACTCAGTCAGAATCAAAAGGTGATGCCTCAGGAAGTCAGTATCCATTATTGCAGACACCCATCATCCAGGGCATGCCCTCTTCTCATTGCTACCATCAAGGAGGTACAGGAGCATGAAGAGCAGCAGTCAACATTTTAGGAACTGCTTCTTCCCAACACCATCAGCTCTCTGAACAGACAATGAACCCATGTACACTACCTCACTACAATTTTGTTTTTCTTTTGCTCTTTTTGCACTACTTATTTAATTTACATATACTGTAGATTCTGGTTAATTGGAGCAACCTCTTATTAGTGTCAACTCTTTAAAGAACAAAAACAAATTAAAAACATAACAGGTATCCCTTTCAGTTATTTGGGACACTATGCTACTTAATTGGGACAGGAGATAGCTGTGGAACAGTTCCTAACTAACATCAGATGTGTGCACTTGTGTGGCTATTGGGCAATACACCATGATTAGAGCGAAGTTTTCAAATAACATCAGTTGTATGTGCTTGTGTTCAAAAGGAAGTTATTTTAGCAATAAATAAGTAGTATGACAATTCAGAACAATTTTGCTTACCTAGGTGTACCCCATCATGCTTTGGGGGCTTATCCTGCTCAATGTTTTTCAAGACCCAAATTCTACATCTTTTCTAACCTCAAACTCCCTTGCATCTTAGCATTTTCCACTCTGATATTACCATCTTCTACATCCTTCTCAATGATTACTCATTTAGGATTTCACACACATCCTCTAGTTCTAAGCATCCTCCCTCTTATTGCTCTTGACATATGTGGAGAGTGCCTACTCAGGACTTTTCAAAACCTACTTTAGCTCTCCCAAGTTTCTTCCTGAATACCCTCTTGGCTTCTTTATAGTCCTCAAGCTCTGTTTGATTTGAATTTCAAGCCTTACAAAAACATCATACTTAATAACTCCAGAAGACACCATCCACACTGTCCAAGCCATCTTGCTTATTCAACCTCTCTGCTGTAGAAAATTGCTACCAGCTTCCAAAAGGCATGTATTGCACCAGTGCCCAAGATGAACTTAGTAATGACAATTGTCAATTAGCATCAACCTTAATGTAGTTGCTAGAGTGGTTAGTTATAGCATGAATCAATTCCTGCCTCAGATGACTTGGATCCATTTCAATTTGCCTATTGCTACAAGTCCAACAACAGATGCAGCTTCTGTTCTTCACTCTGCTCTGGACCATCTGGATAACAGGAACACATTCATAATGCTGCTGTTTGACTACAATTTAGCATTCAACACAATCATCCCACCCAAACTTATTATTAGGCTTCAAAATCTGGGCATGTGCATCACCATCTGTAAGTGAATCCTCTAGAAACATAGAAACAGAGAAAACCTACAGCACAATACGGGCCCTTCGGCTCACAAAGTTGTGCCAAACATGTCCCTACCTTAGAAGTTACTAGGCTTACCTATAGCCATCCTATTTTACTAAGCTCCATGTACCTATCTAAAAGTCTCTTAAAAGTCCCTATCATATCCACCTCCACCACCATTGCAGCTCATTCCACACACTCACCACCCTCTGAGTAAAAGAACTTACCCCTGACATCTCCTCTGTACCTACACCCCAGCAGCTTAAATCTGTGTCCTCTTGTGGCAACCATTTCAGCCCTGGGAAAACAGCCTCTGATTATCCACACGACAAATGCCTCTCAGCATCCTGTACACCTCTATCAGGTCATCTCTCATCCTTCGTCACTCCAAGGGGAAAAGTCTGAGTTCACTCAACCTATTCTCATAAGGCTTGCTCCCCAATCCAGGCAACATCATTGAAAATCTCCTCTTCACCCTTTATATGGCTTTCACATCCTTCCTGTATTGAGGCAACCAGAACTGAGCACAGTACTCCAAGTGGGGTCTGATCAGGGTCCTATATAGCTGTAACATTACCTCTCGGCTCCTAAATTCAATTCCACAATTGATGAAGGCCAATATACCATACACCTTCTTAGCCACAGAGTCAACCTGTGCAGCTGCTTTCTTTCTTTTTTTCTTTTTCCAATAATTTTATTGAATTTCATATACACAAATACAGAGTTCATAAGGATACTTATTATAAATCAAAACAAAATAGCAAAAAACTCTGTATATATAAATCATAGTGATACAATCACAGTATCCCATATTGATGATTTATCAAAGAAAATAAATTGAATAATGAAATACAGTAGTATGATTAGTATGATTGATTATATTATACAAAAAATCTATACCCCCTACCAAGACAAAGCTGTGGAGAAAGAAAAACAAGAAAAAAGAAAAGAGTACTTTACCATATATTATTTTATAATAATAGCCTAGATCTATTTTATAATAACAATTAAAAGATTTTTAAAATAGTTCAGAAAGGGTCCCCATAAAGTTTGAAAATTTTGATTAGAATCGGAAATACAACAACAAATCTTCTCTAAATTTCAACATGACATAACATCACATAACCATTGAGCATGTGTGGAGGGGGGTGGTAATCTCCTTCCATTTAAACAAAATCACTGCTTTTTGTCACTGGTAGCAAGAAATAAGTAGTATGACAATTTAGAACAATTTTGCTCACCTGGGGTGTATCCCATCGTGCTTTGAGGGCTTATCCACCTCAATGCTTCTCAAGACCCAAATTCTACATCTTTTCTAACCTCAGACTCGCTTGCATCTTAGCATTTTCCACTCTGATCTCACTATCTTCTACATCCTTCTCAATGATTACCAATGTGAAGTACTCATTTAGGATTTCACTCCCATACTCTAGCTCTAAGCATCTTCCCCCAACTTGCTCTTAACATATGTGGAGGATGCCTACTCAGGACTTTTCAAAACCCACTTTAGCTCTCCCAAGTCTCTTCCTGAATACTCTCTTGGCTTCTTTATAGTCCTCAAGCTCTGTTTGATTCGAATTTCAAGGCTTACAAAAAACATTACACTTAATAAATCCAGAAGACACCATCCACACTGTCCAAGCCATCTTGCTTATTCAACCTCTCTGCTGTATAAAATTGCTACCAGCTTCCAAAAGGCATGTATTAAAACCAGTGCCCAAGATGAACTTAGTAATGACAATTGTCAATTAGCATCAACCTTAATGTAGAGGTTGTACCAACCTTATTGGTAGAGTGGTTAGTTATAGCATGAATCAATTCCTGCCTCAGATGACTTGGATCCATTTCAATTTGCCTATTGCTATAACAATTCCAACAACAGATGCAGCTTCTCTGGTTCTTCACTCTGCTCTGGACCATCTGGATAACAGGAACACATTCATAATGCTGCTGTTTGACTACAATTTAGCATTCAACATAATCATCCCACCCAAAATTATTATTAGGCTTCAAAATCTGGGCATGTGCATCTCCATCTGTAAGTGAATCTTCTATTTTGTCATTGACAGAGCTCAGTGAAAACCTTTCACCTCATGCGCTCTATCCATTGATAGGTGTACAAGGCAAGATGCTTAGTACACTACTGTGCACATATTCTCTATAGCTATGCCTTATAAAAATTGACTGACAACAGTGCTGTTATCGGAAGAATCACTTAAGTGGTGATGAATCAGCCTTCAGGAGTTAGATAGGATACCAAGTTAATTGGTGCCGCAACAATGATCTTTCACTCAACTTCAATGAAACTAAACTGATCAAAGACTTGAAGGGGATGGACAAACATGCACCTGTTTATATTGGTGGATTGGCAGTAGAGAAGGTCGGCTGCTCTAAATTCCAGTACATTAGCACATCCGATAATCTGTCCTAGACCCAGCACATTGATGCAACCATAAGGAAGGCACACTAGCATCTCTAATTTCCTAAAACATTTCTGATTGCATCCATTGGTACAGCAATTCAAATGTGCAGGAATGCAATGAACTACAGAACAGTGAGGTCAGCTTCACACATCATTGGCACTTCCCCCCCCCCCCCCCCGCCACCACCATCAGTGGTATCAGCACAGGGTACTGCCTCAAGGAATCCAAAGAATCACACCATCCAGGCAGTCCATGCCATCCCTTTGCAGCTACTATTAGGCAGAAGGGACAGAATCCTGAAATCCTGCACCTCTAGCTTTAGGAATGTCTACTTACCTTCAACTATTCAGTTCTTAATCCAATCTGCACAACCCCAATCACTACCTCAGAATAGCAACACTATGACCACTTTACACTACAATGGACTGCTATTTTTGTTCTAATTTGTTTTCTTGGCAAAATGGTGCATGATCTATGTTTTTGAGCACCACAGTAGTGTAGTGCATAGCACAACACTGTTACAGGTCAGGGGGTTCCGGAGAGTTCAATTCCACCACCGTTCTGTAAGGTGTCTCTGCAGGTCCTCCCTGTGGAATGAGTGGTTTTTTTGGGGGGTCCTCCAGTTTCCTCCTGCAGTCTAAAGGCATACTGGGTCAGTTAATTGGTCATTGTATATTGTCCTGTGATTAGGCCAAGGTTAATCAGATTTGTGAAGAGTTGTTGGGGTCAGCATGACTCAAAGGGGCAGAAGGGCCCGTTCTGCAGTATATTGCTAAATATAATAAATAAATTATACTGAATATCTGATGTTATGTGTCTGTAATGTTACTGCAAGTTTTTCATTTTATCTTTTCATACATATACTTGTGCATTTAATAATAAACCAATGGTTTTTGAAAGACTTCTCACTGCCTGTAATCACAATTCGGGAGCAGGATGCTCATACTCCTGGATTAATGCACCCTCGCAACCATGACACAATCAAAACAAAATAGCCCTCTTATTCAGGGCACCAACAATCAACCATATTCACTCCCTACAACCACAGTGATGATGACAGTGTATAGCTGTTATGAAATTTCAATCCTATAACTTCTATCATCTTGGACAAAGGCAACAAGTGCATGGTTACACCATCCCCTCCAAGAATCACACTGCTCCATTTTGGGAAATGTATCACCATTCCATCATTGTCATGTGGAGTAGTAAAGCTCCAACAGATGTTGGAGAGTGCATCAGAGCCCTGATGAAAAAAATGCTCACTATATGGATCAACTGACATGATGACCAGTTCACTGGTGATACAAAAAGTGGTGCAGTGGGTAGTGAAGATTATCTACCATTACTACTGAATCTGGATAAACTGAAAAATGGGCCAAGGAATGACAGATGGAGACCAACTTAAACAAATGTGATCTGTTGTAGAGTGTTGTAGAACTAGGGATACAAGTACGTAGTTCCATGTCAGAGTGCTTTCCTTCATTAATCAAGGCATTAACATGTTACAGCTGCAGAAAAGTTTTGCAAGACCAGCAATATGTGCAGTTCTGACTGCCTACGGGTAGGATGTCATAATGCCAGAAAGGGTGCAAGTTAAAAAAAAAACCAGATACATAGAGATGTTACCGGGATTGAAGGGTTTGAGTTATAAGGGGAGACTGGGTAGGCTGGGAGCTTTTTGTCTAGTGCATGGGTAGCTGAGGGTTAACGTCATAGATAAATCATGAGCAGAATTGCTTGGGTGAAAGGTTACAGTCTTTTTCCCAAGGTAGTGCAGATAAAAATTACAAGGCATAGGTTTTAAGGTGAAAGGGAAAAGATTTAAAAGGGGACCTGAGGGATAACTTCTGGGCAAAAGGGATTTGGAATGAACTGCCAAAGAAAGGGGTAGAGGCGGGTAGAATTATGATATTAAAAAGGCATTTAGACAGTGACGTGGGTAGGAAAATTTCAGTGGGATTTGGTCTAAACACAAGCAAATGGGACTAGCTTAAGTAGACATCTTGTTAGTGTTGGTTCAAAGGATGTGTTTCTATGCTATATAACCTCATAATTTAAGACTATTAGCCCAGTCTTCAAAAATCCTATTTTGACTATAAAAGTAACTGTCTTCGGTTGTATTATCTAAAATGGGGAGAAAGAGTATTTGTTGCAACTGTACTGAATTCAATGAAAAT
Organism: Hemitrygon akajei; assembly: GCF_048418815.1. Classification (NCBI taxonomy): domain Eukaryota; kingdom Metazoa; phylum Chordata; class Chondrichthyes; order Myliobatiformes; family Dasyatidae; genus Hemitrygon; species Hemitrygon akajei. The sequence continues at coordinate 114,450,984 of NC_133135.1, read as the reverse complement.
TTATTCAGTCAAAAGATGACAGAATGGGGCTTTGTACTGCAAATCATGAAACAAAACATTTACATTAATTATACTGTCAGCTTGTATACACAGCTATAAAAGTACAGTGAGAATTTCACAGTAGTTCCCAATGTAGTCCCGACAGTTCACTTAAAAACGTTGCAGCATAATCTGACCATACTTCTGTCAAACATACTTCTGTACAAAAATTGCTAATTTTTAAGCCTCAATTTTACAGAGAACAATATCTCCAAAATTGCTGTTTAGTAGACTCAGTGCAGAATAATAATGTCTGAGTAAATATTCACAAAGCATCCAAGTATTGTGGCAGAGTTTGACAAAACATTCTAGACATCTGTCTAATCTGTTCTGCAGTTCACACAATGACAGACAATCAGACCTTTTGGTCACTTTCTTTATCTTTATTCTTGTCCTTGCTTTTTTTGGACTTTTTCTTTTTGTGTTTGCGTTTCTGAGTTTTATCAGTCTCTGAGTCAACCCCAAAGTGCTTCTTTTTCTCCTTCTTCTCCTTCTCCTTCTCCTTCTCCTTCTCCTTCTCCTTCTCCTTCTTCTTCTCCTTCTTCTTCTCCTTCTTCTCCTCCTCCTTCTCCTTCTTCTCCTTCTTCTTCTTCTTCTTCTTCTTCTTCTTCCTGTCCTGTGTATCCTCTGAGCTCGCACTACTGCTGTGACTGTGTCTGACTTTCACTAGGGCTGTAGCTGTGACTACAACTAGGGCTAGGGCAGCTTAGGGTGTGACTTATAGTTCCACTGTTCCTGGATGCTGCAGACACAGCCATGACCTCCTTTGGTTCATCTGTGATCTCTTTTCTGTCATTTCCATCATTTAGCTCAGCTTTAGTTTTGCTGTCACTTTCACTGTAATCAGGTTCAAAGGCAGCCTCGTCTGTTTCCCTGGCTACATCCAGGGAATGGCGCAATAATTGGGATGAACAACTAAGGGAACCTGGAAGTCTGGAGCAGTTGTCATCTTTCTTACACAGGCTCAAAGAAAGTTCCTGCTCTTTCTTTACAGCTGATCCTTCAGTCTGATGAGGCACCTTATTCCCACTTACTTGACTGTCCTTATTGCTTCTGGTTTCAAAAATGTGTTTCTCCTTGCCTCGGCTAAAAGGGATTGATCTTGCCTCTTCACTGCCACTTATGCACTCTGACCCACTTCTGTGGTTCGTCTCTGATTTCTTATCATTCTCTGCATTCTGATTGATTTTCCTGGGCTCAGTACTGCCTCTTCTGCTCTCTGTATGTTGTTCTCTTCTCTTTTGACCACATGTCAGTTCTTCACACTTACTGGGGAAGACTCACCTTCTTGTATCTCAACTTCATTCTTCTCTCTGCTTGTTGGTTGAGCCATGCCTGTGTTGCCATCCATCTTAATGTCAACATCAGCAAGCAGGTCTTTGTTTCAGGCACCTAGGCTACCTGGCTCCAGTTCTTCAGTCTGGTGCTCTTTTGAAGGTGGATTCTTTCCACTTGCAGCCTCAATCACTCTCAGTAACCGTTGGCTTGTCTAGATGAATGGCTGCTTTCTTCTTCTCCAAAATCTCTCTGCCTGACACTATCTTCCTTATCTTCAGTACTTGCAGATTTTTCATTCAGCACATAGCTTTTACCTGGGGATTTAGCCTCCTGCTGAGCTTCTTCCATGTTAGGCTCTTTAGTAGTTATTGGAACTCTGTCTACAAAAACAGCATCTTTCTCAGTTTGCTTTGCTGGGTTGGCAGGCTTTACGCCTTGCCCAGAACTGTTAGGTTTCCCAGCATTTAGTGCAGCTGCTGCCTTTCCTTCATCTTCATCAATCTCACAATCTGCTTTTTCCTACTGGGACTGAGGGACTTGGACAATGACAATCTCATCTTCAGCTGGGGGCCTGATATCACTGTTGTACTCTTCCATGGTCTTTATCACGGTTTTCTTTGCATCCTGCTTCTCCTCAGCTCTCCTAATGGGGCTCCCTCCAGCATAACTGGTGCTGTGACTGAAAAAATAAGAGGATGATTACACTTTTACTGTCAACACCAGATCCTATTACTTCAATAGCTACAATTTCCACATGTAGGCTCACCCAGTTCAAAAGAGATGCATACACCAACAAACTGACCAACATGCCAATTGTATAGAGACCTGGGTAACAGCTGGTCTTCTCAGTCAGTTAAAATGCATTTACAACATGCTCATATATCTTCAATAAAGCATCATCAACACTGAGAATTTGGTGTACCCATCACTTTCCTGAGCAACGCCACCAAGTATTCAGTATTGTGCTTTGATTAAATTTATGATTAATTGCAATCTTAAAGGTCAATGGCACAGGTTTGCAAAGGGGAAGTAGTGACAACTGAATATACAGTTTGTGTGCAACACTGGAAGATACAGTGCAGCACTTTTGCATTGAAAATTACTTTTCAGAGCAAATCCAGTATCAGCAAAGTTACATGCTTAATAGTAATCAACCATAACTAAAAGATTTGCCCTGCTTAGCTCCCAAGAACCCAGATCACCTGTTATCAACAAATATAAATAAGTTAAGTGCTAACCTTGTATGATCTACCAGGACGGAACCAGCGGTCTCACTGCCCATCACTCTCCTCCTCGCCTTGTTTTTCACTTTGTCTGATTTGGATTTTCCACCATTTAATTCCAGTAACTCGGAAACCTCCTCCTAAGCAGCTGAGGATTCCCCACTCACAATCTTTTTGCCCCTCTCCTATTTATTTTAATCTTCTTCACTGGCAAATTTGTTGCAGTGGCTTTCTCATTCTCACAAGATAATTCTACAAGACTTCCTGTTGTTTTCTCGGTAGCAGATGTGGACTTCAGTTTTGTTGAAGCTTTTGCTGCCTCCTGCATTTCCACTTTTGATGATTTAGTTGGAGGTGTTCCAAGCTCTCTGTCAGTCACCTTTCCATCATTTTTCTGCTTATGCTTGTCAGTTTTTGCTTCTGCCTTACCTGGCTTATCATCTGCTTTGACTGTTTTCTTTTAAAACAGTCCATTTTTTAGCTGCAGCTTCCTTAGCAGAAAGAACTTTTCACTTTGTAGCAGGATTTGGATTTTCACATCTTTAACTTTGGGAGGACATTCCTCCCTATTTTTCTTAATGCTGGGCTCATTGTGAGGTGATTTCTCCTCTTTTTCCAGAGGCTTCTCTTGGGGAGCTTTTATGGTTTTCCCAGAGGATTCCTTTGTCATCATGCTACTCCCTGCCCTCCGCTTCATCTTTTCCACTTTTGGTTTTGATTTTTCTTTCCTCTCTTAGTCAGACGGAGTTTTTTAAGCAACCGAATCTCCTTCCATGGGCTCATCTCTCACAGGTGTGGCATCATCTCTGCAGGGAGGCAGAAACAAAGAAGACCCTTTGCTGTCATCACCAGTAGTCTCTACAGCTTTTTCTCTATCTCGACAAGACATCAGGTTACTGACTGACTCAGTTTCATCTTTTTCCCTCCTCCTGTGTTTTTTGTGTTTCACACTTTTTGAGTCAGGGCGAAGATTTACTGTTGTTTCCTTTACTTTTGACCCTCTCAGTTCCTTTCCAGAGTGACCTACTCCATAAGAGTTCTTTTCTGGATAATAGTTTGCACTTCTCAAATTACACCCTCGTTGTAACTGTTCCATTGCATATTCATCTCTGTGACTCTGGACATGAGGTGAATGATCACACTTGATGCCATGTAGGACAAAACACTCAGGAGAGAAATGGTTCTTACTTGTAAGAGAACGAGGTCGTGGTTGATGGCCACCATTCTACCCTTCATAATATTCATACAATGCTCTGCATCACCTCTCCCAATCTCTGTACCACTCCCTTTCGAAAGAGTCTTTAATATCACAAAGTCTATCATAAAGTTCTCAGTAGTCAAATGGTGGTAATGGTTCCCTGTAACAATCATAATAATCAATATCATTTTCACTCTGAGGGATACTTCTTTTGTAAGGAGAATGGGACTTGTAGTTTGGAGATTGGGATCGGGAGCGATATCATCTATAAGATGATGAACTGAATCTATGAAATCCACAAGACCTGGATCATGATTGATAGCCTCTATTCTACCCACTGCCTCATCGAAATGAAGGTGACCTCGAATAGGAACGACTTGGGGATCAACTGACTGATAGAGAATATGATTGTGAGGAATGAGATCTCGATTTGGAATATGAGTAAGAGTTGCCACTGAATGATGATCCACTACATGAACGTGATCGGGACCTGAGCAGGAAGTGAGGAAAGGTGAAGTTTGAGATGCTGTAGTTCCAACGAAACACAAGTATTAACATATTAACAATGATGTAGCCAACTTATAGGAAAAAATTCTTATCAATAAGACATTTACACCACATGCTGCACCCGTAAAGTAAACAGCATTGTTAAGGACCCCACGCACCCCTCATACAAACTCTTCTCCCTCCTGCCATCTGGAGGAGGATTGGCAAAATCCCTCTGCCAGCACCCCGCCACCTCAGCCTCAGTCAAAGGACCAACAACCACTACCCCCAACCTACTCTCTACCACCGTCAACCCATCCACAGTCTGATCCAGATCCGCTCCACCTACCCAGCCAGTCCCTCCAGAAATGTTACTCACCCTGCTGACCCAAACCGAACTCTGCAAAGTTTCAACGATCCAGTCACTTTCAGAACCCGAGCAAAAACCCAGAGAAGGCAAGAGACTAACCCTTTTGAGACACATAGGGGACAGAACAATTTAGCCTATTATACTGACACAGACAGAAATAGTGAACGTGACGAGCCGCAACATTACAACCCTGAAAAAGAAGAATGGTCTAGGGATGTTATAGAGGGACTGGTCAATAGATAGATAGATAGATAGATAGATACTTTATTCATCCCCATGGGGAAATTCAACTTTTTTTCCAATGTCCCATACACTTATTGTAGCAAAACTAATTACATACAATACTTAACTCAGTAAAAATATGATATGCATCTAAATCACTATCTCAAAAAGCATTAATTCTATTAATATTAATATTCATTATATAACAATTACAGTACAGAAACAGGCCATTTTGGCCCTTCTCGTCCGTGCTGAAAGCATACTCTCACCTAGCCCCACTGACCTGCACTCAGCCCATAACCCTCCATTCCTCCATTCCTTTCCTGTACACATACCTATCCAATTTTATTTTAAATGACAATATCGAACTTGCCTCTACCACTTCTACTGGAAGCTCGTTTCACACAGCTACCACTCTCTGAGTTAAGAAGTTCCCCTCATGTTACCCCTAAACTTTTGCCCCCTAACTCTCAACTCATGTCCTCTTGTTTGAATCTCCCCTACTCTCAATGGAAAAAGCCTATCCACGTCAACTCGATCTATCCCCCTCTTAATTTTAAATACCTCTATCAAGTTCCTCCTCAACCTTCTACGCTACAAAGAATAAAGACCTAACTTGTTCAACTTTTCTCTGTAACTCAAGTGCTGAAACACAGGTAAATTTCTAGTAAATCTTCTCTGTACTCTCTCTATTTTGTTGACATCTTTCCTATAATTCGGAGACCAGAACTGTACATAATACTCCAAATTCGGCCTTACCAATGCCTTGTATAATTTTAACATTACGTCCCAACTCCTATACTCAAAGCTCTGATTTATAAAGGCCAACATACCAAAAGCTTTCTTTAGCACCCTATCCACATGAGATTCCACCTTCACGGAACTATGAACCATTATTCCTAGATCATACTGTTCTACTGCATTCTTCAATGCCCTACCATTTACCATGTATGTCCTATTTGGATTCGGCCTACCAAAATGGAGCACCTCACACTTATTAGCATTAAACTCCATCTGCCATCTTTCAGCCCACTCTTCTAATTGGTCTAAAACTCTCTGCAAACTTTGAAAACCTACTTCATTATCCACAACGTCACCTATCTTAGTATCAGCTGCATACTTACTAATCCAATTTACCACCCCATCATCCAGATCATTAATGTATATGACAAACAACATTGGACCCAGTACAGATCCCTGAGGCACACCACTAGTCACCGGCCTCCAACCTGACAAACAGTTATCCACCACTACTCTCTGGCATCTCCCATCCAGCCACTTTTGTATCCATTTTACTACTTCAATATTGATACGTAACGATTGAACCTTCCTAACTAACCTTCCGTGTGGAACCTTGTCAAAGGCCTTACTGAAGTCCATATAGACAACATCCACTGCTTTACCCTCGTCAACTTTCCTAGAAACCTCTTCAAAGAATTCAATAAGATTTGTCAAACATGACCTTCCCCACACAGATCCATGTTGACTGTTCCTAATCAGACCCTGTCTATCCAGATAATTATATATACCATCTTTAAGAATACTTTCCATTAATTTACCCACCACTGATGTCAAGCTTACAGGCCTATAATTGCTAGGTTTACTCTTAGAACCCTTTTAAAACAATGGAACAATATGACCAATACGCCAATCCTCCAGCAGCATCCCTGTTTCTAATGACATTTGAAATATTTCTGTCAGAGCCCCTGAATTTCTACACTAACTTCCCTCAAGGTCCTAGGGAATATCCTGTCAGGACCCGGAGACTTATCCAGTTTTATATTCCTTAAATGGGCCAGTAGGTCCTCTTCTTTAATCATCATAGTTTTCATAACTTCCCTACTTGTTTCCCGTACCTTACACAATATCCTTCTCCTTAGTGAATACCAAAGAAAAGAAATTGTTCAAAATCTCCCCCATCTCTTTTGGCTCCACACATAGCTGTCCACTCTGATTCTCTAAGGGACCAATTTTATCCCTCACTATCCTTTTGCTATGGATATAACTGTAGAAGCCCTTTGGATTTATTTTCACCTTACTCGCCAAAGCAACCTCGTATCTTATATAACCATATAACCATATAACAATCACAGCACGGAAACAGGCCATTCCGGCCCTCCTAGTCCGTGCCGAACTCTTAATCTCACCTAGTCCCACCTACCCGCACTCAGCCCATAACCCTCCACTCCTTTCCTATCCATATACCTATCCAATTTTACCTTAAATGACACAACTGATCTGGCCTCTACTACTTCTACAGGAAGCTCATTCCACACAGCTATCACTCTCTGAGTAAAGAAATACCCCCTCGTGTTTCCCTTAAACTTTTGCCCCCTAACTCTCAAATCATGTCCTCTCGTTTGAATCTCCCCTACTCTCAATGGAAACAGCCTATTCACGTCAACTCTATCTATCCCTCTCAACATTTTAAATACCTCGATCAAATCCCCCCTCAACCTTCTACGCTCCAATGAATAGAGACCTAACTTGTTCAACCTTTCTCTGTAACTTAAGTGCTGAAACCCTGGTAACATCCTAGTAAATCGTCTCTGCACTCTCTCTAATTTATTGATATCTTTCCTATAATTCGGTGACCAGAACTGTACACAATATTCCAAATTTGGCCTTACCAATGCCTTGTACAATTTTAACATTACATCCCAACTTCTGTACTCAATGCTCTGATTTATAAAGGCCAGCGTTCCAAAAGCCTTCTTCACCACCCTATCTACATGAGACTCCACCTTCAGGGAACTATGCACTGTTATTCCTAGATCTCTCTGTTCCACTGCATTCCTCAATGCCCTACCATTTACCCTGTATGTTCTATTTGGATTATTCCTGCCAAAATGTAGAACCTCACACTTCTCAGCATTAAACTCCATCTGCCAACGTTCAGCCCATTCTTCTAACCGGCATAAATCTCCCTGCAAGCTTTGAAAACCCACCTCATTATCCACAACACCTCCTACCTTAGTATCATCAGCATACTTACTAATCCAATTTACCACCCCATCATCCAGATCATTTATGTATATTACAAACAACATTGGGCCCAAAACAGATCCCTGAGGCACCCCGCTAGTCACCGGCCTCCATCCCGATAAACAATTATCCACCACTACTCTCTGGCATCTCCCATCTAGCCACTGTTGAATCCATTTTATTACTCCAGCACTAATACCTTCTTTTAGCTTTTCTAATTTCTTTCTTAAGATTCTTTTTACATTCTTTATATTCCTCGAGCACCTCATTTACTCCATGCTGCCTATATTTATTATAGGTATCTCTCTTTTTCTGAACCAAGTTTCCAATATGCCTTGAAAACCATGGCTCTCTGAAACTTTTAACCTTTCCTTTCAACCTAACAGGAACATAAAGATTCTGTACCCTCAAAATTTCACCTTTAAATGACCTCCATTTCTCTATTACATTCTTCCCATAAAACAAATTGCCCCAATCCACTCATTCTACATCCTTATGCATCTCCTCAAAGTTAGCCTTTCTCCAATCAAAGATCTCAACCCTGGGTCCAGTCCTATCCTTCTCCATAATTATAATGAAACTAATGGCATTGTGATCACTGGACCCTAAGTGCACCCCTACACATATGTCCATCACCTGACCTATCTTAGTCCCTAACAGGAGATCCAACACTGCCCCTTCTCTTGTTGGTACCTCTATGTATTACTGCAAAAAAAATATCCTGAACACATTTTACAAACTCCAAACCATCCAGCCCTTTTACAGTATGGGCTTCCCAGTCTATGTGTGGAAAATTAAAATCTCCCACAATCACAACCCTGTGCTTACTACAAATATCTGCTATCTCCTTACAAATTTGCTCCTCCAATTCTCACTCCCCATTAGGTGGTCTATAATACACCCCTTATAAGTGTTACTACACCTTCCCCATTCCTCAATTCTACCCAAATAGTCTCCCTAGATGAGCCCTCTAATCTATCCTGCCAGAGCACCGCTATAATATTTTCTCTGACAAGCAATGCAACACCTCCCCCTTTTGTCCCTCCAATTCTATTACACCCGAAGCAACAAAATCCAGGAATATTTAGTTGCCAATCACACCCCTCCTACAACCACACTTCACTAATAGCTACAACATCATATTTCCAGTTATCAATCCATGCTCTAAGCTCATCCACTTTTCTTACTGTCATGGTCCGGTCAGTGAAGTCCACATTCTGGTTCACGGTCCGGTCCATGGACTCCAGACTCTGTGTTTTCCGGCTGTCCCTTGTTTCATTTGGGCTTAATCATAGGCTCCTGATGCTAATCTCTGGGCCGGGAATATAACCGGCCCTGGGTTCAAGTGTAGATGCTGGTTCGTCTTGTCAGTATCCTGTCCTTGCCTCTGTGGGGTAAGTCAGGCCGTCTTTGCCATTACCCTGAGGCTGGACTGTTCCCTTCCCTTCCCCTTCTTGCCTGCAACCCACGCCTCAGGCCTTGCCTGCAACCTCACCTGCGTCCTCACCTGTATCGTTGTCAAGTTCAGCCACCAGAGTGAGACCAGAGCCTTGCAATGCCAACAGAAGGAACTAACTATCATTGAGCTTGGAACTGTCTCTGTGTCACTGTGTTTAGTGTCCATGTATGAGTCCCGATCCTACGTCCTGTCTCCTAGGAGGGGGTCCTGACTCCATATAAAGCCCCGGTCCTGTTCTGAAAGAGGGGTCCTGGCTCTGTGTTCTGTGTTCCTGTGCTCCAGTCCAATGCTCAGTGTTCCTGTGCTCATGTCCAAGGCTCAGAGGAGGTTCCATTCCGTGTCCTAGGCTCCAAGGAGGTTCCATTCCGTGTCCCAGGCTCCAAGGAGGTTCCAATCCGTGTCCCAGGCTCCAAGGAGGTTCCAATCCGTGTCCCAGGCTCCAAGGAGGTTCCATTCCGTGTCCCAGGCTCAAAGGAGGTTCCATTCCGTGTCCCAGGCTCAAAGGAGGTTCCATTCCGTGTCCCAGGCTCAAAGGAGGTTCCATTCCGTGTCCCAGGCTCCAAGGAGGTTCCATTCCGTGTCCCAGGCTCCAAGGAGGTTCCAATCCGTGTCCCAGGCTCCACGGAGGTTCCATTCCGTGTCCCAGGCTCAAAGGAGGTTCCAGTGCATGTCCAAGTCCAAGTCGTAGCCCAGGCCCTGAGTCCTAGTCTCGTCCAGGGCCAGTTTCCATGTCCAGCCACGCCTTTCCCCGCTTCTGCTTTGCTCTCCCTCGACCTGGGCTATGTGTTCCTGCTCTCCCTCGATCAAGACCAAGTCTGAGATTCATGTCCTCATCCAGCCCTGGAGTCCCACATCCTGCCCCCACATCCAGTCTTGTTGCCTTGCCAAGTCCAGTCCTCGCCTCGATCCAGAGTCCGAGCCCGAGTCAAGTCCCACATTCCAGATCCCTGTCCAGTCTCTGGCTCGGAGCCGTTGTTCAGGTTTCTAGTTCCTAGTTCCCTGTCCCTAGTTACTCGTCCAGGTCCCACTTTCCTAGTCTAGTCCTAGCCCAGGCCCTGTATCCTAGTCTCGTCCAGGGCCAGTGTCTTGTCCAGCATTGTTTCTTCCCCACTTCCCTTGCTTTCTGACACACCTGGTCCTTTCCCTAGTTCTTCAGTGTCTGTGTCTTGCATTTGGGTCCGTTCCCAATACCATCCTATAACACTTACAATGCTCCTAACATTAAAATAAATGCATTTAGGAAATTCTCCACTTCTTACTCTCTGTTTATCACTCACAGTGCAAACAACTTTACTATCTTCTTTTTCTTCCTTCTCTCATACACCTGTCCCTACACTCTGGTTCTCCTCCCCCCTTGTATCTACTTTAAATCCACTAGAGCCTCTCTAGCAAACCTACTTGCAAGAGTATTTGTCCCCTTCCAGTTCATACATAAACCGCCCTGCCAGAACAGGCCCCACCTTCCCTGGAAAACTGCTCAATTATCTACAAATCTGAAGCCCTCCCTCCTGCACCATGTCTTCAGCCACGTGTTGATCTGCACTATCTTACTATTGTTACGTACCCCGTAACTGGGCCACTTACCAGCAAAGATAGAGAGGTCCGTTGAAGTCTGATGGTACTATTTTAAAAAGTCTTTATTTATAAAGGGGCACAAAAATAAGGTTAATACAAACATTCAGATAATATACGTTGTCAATACTCAATCTAAAGCGTGGGTATAGTAATAATCATCAATAAGAAATCGCTCTATCATTTGTCTAGTGGATGAAATATTGTCCGATGGAAATATAAAAGTCACTCAGTTTCTGCAGGCTTCAGCTTTTGGGGACCGCTGGGTTTTCACTTGTTGGAGAGAGAGAGAGATTTGTGAGAAAAGAAACTTGCCCGGGTCTTTTGATGAGGCCAATCCGTTGAGTCGGGGGAGTTGGTTCCCCATTGTTAGTTCAAGAAAATCGTTTCTGTGGTACCCGCCACCGGCTCCCAGGCAAGGGAACCGAACGCACGTGGCTTCCTTCAAATGGCTGCCCGCTATTACGGGATCGCTAGCGTGTCTTCTGGTGCGTCTGAGGGGCCGTCTCTACAGCCCCTCTTTTATCTTGACTCGCAGGGTAGTAGATGTCAATCAGGTTGGGGGTGATGCAATCTCTCTCAACCCGCCCACTTTGCCCGAGGGTTTGCACGTAGCCTAGTCCCCAATCCACAAATGTGTCTCCAAGGAACGAGGCATCCAGCACGTCTCTCTCCCATTTCCTGGGTCCACTGACCCCCCCCCCCCCCTTTAGTGCTCTTGCGATTCTCACAAAGGAGGGGGCTGTGGGCATAACACCTGCGATTCTCACAAGGGAGGGGGTTGCGGACATAACACTATTTCTAAACCTGCCTGCACGTGGCACTGGTAGCAATCCTGAGATTGCTATCCTGGAGGTCCTGTCTTTTAACTTGGCACCTAACTCCCAAAACTCACCTTTCAGGACCTCCTAACTCTCCCTACCCACGTCATCTCTCTAATACTAATACGACATCCGGCTGCTCACCCTCCCTCTTGAGAATACTGAGGACTCGATCCGAGATATCGCGGACCCTGGCGCCAGGGAGGCAACAGACCATCCAGGATTCATGATCTCTTTCACAGAACCTCTTATCTGTCCCCCTAACTATCGAATCCCCTATCACTACTGCTCTCCTCTTTTCCCTCCTCTTCTGAGCTGAGGGTCCAGTCTCGGTGCCAGAGACGCAACCACTGCAACTTGTCCCTGGTAGGTCGTCCCAACCAACAGTATCCAAAATGGTATACTTATTGTTGATGGGAACGGCCACAAGGGTGCTTTGCTCATTCTGTCTAATCCCCTTCCCTCTCCTGACAGTCACCCAACTACCTGTCTCCTGACTGTTAGGGGTGACTATCTCTCTGTAACTCCTGTTTATTTCTGCCTCTGCTTCACGAATGATCCAAAGTTCATCCAGTTCCAGCTCCACTTCCCTAACTCGGTTTGTCAGGAGCTGAAGGTGCAGTCATCACGGATAATTGGGCTCGCCCTGAATTCCCACATACTGCAAACGGAACACTCGACTGCCCTAACTGCTGCCTCCATTACCTACTCCTAAGTTAATTGGTTTAATTATAGGAACATACCGGGCCTTACCTCACTTGAAGTGAAGCTCGTCCTCAGCCTCTGCTCGCCGAAGTCTCTCGAGCCAAAGCCTTCCTACTCTGTCTCCCACCTTTCCGTCGCCCGCTCCGTTAATTTGCTCGCTTTTTAAATTCTCCCGCTGGCTCACGGGCCGACTTTCACGCGCTTGCGCAGTCGTGCCCAGTTCAAACTGCTGATCCAAATGTATCAAGCCACGCCTCAGGATCTTTTTAGTTTGTGCTGTATGGCATTAACTCCAAGCGAAGTATGTAGATGAAGACCCATTTGGGATGACATAATGACTGGGTGGCCTTTGCTGGAGCAGTTCCCCTGCTACAGAACCAAAATCCAGGCAATTATGGAGGCTCTTCAAAGGACCCTGTAACAACCGATGGATATCACTAAAGCATTAGAGTGCCGCCCAGAGGTGGGAGAGGATGGTTCAGATTTCTGGGATCGCATCTGTTCCACATACAGGTGACAGGTGACATTGCTTATACTGCAGGAAAACACTCACCTCAATTTAATGCCCCACTGTTACAGTGTGTTCCAGAGGGTATTACCACCGCTATTAGGACCAACAATATGGATTGGCCGGATAACACCCGCCCGCAAATGAGAAGGGCGCTCACGTATTACTGGAATAGCATTAAAGAATCTAAGCCAACTAAGGTCAAACATGAGATGGTACTGCGCCGTTCTCATCAGTCCCGTCACAGGGACTCAGATGCTACTTTTATAGACCCTGATGCCCTCGGAGGCTATCAGATGAAACGCCTGTATTGTGTCCTGGGTTGGGCCGATAGATATGGCCATACCATTCACCCGAATGGCCCTACTGCAACTCTTTATGGACCAGCCTATGTCCCTTCTCCCCTTTCGGCAATTATAACAACCTCCCGCCAGTTTCTGTGGGACTGAGTGGGGTCAGGCAGCATTCTTCCGGCGGTTTGTGATCAATAATAGGATGGACAACACAATGAAGTCGATGCTGAATCAATTAACACAACCGACGTGGTGCTTCAGAGTTATCAATACTGTGAAATGTTTTCTATTATTTTCTACACCTGACACCGTTACAGACATTGACTACGGCACCGAGCTTGAATTCCTTTCCACTGTTTCCCAGTGATGGATTCAGTGAGAGGCATCATGTCTGCCTGTGAGGTTGTGTCAGACTGCGCTGTATCTGTTGGAATCAGTCAATGCTGTAAAGTCAGTGAGGTGGCAAATGCTGGAATAGGAAACAAACTCGGGGAATGCTGGAAACACTGAGCCCCGAGCACCTTGTATGGGAAGAGAAACCGGTTAACACTCCTGTCAGTGGTCTCTCTGAGAACAATTCTGAGGCAAGATACTTTAACTGTTTTTTACCATATATTCTGTTATGCCTGAATGAGTGTTTCCAGCATTTCCTGTTTCTGTTCCGTCCCTCGGCAGATCTGTCGGTGACTGGGATCACCATGGAAGTTAATGTTTGTCTAATGGAAGAATCCCACCATCAGCGTCCGGGTTTATTCATTTCATCCAGACGAGACTCGGAAGGCGCCATTAGAAATTGTTCCAACCAGTATTGGACTCTGAGGAGCAAACACGAGGAAATCGGCAGATGCTGGAAATTCAAACAAAAACACACACAAAATGCTGGTAGAACACAGCAGGCCAGGCAGCATCGATAGGGAGAAGCGCTGTCGACCCTTCGTCGGAAGGGTCTCGGCCTGAAACGTCGACAGCGCTTCTCCCTATAGATGCTGCCTGGCCTGCTGTGTTCTACCAGCATTTTGTGTGTGTTGACTCTGAGGAGGTAGTTTCCCAGTTTTAGCTTTCCGCTGCCACTTCACATTTCAGTCATCAGTAAGGAATCCGTATTCAGATTATATTGACTTTATTTTACTTTGTATAGTCCTTCTGTGTTCCCGCCAGCTCTGCATCCTCTCGACCCTCCCACCACTAAATGCAACAATAAAGTGGAAATATTACAGGATCCCCTCGCAATGCTGCATTGTCTTCTGTTCATGAAACTCGCTGTTTCCTGTCTCTCTTCTAGCGAACTTGGTGGCGATTGTGTGATCCTGTCCCGGAGAAAATGCGATCTCTCCAAATCTGTCACTCGTTACCTGGTGGGAATGGCAGCAGCCGATCTCCTGGTCGTTTTCTCTGATTCGCAGCTGAGGGGGACTGCTGAGATTTATTTTCCCCATTCATCCCTCTACATCACTCCTGTGTGCAGACCCGGTGGATGGTTGGTTTCTGCGAGCACTGCGGCCTCAGTCTGGCTGACTGTCGCTTTCACCGTCGATCGATTTGTGGCTATTTGCTGTGAGAAGCTGAAAACAAAATATTGCACCGAGAGAACAGCGGCTGTGTTTATCGGGACAGTGAGTGTGCTGGCCTGTTTGGAGACTGTCGCCTAGGGCTTTGTGTACGAACCTCGAAAATTAATTGGTGGTGTTCCCTAGGGTTGTTTTGCTACACCGAGTTTCACAAACTCTCCCTCATGGACGGCATTTGACCTGTTTGACCTCATTTATAACCCCATGTCTCCCATTCTTTCTGATTTTGCTGTTCAAAATTATGACCGTCAGCCGTATTCCAGCAGACAGTCCAGCCCGCAGGCGGCTCCGGGGACAAAAGAATGGAGAGAATGACAAGGACCGGGAGATGGAGAACCGACGCAAATCCATCGTTTTGCTTTTCAGCATCATCGCCAGTTTTCATGTTGTTATGGGGAACGTGCGTGGTATTTTCTATCTGTGGACGGCTTTCAATGAGTTTTGAGAGAATCTACATTCGCTTGAAATACAAAAAACACACAAAATAAAATCCTGATGAAGGGTTTCGCGCCGAAACGTCGACTGTTCACTCTCTTCCTCACACAAAATACTGCAGGAACTCAGCAGCCCAGGCAGCATTTATGGAAAAGAATAAACTGTCGACTTTTCGGGCCGAGACCTTTCATCAGTCCTGTCAACTGTTTACTCTTTTACATTTTGTGTGTGTTGCCTTAGAGTTACAAAACAGCTGTTTACAGCTGATACCGGTGGCATCACTGCCTCCCTATCCCAGAGAAATCCCCTTTGCGCCTCTCGAACCACCCTGTTAAATTGAAGCTTGAGGCGAACCTGTTTTTCCCTGCTTCCCAGTGCTATCAAAACTGCCTGATCTTGGAGTATATTTTGGTCTGTATCAACCACACCTGCTCCTGTCATAATCCGTCCTTTTCCTCAACTTCTTTTTTTCTCCCCCTTCTTTACCTGTAGGTTCTCCTTCTCACTGCCAACTTGAACTATCTTCTTGCAACAGACTTTTGCTGCTTCACAATTGAAGAGAAAGTACCGTTATGTTCCCTCGTCTCTCTGTGAGATATAGAGAAATAATGAAAGTAAGCGCTGTCAGGAGAGAGAGAGAGGGGGGGGGGGGGAGAGAGAGAGAGAGAGAGAGAGAGAGAGAGAGAGAGAGAGAGAGAGAGAGAGAGAGAGAGAGAGAGAGAGAGAGAGAGAGAGAGAGAGAGAGAGAGAGAGAGAGAGAGAGAGAGAGAGAGAGAGAGAGAGAGAGGAGGCCTTGCATGATATTGTCGGATCAGTGTTTCCCTTCTATCACTGGCATTGGCTTGTTTAGTGGATGATAAGTATTATTTGAATTATGTACTACTACTAGTATAGAATTTTTTTTCTTTCTGTATTAAAATCGTACGAGTTCAAACGAAGTGTTTTATTTCAACACGTGTGCACGCTGCTTTGTTTCCGAATGCGTAAGTCAATACTCCTAACCGAATCAAAAAAAAAACATAGCACCAAAGAACCATAGAACACTACAGCACAGTACAGGCCTTTCAGCCCTCCATGTTGTGCCCACCCATATAATCCTTAAAAAAAGTACTAAACCACACTACCCCACAACCCTCCATTTTCCTTTCATCCATGTGCCTGTCCAAGAGGTTCTTAAATACCCCTAATGTTTTAGCCTCCGCCATCATCCCTGGCAAGTCATTCCAGGCACCTCACACAACTCTTTCGTGTAAAAAACTTACCCCTGATGTCTCCCCTAAACTTCCCTCCCTTAATTTTGTACATATGCCCTCTGGTGTTTGCTATTGGTGCCCTAGGAAATAGGTACTGACTATCCGCCCTATCTATGCCTCTCATAATCTTTTAGAGCTCTATCAAGTCCCCTCTCATTCTTCTATGCTCCCGGCTCTGCTAACCTTGCTTCAATGACTTGTTCTCCAAACCAGGCAACATACTGGTAAATATCCTCTGCACCCTCTCCTTAGCTTCCACATCCTTCCTATAATGAGGTGACCAGAACTGAACAACAGAAGGTGCGGTCTCACCAGAGATTTGTAGAGTTGCAACATGACCTCTCTACTCTTGAACTCAATTCCCCTATTAATGAAGCCTAGCATCCCATAGGCCTTGAGGGATGTATGGATTTGAACCCCAAGATCCCTTTGTTCATCCACACTCTTAAGTAACTGACCATTAATCCTGTACTCAGTCTTCTGGTTTGTCCTTCCAAAATGCATCACCTCACACTCGTCCAGATTGAATTCCATCCGCCATTTTTCTGCCTCTGCCAACTCTGCAGCCTGTCTATATCCTCTTGTAACCTTCAACAACCTACAGCTCCATCCACAACTCCTCCAATCTTCCTGTCATCCGCAAACTTACTCACCCATCCTGCCACCTCTACATCCAGGTCATTATAAAAATCACAAATAGCAGGGGTCCCAGGACAGATCCTGTGGTACTCCACTAGTCATCGACCTCCAGGCAGAATACTTTCCTTCCACAACTACCCTCTGCTTTCTTCCTTTAAGCCAATTTTTCATCCAAACAGCCAAGGTTCCACTTATCCCATGCCTCATGACTTTCTGGATGAGTCTCTCGTGAGGGACATTGTCAAATGCTTTGCTAAAGGCCATGTAGACCACATCGACTGCCCTACCCTCATCAGTTTCTTTTGTTACCTCTTCAAAAAACTCATTCAGGCTCGTGAGGCACGATCTTCCCTTCATGAAGCCATGTTGACTTTCCTTGAGTAGACTGTACTTCTCAAATGCCCGTAGATCCTGTCCTTAGAATCCTTTCCAATAGTTTGCATACCACCGACGTAAGACTCATCGGTCTATAGTTCCCAGGTTTCTCTCTACTACCTTTTTAAAAGAAGGGAACTACATTTGCCATTCTCCAGTCCTCCGGCACTCCCCCTGTAGCCAAAGAGGATTCAAAGATTATAGCTAATGCTCCTGCGATCTCTTCTCTCAATTCTCACAACAACCTGGGGTGTATCATATCTGGCCCTGGGGATTTATCAATATTAATGTTTTTAAGAAGATCCAGCACTACTTCTTCCTTAATCTCCACATTGTCCAGCACATAGGCCCGCTCTACTTCGACCTCATCCTGATCAAGATCCTTTTCACTTGTGAATACTGAAGCAAAGTATTCATTTAGGACCTCCCCAACCTCTTGCACCTCCAGGCACATGTTGCCCTCTTTATCCTTCAGCGGTCCCACCTTCGTTCTCGTCATCCTCCTATTCTTCACATACGCATAGAATGCCTTGGGGTTCTCCTTAATCCTACATGCCATGGCCTTTTCATGCCCCCTTAGAGCTCTCCTAAGTCCTTTCTTTAGCTCCTTCCTGGCTACCCTATATTTCTCATGAGCCCCTCCTACTTCCAGCTTCTTATATCTAACATATGCTTCCTCTTTCCTCTTGACCAGTTGCCTCACGTCTTTCATCAGCCATGGTTTCCTTTTCCTACCATTTTTTTCTTGCCTCAATGGGACAAACATATCCTGAACCCAGCTCAAGTGGTCTCTAAACTTTTCCACATTACCTCTGTGCTTTCCCCTTTGAACATCTGTTTCCACTTTACTTTCGATAGTTCCTGCCTCAGCCCTTCAAAGTCAGTTCTTCCACAGTTAAGCACTTTGCCATTTCGTCTGATTTTATCCCTTTCCATAGCTATGCTGAAGCTAAGGGAGTTGTGGTCACTGTCACCAAAATGCTCCCCCACCAAGAGGTCTGTCACCTGACTAGGTTCATTACCCAGAACTAGATCCAGTATAGCCTCTCCTCTCGTCGGCTGGTCTACATACTGTGTCAGGAATCCTTCTTGAACACACCTGACAAATTCAGCCCCATCTATTCCCCTTGCACTCAGGAGGTGCCAGTCAATATGAGGGAAGTTGAAATCACCCACAACTACTACCCTGTATTTCCTGCACCATTCTAAAATCTGCCTGCTTATCTCAGTGTCCTGAGGGCTATTTGGGGCCTATAGACTACTCCCAGCACAGTGATTGATCCCTTCCTATTTCTGACTTCCACCCAGACCAGCTCCGTGGACACTGTCTCTTCAGCGTCCTCCCTTTCTATAGCCGTGATACTATCCCTGACCAGCAATGCCACTCCCCCCCTTTTCTACCTCCCATCCTATTCCTTTTAAAACACCTGAACCCCGGGACCTGCATCATCCAATCCTGCCCTTCCTCCAACCAAGTTTCAGTAACAGCCACAACATCGTAGTTCCACATACCAGTCCATGCTCTAAGTTCAACCTCCTTGTTCCTAATACTCCTAGCATTGAAATAGACACATTTCAACCCCTTTAACTGGCTACAATTATGTTCTGACCCTGCCTGTCCTTCCTCATCAACTCAGAACTCTTACATACAGTAAATGAATTTTAATATAAATTTCATTACAAAGAGGCTATTTGAAGGCACATTAATATACAGAGATGGAATGCTATGAATCACATACAGCAATCACTTTAGTCGGGGTGGTGGTGGACGGGGAGTGGTCATAAACAGGAGTGTCTGTGGAAATGAGTGAGATTGCAAGAAGGTGTGTTATCCCCAGCACTCCAGGGACAAGGATGTCTCGAAGATGGTACAGGCCATTCTGAAAGGGCAGGGTGAGCAGCCAGAAGTCGTGGTCCTTATTAGAACTAACAACAGAGTGACAAGGTCTTGCAAAGCGTATTTAGGGAGTTAAGAAGTAGGAACGCTGGGCTGGTGATTTCAGGATTTCTTCAGTTGCCACATGCTTGCCAGTCAAGATACGGTAAGCTGGTACACCTAAATGAGTGGCTAATAATCTGGTGCAGGGAGGAATGCATCAGGAACACAGAACATTAGGCTCTCTTGCAGAATAAGTGGGGCTGGTGTAAGGAGGATGGGTTACACTGAAGGGGAACTAATGTTCTCACAGGGAATCTTGCTGGAGTCACCCTGATGATTTTTATCATGTGGCATGTGAAGGGTTTTGTTGGGATCCAGAGCTACAGGTCAGTAGGTAACATTGAGCGGAAGGTAGAGGTGAGGTCAAAGAACCCCAAAAGGAAGTAAAGATGGGTCACATTAATGAGCACAGTGGCACCGAAGGGCAGAAGTGAGTTTATTTCACTGCAGAGTGTAGAACAGTGAAAACAGGTGTACATAGAGCTTGTATTAGTAATGCCACGCTGATTCATCCATTACAGAGATCTGGTTGAGAGAAGGGCAGAACTGGTATCTGAACATTCCAGGATTTATATGATTCAGACAGTCCAGAGGGTGCAAAAAGAAATTGGGGAGCTGTACTGCGGATCAGGCAATATGCCACAAGTTTGAGGTCATCTCAGAGGCTCATCCCGTAAGACAATTTGGGTAGAAATCAGGAATAATAAAGGTGAAGGGATTATACTGCAGCCCTTAAATAGCCAGTAAGATGAGAGGAAAAGATATGGCAGCAGGTTATGGAATAATGTAAAAACAATAGAGTATCTGTAGTGTGCGAATAATCTCCCCAGAATGACGGGGACTCCCTTACCACCTGGGGCTTAGATGGGGCATTATTTGTGAGGTGTGTTCAGGAAGGTTTCCAGAAACAGTGTATAGTTGGTCTGCCAGGGAGGGGAACATATTTGGCATAGTAGTGGGAAATGATTCCAGCAAGGTGATTGGAGGTTCATTGGAAAAAAATAAGGATGGTAATGCAGAATATTTTCAGATGATAATTGATAAGGATAAAAATGTACCTGCAGGTAGATGAATGTAAGCTTGTGAGACAAATTACAGCAGAACTGAGCAGGAATCATAGAGAGTAGTCTGGGAGCTGATATTACTGGATGCAGCTAATGTTAATTGATACCTGACATGCGAGCATCACTTACAGTGCAGCCGGTCAGAATTTAGGAGATCCCTTTTCCTGTGAGGAAGGTAGAGAAGGACAGGGTCGCTCATTAACTTAAGGTGATGAAAAATATTGTATTTGTTTAAAAATGCAAGAGGAGTCATGTGTAAGGTTGAGGAAGATGAAATTAGATAGGGTCTTGGAGGACGATACCAGAAGCAAGAAACAAGTCAGACTGTGAATCAGGAGAGCGAACAGTGACCAGAAAATGAATACATTGAGTTTATGCCTGGAGGCAGAGTTAGCATGTGAGGTAGAAAATGAATACTTTGCATTCAATGGTGTTCACTAAAGAGAAGGGCATGGAGGACAGCGTGATCAGGAAGGAGGTATGGTGATATTCTCTGGCGTGTTGATACTAAAGAGGAGGTGCTATTGGGACTCTCAGACCATTTAGAAGGGTAAATCCTTTGGGTTATTTAGTGTTTTGGGATACACAGACCACATGCAGTTAAATATGATGTTTAAACTGCTGGTATCATACTGTAAGGAGACAGAATTTAATAATATCTGTCCCGTAATGCAAAGGGAAGGGTAGAGTCTATCTCTGGTATAAACATGTCATGCATATGTGACTGCTCAAGAAAGGCAGCAGTTGAATACAGGCACAGTTAACTTTACAATATTTAGACCTTCATTACCAGGACACAGGCCTATAATACTTACAGCACTGTGCAGTGAGCACATGGACCTGTACGTACCCAACACTGTACTCCACCATTAAACACTTGTACAACACAGGCACAACAAGGACAGACACCTGTACAACCCAAATACTAGACCGCTATTCATAGATACTATCTATCCCCTCCCTGCCACTGGGTATCTCTCAGGATGTAACAGAGTTGATATAGGAGAACCTTAAATTATATGCCCTTCAATTTCCATGGAAATTGGCGCCTATGGCAAGCACTGAAACTGTGCCCCTGTCCAAACATCTAACACTCATCTTTTAGATACCGTTACCATAATATCACCTCAAAAATACAAGTCAAGCTCATTAATCATTTAATTAACAAATTATGGCACTACATGAAATTTATAACTGCAAAATATAACTGTATTTGCTTTCACTGATGCAAATTGGTCTATGATGTGATCAAAGTCAGTGTTTTTCAGTTTCATCTCTTTTTACACTCAGCAGAGCAAGATAACAGAGTCTGCCTTGGCCCATGGAGGCTCTCAAATACAAAGGTATTAATTTTAACTTGCTGAATGATCTCTTAAAGCTGGTAATGGAAACTGCGATGGTTAGCATTAACTGAACAGAAATACGAAGATTAGGGAAGATGCTCTCATCTCCATACTGAGCAATAAATTCAAGAAGCTTGATATTTTCATGTTGATCCGCTTTGATAGCAACATACTGCAATCCAAAATTTCTTCATATAACTGCTGTCCATAAACATCAGAGCTGTACAATTCACCCAAATTTTCGCACTTCTTCCTAGGTCGTTTCTGTCGGCGCCGTACCACAGTCCCTCAACATCGAGAAGCAACCCAAACTTGGCATCAGTGTCGTGCAAATGAGTGAACCATTCATCCATTTCTCTGTAAAGATGGTCGTGTTCCCTTCATGACTCTTTCCATTTCCTCCATAGCTGTTAACCCAGCGTCTCTCGAGTTCTCATTAGCCATTCGTTTCTTTCGTCTCTGACCTCTTTCAGCTCCACTTTCCTTCTTCTTCATGAACCATAGACAATTCAGCACAGAAACAAGCCTTTTAGCCCTTCATGGCTGTGCCGAACCATTTCTCCACATAGTCCCACTGACCTGCACCTGGCCCATATCCTTCCATACACCTCTCATCCATGTACCTGTCCAAGTTTTTCTTAAATGTTAAAAGTGCGCCCGCATTTACCACTTCATCTGGCAGCACATTCCACGCTCCCACTACTTTCTGTGTGAAGACCCCCCCATGTTCCCTTTAAACGTTTCCCTTTTCACCCTTAACCTATGTCCTCTGGTTTTCTTCTCCCTTAGCCTCAGTGGAAAAAGCCTGCTTGCATTCACTTTATCTATACCCATCATAATTTTATATACCTCCATCAAATCTCCCCTCATTCTTCTCCGCTCCAGGGAATAAAGTCCCAACCTATTCAACCTTTCTCTGTAACTCAGTTTCTCAAGTCCCTGCAACATCCTTGTAAACCTTCTCTACACTCTTTCAACCTTATTAATATCCTTCCTGTAATTTGGTGACCAAAACTGCGCACAATACTCCAAATTCGGCCTCACCAATGCCATGTACAACCTCACCATAACATTCCAACTCTGAAACTCTGAAACTTTGATTTATAAAGGCCAATGTACCAAAAGCTCTCTTTAAAACCCTATCTACCTGTGATGCCACTTTTAGGGAATTTTGCATCTGTATTCCTATATCCATATGTTCTACTGCACTCCTCAGTGCCCTACCATATCTAATCTAAAGTTAGATATGACCCTTGTGGCTAAAGGGATCAAGGGGTATGGAGAGAAAGCAGGTACAGGGTTCTGAGCTGGATGATCAGCCATTATCATACTGAATGGCAGTGCAGGCTCGAAGGGCCGAATGGCCTACTCCGGCACCTATTTTCTATGTTTCTACCTTTTACCTTGTATGTTCTACCTTGGCTTTTCCTTCCAAAGTGCAATACCTCACACTTGTCTGTATTCAACTCCATATGCCATTTTTCAGCCCATTTTTCCAGCTGGTCCAGATCCCTCTGCAAGCTTTGAAAACTTTCCTCACTGTCCACTACACCTCCAATCTTTGTATCATCAGCAAATTTGCTGATCCAATTTACCATATTATCATCCAGCTCATTGATATAGATAACAAATAACAGTGGACCCAGCACTGATCCCTGTGGCACACCACTAGTCACAGGCCTCCACTCAGAGAAGCAATCCTCCACTACCAATCTCTGACTTCTCCCACTGAGCCAACGTCTAATCCAATTTACTACCTCACCATGTAATTCAGCGACTAAATTTTCCTAACTAATCTCCCATGAGGGACCTTACTGAAGTCCATGTAGACAACATCTATTGCCTTCCCTTCATCCACTTTCCTTGTAACCTCATCAAAAAACTCTAATAGATTTGTTAAATATGACCTACCATGCACAAAGCCGTGTTGATTCTCCCTAATAAGGTCCTTGTCTATCTAAATATTTGTAGATCCAATTTCTTAGCACTCCTTCCAATAATTTACCTACCACTAATGTCAAACTTACCGGCCTATAATTTCCTGGATTACTTTCAGAGCCTTTTTTAAACAAAAGAACAACATGAGCTATCCTCTAATCCTCCGGCACCTCACCCGTAGATACCAACATTTTAAATATATCTGCCAGTGCCCCTACAATTTCAACACTAGTCTCCTTCAAGGTCTGAGGAAATACTGTATCTGCGCCTGGGATTTATCTGCTTAGACTTGCCTTAAGATAGCAAGCACCTCCTCCTCTACAATCTGTATAGGTTCCATGACCTCACCTACTTGTTTGCCTTATTCCCATTGACTCCATGCCAATTTCCTTGGTAGATACAGATGCAAACAACCCATTTAAGATCTCCCCCATTTCTTTTGGTTCCATACATAGCCGACCACTGATCTTCAAGAGGACCAATTTTATCCTTTACTATCCTTTTGCTCTTAATATACCTGTAGAAGTTCTTTGGATTATCCTTCATCTTAACTGCCTAAGCTACCTTGTGTCTTCTTTTAGCCCTCCTGATTTCTTTCTTAAGTAGTTTTTTGCACTTTTTATACCCTTCAAGTACCTTATTTGCTCCCTGATTCCTACACATGTAATACATCTCTCTCTTCTTTTTTAACAGATTTCTAATATCCCTTGAAAACCAAGGTTCCTTATTCTTATTTACTTTGCCTTTAACCCTGACAGGAACATACAAACTCTGCACTCTCAAAATTTCTCCTTTGAAGGCTTCCCACTTACCAATGACATCCTTGCCAGAAAACAAACTGTCCCAATCCATGCCTTTTAGATCCTTTCTCTGTTCATCAAATTTGGCCTTTTTCCAGTTTAGAACCTCAACCCAAGGACCAGATCTATGTTTATCCATGATCAAGTTGAAACTAATGGTGTTATGATCTCTGGAACCAAAGTGTTCCCCTACACACACTTCTGTTACCTGTCCTAACTCGTTTCCTAATAGGAGATCTAATATTGCATCTTCTCTAGTTGGTACCTCCATATATTGATTTAGAAAACTTTCCTGAACACATTTTACAAACTCTAACCCATCTAGACCTTTAACAGTATGGGAGTCCCAATCAATACTTGGAAAA